>NC_042621.1:94086542-94704187 GCF_901001135.1 Rhinatrema bivittatum
ATTTGCAGATGACAGAAAATTATTCACATTTTTTAAAACCACAGCAGATTGTGAGAATTTGAAGCCGGGCCTTCCATACTAGGAGACTGGGGATCTAAATGGCAGATGAAATGTAAAGTGGAAAAGTGCAAAGTGATATACATATAGGGAAAAATAATCCCAACTACAGGTATGCAATGCTGGGCTCTATATTAGAAATCGGGAAAAGGACTTTGGAATCCTTCTTGTGGATAATACTTTGAAGTCTTCTGCTCAGTGCGTGGCGATGGTCAATAAAGCAAATAGAAATAATTTGGAGAGGAATGGAAAATAAAACAGAATATCATAATGCATGGTGCGACTGCACCTTGAGTACTGTGTGCATGTCTGGTTGCCCCAACTCAATAAAGACATAGCAGAATTAGAAAAGTACAAAGAAGGGTAGCAAAAATACTAATGGGGATGGAATGATTCCCTTATGAAGAAAGGCTAAACAGCTTTGGGCTGTTCAGATTCAAATAACTTTATAGGCATGACAATTTTACATGGATTGCCAAACTAATATACAGAATAATTAAAATAAAAAGTCAGAAAAGAAGGAAAAAATTACAAAATGGTAATCAAGTAAAGGTACAGATTACAGAAAGTAAAGCATCAGGGACATTACAAGTTTTGATGCTGATTCATATTGACCTCGTTCCCCTAGGATTATAAAGAGTTTTTCTTGCTCATTCTTTTGTAGGAAGTCTTGGCTTTCTCTATTAGCTTTGGGAAATATGCATATCATGCATTCATTTCCTCTTGTGCTGTGTTTTGCACAGCACAAGAGGAAATTAATTTTTCTTTCAATTTCTTCAGTGTTGCATTGCATACAGAGTCTTATCTTCTTGGGGTTTCCAGTTTGACTTTTCTCTGCATCTTTCTATGTCTAGTCTCTGATCACTTATCCCATATTTGGTGATGGTCTGTCTTTTTTTTTTTTTTGCATTTGTGACCGAAGTGAGGTATTTTGCTAGCATATATTGTATTTTCTGTGTAGGGATCTGTAGCAGTCCAGCTTGTTCTATTTTCCATCTCCCAATGTGACATGTATTGGTGTTCTAGGGCTCATTGCAATATTTGCTTTGCTGTCTTTTTGTATGCTGGGTTCCAGTTGTTTGAATTCTGGGTGTTAGAGCTAGATTGCTATGGCAGGTTTGCTACATAGGTGCTAAGTGTGTTTTTTCCAGGATTTTCTGTTGATAATTGTGCTGTTCGGACAGGAGGAATTTTCAGAAGGCCTTTGTTGTTTGAACGTAGGTTTCGTTGAGTCATGTGAGGAATGAGGTTAATGATTGACCAGTTAAATTCATCTTTATATATTAATTTGTGTGTAATGGTCAGGGTTTTGTATTTTATACTGTATTTGATTGGTAACCAGTGTAGGGAAATAAGGATGGGTGTAATGTGTTCACATTTTTTAACACCTGATAGAATTCTCGCTGCTGCATTTTGTAGGATTTGGAGTGGTCTGATGCTAGAAGCTGGAAGCCCAAGTAATAGGGATTTGCAATAGTCGATGTTGGAAAAAATAAGTAGTTGAAGTACAGGTCTGAAGTCGTCCGTGGTTAGAAAAGGTTTTAGACGTCTGAGGGTTAATAGTTTGTAATATCCATCTTTAATTTTGGTTGTGATGTGGTTTTTTAAAGATAGTTTGTTGTCAATGATCACTCCTAGGTTGCGTGTATGCGATACTGGGGAGATGGGTTCATTATGGTTCTCGAGCAAAAGGGTAGGTGGAGATGATGGGCTGGGTTTCCGATCCATGATAATTAATTCAGTTTTTTCAATGTTAATTATGAGTTGCAAGCAGGTTAGCAGATTTTTGATTGTGGATAGATATGTGGCAGTTTTCTTGTAAATATCATTCAGTGAATTTTGGATTGGAATTAGTATTTGTATATCATCGGCATAGAGGAAGTGGGTCAAGCCGAGATCTTTTAGGAGATGGCATGTTTGCAGAAAGTGCAGAACCTTGAGGTACTCCAGTGTGAAGGTTAATTTTATTTGATAAGGTGTTATTGATTGAGATTGGTAGTTTCTGTTAGAAAGATATGATGAAAACTATTGCAAGGTTATGTCATATAACCCTATTTCAGAGAGACAGTCAATGAGTATGTTATGGTTCACTGTGTCAAAAGCTGCAGATAGGTCTAACATTATCAGTGGGTATTTTTGCCCATTGTCAAAGCCTCTGAGTATAGTGTCATTCAATGAGAGTAGTAAAGATTTGGTGCTTTTCTGAAGCCGAATTGGGTTGGAAAGAGGATATTGTTTTTTTCTAAATGGTCAGTGAATTGAGTGTGAACAACTTTTTCAGTGATCTTGGCTATGAGAGGTAGATTTGATATAGGGCGGTAGTTTATTGGGTTGTTTGGATCAAGATTATTCTTTTTTAGGATAGGTTTAATTACAGCTGATTTGAGAGAGCTGGGATAGATACCTTCTGTAAGAGAAAGGTTTACAATCTCTGTGAGTGTTTTAGTTATTGTGGATTCTATTGTTTTTAGAGTAGAAATAGGGATGCAGTCAAGTGGGTGATTAGCTGGGTTCATTTTTTTAAATAATAATTGTTATTGTCAAGATTTTTGCTGATTAGATTTAATATTTTTTTATTAAAGAAATCAGCGAGTTCATTGCATCCAATTTTAATGCAAAGTGTTATCTGTTTATTAGCAGTTTTTGTGAGATTTTGTACTATAGAGAATAGCATTCTTGGGTTGTGTTGGAAATGATTAATTTTCTTAGAGAAAAATTGGTTTTTTGCATTGATAATAAGAGTTTTGTATTGAGCTAGGGCATTTCGGTAGGTAGTTAGCAGAGCAGTTGATTTTTTTCTTGCGCCAAGCTTTTTCTTTTTTCCAGAGCTGCTGTTTTGCAATCCTAATGTTTACCATTGGTTCAGATGTTATGAGTTTTTAATTGTCTTTGTGATGACAGGGTTTATCTTGTCAGCAACAGTTTTGGTTAAGTTAATGCATGAATTAGTGGCATTTTTAGAGTTGGAAAAATCTATCTTAGTTAATTCAATTTGTAGTTGTTTTTGAAGGGTATCTGAGTTAAAGGGGGGTCGGTAAGACAGTATCATTGGGGAGTTTTCGGGTGTTGAAAGGATGAAATTGGAAGTCAGGTTACTTTGAATCAGGTGGTGGTCTGACCAGGGGATTTTGGTTATGTTTGTGTCATAGGATAACCATGAAGCAGTGTTGATAAAGATGAGGTCTAAGGTCTTAGGAACAAAAAGATATAAGATGGAGATTTTGAGGGGTGTAACAGCGTATAAATTAAATTAGAGTAACATTCAATAATAAATAGATAAATATAACATAAATGTAACATTCAGTGATAGATAAATAAAAATAACATAGATGTAACATTCATTGAAAAATAAATAAGGTGACTTACAGGTAGCTACTGATGTTATCATTTGGTTCAGGATCGAAGCAAGGTTAAAAGTGTGTTTATCAAGGGGGAATTACTGGAGAAACATTTACAGGGCAGTCAAAGTAGCAGTTTATCAGTATTTGCAAGGTAAAAATGTGATCAGTGATCCTATGTTTTGGGAGGAACCCAATATGACTTCTGTGTAGACTTTTGCTGTTAGGAATTTGAGTATTCATTTGTTGCTCTCTGCTTCAACGGCAAGGGGAAATGTGGAAAAGAGGATTTGCATTCAGACAACAACCAACAAGGACTGAACTACACAGTCTGAGTAAACAAATAAGTGTAGGGGTAGCTTGGTTATTGTGGCGGTTACTATCCTAAACCAATTAACCCTGATACTTCACTTTGAATGTATATACAGCGTTGCTCTCTGCTTCAACGGCAGGGGGAAATGTGGAAAAGAGGATATACATTCAGACAACATCCAACAAGGCATTGATCTGAGCAGTCTGGGTAAACAAGCATCAGCATAACTTGCTTGATGCGGCAGTTACTACCCTTAACCATTAAGCCTTATGCTCACCTTTGATGCAACTCCAACATTACTCTGCATAATGGCAGGGGGTGGCAGGAAATTTGAATCAAACAGTTACCAACAAGGGCCCTGAACTTGGTGGTCGGTGAAACAGCTAAGTATGGGAAAATAAGTGTGGGAGCTTGCTGGGCAGACTGGATGGGCCGATTGGTTTTTTTTCTGCCATCGTTTCTATGTTACAGAACAGTTTGCTAATATTACTGTTGAGACAGATCCCTCTGTTGTTACTTGGGTTAAGTGGTATCTCTATGGTATAATTAACCCCTCTGACTATGTCTTAGGGAAATGGCCAGAATGTTGAATTAGGTTAAATAGTTTTACTAGTGCTTCCTGGATTTATATATTGTGTATTTGAGCATTTTGTTTAGTATCCTATCGGGGTCACTTGCGTTTTTGGGCTTAAGGGTCTGGAGGCAATCTTTGATTTCCTGTATTGTTATGCAGTTGTTTAATGCTGTCAGATATTCTTTGATTGCCCTTTCTAGCAGGTATAATTTATCTTGTGAGAGATCTTCAGGTTTGGGGTTTTTTTTAATGTAGGTGCTGGAAGTGCTCAGTCCATATTTTTCCATTTTGGATGGCTGGTTCTGATTTGTTTTTGGGTTTAGGTCCCTTCCACTTGTCCCAAAAGGAATTATCTATGGCTGCCTCTGTTCCCATTCATTTTTTCTTCATGTGTTCAAATTATTATTTTTTCAATTAACATTTTTATTGAAAAGCATTTTATACAACAAAGAAATCATTAATATCAGTGAAAATAAGTTACACATTACATTGCGATATTGTACACAATTTTTTAAATCCCATCCCTCTTCCCCCACCCCCTCCCCCCTAATAACGAAAATTCCATTCGTAACTATTATGAAACATAAAGAAAGCGTTGAACCCATAATGTAGCGTATAGTAGAGTTGAAAAGAAAATTATAGAAGGTACAACATTTTTCCAGTAGCTGCCCTTGAATTAGGCCATTCGTCAAACATGTAATAAAGATTTATCCCTCTAGTCCTTATTGGCGTTCCATAGAAAATAAAGTGCCTAGATTTTCTCGAATTTATGAACAAGGTTGTAATTATGTACATATATTTTCCCCATTCGGTATATATGATCTATCTTTACCTTAAACTTAGAAAAGGTAGGAACATATGGCAATCTCAAATATCTAGCTAGAACATTTTGAGAGGCCACCAGAACCAGCTGTATAAATCACTGTTGGTATCTATCTCACACAGTGATTGGCAAATTAAGTAGCGCATTTGAGGGTTGCAAAGTGAAAGTTATAGAGATTATATCATTTAACCAACAATTTATTTTCTGCCAATAAAACCTGTATGAGAGGACAGTCCCATCACATATGGTAGTATGAACCCAAGCCTGAGCATCCCTTCCAGCATCTGTCAGTGGTGGTGGTGGTGGGGAAAAGCGATGTATGCTTACTGGGGTATGATACCACCTTAGTAGTATTTTGTATCCTGTTTCTATCAGAGAAGCTGAAATAAGACCTTTACTGACTTTCATTGAAACAGCCTGCCAATCCTCATCTGGCAAAACAATTCCCAGATCTTGTTCCCAATCCGTAAGGTGTTTGGTTTGGCAAGAGGGGTCTCTATTTAACAATATGTAAATTTTGGATAATGTGTTTCCCATTTTGTCTGCGCTCTGACACACAGATTCAAACATAGTGACTCCCTGTTTCAAGCTAGCAATGACAGAAGTGTCATGCCTGAAGTGTGTGTCTAGCTTGATGGTAAGCAAATATGGTATCATTTGGAAGATCATAGACTCATTGAAGGTCTGAGAATCCCTGGGGTCCCCTTAAGTGTTCAAATCTGGTTATCACCTTTTGCTTCCACACCTGGAGCAAAGCAGAGTCCATACCAGGAGCGAAAGATTTATTATTGTATAAGGAAGAGCCATAATGATAGACTCTATTGCCTATCAAAGTAGTTCTTCAGGTGTTCCAAAGCTTTAGTGTGGAAGTCATAGAGGGAGGGATCACTTCCAAAGCTCTCCATGTCTGTCTGAGTTGCCATATCATGGCTGTTAAAGGCTTGCTCTAAAAGGACCCAAGGTGCTGATAGGGAGGATTTGTGCCCGTCTGTGATGCCTCTGAGGCGAGAGGCAGCATGATACCATGTTAGTTAGGAACTCCCACCCCCGCCCTCTGGAAAGGTAAACTCTGGGTGGTTTCCCTTGCCAAATAAAGCGCATGATTTGTTGCTGCCAGCGCTTTAGGTGATAAATCGGGATTGAAATAGGAATGGTTTGGAAAAGATAGAGAAACCTAGGTAATACGTTCATTTTGATTGACGCATAACCAAGAAATGTGGTAGCTGTCCCATTCTTCTATATCCTCATTTGCCCTCAGCCTTGTAGCAAATGGCTCTAGAAATATTGCGAAAAGAAGGGGCGCCAGAGAACATCCCTGTCTTGTTTCCTGTCCCACTATAAAAAAAAATTTGAGTAACCCCCATTTAGTTTTATACAAGCCCGGGAAGAGTCGTACAGTTTGCTGATCCAATGAATAAAAGTGTGGCCAAATTGCATTTTTTCAAGAGTCTTAAATAGAAATGGCAGTGAACAAGGTCAAATGCTTTTTCAACATCGACTGAGAGCAATAAGAAAGGGTCTCCTCTTTTCTGCTACCTTGTGCATGTTGTCTGCAGCCATTCGGCCCGAGACAAATCCAGTTTGATCCGGGTAGATAATGGAAGGCATAGAGTTTAATCGGTTAAATTATTTTCTTTTTTAGGATAATGTCTTAACATTTTGAAAATAATTGGTGCATAAATCTTCTTTGAGGGGCTCTCTGTGTTTTTTGTTAGTTGTCTTACCTTTTGTGTTAAGTTTTTACATTCCTTATCAAACCAGGCTGTCTTGATATGATTTTTTTCTCTCTTAACAATTCTGGTTTGGTGGTTAATGATTCCTTCGCTATTCTGTGGAAAATTGTGTTTGTATTAATAACTGTGCTGTGTCTTGCATGTGAATTTAGTGTTTTTATGCTGCCTTTTCTAAAGATATCTGATAATTTGTATTATAGAAAAGACACAAGCAAGAGAGGATATGATAGAGGTTTATAAAATCATGAATGGGTAAATAGGGGATGGTTATTTACCCTTTCAAATACAACTGAAACAAGGGGTCATTCCATTAAACTTAACAATCAGCAGATTTAAAACAAATTCAAATTATGGGACTTGTTGTCACAAGACATGATCATACTGACTAGTGTAGCGGTTTGGGCAAGTTCCAGAAGGAAAAGTCCATAAACAATTATTAGCCAAAATCTATCACTTATCTCTGAGAGTCAGCAACAAGAAATAGATCTACCTTTTGGGACCTACTGGATATTTGTGACCTGAAATGGCCATTGTCTGAGGCAGGAAGCAGGGCTCAGTTGACCTTGAACTGACCTAGCATGGCTTATTTTCTTATGTTCATATGTTTATTTTTACCTTTTGTCACTCAAGTGCCTCTCACTTTCAGCGTGAGTGAAAGTCTTTCACATTCACTTATGCTTTCACTTCTCTGCCTGTCACTTAATGATTACACGTCTACTCATTTGCTTTGGTTAAATCAATTAATATAGAACATATGAGTAACTCTGCAGTGTTCTTTTATTGCTAACTTAATGCTCTGTGTACCATTATAGGTAGAATTTTGTAGGAATTAATATTGATTCTGTTAATGCATCTGAGCTAACCAGTGTTTTGTTTTTTTTTCTTTTTCATAGCAACTGCGAAGTCAAGCCCGTTCTTTGATCACTTTTGCTGGGATGATACCCTATCGAATGTCTGGAGACACCAATGCCAGACTGGTGCAGATGGAGGTCCTAATGAATTAAGTGAACTTTTACGTAAAACTGTACATTAGTCTACTGCTACCCTGGTGACATGCTCCAGATAATTTTGTAATATGCTTTTTTTAAATAATTGCAATAAATTTTGTTTGTATTATGTTTTGGTTTTGACATTTTTTCTTTCTTATATCTTTTATGTTGTTTACTATGCTTTCTAGAGGTGCACCCTTATTTGTAATGTGAGGATAATGCATGTTGCAGGAAATACAATCCAACAGGAAGAGTCCTTCAAACTATTTCATTGAATCAGGAAAGGATGAGCTATAAAACTTTGAGAATATCATTATCATAGAGTGAGATTATATAGGAATAATTGAATTGTTTTATTTTCTACTGTTTTGCTAACAATTATAAAGTTTTATATAGCGCTTTTGTACACCAGATGTTTTTTTAAACCACTGTCACCATAATCAAATAATTGCCAAAATCTTGGTTGTTTTTAATTATGTAGTTAAAAAAAAAAAAAAAATTGGGATAGGGCTATCAGATTGTCCATATTCAGCTATTGGTTAGTTAGCTGGATAAACTCTCTAGCTAACTTTACAGGAATACTCAGTGGCACTGGCATGCTGCCGAATATTCTCAGCTAGCTTAAAGTTAGCTGAAGAATTTTATCTGGCTACCTTTGGGATAGCTTATTTGGCTGTTCTAAAATTATCTAGCTATGTTAGCTGAAAATCAGTGTTTATCCAGGTAGCTTAGCAGGGTAGCTAACTCTGCCTCAGAGCACGTCTTGCCCTGCCCCTGAGTTAGTAGGATAACGTTTTGGCCAGGTAAAAGTTATCCAGCTAACTTGAGGCTATTCAGCACAGTGGAATTTTCAAATCCCACCATTTATCCAGCTAAGTCCAAACTTAGTTGGACAAATGGCACTGAATATCGGTCTCCATATGTTATTTTTTTCCTTATTTGTTTTTGTTTAAATTTCCACCTTGTGCTGCAGAACAATGTTATGAAAGTAATCCTGTTACATTTTTTTGCAGGAGGGTAGATCATGGAGTGTTGTCTGTTAAGGCGCAATGGACTTTTTGTTTCTTCTGCTGCCCAGTGACTTAAACTAGCTCTCAGGTGCTTGTGAGTGATGGGAACAGACAAAACTAGTCAGGAAGGAAATGGTAATGAAAACAATAGTTCTCAGCTTGGTCTTCAGGGAGCACCCAGCCAATCTGAGTGCCTAGATATCCACAGTGAATATACATAAGCTACATTTATATCAAAAGGAGATTGTGAATGCAGATATACCTCATGCATATTATTTGTTGATATCCTGAAAACCAAACTGACTGGTTTGAACCTAGTTGTGTTGGAACCATTGGTATTTGAAGCTTTATAACTTTTGGATTACAGCTATTCACTGTCAGACTCTCAATTTTCAAGAGCTTTGGACTATAATTTTGAATTTTCAAATGAAGATACCCTATTTACCATTTGATAGCAAGTTTCTAATTAAATAGCTTTGTATTTACCTAGTAACATAATGAGGGCAGAAAGTACAAAGGGGCCATCCAGTCTGCCCAGCAAATTTCTTAGGGTAGTAACTGCCACTCCATGCAGGTTACCCCTATACTTCTGTAAGGGTAGTAACTGCTGTTCTGTGGTGGTTACCCCCAAGCCTTATGGTAAAGGAAGTAATATTTATAATCTGTCAATACTGCTTGAACATGCTTTGCTTTTGGACTTGGAGATAATGAAGCAGTCCTGCGCTTTTCCCCTGATGTCTGTGTATCAGTATCTCGGACCATAAAAGTCAGAGCCCAGCGATTGCTGTCATCTGAATCCAATTCCCTACCCCACCCCACCCCACCCCCGCTGTCTAAGTAGAGAGCGATGTTGCAGTTGCATCAAGGCTAATCAGTTAATTGTAGTTAATTGTACCTTCTGTTAAGGATAGCAACTTCCGCTCCATTTGGGTTACACCCATGGAATAATTTGCATGGAGGTTACCATCATTTTACCCTCTAACTTTTAGGCATCCATAGTGTTATCCAGCAAGACTGTATTTGTCTACTCTGCTCTAGCACTTCTTAATTTTTGGATTTTTGCCTTTCCGGTATGAATTGTTCTAAAATCCACCCTTTTGGTTCTTTGGCTGCTACTGTAACTATGACAATTATTTCGACAAACGAACCATTTCCTTTTTGACATCTGAAGTGCTTCAGAGATCATAGTTATTCTCATATTGTCAGTCAAACCATGAGAGATTTATGTATATAACTACTTTATGTAAACCTACTACTTCTCTTGCATATACAAATTCTTTTAGTAAGTAGAATTGCCAAATTAACTTATGCTATAAATTCAGATGCAGTTAATTTTGTGTCAGCTATTAGTTTGAGTATGTCTGTAGTACCTTTAGTACCTTAATGTAACCTGCATTGAAGAGTCACGAAAGGCAGAATATAATAAAAAATTAGAAATGGTAGGGAGGTCAGTAGCTATATAGAACTTTGGTCTCTATCCGGTGAGATCTTAGGAGTAAGATAGGATCAAGCTTTGCCAATACTTAGAAGGGAGTCATCTAAAGAATGCTCATTATTTCAGGAAATGATGCTAATAGCTGAGTAAAATGTATTCTTCCCACTGACTCAATACTGAACTAATGCCCAGCATGATCTTTCAAGGGGAGAGATGGGTATTTACGCTGCTGTGTACCCAGTCTACTAAGTTTTTATCTCTTAGACAGAAAGGGGGGAAAAAGCCTTAGTAAATCAGACCATAAATCAGTCATGCGTGCTCCAATGATATTATAGATCCCTTACTATGTTTGCCAGGGGTAGGAATGATAATTTTTCTGCCTTGGCTAAATTCTATCATCCATTATACAGAGTGACCTGGTGAAATTGCCCCTCTGAAAATACCCTGATTTCCTAGCGTGTAGCCAGATGGACTCAGGACCAATGGGTATTGTGCTCTCCCGATAGCAGATGGGAGACTGAATCAGATTTCAAAGTTGACAGCCTACATATACCTGTGCAGCGTGCTTAGCTCTTCAGTATTTCTACGTCTCCATAGCAGATGTGGACACTATCTCAAACAAGAATAGTGTTACATTTACAGCAAGAAAGAAGAAAGAAAATTTACCTTAAGAAGAGAGCCCCACTTCTCCTGCGGTGAAAACTAACGGTCTCTCCCCCAGTTGAGACTTTCCTGAAATCGATTCTCGATATCCCTCAGAGGCGAGCCTTGGTCCGACGGCCGAATCCCGGCGTGGACTTAGCCCCCAGAGTGACTGAAAGGCAGCGGGTGCAGATTCGATTGCGGTGGTGAAGGTATTTCCCTCTCCCCCCGCAGCTGGAGACTGCCCGACATGCGACCGGTAAGTGCTGAGACCAGGTAAGGTAGAAACTTTTACTTCTAAGTCTCCGGTCTCCAAGGCTCGAATAGCCTTACCGTCCTTCCTCCGACGAGGCTTTAAAATCGGGTTGAGCAGCCTTCCTTGGGCAGGCCCCAATTCGGTATGAGGGTCCACACACGTGGAGACCCTCCGGGGGCGGGGGGGGGGGGGTCGCCATCTGGCCTTCGGGGTCGTTGGTGCCATTTTCCCCCTCGACCGGTGGTACATGCGGGGCAGGCAAGAGACCCGAAGCGCCTAACTTAAACACTCATCTACGGGGTATGCGCACAGCGACGCTCGCAACTAGGCCGCACGCACAACTGTGTGCATAACTGTGCCGTGTGCATAAACTCCGTTGCATGCACACACAACTTGTGCGCATTTCATGCACATAACTCCTGCATCTCCTCTCACATCTAAGCACATCCGCGCACATAACTCACTCGCACAAACAATGGCACCGCCATCCAAAAAAGCCAAGGGCCCCTTCCTTTGCCCAGCCTGCCACTTAAGAGCCGTGCAGCCTAGATTGGAATCCCTCCTGTGCCAACAGGGTGAACCGAATCAAGACCCTCTACAGCCAGGAGAGGGATCCAGAACCACTGTTGATGGCATACTGGACCTAAGTATTTCCAACTCTGCGCCCCCACAGGAAAATTCCTCCGGGGCTACCACTACAACCCCTCCTGGGATCAACATGGATCCAGGAACCTTCTCTTGGATGGAATTTTTCAAAGGGCTGCAAATCTTTGTCCAGGCACAACTAGCCCCTGCTGCCCACCTGACTCAAACAAGGCCGGAAGCACAAGCCCTTCCCAGCACCTCCCGAGACATGCCTCTCTCTGATGGGAATCCAGATATCTCAGAGGACAAAACCGACTCCCTGGAAGAAGGAGAAATTCTCCCAGGGATGGAGCCATACCAAACCATGCTCCGATTCTTCCACAAGGATGAATTACCAACCCCAGTGTCCCAGACTATGAAGACACTGGGCCTTCCAGGCACGGAGCCCACAGCAGAACCAAAGAAGAATCCCATGTTGGTGTACCTCCGTAAGGCCTCATGCTATTTTCCTATGCTGGAGCTCATTAAGGAACTGATTGACCTGGAATGGAATGCTCCAGAGGCCACTTTCAAAGGGGGACGGGGCACTAGAAGCCTTATACTTGCTGGAACCCACTGCTAAGGAACTTCTACGTTTCCCCAAAGTGGATGCTATGATCTATGCAGTCTCAAAACGCACTACAATCCCAGTGGAGGGAGGAGCGGCACTGAAGGACGCCCAGGATAGAAGGCTGGAAGCCATACTTAAGCAGTCGTTTGATGTATCAGCAATGACGCTACAAATTGCTTCCTGCTGCGCTTTAGTGGCACGTTCCTGTTTGATCCTCGCCAGAGACGCAACCACGCCTGGAGAAGCGATGGATCCTGCGGTCTCCTTCCTCACCGATGCTACCACAGACCTCGTGCGCACCTCATCCAGGGGTGTCGCCACCGCAGTGGCGGCAAGAAGACAATTATGGCTACGGAATTGGTCGGCTGACGTGACTTCCAAAGCGAACCTCATAAAAATGCCTTTTAAAGGATCCCTCCTGTTCGGGAGCGAACTGGAGAAATTAGCCAACAAATGGGGTGAATCTCCAGTACCCCGATTACCTGAAGACAGGAACAAAAGAACATATCAGCGCTCCTCCCCCAGAAGAACCAAGGGCAGAGGATCGCAGTGCTTTAAACCTTACAAGAATGCACAGTCTCAAGCACCTCGTCCTTCAGGAAGGTCTCAGTCCTTTCGGAACAGGCATATTAAGAGAGAAGCAAGCTCAGGGGCAGGCTCCGGCCGTACCCCACAATGAGAAGATGCAGACCCATCCACAAGAAGAAGACATAGGGTGCAGACTTACCCTATTCTACCAAAGATGGGTTGAGATAACTTCGGACAAGTGGGTCCTAACTATCATTCGAGAGGTGTACTCTCTGGAATTCCAAAGCATCCCCCCAGACAAATTTGAGTTTGCCGTGTCACTCCCACTCCAAGAGACTGGCAGTGGAAACCATACTAGCAAGACTACTCAGCCTGAAGGCAATAGTTCCAGTGCCCACGCTTCAACAAAATACTGGCCACTATTCTATTTATCGTTCCCAAGAAAGAAGGAACATTCCGCCCCATCTTGAACCTCAAGACCGTCAACCGTTACCTGAAGGTACCACACTTCTGCATGGAAACCCTATGCTCCCTTATAATGGCGGTACAACCGGGAGAATTTTTAACCTCCCTGGACCTATCCGAAGCCTACCTTCACATCCCTATCCATCAACATTACCAGCGGTTCCTGCGATTTGCGATACCTGGCCATCATTTTCAATTCAGGGCCTTACCTTTGGACTAACCACCGTTCCCAGAACCTTCACCAAAATCATGGTGGTAGTGGCAGCAGCACTGAGGAAAGAAAGAGTCCTGGTACATCCTTATTTGGACGATTGGCTGATCAGAGCAAAGTCTTCGGAGGAGAGTCGCCACGCAACCACCAGAGTCCAGAATCTACTACAAGAACTCGGGTGGGTCGTGAACACAGCCAAGAGCTGTCTGCAGCCCTCCCAGTCACTAGAATACCTGGGAGTCCGGTTCGATACCAAACAGAACAAGGTCTACCTTCCCCCTCCATGGTGAATGAAGCTGATGGGTCAATTACAAAAACTGTTGACCTCAGTCCTCGGCCTCATGACATCAACTCTGGAAGTTGTTCCGTGGGCAAGGGCCCATATGTGGCTGCTACAATGTTCCCTACTGTCACGATGAAACCCAGTGTCCCAGAACTACTCAATTTGCCTCCAGCTACCGACAGAGGTTCGGGAGCAGCTTCAATGGTGGCTACAGGAAGAACACCTAAGCAGAGGTGTAAACCTATCTGCACCGAAGTGGATCTTGCTCACCACAGACGCAAGCCTGCGAGGGTGGGGAGCCCAGGGACAATGGGGCAAAGAAGAGGCAGGATGGAACATAAACCGCCTGGAAGCTTGAGCGGTCAGACTAGCCTGCCTACGATTCAGCTACAGACTGTGAGGCGAGTCCGTCAGAGTCAGGTCAGACAACGAACAACTGTTGCCTACATCAACCCCCAGGGCGGAACCAAGAGCCAGCAGGTGTCTCTGGAAATAGACCCCCTCATGGCATGGGCGGAAATAAATCTACAAGAGATCTTGGCCTCCCACATCACGGGAAAGGACAACATCTCTGCAGACTACCTCAGCAGAGAAGGCCTAGACCCGGGGGAATGGTCGCTGGCAAACACTGCCTTCCAGCCAATAGTAAATTGATGGGGTATCCCAGCAATGGACCTACTAGCAACTTGTTGCAATGCCCGGGTCCCCAGATTCTTCAGCTGCAGATGAGAACCACAATCTCAGGAATCGAAACTCTCATCCAGACCTGGCCAAAGGAAAGCCTCCTGTACGCCTTCCCACCCTGGCCACTACTGGGCAGGGTCATCCACAAGATAGAACCCGCACAGGGACTAATCCTACTGGTCACCCCGGATTGGCCAAGAAGACCATGATACATGGACATGCGAAGACTATTGGCAGGGAATTCTCTGCGTCTACCGCCATACAGGGACCTGCTTCAGCAGGGACCAATCTCCCACGAAGAACCGACTCGATTCTCTCTTATGGTATGGCCCTTGAGAGGACTAGCCTAAAGAAATGTGGCTACTCAAAAGCCGTGATTGACATCCTGCTTCGGGCACGCAAGTTCTCCAAATCTTTCTTACATACGGATCTGGAGAGTATTCGAGGCTTGGTGTGAAGACCGCGGCCTCCTCCCGAGGATAGCCAAGATTCCCACGATCCTAGAATTCCTACAGGATGGCATGCAGAAGGGGTTGACCCTCAAGGTCCAAGTCGCAGCACTGGCCTGTTTCAGGTCCGAAGTGGATGGTATCATACTATCAACTCATCCTGATGTGTCTCATTTCCTGAAAGGGGTCAAACAACTCCAACCACCATTAAAGTGGCCAGTGCCTCTATGGAACCTCAACCTAGTACTAGAATTCCTAGCAGGGGAGTCCTTCAGACCAACAAGCGCCCTGTCTCTACATCTCCTGAACTTAAAGACAGTGTTCTTGATCGCAATATGTTCAGCCCGGCGCATCTCCGAACTTCAAGCATTATCCTGTCGGGAACCATTCCTCAGGTTCACTCCGGGAAGACAGGAACCATGTCTCCTAACCTTCAGAAAGAGACTGAAAACATGGCTGTTCATGAAAGCATTTCCAGACCCTTAAGGATTCACTTCCATCAATTGCAGCAAAATCAAATACAGCAATACTGAACATTTTCTATCAAATAAAATATTTATTTAAAAGAACAATTATTTAATTGAACATTCTCTTCTAACTGAATCAGACACTACAAACCAATCACTACAATGTTTTACTTCTTGTTAAACTTGTTTATCTTTCCTTTAACTCTAATCCCAGTTAGAATAACCCCTGTTTTATTGTAACTTTCTCTTCCGTGCACTTGTTTATACTCCTGTAATGTATACTCTTATGTTTTAGTTATGTAGTTATAATGTATTGATCACCCCTTGTTTTATGTAAACCGACATGATACGTACTCCCGTGAATGCCGGTATAGAAAAACACAAATAAATAAAAAATAAAATAAAATAAAAATACAGCTGTGGTACGGTACCATCCTTCCTTCCGAAAGTGGTTTCTCAGTTCCATATGAACCAGACCATATCCTTACCGTCACCAGATGAGCACAGGGATTCGGAAGACTCACGACTCCTTTGCCACCTGAATGTCGGCAGAATCCTAGTCAGTACCTGAAGAGATCAGAATCCTTGTGCAAAACTGAACACCTGTTCGTTCTTCACACTGGGAAGAAACAAGGGGAAGCGGCATTGCGGGCCACCATAGCCAGCTGGATCAAGGAAGTTATTAATGCTGCCTACATAGAGGCAGGAAAACCATTACCTCTACAGGTCAAGGCGCATTCTACAAGGGCCCAAGCAGTCTCCTGGGCTGAAACCAGGCTGCTTTTGCCAGCTGAGATCTGTCGGGCAGCAACATGGTCCTCCCTATACACCTTCTCCAGGTTCTACCGCCTGGATGTTCAGGCCAGGGAGGATACACCCTTCGCAAGGGCAGCACTAAGTGAGCCACGGGCAGCCTCCCACCCTATAGGGAGGTAGCTTTTGTACATCCCATTGGTCCTGAGTCCATCTGGCTACACGCTAGGAAATGGAGAAATTACTTGCCTGATAATTTTGTTTTCCTTAGTGTAGACAGGACTCAGCATTGCCCACAGTTGCTCCAGAAATAGAGAACCTCAGATATCAAATCTCGAGACTGAACAAGTAGGGGTAAGCCACGGCCTACCTCTAATCCTGGGCAACTGCAGGTGTCTTACCTGCAGTTGCCCAGGTGTCGACATTTATTGTTTCAATGCACTGGCGGTCTCCAGTTTCAAATGTTTTATATATATAATCAGTTGAACCAGTTCAAGGTTAATCAAGTGTAACCAAGTATTAAGCAACATATATCCATATATCCAAGTATTAAGCAACATATATCCGAGCCCTTACAGCGGGTCCCGAGCCCAGCCAGCGACATCAGACGGCCCGGCAGAGATGGTCCCCGGAGCTGTGACCTGCGCGGCCATCCCCCCGACCAACAGGACTGCCCCAGCCGACATCCGCGCGCCGAGGTCTGCGCAGGCACCAGCCCACCTCGCTATCCCAAGGCTCAGCGCAGACCCGCCGGGGTTCCGAGCCCTTCCAGCGGGTCCCGAGCCCAGCCAGTGACATCAGATGAGTCCTGCGCTACACTTCCAAACACCACAAAGGAATCTATTTTCCACAAACATCGGCCTTCTCACCATCCCCTCCCCCAAACTAACCCACCACAGCTCAACCAGGGAACGTGCCCTCTCCATAGCCGGACCCTCCCTATGGAACACCCTCCCCACTTACCTAAGACTCGAACCAACAACGCAAACCTTCAAAAAGAAGCTAAAAACATGGCTCTTCCAAAAAGCCTGCGCAAGATTCTAAGGACCTACAACACTCATCTCACTCCCTCCCATCCCCCCCCCGTCTCTCTACCCTTCCCTCCTCCTTCCCCCTCTCACCCCCTCTACCCCCACAGACTCAAACCATACTTTGAAACCCAATTATGCAGAATGTTAAGCTTCTATATACCTAAATGATGATATGAGCCTCTATATACCTAAATGATGATGATAGCTATCCTAATAGCTTGTTAAACTACTCTCCCCCGTTATGTTCTCCAAGTTCCACACCCTGTTATAATGTAACCCACTTATCTTGTTTCCATGTAAACCAATGTGATAATACTTGTTGAATGTCTGTATATAAAAGCAAATAAATAAATAAATAATAAATATTCACACTTTACCAGGTGGTGATGGTGTATCCGGTGCACCCGGGCTTAAAGATATTTCAATGGCCTGAGGAGAAACACTCCGTTCTAATGTTCCTCCTTCAGCGGCCAGCTCATTCGGGTTATTTTTGGGGTCCAACCATTCTAACACAGTTTTTTGTCCACTTTCCTGTGTAGCCACCTCCCCCGAAGGCCGTAACCTAGCCTTCCTCTTGGTGTGCGGCATAGGTAAATAACCGATAAAACCTATCTAGGGACTTAATCTGTGTCGGATGGTTCAATGTAAAACCAATAAGTAAGGGTTCCGCTAATGGAGGCAACAGAGAGAAAACACTGATAGTTCCTACCTGGACTCCTATAAAATATCAGCTGGCAAGTTAATTTTCTGTCCTTATATTTGGCGAAAACCCGGCGAAATCCCGTCGAAGCCCGTCAAAGCCCTGCTTTGACGCGCGCCCCTTGAGCGCGCGCGGCTTAAGCAGTAATACCGGTAATACCAGGAGGTCTATACGAGGAGGTCGATACCCATTTGAATATACAAGGAAATCCTGAAAGAATGGAAAGGACTGAGGATTCATCCGAGAGGATCAAATATGTAGAGGGGAAATCTCAAGATCTGGGGGGGAAATCCACTGCTTTGCCAAAAGAGACCAGTACACCGAAGAGTATAGAGTTGGGAAAAGGAGAACAGGAAGATTTTTCTGTAATTATTAAAAGAGAAGTTTTACCAAAGAAACCCGCAAATGTTACTTTGGGCACATTGTGGGACTATATGGTTAAATTGGATCTTTCAATAAATAATTTAACAGAGGCTGTACTTAAAACTTCTAATTCGTTAGTACAAAATACTGTTGAAATAGGAAAGCAAAGAGAAATTATGAATAAAATTGACAATCGTGTCCTCCACGTTGAAAAAATACAAAATCATCAGATAAAAACTGAAGAAGAAGTGGGTAAAAGAATAGAGAATTTAGAAAACACAGTAAGGTCATTGAACCTGAGGGTTAATAATTTTCCAATTATTAACAAAATGGACCCATTGGAGTTATTTAGGAACTATTTAATGCAAGTGTTAAAAATCCCAGAAAAATTATTACCAGTGATAGTAAAAGCTTTTTATCTGGGAGATAAAAAGACCAAGTTTGGTGTAGGTAATAAATTAGAAGATTCTAAAGGGAAAGATAACGTGGATGACACAATTGATATATCTGATTTGCTGGAAAAGACACAGGAAGAATTAGAAATTAAATTAAGGGGAACACTCTTGGTACAATTTGCCTTTTCCACTGATAAAGAAAATACTATGAGATCATTTTTTCGGAATAGAATGGGGAATTATTATGGTCAAAGAGTTTGGATCTTCCCCGATCTAACTCGACCTACACAGATCCGTAGGAAGAATTTTCTACAATATAGGAAGGAGATAGTAGAGAAAGGTGGATACTTTAGTTTAAAGTACCCATGCAAGTGCGTTGTAAAAATAGAGGGTAAAATATATTCCTTTGTGGATCCAATGGGTTTAAAAGATCTCCTCGAAGGCAAATAGATCGGTATTAAATAAATAAGGGGTCCTATTAAATGTAAAAATACCTAGAAGATTTTGTTTATCCTTATTTGTACCGTTCAATATTGTAAGGACTTCGCTTATGTTTTCTTTGTTAATATCATTAGTGACAGAATGTGTATTTAGATTAAGGTATTTCCCATGAAGAATTATATTAGGCTGTCACTATGATTTATTTCTTGTATAAATGTTTATTGTTATTTAACAATGAGAAAGCAATAAATAAAGAATTGAAAAAATAAATAAAAAAAATAAATAAATAAATATTCACACTGTTTTTCGAAGACAATATTGAAGAGCTAAGCATGCTGCACGGGTATATTTAGACTGACGTCAGCTTTGAAATCTGACTCCATCTCCCATCTGCTATCAGGAGAGCACAATACCCATTGGTCTTGAATCCATCTTTCTACACTAAGGAAAACAAAATTATCAGGTAAGTAATTTCTCCATTAGGCATAGTTTTTCTAATATAGTTCTTATACAAGTATTTAAATAGAACCATAACTGAAATGTGTAAAAATAATTCATAAATTGAGAGGAATACATTCATCTTCACTGTCATTTATTTATATCGGGCTTTTCCAGCAAGAGAGTTCAAAGCATTTGTGTATTAGTTATGTAGAAAATATATTTTTCATCTCTTTTGTGCCTAAGTTTGAAATCCAAGAGCATTATATGGCAGGTAATTTATTAAGAGATGCTGGAACTGAGAGGAATATGGAACAGTAGTAGAGACCCTGGTTTGGAAACAAAGTTTAATCAACACGTTAAATGTTTAATATGTGCATGCTACAATATTGCACAAAATTTAAATCATACAATAAGAATGAGTAATCACAAAAAGCCCCGACACGGCCGTGTTTCGCGTCAGAGGGATAAATTCCAAAATTCTAAAAACAAAAACAAATTACATACAGTTATTGTACAGGGAGGCGGACACGAAGAGCAAGTATTTAAACATCGTAAAATGTGAGGAACCAAGGAAGCACTAAAGAACTCAACTAAGCAGGGTGCTCAAAAAGAACTGGTGGTGTGGGTAATGTTCCAACTTTCAGATACTTCATATTATTCGCCTCTCTCAGAGGACCCTTCTCCACAATTACAGTCTTTGATAGAGGAGACAGTACAGCAAGGCCTTGACCAACATTTCCTCACATTGAGAGAAGCCAACTTCCTTCGCGAAAAATTTCTAGTCATTCTGTTTTTTACACACTACCTAAGATCCACAAGTCAGTTACATTTCCCCCTGGTCGGCCCATTGTCGCCGGAATCGGTTCATTCTTGGAACCCCTTTCTCAGTTTGTAGAGCATTTTTTATGTCCCTTTGTTCCACTCTGCCCCTCTTATGTACGGGATTCTAGTCACTTTATATCCATTTTGAATGATTTAGCCGTGCCACAGGATCATTTCTTGTTCGTGACTTTGGACATAGTCTCCTTATATTCAAATATTCCGCAGGAAGATGCCATCTCAGTTGTCCAAACTACTTTGTCTACACATGATCCGGGTGAACGCATCCCGACATCCTTTCTTGTGGCTTTAACTCGTATCGCCCTCACTAAAAACTATTTTAGTTTTTTAGGGAATTTTTTTCAGCAAATGGCACCGCAATGGGGGCAACAATGGCTCCGTCCATTGCTTGCCTATATGTGGCTCAATTCGAATCTGAATTTATACAGAATTCTCCTTTCAAACAGTTTTTTCCTGTATGGCTACGTTATATAGATGACATCTTTCTAATTTGGACAGGTACAGAGATACAATTTTTTCTTTTTCTGGACTGGCTAAACTCATGTAATTCACATCTGCAATTTGAACATTGCGTACATCGATCTCACATCTCTTACTTGGATATTACCGTCAGCACTCAAGATCGGAATTTCATTACCCACGTCCTCTTAGAGATAACATTTATTTATTTATTGGAGATTTTTTATATACCGCGGTACGTAAAGGTCTACATCACCTCGGTTTACAGAAAACAATAACATAGCACAATAACATACCCGCTGGGCAGTTTCTCCATCTCCGGAGATTATGTTCTTCCCGCCAAGTTTATATCCAACAGGCTAAAATTATGTCCTCATGATTTCAGGAACGGGGGTATCCTAAAAGAATCATAAAACGGGCTTTCAAGAGAGCATTGTACATTAACCGAGACTTACTGTTTATTCCATGCCAATTTGAGTCTTCGCCACAACTTACATGTGTGCTCCCTTTCTCAGTTCACACTCAAGATGTCATTAACATCATTAAATCCCATTGGCATCTTCTTTCTCCACATGCGATCTTTCAGGATTTGCCACGCTTTACATTGACTCGGGGTCGTAGCCTCAGAGACTGCCTCACCGCCTCTGAACACAAACCACCCCTTTCTAACACCATTGACACGGAAAAGGGCCATAGACCATGTTCTCACTGCTCGGTGTGTACTCATTCCATGTCCATTCAGATTTTCCAACATCTGGTTTCTTCCAAACAGTATCACCTGCAATATCACACTACATGCACCACGTGTGGCGTTGTATATGTTATTCTGTGCCCTTGTTCAAATGTCTACGTCGGTAAAACCACTCGTCCCCTTCGGTCCCGGATAATTGAACACCACTCTTGCTTAAGGTCTGGCCGCTTGGAGGCACCATTAGTACAGCTTTGGCAGATTTCCAACCATTCTATTTCTGATCTCCGTTTTTTCACTTTAAACCATATTCCTAAGCCCACACGTGGTGGTAATTGGTCGCTTACACTTGTTCAATGTGAGCAAAAATAGATATATGAACTAAATTCATTAGCCCCACTCGGCTTGAATAAGGAAATTGAGTGGTCAGCTTTCTTTTAGCCTTTTACAGTATCTATTTACTCTCCCGTCATGTTTCTCTCGCTGTGCTTCCTGTTCATTTCACCGGGTCAACCTGATTTCTGTACCTGGCTTCACCTAGAGTTTTCTCTGCCTTTCCACATTGGTCATTTCTGCTCTTCAGTATCCTGAGAGGATAAAGGTTTTTAATCTGTCCAAGTAGAGGGTCACCTGGGCTTTGTTTCATGTGTTGGAGCAATATGCATCATCATTATTATTTCATTCTTTCTTTTAATTTGTTTCACAACCATTTTGGTTACTGTCCCGGTATTTTTGACTACCACACTAATATAAGCCCCTTCTTCATCTCAGTTTTGAGATCTTTTCTGGGATCACATCCCCCTTCTGCTGGTTATCTACATATATTCTTGTAATTTGTTCACTTGGCTTCACTACTGTGTCTCCGCCAGACTGTCAATCAAGATTACATGACATTGCCCTGTGCAGGACCGTTTTGAAGCTGATTCCTTTAAAAGCTCAATTTTTTGTTGTTAGCTCCCTCTGGGACACCGTGATAATAGCTGTCTGTGTTTTCAGGTTTTCATTACAACCTCTGGTAAGTTGTCACTACAGATCTTTTCTGTTCCATTGTACAAAATCTTTTTCACGGCTTCTTATGTTGTTTTTCTCGGTTACAGATTCTGAAGATGCAGGGTTTAGGTGCACAATCCCTTTGACCGCCTTGCCAACCGCATATGTACTCTGTACAAATCTTAAGGTATATTCCGACTCACTGACACATTCCTATACTATCATTTGTCTGCATCCTCTCTTTCTAGACCCCTCCCTTTAATAGTCTGTTTTTTGTCTGTTCAGGGTTAGAGACCCTCGGGTCCGGTTCTGAATTTTGTTTATTTACCGACGCGGTGGTCCCAGGGCACATACTCATCCTTTCCACGCCTCGCTAAAACCATTAAAGGGTTCGTTCGGGATTCTCCCGTTCTGAAGATACTAATTTTTTTGGTCTGTTAAGGTGACGTATAGGAATGCTTGGTACATGCGCTATTGTAAAACCCTGGTTTTATTTTTATTTTTAGCTGTGTTGTTCATGTACCCCGATTTCGCCGCGCCTTGAGCTGCAGATTCAGCCCTCCCAAGGTACTGCATTACCTAGGCTTCTGGGAAACAGTGTTTGGCTACTTCATGGGCTTTGATTTCACACATTGAATTCGTAGTGGTGTTTTCACTCTTATCGTTGTTTCCCGCCTTCTTTAGCCATTTAAACCAGGCCCTGGTTCACCTGTTCTTCACACTCTTCCTGTTCCTCCCCCTTTCCCTTCCAGTCTTTTCCCTCCCCCCCTTGCCCTGGCCTTTCTTCCCCTTCCCCCCTTTTTACCCTCTCTTCTCTCTCCCGCTCTCCCTTCCCCTCCCTCTCCCTTCCCTTCTTCTTCCCTCCCCTCCCACTTCCCCCCCTTCCTTTTTTCTTCCCTCATTTCAGTTGTTTCAAGGACCCCCTATTTTTCAGCCGCCTTTCACCCTGATTGGAGTATTACCCACAACACCAGTTCTTTTTGAGCACCCTGCTTTGTTGAGTTCTTTAGTGCTTCCTTGGTTCCTCACGTTTTATGATGTTTAAATACTTGCTCTTCGTGTCCGCCTCCCTGTACAATAACTGTATGTAATTTTGTTTTTGTTTTTAGAATTTTGGAATTGATCCCCCTGACGCAGCCTGACGTGAAACACGGCCGTGTCGGGGCTTTTTGTGATTACTCATTCTTATTGTATGATTTAAATTTTGTGCACTATTGTTGCGTGCACATATTAAAAATTTAACGTGTTGATTAAAGTGGTATTGTTCAGTTTAAGTTATTTGCCGCACATTAATATTTTGTTGCTATATTTCTAAATGTGTGTGCTCTTTACTCCGCTCTCCTTGCATGCTTGGAAACAAATTTGCCAAAAAAAAACCCCAAAATAGGTAATAGTGCTGCTGCAAGGATGGAACTTTCACATAGGTTGCTTTGACTAGGATATCAACCAAGGTTATGATGGCTGCATGCACATTATTAGCTACTAATCGTAGTGTCACATGTAATAGTAAATTTGGTCAAATAAATCAATGATATTATAAAATGTTAACTAATAAAATTGTTTTTGATTTGCGATGCCTTCTGAATAAGAATGGTCTCCATCGATTAAAAACCTGTTGAAGAGCTCAAACCTTGATTGACAGCTGACTTCATGCACTGCCAGAAAAGTTTGAATTTCATGCTGCATTGTGGCATTGTACAGTCTGGGGATGAGGTTTAATGTATATGCATAGCATTGCATTAATGGGAGAATTATTTGTACTTTATTAAATACACTATCAAAAAAGAGCTCTGTGCAAAGTACATGTGCATTTTATATGCCAAAACAAATGCAGAGGCAAAAATAAAATTAAGAATTAACCCCACACCCCGTCCTTAAAAACAACAATCAGAGGCCAATCAACCTAATCGTCAGAAATGAGGAGGAGAATCTAGCAATGAAAACTGACCATCATCCATTTACTGCAGTGGGAGGACTGTGAATCTAAGTGTTAATGAAAAACTTGAACAAAGAACCAAACTTTGATAATTCTTCAAAGCTCAAATTCAGCTCTAAAGGTAAGTTTACTGGGGATCACATTCTACAATAATGGTAAAAATGCAAAAGTCTTACGCGGTTAGGCCTCAACTGAAGTAATGTGTTGAATTCTGAAGACAATATCTCAAAAAGGATAGTCAGAATGGAAGCAGTTCAGAGAATGGCAGCCAGAATGGTGTGGGGGTCTATACAAAAGCCATCATGTGAGATGAGACTGAAGGACCTAAATATATATACCCTGGAAGAGAGGAGAAATGGGAGATATGATGCAGAGTTTTACATACCTGATATGTATTAATGATAATCAAGAATCAAACCTTTTCCAATGGAAACATAGGACCATGATATGAAACTCCAAGGAGGGTAGACTCGGGAACAAGGTTAGGAAATATTTCTTCACAGAAAGGTGGTGGATGCATGGAATGCCCTCATGGAAGAGGTGATGAAGACAAGAATGGAAAAGGAATTCAAAAGGGTATGGTGTAAACAGAGGATCCCTAGTGGCTAAAGGATGAAAATGAAGAAAAGGGGTAACCTGTGTTAACTGGGATAACCTGCACGGAACAGCAGTTACTACCCTTGACGGAAGGCATGGGATAACCTGCATGGAGTGACAGTTATTACTATTAAAAAAAACAAAAACAAAAAAAAACTTGCTGGGCAGACTGGAGGGACCACTTGGGTCTCTTTCTGCCGTCATTTACTGTTACTGTGTTTCATGGAGGACAACTGAAAGTCAATGTGGATTGTAAGTAAAGCAAGTTGCAAATTCCAGAGCAATCAAGATGGGTGGTAGGCTACCAGCAAATCTGCCAGATAATTCAATACCCCAATACATGGCTTAATTGACAGAAAACCTATTAAACCGCTTGAATGAAAACAGGTTTTGCACCAGGAAACCAAAACTGAAATGAGTTCCTAATAGATATCCAGTCAGTTTCTAATCTTCCAATAACAATCACGAGCATCTGTGTGGTTCTGATTAATTGAAGAGCTATGTTGAATATATTGAAAAGCACCTGTGATGGTCTCAAGTTGTTTTTTTATCTGCCTTGTATTGGCTAGACAGTGAGACTTGATATGTCTGAAATTTCGAGTTTGCCAAGTCAGACTTCTGAAATTAAGTGAAGCTCTATTGCCTGATAAAAATTCAAACTGTTCTCAGATGCAAATCTGATGGATGTCAGATGCTTTTGAATAAAGACAAAGTTTAATAAACAAAACATTGGATCAAGACCAAAGAAAATGTAAAACCTCATTACAAATGCTGGGAAGACTACCAGCTGTCAACACTGGATAAAACCAGACATGTTGTTTTGTACACTCTTGTTTCTAGAGGGCATTTTATACACAAACAGAAGACCTTGAATGAAAAGCACAAGTAATCGGTTCCTTTGAACATACTATTAAATTAATAAATTACAAGAAAACATTTAAATCTAAGAGGAGTGTTACTAATGGTATGCTTAAAGATCAGTTCTTAGACTGCTTCTTTTAAAAAATGTTATAAGCAATACTGCGGAAGGTTTGTCTTTTTGCGGATAATACCAAACTCTGCAATAGTGCACTCACCCAGAAAAGTGTAGAAAACATGAAGGATGGATCTAGCGAAACTTGAATTGTCTAGAATCTGGCAGTTAAGTTTTAATGCTAAATAATGCAAAATCATGTATTTGGGCTGCAAATACCCAAGGGAGAGGTACAAGCAGGATGGCAGTTCTCCATGCAGGTTACCCCAGTTAACACAAGGGTAACCTGCACGGAGTGGCAGTTGCTACCCTGTAAAAAAAAAAAAAAAATGTTGTTGGGCAGACTGGATAGACTATTGGATTTTTTTCTGCCATCATTTACTATGTTACTGGGTTATATATACAAGTGGCATCAAATAGAGCTCAGCTTGGAAATTTGATTTCAAAGTTTCTAAAAATGTTGAACATTCCCTACTGGGCATGTGCAGCATACTATATTATCACACATACTTGCCAGAGCCTCTCTAATTCTGTTTTCTGTGGAGCCCACTGGTTTCTGTTCTTTGCTTCTTCTGCTGTTTAGGCACAAACTTTTTTCTAGAAGTGAAGAAATCAGTCTTTATGGGGCCCTGCAATCTTTTTTTCTCAAGTTTTCTTTCTTTTTTCTTGCTGCATGGTACCACCAGCAGTGGTACTTAAAGAAAACACTGGTTATGTTTCTTTAAGCATAGTCTTGTTTAATTTCACTACATTAATTTTTCATCTGCTACTTCTGAAAGAGAAGAAAGCCAGCAGCATTGATAGGTGCCCCCCGTGTGAAAAGTTCATGTCTATCAAGGAATCCCGTGATAGATGTGTCTGCCTGAGAGCTGACCACGATATCCAGGAATGTTCTCTTTGCACAACTTTGACCCTTAGAAGGTATCCTTTCCAGCTTATCCTAATGGAAAAGTATTTTGGGATTAATAAGTCCTGGCCCATCAGTTTTGGCATCGACATTGAGGTATCCTGGAGCTGCATTGATTGTTAGTTGTCGACATCTAGGGGGCATCGATTCCCCTCGCCATCAAGCGCCAGGCAGGACTGAGGGGACAGCCTGTCTTCTGTCTCCTCCCACCCAAAGGGTTCAGCCTCTTTGGTTCCATCATCACAAAACTCCAATGTCATGCATCGTGAGAAGGCCAAGAAGCACTGGCAATGTTGGCAGTAAGGATATTATGGTGGCAGCACTGACTCCACCAAAGTGTTACTGTAGTGAGAATAGCTCATCCTCTATGCAATCCTGAGACTCGTAACAGTCTCCAAGGGTGCAAGTGTCAACAACCGATACACCTCTGATATCCCAGGAAGATGTGGCCTATCATCCTGATTCCCAAGCCATACTGACATGGTCATTTTTTGAGGAGGAGCTGCACAGGAAAATCCAGAAAGCCTTGGATCATAAGATGCAGCGCATCAGGTACTCTGGCATTCCCAGCATTGCTGTCCCTGCAAACGAACATCCAGCCAATATTGGAATCCTTGCTGGCACCCAGTGGAACAGTCCTGATGCCTATTCCTGGAGGGAAATTGATACCCAGTACCAATGCACTAATCATCTCCAGCCCATCAAGGTAAAAAACGTCTCTGAGATGACACGTTCATCAAGATCTATACCCAAACAGACAAGAGCATCCCTCTCTGAGGTCTTGTCCACTAGCTGGGCACGATCCTGGTCCATGCTCCTGACCTACCAGCCAGGATCGGACATGGAATATTCTTGAGGGTAAAGTTATAGATTTGAGGACTTTTCTGACCAGGAGGGGTCAACAAGTCTCTGCTTGGACTCGTAAACTCCATGGAAATGAGAAGGTCTCCTCCTGAGTATCTCAGCTTGTTGATTTTCTGATGTCATTCCATTTACGTTACAAAAGAAGGAAGACTCCAGAACTAGGATGCTTGACATCCTCCAATTTGTGGAGCCCAAGACAGATACAATGGTAGTCCCCATCCATGAGATCCTTCAGGAGATGCAGATGAAGATGTGGGCAAGCCTCATCTCTATGGCTCCAGTGAATAAGAAGGTGAACATAATATATCATGTCCAAAAAGCTCCAGAATTCAAGATGTAGCAGCTTCCACATCAATCAGTGGTGGTTGAATTTGTTCTTAAGAAAGCCCAGAGGTCTAAAGCCCATTCCTCAGTGTCCTCAGGGAAAGACTCTAGTACTCTGGACTTACTTGGGTGAAAAGTTTTTCAAGAAGATAGGCTCAATGCTTGCATTGTATCTTATTAGTTCTTCATGAACAGTATATGTGGGACATTCTGAAGAGTGTAAAGAAATCAGCAGCACAATGTCCTCAGAAGCAGCATGATGACTTGATGTCCCTGGTGGACAAGGGTATGGAAAACACATAGTACAATTGAGCTTTGTTTTTGAGATAGCATTGAAAGTCTCTGCAGTGGGTACTGGCACTTGCAGGCTCACCTGGCTGCAGGTCTCAGACCTTCAACAAGATGTCCAGGAAACACTCCTTGCCATGCCTTGCAATGGAGATAATCTCTTCAAAGATAAGGAAGAGGTGGCTCAGGTTAAGGACCATTGTGTGACACTTCAAACTCTCTCCACTGTCACTCCAGAACTGCCCTCCTCAGCCCAAAGTTATCTGAGTAGGGCGCCAAGGAGGCATTTCTATCAGCCAAAAAGACATTTCTCTCTGCCTTCTTTGACTCATCAAAACAGGGCTATTCTGTCGACCCTGCCAGCAGGGGGCCCCAAAGCCACAGCCAAAATCTGTTACGGGGTTTTGACTGGATTATAGAGAGCATAGTTGAAATCCCAGTATCCAATGCAGGGGACCTTCCTGTTTGGAGGCAGGCTAAGGTTTTACGTTGACCCTTGACCGGAATAGCTTAGGATATTTGGGTTCTCAGCATAATTTGAAAAGGATAGAAATTATACCTAGTTGATGATCCTGCAAATTGGCCACTGAAACCTGCTTGGGCAGTGTCTGAGCATCAGGAATTGCTACAAAAGGAGTTCTCCCTCTTACATGTCAATGTATATGAGGACTGACATCCTGCTGTCATCATAGATACCCTGTTACAAGTAAGCAACTTTGCTTTCTATACACAACACAACGGCGGGATCTGGGGGTGATTGTATCAGATGATCTCAAAGTGAGTAAATAGATAAGGTGACAACAAAAGCCAGAAAGATACTTGGGTACATAGGAAGAAGAATGATCAGCAGAAAAAAGGATATTGCCCCTGTATGTCACTGGTGAGATCTCATATGGAATGTCTGCAGTTCTATAGACTGCACCTTCCAATGGAGTCTGTCCAGAGGCTATTAAAATGGTCAGTGATCTACATTATTATATATATGGGGACAGACTTAAAAATCTAAACATGTATATCCTAGGTCTAGAAAAAGAAGCTGCCCCTCTTCCCATCCTGGGTCCCACTCCCACAACAACAGTAAAAGCTCATTTAACCTGTTTTGAAGTGCAATGAAAGGCTAAATAAAAATAAACCACCAGCTGCCCAACACCAACTCTAGCAATATGGCAGAGTCTGGCCATGAACCCAACCCTCGCTGAGGGAACCATGTGCTTCTGCACAGGGAAGAAGAAGCTGCAGCAAGGATGAGTGTTACAGCCACATCTCTTTCATCCCAGGCCCCACTCCCTCTGCAATTGCTGGCAGCCCAGCAACACTGCAGTGTCCGGCCTCTGAACCCACCCCTCGCTGACGACGTCAGGGCCTGCAAACTAGCACTTTTTAAAGAGCTGCGACATAAATGGGCCCAGCGCCAAAGGGTGCATCCTTTTGCATGCAGCCGCTATGGGCTGTGTCTACCAGTGCATGCGGTCAGGGCCTTCATAGGCATCTCTATGGGGTGGCAAGTGGCACCCCAATTTTATACATCGCATCAGGCAAAGCTAAACCAACCCCTACCTAAGCCAATCTGTAATTACGGCAGTTAGTGTAACTGGGTTTAAAGGTGGTTTGGATAAGTTCCTAGAGGAAAAATCCATAAACTGCTATTAATTAATAAGCAATAGTAGCTTGAGATCTATTTAATGTTTGGGTACTTGCCAGGTACTTGTGACTTGGATTGGCCACTGTTGGACACAGGATGCTGGGCTTGATGGACCTTTCGCTGACCCAGTATGGTGTATCTTATGATGCCCCTCCCCCCCGCCCCCCCAGCAGGAGTCGCATTTTACCAAACATCATTTCTTGCTGTCACGGAGCTCTTATGAGACCAGCTCCCTAGCAGCGGGAGATGATGTTTAGTTAAACATAATTGCTATTACTGCCCACCCTTTGACCCGGCAGGCTACCACAGAGCGCATCCCGTGATGGCTAAAGTGAGCGGGAGGACCCAGTAATCACCAGTGGACCCCATACCACTAGTGACTGAAGATCAACAGGCTGCCATAGAGCCCATCCCGCAGAAGCCAAACAGAAAAAGAGGACCTGGTGGCCACCAGCAGACCCTATCCGCCTGATGGCTGAAGGAAGAGGCCCAGGCCCTGAGAATGTGTGTGTGTGAACACCTGTGTGTGTGTGTGTATGCTGTGTGAGAGAGCCTGTCTGGGGGAGGGAAGGAGAGTGAGAGCCTGTGTTTGTGTGTGAGGAAAAGTGTGTGTAAGGGAAAAAGAGCTTGCGTGTGTGGGAGTGAAATCCTCTCTGTTCGTGTGTGAGGGAGAGAGAGCCTGTGTGTGTGTGTGTGTGTGTGTGTGTGTGTGTCTGTGTAAGGGAGAGAAAAGGGGGGTGTGTGAGAGAGAAAAAAAAAGGGGGTAGTATAAGAGAGGATAAAGTTTGTGCAGCCCCCTTGACAACAATCTCAGGGTGACTGGAAATCAAAAAATCCCAGGTATGGAGAGTGGGAGATTTTGAAATCCTTATTAGTTTCATTATTGAATGTCAAATGATGTCTGCTGTTTTGAAATATTATATTGGTGTTTTGGAACATTTAAGTTTATTCTAATAAAAATTAGTCCAAACCAAAATATACTCCAATTGATTAATTCCACTTCCTTCACTTATAATATTAGGCTTTTTTATTTCAGTATTACTGAAGGTAATCAGTGAAATTGCAACATGCCGGGACAGTCTTCACTAAGATGTAAAAGTGTATACATATAAAGAATGATTTATAATAATTTATGGGACCTCATATGAACGGACAAGGTGCTTAAAGTATGAAATTCACTAGGCACTATTTCTCACCGCACCACTATGTTTTATGATCATTGGTCCCAAAGCTACATGATTCTTTTTTTCTTTTTTCACCTATGCAATAAAAAATGTTTGTAACTGGAAAACACATCTTTTTAAGAAGCAAGTCCCAGCGCTTCAATTATGCTGGTTAACAATATCCCAACATAGACCATGTTTCTGAAATCTCCTGCGTCAGGGGAAACATTTTCTTGTAAATTCTTCTAGTATAACGAGGGAACCTCCCTTCTTCCCGTGTCTGCAACAGGAGTGAAGCCGCCATTAATCAAACTTACTCCAGTCTATCAGATTCTCAGGCTGAGACTGAATGAAGTCATATTTCATCCAAATGATAAGAGCTTCTTATTGGTAGATTAACAAACCCCTTTACAGTCAAAGCTATGCATACATGTACCATTCTGGGATTGGATATAATCATGTCACAGTGATAAGATATAGAATGCCAGAATGGCATACACTGAATTTGATTCACAATCAGTCTGACAGTTTAATAAGTCATTCTATATTCTACATTGCATCAGGATCCAAGCCTTGCTAGTTTTAAACAGGCCAGTCTGGAGCAAACTTTAAAGGCCCAGGTACCTTCTCTAAGTGAAAAAGTTTCATTGACAATAGATAACAATAGGGGTAATAGGTCCACTTCATCTCTCACTACCAACTTAGACAGTAGTGGATCCAACTGACACTGTGAGTTTAACATTAGAAGTTTACCAAGATATATTTGAGAGATCATGGAATGTGTAGCAAACCCCTCTTCATTTTGTCTTCTACAACCTCGCTTCCCCTTCACCTGCACCTCAGCAACAACTGCCTGAAAAACCATCAGGGTCAAGCTGAGGTGTGTCAGCTAGAAAGTGATTATTCAACAGGCCATCTTGCTATCCATAGACTACATCACTTCTGAGTAATCTCTAACTTTATCCTCAAATAATTGTACAAGTAATTCACAATTCAGCCTATGATATTGGTCAGAGGCCAAATCCCTTACTATCTGGAAAAGTTTTTGTGGCCTGCTCTCAGCAGATTGCAACTTTTCAGAAATAAAATTCTTTTTGGATTCTTCAATTGTTTATAACACTTAATCAAGGCCCGACATCCATCCCATTTCATTCTAGATTTGTCCTTCCTCCATTGCTTCTCCAAATGTGGGACCTTCTGCTTAATTAATATCCATCCTGAATAATGCCACAGAGCCTTCATGCACGGATTCACGGATTCACGGAGGAGAGGAGAGTTAAGCCCTTCTGTTGCTGGGGTGATCTGCTGTTTCCTGTGCCATATGGGGCTGAGTGCAAGAATTCTTTCAGTTGAGATCAAGAGCCAAAACCAAGAACCGCCAACTTTGATGTCATTTCCACCCTGGTTCCTTTAACATTGGACCTAATATGAGACAGGTGCGCAAACAAAGGGGATATGCACCTTTGCATGCCCCATCTGTGACTGGAAGCGCCAAGACTAAGAGGTTGGGACTCATTATTATTCTGACTTGATTGTTGCACTTGTCTCGTGATTGTGACTGGTTAGGTTGAGATAAAATCTTTTGTTAGGTCGTTGGAGAGAGAATTGAAAGGATGAGTTGGAATGTATGTCAGGCAATAGGTTGTTTGTTATGGGTGGTGGAAATGTTTTTTTTAAATCTATTGCTTAAGTGAGCAAACATTTGCCATGTGCCAGGGATTAAAGTTAGTTGAAGGGAATATGTATTGGGACAGTCATTATAGGCTGGGATGGAAAAAGGTATTCAGCATTAGAAACATTTCATGGTAATACCAAAACGGGCATATGATATCAAGCTAAATTGTGGGAAGAAAGTGAAAGCAGTGGGAGGGGGTGTTTAATGTAAGATCAATAAATAGTAAAGAACATTTATTTTATGACTTGTTGGAAGGTGGGGGCTATGATGTGTTCTTTCTAACTGAAAACTGGTTACAGGATAAAGAGAAAGTCATGTTGACTTTTATATATCCACCTGGCCACCATATTTTAGCACAATCCAGAGCTTCCTTTAGAGCAGTGTTTTCCAACCTTTTGAAGCTCAAGGCAAAAACGTGTGGATCACCCTTCTTCACGGGGCAGGCAATGTAGACATGGAGAGGACTCATATGCGAAACAGGGAAGCACTAAACCCCCACCAGTCTCGCTTCCAAATTTTAAAACAAAGGGGGAGTGACACACATGAACTTGCAACAATGGGCTAGCTCCTGTCTATGTACAAGTGCAGAAGCAGGGAGAAGTCTGTATGACGCCGGCAGCTGGCTCAGGTAATTACCTTGGCTGCTGCATGCGGCTCCCAGAGCTCCAGAGCTGCTGCTCCCAGCACTTTGCATGAGTCACCTCTAGGGCTCAGTACGCTCTCCCTGTCTCACTCAGCCTTAGGGATAAGACGGAGGCTGGAAGAATTGAAAGGGGGAGGCTCAGGAAGGAGAAGATGAGGAGGTGCTGTGTGCAAAGCACAAAGGGAGCTTGGCTGTCCGTGCCCTGTATGCTGCCCATTAATCGCCACATTCTGGGGCTCATGCTATAGCTAGGAAAAGGCGTGGCATACATGATTACACATGTTAAAGTTCCTACATGTGTAAGGGCCACTGCTGGTGTCTCTTGTTGCCTCGAGGTGCTGAGAACAGAGCCCAGGTGCTGGCCTGCATTTCAGCATCAGGCCATGGTGTCTTTTCCATGGCACATCTGATTGGGTCTGAGGGCATAATGGTTGGGGAAACACTGCTGTAAAGGAGGTGTAGCTGTTGTAGCCAAATCATCATTTCAGCTATGGAATGTTCATTGATAAAATATGATGGAATTAGGGCATTAGCTTTTTGATTTGTTCATTCAGATACATTTAGCTCATTATTATTATTTATTTGATTTATATTCCACCTTCAAAAAGGATTACATGCAGTTATTGTAGGTATTTTTCCTTTTCATTGGTAGTTCAAGACAAGTTACATTCAGGCACAATAGGCATTTTTCCTGTCCCCAGAGGACTTACAATCTAAGGGGGAGATTTACTATACTGCTGTATTTTACTGGGAGGGGGTGAGGTTTGCCACAATATTGGGCCCCTCCTCAGTAAAATATCACATGATAAAAAGTATCACAGGGAAAAGGGGGAAAACACACAATGATGGCCCACTTTGCCTGCAGTGACCATCGTGGTAAAGGGGCACATGGCCCAAAAATAAGCCCTCTCTCACCATGTCAAAATCCTCCCTGGGCAGGTCTTTGTAGACCCACACCCACCCCACCTGTCAAGGAAGCCCTATAGCAAAAAAAAAATAAAAAAATGTAATGCAGCATGACAATGCACCGCCCCTTCTCAACCTCTTCCATAAATAGATATTCCCCCTAGGTTTCAACCCCACCAACTTCTACTCTTGCCCCCCTTATTAGAAGTAGTTCCTGGTGTCTAGTGATCCCCTACCTCCCCGGACCCCTCCACACCTTGTGTCTAGTGAGGCCTAGAGCACGACCGAGGCTCCGGGTCAGTCAACACCATTTTTCAAAATGCTAATTGGCCTTTGCCTCAATCATTTCAAGCCCGGGGGGGGGGGGGGGGATATTTATTTAAAGGGGAGGGGTTTTGGAAGGGTGTGGGGCAACTTCATGTGCATTAAAAGTTTTGTTTTTTCTTTTACTGCAGGACCATCTTGATAAACGGTATTGGGGGTCGGCAGGGAGTTTTTACACTTGGGAGATGCTTTTTTTTGGACTGGATGGCGCTTTAAATATCAGCACGGGATTATCAGGACATACATTAGCGTCCCAATGCTCCTGCGGGAAAATATCTACAACTCCTGAGTTGTATATAAAGTAATAAGGCTTGCCAGATTTTTGTCAAGCTGCATTATTTTATTAGCATAGGATTACCTATGCATTAGCTGCTTTGCATGCATTTGCAAAATGTATGCATGCAAATCTTATGAAAAGCAGTTTTGTGTAAAAGAGATGTCTTTTGGGCCAAAATTAATGCGCATTATTGCGCGATATACAGAGTTTATTGCACATCGCAACTTAGTAAATCTCCCTATAAGTGTATATCTGAGGCAGTGGAAGGTAATGTGACTTGCCCACCATTATCAAGCAGAAGCATTTGGAGAGCTGTTAGAACTTATTGCCAGCATCATGGAATTCTTCCCACAGGTGACAGGTTTAGTGATTTTAACTCCGCTGTTGTATCTTTCCCAGTAGGGAACATAACAGATTTTTTTGGGATTGTGTGATACAGGCTTTATTCAGAAGGTAAGGGTGTCATTATATTCAAAGGGGAACAGTTTAGATCAGATGTTTTTATTCCTATAGATTTAAATAGCTTATTTGATTAATTTGTTTTGTGCTGTGTTGGTTTAGGTTTTAAATTTGTTTATATTTTGTCTGTTTTACTTTTGTTTAATTTTAGAATAATGAGCTTATCGGATGACAGCAATAGGGGTCTGAACGCCCATATTTTTGTTCTGTTTATTGCTTTTTCCATTTTTGCCATGCTTGAGACTTGCCCTATTTTGGTGCCCACAGGAATGGGGCTTTCTGCCCCTCAAGAAAACCAGTTCTGGTTTATCCTCCGCGCGTGGCTTTCACTTAGTCACTCATCAGGGTCAAAGTTCAGCTATTGCATGATATTGCCTGTATAAATGCACATTCAATAAAAGGTAAAGCCGATCTGTTTTTTTCCCTTATGATTGAAAACAGAACTGATATATTTTTCTGTTACTGAATCTTGGTTATTAGAGGAGGATACAATCTTGCTTAACTAAATGTCCACCTGGATGTTCTGGAGTCGCCATGCTAGAAAACCTAAGAAAGTTGAGGGAGGTGGTTTTGTTTTATAAAATTGACATTTTTATTCAGAGCATGATTATTACTATGGCTGAAAGATGTGAGGGCAAAATTGTTAAGTTGAATCAATGTGCCTTACTATTAATGTATTCTCCACCAGATATTGGACTGAAACTCACTGAGGTTTTGGATTTCATCACCTCATTGTGTTTAAAGCTTAAGAGCTTAAGATTTTGCGGGACTTCAACATTCATATGGGCAGAGTTTTAAAGTCACGCATGCAACATTTTTCTGCTGTGTTAGAGGCACTGGATTTAACCCAAGTTATAGATGTCAACACATCAGATGAGTTATACCCTAGGTTTGCTAATTGCGCCCAGTTCCTGAATGCTTTAGGGATTCAGTTTGCAAATTCAGTGTAAGTTGGTCAGATCATTTTATTTAATTTCATTTAAATAAGCTCTTGTCTATTATTCCAGGGAAAAAAAAGAGCAAAATCATCATTCATCTTTCCTTTGATGTAGAGAGTTTTGCCCGAGAATGACTTGAATCTGCTATGCAAATGGATTTTACTTCTGTTGACATAGTAATATAGAAATGATGGCAGAAAAAGACCAAATGGTCCATTCAGTTTGCCCAGCAAGTTTTTTGGGGTAGTAACTGCAGCTCTGTGCAGGTTACCCCCCTGTTTCTGTTAAGGGTAATATCTGCCACTCTGTACAGGGTACCCCCAAGCCTTATTTTAAGGGTAGTAATATTTAAAATCAAAATCAAGCAACTATCAAACCCATAACAAAATTACTGCTAGCAACATTTTTACAGGGTGAGCAGCCTTCTTGTTAATTCAGATAATGCTGCTTGAACTTGCTTTGCTTTTGGCTGTAGAAGCAGTCCTGTACTTTTTCCCTAATGTTTGCAGTACTGGATTCTGTTGTCATTTGAATCCAGTTCCCCTTTTTGCCCCCTTTTCGTTGATTGTAAGTTATCCATCTAAATGGATTTTGAATATTGACCTATTTGTCTGGGGGAAACATGCTTAGTATGTACAGCTCAATATATAATGGCAACATATGTACAATTCTATCATGCCAAGAGTTCCCTAAATCTTAACACAGACTAGAGAAAAGGTAAGATGGGAAGGATCAGAGAATGCAGGGATGGCATAGAGTCCAACAAGATAAACATCCTGCATGAGACTAAATGCACAATCGAATCCTTATGGGTAGAAATCCCTTGTGTGTTGGGGAAGAGTATAGTGATAGAAGTATACTACCGTCCACCTGGCCAAGATGGTGAGACGGACAGTGAAATGCTAAGAGAGATTAGGGACGCTAACCAAATTGGTAGTGCAGTAATAATGGGATATTTCAATTACCCCAATATTGACTGGGTAAATGTATCATTGGGTCATGCTAGACAGATAAAGTTCCTGGATGGATTAAATGACAGTTTTATGGAGCAATTGGTTCAGGAACCGACGAGAGAGAGAGCAATTTTAGATCTAATTCTCAGTGGAGCACAGGATTTGGTGCGAGAGGTAATGGTGGTAGGGCCGCTTGGCAATAGTGATCATAATATCAAATTTGAATTAATGACTGGAAAGGGGGACAGTAAGCAAATCCACGGCTCTCATGCTAAACTTTCAAAAGGGAAACTTTGATAAAATGAGAAAAATGGTTAGAAAAAAAACTGAAAGGAGCAACTTCAAAGGTAAAAAATGTTCAAGAGGCATGCTCATTGTTAAAAAAAAAAAAAATACCATCCTAGAAGCACAGTCCAGATGTATTCCACACATTAAGGAAGGCAAAACGATTACCGGCATGGTTAAAAGGTGAGGGGAAAGAAGCTATTTTAGCCACAAGATCTTCATTCAAAAATTGGAAGAAGGATCCAACAGAAGAAAATAGGATAATGCATAAGCATTGGCAAGTTAAATGTAAGACATTGATAAGATTGGCTAAGAAAGAATTTGAGAAGAAATTGGCCGTTGAGGCAAAAACTCACAGTAAAAACTTTTTAAAATATATCCGAAGCAGAAAGCCTGTGAGGGAGTCAGTTGGACCATTAGTTGATCAAGGGGTTAAAGGGGCACTTAGAGAAGATAAGGCCATTGCGGAAAGATTAAACTATTTCTTTGCTTCGGTGTTTACTGAAGAAGATGTTGGGGAGGTACCCGTAACGGAGAAGGTTTTCATGGGTAATGATTCAGATGGACTGAACCAAATCACGGTGAACTTAAAAGATGTGGTAGGCCTGATTGACAAACTGAAGAGTAGTAAATCACCTGGGCTGGATGGTATACACCTCAGGGTTTTGAAGGAACTCAAAAATGAAATTTCAGACCTATTAGTAAAAATTTGTAACCTATCATTAAAATCATCCATTGTACCTGAAGAATGGAGGGTGGCTAATGTAACCCCAATATTTAAAAAGGACTCCAGGGGCGATCTGGGAAACTAGAGATCAGTTAGCTTGACGTGTCAGTGCCAGGAAAAATAGTGGAAAGTGTTCTAACTATCAAAATCATAGAACATATAGAAAGACATGGTTTAATGGAACAAAGTCAGCATGGCTTTACCCAAGGCAAGACTTGCCTCACAAATCTGCTTCACTTTTTTGAAAGAGTTAATAAACATGTACATAAAGGTGAACTGGTAGATGCAGTGTATTTGGATTTTCAGAAGGCATTTGACAAAGTTTCTCTTGAGAGGCTTCTAGGAAAAGTAAAAAGTCATGGGATAGGTGGCGATGTCCTTTTGAGGATTACAAACTGGCTAAAAGATAGGAAACAGAGAGTAAGATTAAATGGACAATTTTCTCAGTGGAAAGGAGTGAAGTGGCTCAGGGATCTGTATTGGGACCCATACTTTTCAATATATTTATAAATGATCTGGAAAGAAATACGAGTGAGATAATCAAATTTGCAGATGATACAAAATTATTCAGAGTAGTTAAATCACAAGCAGATTGTGATAAATTGCAGGAAGACCTTGTGAGACTGAAAAATTGGGCATCGAAATGGCAGATGAATTGTAATGTGGATAAGTGCAAGGTGATGCATATAGGGAAAATAACCCATGCTATAGTTACAAAATGTTAGGTTTCATATTAGGAGCTACCACCCAAGAAAGAGATCTAGATGTCATAGTGGATATAACATTGAAATCATCGGTTCAGAGTGTTACGGCAGTCAAAAAAGCAAACAGAATGTTGGGAATTATTAGAAAGGGAATGGTGAATAAAACAGAAAATGTCATAATGCCTCTATATTGCTCCATGGCTAGAACGCACCTTGAATACTGTGTACAATTCTGGTCGCATCTCAAAAAAGATATAGTTGTGATGGAGAAGATACAGAGAAGGGTGACCAAAATGATAAAGGGATTGGAACAGCTCCCCTATGAGGAAAGACTAAAGAGGTTAGGACTTTTCAGCTTGGAGAAGAGACGGCTGAGGGGGGGATATGATAGAGGTGTTTAAAATTATGAGAGATCTAGAACGAGTAAATGTGAATCTGTTATTTACTCTTTCGGATAATAGAAGGACTAGGGGACACTCCATGAAGTTAGCATGTGGCACATTTAAAACTAACCGGAGAAAATTCTTTTTCACTCAACACACAATTAAACTCTGGAATTTGTTGCCAGGGGATGTGGTTAATGCAGTTAGTGTAGCTGTGTTTAAAAAAGGATTGGATAAGTTCTTGGAGGTGAAGTCCATTACCTGCTATTAATTACGTTGATTTAGAAAATAGCCACTGCTATTACTATTAACAGTAACATGGGATAGACTTAGTTTTTGGGTACTTGCCAGGTTCTTTTGGCCTGGATTGGCCATTGTTGGAGACAGGATACTGGGTTTAATGGACCCTTGGTCTCACCCAGTATGGCATGTTCTTATATTCTTATGTTCTTAAAGGTTGATGAATGGGGAGATATTGTCAGTGAAGCAAGAAATAAGAACTGAATGATGTAATGGGAACCTCTAGGAGAATTAGAATTTGTAGTTGCTGCTGTTCTGACCTAGAAATGTATGAATATGACTTAGATTATTTATTGGCTTAGTGCTAACCTAGAAAATGTATGAATATGAAGTTGGATATGTAATTGTTGTTGTGCTGATCAAGAATATGAATGCTGTCCCAGCATATGAATTTTGACCAAGAATATTCATACAGATTTTGTAAACCGTTGTGATCTTCTTTTGGAACAATTGTATATAAAATGCCTAAATAAATAAATCTCCTAGGTTATGTACTGTATCTGTGATGGGGATATTGTGTCCATTAAATAGCAAATTATCAGGGATGTTGGCTGGAGAAAAACGAGAGAATTATGAGCTCAGTTTTACTGATATTGAGGGAGAGTTTATTCTGATGAAGCCACTTGTGTATTAAGGAAAGAGAGAGAGAAAAATTGCTCAGTGAGTACCCAAAATGATTTTAAAGGAAAGAAAAAATTGTCATCAGCATACAACTTATACTGTACCCCAAGCTCACAAGTAGTCTACATAAAGGAATCAGATATATGTTAAATAATGCCACTGAAAGGGCTGAGCCTTGGGTACACCGGATGGAAGAAGAAAAAACATGTAGAGTGATCAGAACCAAGTGACAATTGTTGCTTACGGTTCATCAGATAGGATGAAAACCAGGAAAAGACATTGTCAGTGAAACGCAAAGATACCAGAAGAGAGATAAGAATGGAGTGATCAATAGTGTCGAAAGTGAAAGTGATATCTAGAAGGATGAGTACATATTGTGTTCCAGAGTCAAACCCATGGCACATAGTGTCAAAGGTAGAGAGAAGTAACATTTCGGTATTATGGAATTTGCAGAATTCAAACTGGTATTGGTCCAGAACAGTATGTGAATCAAGGAAGAGAGAGAATTGCAGAACAATACTTTCTGTAATCTTAGAAAGAGAGGGAAGGGATGAGAGAGTATGGTAGTTTGAGAGGACAGTTGGGTTGGCAGTAGGTTTTTTGAGACGTGGACGGACTAAGGCTCATTATTAATGTTATTGGAAGGATACCAGTGGAATATGATGAACTGACTAGTTTATTGATAAATTCAGCAGATTCATTCCTGATAAGCTTCATCAGAGCTAGGTTAGTGTCAGTACATGAGCGAGCATTTTCAGTGGTTGGCCTTGTATCATGGCGTGCTTTCACCTGACTTATGTTCCATATTAGATATGAATTATTTCGTAAGAAATTAAAACATTTATTTGAGCAAGTTTTTGGGTAATTTCACTATAACTAGTATTTTCAAGTGTTTGTATTGTTTGTTATTATATTTAGCACTTATTTTTGTCTGTTGTTTTACAAATTATGTTCCTCGCTTGGATTGGCTTTTGTTGCAATAAGCAAGTTACAAGCAATTTTAAAGAAATAATTATGGAGCTTTGTGACTTTGCAGCAATGCATGTTCTTTGGACTGACCATTTTATAGTTTCATTTGATAATGTGCTGGGAAAAGTAAACTTGCAATCACCTTGTAGACCATGTGTTAGACTAACCAGGGACGTCAGTGTCATGAATATGGAAACATTTAAGGAAGGTTTGCAAGGTTTCCATGACAAGTTCTGCATATTACTGTTTATAGTACATGATTCAGGCCTCAGCAGAGGAGGAAGGAGAAAGGAGGATGCGCCAGAGGGTACTGCAAAGCCTCTATCATCTTTCTGTTTGGTCAATAGGAGCCAGTGAGTAAGGGGGGTCCAGGGGGAGAGGGGGGATTGTGCCATTCACTGCCACCAATATGTCTTTTCTAGGATGGGTGGGAGAGGGTAAATGTGCCATCCACTGCCATCAATGTTTTTCTTCCAGGTGCTCTCAAGTTCCATTCAAAGGGGGGTCAGAACTGGAGAGAGTGGAGCTCAATTTACATATCGGCAATGCAGGTATGGGGAAACTTTCTTTATTTTAAATATATATATACACATACACACATATATATATATATGGATATACACACAATAATATAAAGTGTTTTGCTCTGAATGTAAATGTCAGATGTCTTTGTGATATTTACCACTGTGAGAGCAGTTAATTCTACATCAGACTTAGATGATTGCAAATGTTGATCTGTTGCAGTATTCCTTTCTAAAGATACAATTTAACGTGCTGTATGAAAAGAAAGTGATGGTGATGCTTCCTGGAACACCCGTGCTCAAGAATCCAAGACAGCTTAATTCCTATTCTTTTGGAAGCACCTTCAACTGGAAAGTTAGTGGTGTGTGACCTGCTTTACATTGAAGAGGCTCCCTATTGCCCCGTGGAAGAACTATTTTAGGCCATTTGCAGCAGAGCTGTTAGGGCATTGTGACGTTGCTATTTTCCTCAAAGGAGCGGGCATATTGTCATTACTTCTCTGCTGCTAGCATACAGGCCGATTCTGTAAAGTGCGCTCGGCCCTGTGCACTATTTAACAGAGGTTTGGCTGCGTGTTTTTGACGGAAGTCTATAACCCCTTATACTGTAAGAGATTTAGCACCTCAAAAACGCACACCCAAACCCCCTGAAAACTAATAGCGCACATCACATGCAAATGCTTGTTGATGAGGCTATTAATCAGTCACCCCTGATTCAAAAAGTAAAATGTGTGGCCAATCCGTACGTTTTACGCTCATAAATTAACACCCGAAAAAGTGTACAGAAAAGCAGAAAATACTGCTTTTCTGAACACCCGCCGACTTAATATCCTAGTAATATTAAGTTGGAGGAACCCAAAATGTAATAAATAAATAAGTAAATAAAAAAAATGTGCCGGCTGGTCAGGATATGAAAATGGGCGCTCAATTTTACCGGCATCCGTTTTCCTAACCGATCGCTGTCGGCGTGTTTGGAAAACAGACGCTTGTAAAATTGAACGTTGGTTTTCTTAACCCTCTGACAAAGCCCCTCTCCTGGGCTAAGGAGGCACTAGGGGCACGTAATCATCCCTAGCGCCTCCTTTTAGCGCAACTCCTCATTTACATATAGGATTGCGCACCCAGGAGAGGTGGCTGGGTGCGCGCTGGGAAAGTGGGTGCTCAAAACGGAGCACCCATTCTCCCGTGATCGTTTTTGTATCGGCCTGATAAACTGGGTATTTCCAGCAATTGGGAAGTCTCTTCAAGTTAGTTCAAAGTCTTCCTGGCTATAAACATAATGTCCAGTTGAGGGTAATAAGCTGCCTTGAATTTTGAACGGTCACCCTTTTCATGGCCCTTACTATTCATTTAGGGGTAGATTTTCAAAGGCTTAAGCGCGTAATCCTTTAAAAACCGTCCTGCGCACGGTGAGCCTATTTTGCATAGGCTCGGCGGCGCGTGCAAGCCCCAGGACGCGCATATGTCCCAGGGCTTTGAAAAAGGGGCAGGAAGGGGGCGGGGTCATGGCCGTGGCGTCGGTCCGGGGGCGGGACCAAGGCCTCCGGCACAGCGGCTGTGCCGGGGGATGGCGCGCCGGCAGCAGGCCGGCACGTGCAAGATACACCTGCCAGAGGCAGACGTAATTCCTTGAAATAAGGTGGGGGGGGGGGGGATTTAGGTAGGGCTGGGGGGGTGGGTTAGATAGGGGAAGGGAGGGGTAGGTCGGGGGGAGCGAAAGAAAAGTTCCCTCTAAGGCCGCTCGGATTTCTGCCCTTTAATTAATATTATACAAAAACTTAGATATCTGAACAGCCTTTATACAAACTTCACAAAAGCATCAAATGAAATAATGTGGTAACACTGTGTGCCCTATTGTGAATGGTAGATGGAAGGGGAAAGCCATCGGGGCTCCCCTAGTGCTCGGCGTGCATAAGTGTGCACCCTCTTGCGCGCGCCGACTCTGGATTTTATAACGTGCGCGGCAGCGCGCGCATGTTATAAAATCGGGTGTACATCTGTGCGTGCTGCATAGCTCGCACAAATGTACCCCATGCGCACTCGTTTAAAAATCTGCCCCTTAATTAATATTATACAAAAACTTAGATATCTGAGCAGCCTTTATACAAACCTCACAAAAGCATCAAATAAAATAATGTGGTAACACTGTGTGCCCTATTGAATGGAAGACTGTATTTTGCCTCCCAGATGTCCCACTACATGTTCTGTCCTCCTGCGGAGAAAGGTCACAACAGCAGCATTGGCTGTACAAGATGTTCCTAGTATTACTATAAGCAGTCACCATCTTTAATTTTACAGAATCCACTACCAATAGGTGCTAATGTGCACACGTTTTATGAGGATGTGCCAGTGAAGTATCCTTAATATGTGATAGTCCTAAAAGTGTGTATCAGTTTTTCTTTGAGTTCCTATTGATATCCTTCTCCAGGTTATGCGGAGACCATGCGAAGAAGCGGAAAAGCTGTGAAACGATCTGGTATTGGTGCAGCAGCTGGTGTTGTGAATCAGGCCGACATGAAGCGCATCTTATTATCCGGCTATTTCACCACACCAGGGTTGCATCATACCACACAACTTCAGTATACGAGTCAGATCTAAGACATCTATTCTTTTGGAGTTTGACTGCATATTTTGTATACATTATTTCAAGGTAGATGGAGCTTTTATTTTCTGTAAATGTAGTGCTTCCTCTAACAAGTTTATGTATTCTCTAAATAAATTTTATACATACATCTTTCTTACATTATAGCATATGTATTTCATTGTATCCATGATAATGTATGTTTCTTAGTCTGCCATTGATATATGTGTAATGAACAGGGTGAAACAAATTAGACTGAACGTCTTTGTGATCTATGCGCAGAACATGACCACATGTGGATGTGGTCTAGTGATCAGAAGACAGTGAACCATGAAACAGGAGAACTCCTGGGCTGTAAGTTTAAATCCCAGGTGTGTATGACTTCAAGCAAGTCATTTGCTCTCTATGCATTGCTCACTAAAATACGATCAGAGATGAATTTAAGTTTTTGCCACTCCTAGGCACTGTTGTTGCTGTTGCTTCCCCTCGCACCTGCCTCCCCATCCAACTCAGTCTAACAACAAAGTGCAAAAAATCTAAGGTACTGCCTCTGTGGCAGCCCAGAGGCAGATTCTGCAGCAATAATTAGAAATGTTTGATAACGTGCTTCAGAATTTTCTATCTTTTCTATTGCATTATAAAATAGTTTTCTAACCTTGCTTGTGTCTGTATAGTTTATTGTGCTTTATTGTTTGAAAAAGGGATCTAAACAGCACATGGGTGCAATCTCTGGGATGTGGAGATGAGAAGAGTGAAAGGATCAGGGATGGGGTGAGGAAAGGATGGAGGACCAGGGATGGTGTTGGAATGGGGGAGGAGAGTGCAAACTGGGGATAGGAGATGGGGAAGAATCTGGGATGGGGAGAGGGAGGAATGTCGCTTATGGGATTGAGAAATCCGAGGATAGGGCAGGAGAGGGTTCAGAGGAGAATCAGGAGATGTAGAAAGGGAAGGATGTTCCAGGAACTGGGTTGATAGAATCTGAAATCAAGAGATAGAAAGGCAATGGGGCAAAAGCAAAACCAGGACTGAATCAGACTATCCCACAGAAACTGTGTAACTTCCTTTTCCCACACATTCTCAGAAATGGGCAAAGGGCCACTTCACATGCTGCAGGGGTTGAGGAAAACCTGGCCACATGGGGGGACAGCAAAGCTGTAAGACCCAATGAGTTCATGTGCACACAGTTTCTCAGGAAAAATACAGTGACCACAGTGGAGTGGAGTTTCAAAAAATAAAAAAAAAGAGTAACGTTTGCTGAAGCAAAAAGTAAAAGCTTGACAATAGAAAACACAAATGAAGCTTGTTTCACTGACCCATCAACTCAAAACTACAGAAATTCTTATGTCACCAGGAAACTGGGCCCCCTTTTATGTTCCCGGTGAGGTACATTCTCCCTTTATGCCCCTCAGAAACTTGAAGAATCCTCCTCTCCCACTTGAAAAGCAATACCTGGTTGATATCTTCAGTATCTCAGACGAGTTGTCTGTTTCCTAAGTCCTGGAGCCCTGAAGACTTATGGGATTTCTCTTGGAATCCCTCCAACCCCTTCACAATGGAAGAGAAAATTAAGCGCGTGGACCCTGGCCTGGCACATGTTCTCTTTTTGGGCTATAAATGCCACTACATGCAAGTTATCATAGGTTATATGTTGTACCTTCTTTAGTTTCGCTGTGATTGATATATTATTTTGGAAATTATGAATCTTGCTACCAGACACATTATACGCATGATCACTAATGCAAAGGTATTTAAGAGGGACTTTAAGATCTATCTATTCAAACAGACCTTCAGTAACTTACAGGTATAGAGTGAATAAACTTAAATGTCATAACGTCCAATGGTTATATGAATTCCTCTGCTAAGTGATTATAAACACATTTGTAAATCAGTTGTATTAATCAGGTGGTGTTTTTTAGAATTGTACTATTTACAGGTAATGGTCTTGTATGTTATTAAAGATTAAGTATGTTAGCTGATGATTTTATTGTTTTAACTATTATGTATGTATTTTGTAAACCACTTCATGCTCCATTGTAGATTGCTGTATATAACATTTTTAAATAAATCAGCATTCATTATGTTTCTCAATTTTTCTCTAATTTAATATGGCTCCATTACTTTCAGCTTCTGAAATACCAGTACATGTTAGGCACCTGGCTTGCTTATTGACTAATTCCCTCTCTCTCCCGCACACTTCCCTCCTCCCAGGTTTGATGGGAGGGGGAAGGGAGTATCCTGTTAGTTGTAGTGAACTGCAGTATGAAAATACAGAAAGAAATACAGAGTTCTGTAGTATAATATGAATATCAAGAATTAAATCTTCTTTTGGAATCTGCTGGCTTCTTGAGACTCAGACTGGCCACAAAACAGCACATTTAAATAGAGCATTAATCCCCGACAAGGCATCATAATTCAATGAAAGGAGAGAATATCTTGTATTCCTTTATTCCACTAAGTTTATCTTCCACTCTTTCCTTCCCACAGTACTTCCCACAGACCCACGATTATGTAGGAATGCAGTTGGACCACTGGGTGCTACAAATCAAATGGGGGGCTGTGGGGGAATGCAGAGTCTAGAAACAAGTAGATTGCACTGGATGCTCTTCTTTAGACTCACTGTACCTGATGAGCCTCTGCTGATTCTTTCTGTAAGCAGCAGCTCTATCATAAACTTCCAAGCTGGGCAGTCTTCTCTTGACACCATCTTTAAACTTAGTACTCAGTCACTGAAATTAATTTCCAAGGCAAATGAAGAGTATGGAATTAATTCTCCTCTAAATTCAGATCACATTATGGTTTTTCAGTAGTCTCCGTGATCTACCTTGGACCCCAAGACAGAAAATTTCCCATGTCCTGAAGACCTGACCATCCCAGACTTGAGCCCCAGTCTCCTTCCCCAAGACAGGAGACAGGAAAGAAGATGGTGGGAGGAAGTGATAGCTGACTGGGGTACTGCTTATGCTGACAGTAATGTATCCAGTGCCCACTCTTTTCTGAATACCATCTCCACTTCAGTTCTGCCTCTGGCACTCTTATTTCCTCACCCTAGCAACCAGCATCTTCTTAAAGTAAATTGGACTAGAGGGCCATACTCCTCTTCAACCTTGGCTCGTACAGTATGGGGCGGATTTTCATACTCCGCGAATAGGCCTACTTTTGTTTGCGCTCCAGGCGCAAACAAAAGTACGCTGGATTTTAGTAGATACGCGCTGCTAAAAACCTGGATCGGCGCGCGCAAGGCTATCTATTTTGTATAGCCGGCGTGCGCCGAGCCGCGCAGCCTACCCCCGTTCCCTCCGAGGCCACTCCGAAATCGGAGCGGCCTCGGCGGGAACTTCCTTTTGCCCTCCCCTCACCTTCCCCTCCCTTCCCCTACCTAACCCACCCACCCGGCCCTGTCTAAGCCCCCCCCTTACCTTTGTCGGGGGATTTACGCCTCCCAGAGGGAGGCGTAAATCCCCGCGCGTCAGCGGGCCTCCTGCGCGCCGGGACATGACCTGGGGGCGGGTCCGGAGGGCGCGGCCACGCCCCTGGACCGCCCCGGGCCGTAACCACGCCTCCGGGTCCGCCCCTGGAACGCTCCCGACACGCCCCAAAAACGCCGCGCGGTTCGGGCCCGCCCCCTGACACGCCCCCTCCGAAAACCCCGGGACTTACGCGAGTCCCGGGGCTCTGCGCGCGCCGGTAGGCCTATGTAAAATAGGCTTACCGGCGCGCAGGGCCCTGCTCGCCTAAATCCGCCCGGATTTGGACGGATTTAGGCGAGCAGGGCTCTTAAAATCCGCCCCAATGGCTAGCAAGTAACTATCCAGCTGGGTGAGGCTTTGAACCTATCTTGCTCTTGCTGCTTCAATGAATACATAAACCGAAACATCTCTGGTGCCAATTCCTCTGACTTCGCCAGGATATAGACTAGAGGGATGACCTTGCCCAGGATGGCTCTTGTGGAACAGAGATCCTCCATGGCATCATTGAAGGCTTCATAAGAACATAAGAATTGTCATACTTTGTCAGACTTAGGCTCCATCAAGCCCAATATTCTGTTTCCAACAGTGGCCAATCCAGGTCACAAGTATCTTGCAAAATCCCAAATAGTAGATAGATCCCATGCTGCTAACACCCAGGGATAAGTAAAGGCTTTTCCCAAGTCTACCTGGTTGTTAATAGTTTAGGACCTTCTCCAGGAATTTGTCCAAACCTTTTTTAAACCCAGCTATGCTAATTGCCTTTACCACATCCTCTGACAAAGAATTCCAGAGCTTAACTGTGTGCATTGACTGAGTGAAAAAGAATTTTCTCCAATTTTCTTTAAATGTGCTACTTACTAACTATATGGAGGGCCCCCCCTAGTCCTTGTATTATCCAAAAGAGTAAATAACCGATTCATATTTAGCTGTTCTATTCCACTCATGATTTTATAGACCTGTATCATAGCTGTCTCTTCTCCAAGCTGAACAGCCCTAACCTCTTTAGCCTTTTCTCATATGCGAGCCATTCCATCCCCTTTATCATTTTGGTCACCCTTCTCTGTACCTTTTACAGCTCAACTATATTTGTTTTGGGATGTGATATCTAGGATTGCACACAGTATACTAGATGCGGTCTCATCATGGAGCGATAGAGGTATTATGACTTTCTCTGTTTTATTCTCCATTCCTTTCCTAATAATTCCTTAACATTCTGTTTGAAGCCAAGGAAAGTATTGTCCATTATGACACCCAGATCCTTTTCCTGGATGGTAACTGCTACTATGGAACCCAATATCATGTAACTACAGTGTGGATTACTTTTCCCTCTGTGCATCACTTTGCACTTGTCCACATTAAATTTCATCTGCTATTTGGATGCCCAGTCCTCTTACAATTTCTCACAATCCACTTGTGATTTAACAACTCTGAATAATTTTGTGTGCGCAAATTTTTATCACTTCATTTGTTGCTCCCTTTTCCAGATCATTTATAAATATATTAAAAAGCACTGGTCCCAGTACTGATCCCTGAGGCTCTCCACTGCTTACCTTTCTCCACTAAGAAAATTGATTTTTTAGTCCTACTCTCTGTTTTCTCTCTTTTAATCAGTTTGCAATCCACAGTAGGACATTATCTCCTATCCCATGACTTTTTAATTTTCTCAGGAGTCTCTCATGGGGGACTTTATCAAACTCCTTCTGAAATTCCAAATACATTATATCCACAGGCTCACCATTATCCATGTGTTTATTAACTCCTTCGAAAAAAAATGCAGTAGATTGCTGAGGCAAGATTTCCCTTGAGTAAATCCATGCTGGCTGTGTCACATCTTTCTACATATTCTGTGATTTTGTTCTTTAGAATAGCTTCTATGATTTTTTTCCTGACATTGAAGTGAGACTCACCAGCCTATAGTTTCATGAATTGCCCTGGAGCTCTTTTTAAAGATCGGTGTTACTGAGCCACCCTCCAGTCTTCATGTGAAATAGAAATATAATAATAGGTTATAAACTACTAGTGATAGAGCTGCACTTTTGATTTTGAGTTCTTTCAGAACTCAGGGTGTAAGCAATCTGGTCCAAGCAATTTGCTACTTTTCAATTTGTCATCTGCCCTATTACATCTTCCAGGTTCACTATGGTTTGTTTGTTGTTCCAAATAATCACCATTAAATATAATTTTCAGCACAGGTTTCTCTCCAACATATCATCTTCAGTAAACATTGAAGCAAATAATTCATTTAATCTTTACACTATGGCTTTATCTTCCCTGAGTGCCCCTTTTAACCCATTGTCATTTAATAGTCCAACCAACTCCCTCACAGGTTTCCTGGATATATTTTTAAAAGTTTTGCCTCTACTGCCAGCTTCTTTTCAAATTCTCTTTTTGCCTGCTTTATTAGTGTTTTATATCTAACTTGCCAATGATTATGGTTTTTCTTGTTTTCTTCATATGGATACATTTGAAATAGCCTTTTTTTATCTCACCTTTTAACCATGTCAGCAGTTATTTGGCCTTCCTTCCACCTTTTTTTAATGCAGGGTGTACGTCTGATCTGGGCTTACAAGGTATTTTTTAAATAATGTCCATGCCTGATATAAACTCTTAACCCTTTGTAGTTGCAACTTCTAGGAAAAAAAACCATTTTTCTCATTTTATCCAAGTCTCTCTTTTGAAAGTTAAATGCTAGAGCAGTAGATTTACTTAATGTCCTCCTTTTCAGTTATTAAGTCAAATTTCATTGCATTATGATCACTGTTGCTGAGTGATCCCACTGCCATTACCTCCTGCACCAAATCCTGCATTCCATCAAGAAATCAAGACCAGCTGCTTCGGGAAGCACTCATTTATTTCATATAGAAACTTTACCTCCCTAGCATATCCTGATATAAAATTTACCCAGTCAATATTGGGGTAATTGAAATCTCCCATTTTTATTGAGCTGCCAAATTTGTTAGCTTTCCTAATTTCTATTGGCATTTCATTGTCTCTTCATTTAGACCAGGTGGATGGTAGTATACCCCCACTTTGATACTCTTCCTCATTACACCTGAATTTCCACCTATATTGATTCTACTGTGCATTTCAGGGACTATTTTCAGTTGCTGTGCAGCTCAGCTAGTTAGCCAAATGAACATATCCAGCTAAAGAGCAGGGTATGTTCGGCAAAATGGTCACACCATTGAATATAACCAGCTATCTTAAAATTAGCCGGTTATATCTTACCAGCTAATTTTAGGGACAGTCCTATGACCCGACCAGAGTTAGCGGCTAACTTTGCTGCTCCTGGAAATGTCTGCCACTGGAAGGTACCTGACTTATGCGGTTAACTTCTAGCCACATAATGAGTTATGCAGTTAAATTCTAGCTGCTTATGGTGATGAATACACCGAGTATCCATTTAGACGGATAACTTTTCAGTTATCCATCTAAATAGAGCTTAAATATCGATCTCTTAGTCTTCTGCAGTATCTTTATCCTGTTGGTTTCTGTGCCATTCCTAATATAAAGTAGGCCCCCCTTCCCCATCAAGTTGATCCACCCTGACATTGCAATTATAATTTTTATCCTGGTATAGCAGTATCCCATTGGTTATACTTTCATCAGGATTCTGAGATGCCAATAATATCTATCTCTTCATTCAGTACTATACATTCTAACTCTCCCATCTTTTTAGACTTCTTGCATTAGTAAACAGACATTTCAAGGTATGTTTTTTATTTGTATATACAACGTTCTTAGCAGTTAACAGGGATAATTTGGAATCTTTTCACTCAAAACTTTTCTTTACTGGCATATGGGCTAGTTTTGCTTTTATTGGAACCTCTCTAATGGGATGGTCTAACTCCCGTTATTTATTATCCTTTGAAGATACCTTCCTCCGAATCATGCGCTGCAGAATGACTGTTGGCTTTCCCCTTTGCTCTAGTTTAAAAGCTGCTCTATCTCATTTTTAAAGGTTAGCACCAGCAATGTGGTTTCACCCTGGTTAAAATGAAGCCCATCCTTTCAGAATAGTCCAATTCCTAACCAAACTATAGCTCTTTAGCCTGCACCATCGTCTCATCCACACATTGAGAATTTGAAACTCTGCCTGCCTCTAGGGTCCTGCATTTGGAACAGAAAGCATTTCAGATAATGCCACCCTGGAGGTTCTGGATTTCAACTTTCAACCTAGGAGCCTAAATTTGGATTCCAGAACCTCCCCAACACTGTCTAAAATCCTATCTAGGTGATGTGCAATGACTGCCATCTTTGCATCAGGCAGGCAAGTTGAAAGGTGATCCTCATGTCTACCGGCCACCTAGTTATCTACATTCCTAATAACTGAATCACCAGCAATACAGTCAACCTTAACCTTCCCTCCTGGGCACAAGCCCTTGGAGGCCTATCCTCAGTGCAAGAGGACAATGCATCACCTGGAGAGCAGATCCTAGCTACAGCATCACTTCCTGCTACACCAAGATGATGCTATCCATCCAGGTGACCTTGCTCCTCCAAGGCAGCACAGGTGCCTATGTCCCTGAAAACCTCCTCTATATATGTCTCTGTCTGCCTCAGCTCCTCCAGATCTGCCACTCTATCCTCCAGAGAGACAACCTCTCACCAACTGGTATATAATCATACATGTGGCACTCAATGCAAAAGACTGGAAAGCCCCCATCTTGTTGCTGGACTGCTGTCTTTATCTTAATATCTTTGAGTTCTTAGTTAATTTAGATTGCTAAGGAAGTTTGAAAATGTCTCTTATCCTCAAAGAATGTGCTTAGGAGTGGGTGGAAAGGAGGGAAAGAAAGAGACACAAAAAATTACCTACCTTTATCTTAGGCACACATGTTTAAAAATTACCTTTAACTTTGTCAGGCACACATTTAAAAATTACCTACCTTTCCTTTCTTTTAGTTAGGTTCACACATTTAAAAGTTACATGCCTTTCCTTTCTTCAGGACTTGTACTATCTGTGTCATATGTAGCAAATCATGATGCCCCCAGGGGGCGATCCACATATCTCAGTTTCCAGAAAAAAAATATGAAGTACTATCCATTGTTCCAATAATCTCTGCAGTATCAGATATGTAGAATTCCACCTGGTGCAAAGGTACCTCCATTCCTTGCTACTTCTCATGGAACTGTTGCCCATTCTTCATGCACTGGTGAAAGTGCCCAACTGCTTTCCTGCATCTCTTTATCAGTTCCCTCAGAACTATGCTGCCATATTCCTTGGCCCCCAGGGCATCCAATACTGCCAGATGCAGCAAGTGTGTAAAGCACTGCTTCCACTCATAGCCCTCATCTTCCACTGCCTTTTTCATGTTAGTGCCATAAAACAAGAACAACTGCTCTTTATCATCTTCCTTTTTGCTGCTAAAATATTGGCTAAGGAATGGAAGATGTCTATTACCTGGATATGCAGCACAGCCTGCCTGTACTTTGCTAGTCCACCTCCACTACAGCTGCTGCCTGCCCTGCCTCATCCAGCTACCACCAGTGTACCATCAGAGAGAAGTGGGCATGCATTGTATTCTGGCAGATGTTTCTAGTAAAATGGATGCTACTTCCTGCCACCTTGGCACAGCCCTGCATGTGAGTACGGCATAGGGTGAGGATAACCTGCCTACTGAAAGTTGGCCTGGAAGGCACTTTGTAATTAGGGGCTAAGAGGTGTACAGCAAGTGCTTAAATATCACATTCTACATAATCTGCAGGGCTGGTCATCCACTGCTATAATTTCTCCAATGCACTATGTTACCACCTTTGATGCTACCTGTCTCTTACTATGGGACAGTGATATACACCCCAAACACTCCATGGTGGCTTGCTGCTGACATGGGGGTGAGGGCTGTTTGCCTGTCACCTCACTGGGAGAAGTGGTGGGGTGGTGATTTTGTGATACTGACTTCTACTTTTCTATGCCTGTTCTGCTGCTGCTCTGAGGAGAAGACTGAGTCCCCACATTAGTGATGGCAATCTTCCCTGAAACCAACATTAGCAGATGTTCTTTCAAATGATGTTGCATAGCACTGTTTGTAATACGACTTAGTATCTTTCTTCTACTTATGGGCATACAATGGTTAATGTATTCTGCAAAACCTTGATCCTCCCCACTCTAAAGTGCCTCTATCTCTGATGTTGTGCAGAAATCCCCTCTTCCTCTCTAGATCCTTAAGTGCTGTTGCTGGGGCTAGGATTGGGGGCAGACCAGGCCGCAGGCATATATCTTGCTCTCAACTAACATGCTCATCCTGAGGGTTTCTTTTTGCTCCACTTACTGCCTGTTGCGGCTGCTTGCTAGATAGCATGTTAGTAACTGTATTCCCAAAATCCTCCTTGGCTACTAGATCTTCAATATCTTCTGACTCTGGAAATCCCAGACTTGATTAATCTGAATCACTACTTTCCTTAAAGACCTTCTGCAGACACTCCTCAGGAGGAAACAGAGGTGAATAGTGGTGATCTACTGCCTTTGGCTTCTCCATTCCTGGTGACAATGAACCACCCCAAGTCTGACCTCACTCTTACATTATATTGCCACCTGCTGCACCACAGAGGAGGAAGGAGATAGGAGTAAACAGTTGGTCTTCCAGCTTTTCATCTAACCGTGGGTATGTAACTACTTTCTCCCTGCTAAAATAAACTCTTGTCTTGGTTGGGAGACTTCTGGTATGATCACTAGTATCATCTGTGCTGCTTATGCTGGCAATAGTTCCATGTACAGGAATAAGCTTTTCCCTTAGATTCCTTCCTCTCCGATTCTTGGCATGATGTGATTTTGTACAGATTATTAGTGACACAAGTAGGAATTCTTAATAATACCCCTAGTAGTGTTTATGCACACACATGCATTCCCACAGCAGTCACTTTTCCTGTGCAACAAAACAGAGAGTAGACTAATGTACTATATGCTTCTACTAAGTGACATACACATACATATGCTGAGAGGAAAGGCTGCATAACTGTACACCTGCTTCTGGTATGAGTGACAAAACACATAGAACTTTCCTATTGGCTAGAGAAAGTGAAAACTGTTTCTTCACAGCCCTCTAGTTTCTGTGATAATATAGCCCTAATAATGGGAGAGAGATAAATGTCTTTTTTTTTTTTTTTTTTTGCTTTTTAATTCACTCTGAAACACACAGAAATGAATGTCTCTCTCTGAAATCCAAAAGAGAAATGCCTCAAAATGATGATTGCTCAAGATCTAGATTTTCAGGTTAAACAAAATGAAGAAGTCATTGTCAATCCATGCATCTGCCAGCTAGGATTGGCTGATTGAAAAAGTGTTTTACCTTGATTGATTCTGCTCCTCCTTTGTCCCTTCCCTGTTCTGTCTGGCTTGAGTGGAAAAAAGCTGTAATTTTGTTTGTCCCATAGACTTTAATGAATCTAAAAACAAAAAGAAATGGAAATTTTTGGAGCAATCTGTCTATTCATTTCATTTGACATTAATCAAACTGAAAATTAGCTTTTTTGGTTCATATTTCCCATTCGTTTCAAATGAATGTAAATCCCTATAAGTTACACATTTCTGTTTTTCTTTGGTTTCTCCGTTCTCTTCATTGCCTTCTATTGAATATAGCCATGTAAATGCTTTTGTGCTTTGTGATGGAGTATGCTGACAGCTCCCTCATTCTACTTTAAGAAGCCTGGCTCAGGGTTTTAACTCAGTCACCCTTAAGGCAGAATGCTGCAAGGGTTTCTGGGTGAAGGGAAATTCACTTCACCCTACCATAAGAATCCAGACCTAGAAAAGTTGGGGAGACTCCAGAGAGCTGGTAGGACCTCATGATACACCTGGACAGAGTATGTTTACCTGATAGTTGTACCTGCCATAAGGTGAGCTAATATTTTGGTTTCTGTATCTTTGAAGCACTAAATAAATACTTGCACTAGAATTAAGTTGGTCCAGTCTTATTGTGTTCCTGAGCTGTTCCTGAGCTATTCCTGAGGCTACAGCAAGTCTGAATACGCTACATGCTTGTTTAAATGAGGCATGGGGGATGCATTTTTGGCTTCTTGCACTTAATTCTTGATGAGATTATAGTGAGGGCATCCCCAAATAGCTATTGGTGATGGCAGGAGAATGACTCTGCCTATCAAGAAAAGGATAATGAAGTTGATAATGTATTACGTGATTCTGAGTGGGTAACTGGCCTAAAATTCCACATAGTGAGCATTTGTGTGGTTTTCCCAAGGGATTCCAGCAGGCAATGAATGCCTGCTGGAAACATTTCTAAGCTCTGAATTTGCGTTAATGAAGCCTGTAGTGCATATTTTCAAAAACATACATATTCCCATTGAATTTATATATTCTTGAGGTAAAAAACATTTTGATTTCTTATAGATGGACAGCATCATCACAAAAACATGACAGATAATAATAGATAATAATGGTATATAAGTATATCTCTGTAACATCAGAAATGTACAGATTTAAAACCATATATTTTTTATTTATTTTATTTAATATATATTTCTATACCGGACTTCACGAATGGAATTCACATCAGGCCGGTTTACATGGAACTTAGGGGATTAACAAGTGTAACCAAACAAGAAGGCTGAAACAAGCAAAGTTACATATAACAAGGGCATTGAACTTGGGGGCTGAAGTAGGCAGAGCGGAATTAGCAACATATAAATAATATATGACGGGTTATGAGATTAGTTTATTTATGGCATTCTGCTTTATTTACTTTATTATTTGCATTTAATACCCATCTTTTTTAATAAATCACTTAAGGCAGGATATAACATATTAGAATGGTAGCATACAATCGGGTATCAATAGTAGCTTAATTAAATGAAGAGATGACTAGTAAGGACAAATTACAAATAAATTAGCAATGTTACAAAAATTACACAAATAGTACTAATGCATAACTTACAATTAATACACAACTTTTCAGCAAAAAGCAATTTGTTACAGAATTTTTAAGACATTAAAAAATGGTAGTAGGCAGTTTGTCATAGTTAATGTAATTCAGCACATGTGTGAAGGTGGGTTTCTCAGGTGTAAGACCTCATAGGTTTGGTATTAAAAGCTTAGCAGAAAAGCCATGCTTTTACATGCTTCCTGAAATGAGTAGTTAAGCAGTTGGCAGAGCTCTTGTGGGAGAGAGCTTCTTAGGATAGGGGCTGCTCCAAAGAAGGATCATTGACTGATGTATGTTTGTCATTGGAGATGTTATTAGATGTTAGTGATCTGGACAGCATGTATAAGGATAGCCTTTCTCTCAAGTAAATAGGTCTGTCTCTTCTTAGATCCTTGAAAAATCAGTAACAGGGTATTGAATTTGGTTTTGTAGGGGACTGGTAGACAGAATTACATGACAGATATGAAATACGTGCCTGTTTATGGCATTGTGTTTTAGAGAGAAGAGCTTTATTTATGACATGCAATTATGCAACCCAGTCAGGCAGAACATAGTCTTCAGTGCCTTTACTAGTGAAAGGAATGTGCATCATGGTACTTTTGATGAAATTTATAGACATCCTAAGGCAATAAACAAAGCAAACCAAATTTTCCATTAACTTTACTTTGTTCTGCTAAACAGTACTAAATCTCAGATGACTTTATCGGAATCTGAGTCACACTGTATTACCTTTTGTTTTTAAAGATCTTATCTATTAAAGCCTTTAGACTAACATGTAAGTTAAACAGAACTGCAAAATGCCCAGTTCAAAAAAAAAAATAAAAATCAAGGCCGGGTCATAAAGCACTGTATGCCATCAAGGGCTAGTGAAGCTTTTCATATGCCCCCAAGGAAAGTTTTCTTTTCTGAGAAAAGTCAGTCCTGTTCTTCCCAATGCAGTGCAGTTGGCCACCTACATATTTTCTTATATAATCATCATCAATAGAATACATGTAAGCACGTTAAATTTTTCCTAAAGAGTTTACAATCTATGGGGCCAATGTAGTAAAAATTTAGTGCTAATTTTTCTTACGAGACACGTGTTAAACACATGACTCCACTTGATGCAGTAAACTATACAAATCAAACTGGCATTAAAAACCCACAATGGGGGGGGAGCGGGACACATGATGGCGGTATAGAGAGAGGCTGCTGATTGAGAGAGCTCCCATTTCCTCTCTATAAATCTGGGCTTTAATCATTCTCCCTGTGAGCTGATAATGGTTAAGGATCTGTTTAAACATTTGCTACCCATGATGTGGGCAGACAAAAGCATGAAACCTAAAAGATCCACTCTTAAACCGACAGCAGACAAATCCATACCTGCTGATGAGGCCATGTCGGAATAAGAGTCAATTGGAGAATCGGGCCTATCTGTGGACTTGCTTGACACTGCTCAAGAGGTGATGGGCAAAATAGTGCAAATGCAAAACTGTCTCGAAACAAAGCTGGAGTTGGTGGGGGAGCAAATCTTTGAAACAATACTTGAAATGCTTTTGAAACAATTTTAACATTGATGTTTTCTCCTTTTTTCAGAACTTTGAACTCCAACCAACTATAAATCAGATAAGTATTATATTTTTCTATGTTTGCCTTTGTTTTATTTTGTGTCCAACCTTCAAATTGATACATCAAGATATTGAGTCTTTGTGGTATTTTCTCTTTCAGGCTCTTCTAAAACAGAGAGTCCCTCTTATGGTAAGTATCCCTTTTTTTCTTCTTCACTATATGCAGGGCCAGTGCAAGGGTATTAGGTGCCCTAGGCGAGCTTTAAGGCCGCGAGCAGGGTGGGCACTGCTCAAGGCCCACCAAATCTCTACTCCTCTGTCACGAGTGGGTTAGGCTCTGCTCGCGGCCCCACATGGCTGCTCTTCAGCACCCCCTAAGGGTCAGCGCCCAAAGCAGCCACCTAGTTCGCTTAATAGGATGTGCTGACCCTGACTGTTTGTGTTTACTTTTTCAGCGTTGTCTGTCTTTTAGGTTGCTTTCCTGTTGAACTCTACATTTGTACTTGACTGCTACTCTGGTCAGACCTTGGGTGTGATTTTTGTATGTGTGGACACACTACTCTGTGATCCTTGGGTCTTGGTTCAATCTCAGTCTGTTGCGATGCAAGCTCCAATGCGATGGTCTCGGATGCAGTCACATCTCCTCTGGCAAGGAGCTCTGAGGTCACTGGTGTTCGTTCTTCCTCTGTTGGCATCCTCTTCTGGGGGGGGGGGGGGGGGGGGGGGGGGGTACCTACTACTTGGCTATAACAAATCAAAAACAAAGCCTACCTCCCTTCCACTGAGTAACTTCCGCCTGCTAAAATTCTTTCTAATAGGGGTGTCCGGTGGCTTGGTGAAACTTTTTTATCTAGCTAGTGAAAACAACAGATAATTAAAAATTCCCTGTCTTCAGTTTTTCAGGAGAACAGCATTAATTTTTCCACAGTTTTCTAATACTTCACATTCTCCTCTTACTAGAACAGGTTTTATTAGACAGTGCTCCTGATCTGCTTTTTTACTCTGAACTACTCTTCCAGAGCTCAGAAATCACCTTGGAATCAAACTCATTTTTTTTTTATTCTTCCTTCTTCCAGTCTCCTCAGGGACACAGTAAGAGAAGTGTTACTGATTCCTGTGTCTGTCCTCCTTGGGTGCAGGCTGGCTCCATCACAAATTCTTGGGAGTCTGGCAGAGCTGGTGATTGCTCTTCTGCCTTCTCCAAAAAATTCCTGCTTTCTGCACCAGTCTCTATGTGCAGACCTTTTTTCTTCAGTGAGCAAATCTTTGCTCCACCAATGGCGCACAAAGTAATGCCACTTTTAAAAACTCTGTTTCCATGTCACTGCCACTCTCTACCTTCTTAATGGCAGGACATAGAAGCCAGCCATCTCTGGCTCCTATGTCTAAAGTATCTGCGCTGTCCCAAAAAAGGTTCCCAGGGGCTGGTCACCTCGCTTTTTAGTATCCCTGTGCTGGGCAACTCACTGCAAAAGCCCCACCCTTATGCTTATGGGCTAGATACTATAAACATACAGAAATGGATAATTAGCCAGATAAGTAATGCTTATCTGGCTATCTAGCGGATGCTGAATATTTGGTTATACCCAGTGGCCACGAACTCATTTATCTGGCTGTCTAGCTAACCAGATAATAAATGGGCAGGCAATGGGTAGATTGGGAGCAGTGCTACATAGCCGGATAAGTTATCCAGTTAAGTAGTGATATTCAGCTTTAGCCAAGTAGCTTAGCACAGCTATGCTGCTGAATATCCCATCTAAGTTAGCCGGATATGTTTAACCAGCTAATTTTTCAATATTGACCACAGAGTGAGCTGCAAGCAAATTCTGGACTGGATTCCTTCCTAGACCGGGAGTCACTGGTGCAGAGCTTTTTCTTGGCCACATTAATGTGCCAAAACACCTTTGTACAGGTGATGGGGACAATTACTGGCCACCCTAAACTCAATTTGGCCCAAACATTTTTAAATTGTTTTTCCCCGGGGGCTATGTTACTACTGGTCTCCAGGTCTTGTATCTATCCCAGGCACCACCTGAGAAGCAGCAGGTGTCCTCCCATGGTTCCTTGCTACTGTCCCCATCGCTCTATTGCACCTTTGGACTCATGGGGGGCTGGGATTTTATCACTGCAATGAGCGTTTGCTTAGGGTCCCCAGCCGCTTCCTGCACCCCCGTGTCTTTAATTATTTTTTTTACTTTTTGTTTCTCTTTTATTTTATCTGTCTCCCCTTTTTATTTTATGTACATTCATTTTCTTTCTTTCTTTTTTCACCTTTTTAGTTTTATGCCATCCCTGCAGCACCTCTGTCACACTGCGCTTTTAAAAGGGCGCTGGGTGATGACATCATCACTGAGTCTTCATCACATGGCAGGTGCTTCCCACTGGCTCCCTATCACCTTAATGCTGCTACCTCCTGCTTGGCCCCCGTGCTGCTACAGCGGCAGCAGCAGGGGCCCCTCTCACCTGCTGTGGCTGGGACGAGCCACAGCAGCACCAGTGCACACTTTGGCCGCTCCTCCCCCACCCCACCCACCCGTGGACATGGACAGGACCGCAGAAGGGTAGAGGGAAGGTCTCCTCACAGTTGCTGGCTCTCTCTCCCTCTCTGCCGCAGCTGAGCAGAGCCATGGCAGCAGCACGATCATGTCCTGCCCCCCCCCCACCCCCCCTCGAGGCATGAGGACCGTGAGAGGCAAAGGGAAGGCATTCCTGCCACTTCTTCTGATGGCCTGCCAGTGGGCACTGCCAGGGGGGCACCTATCAGGGCATGAGTGTCCCCCAGCCAAGATAAACGTTTTTTATACCTGTCCACAAGAGGAAGCGTGTATGTTTGTGTATATATTAGATGGAGGAAGATTGCATGTATATGTGTGTGTGTGACAGGACGTATGTGTGTGAATTTGAGAGACAGGAAGCGTATGTGAAATAGAGTAGGTGTGTGTGGGTCTGTCTCTCACAGAGCATGTATGTGTGAGGGACAGAGGGAGCATAGTTTTTGTGTGTGTATGTTTTATATTTCTTGATTATATTGTTTTGAGGAATGATAATGTTTCTGCTTTTCCATTGGTGCACTGAATAGAGACTGGCTTGTTGCGGTTTTGTCTGTTCCTATGTATCTTTTTTACACTCTTTATTCTGTATTAGGTGAGGGTCTATCTGTGCAGTGGAGGTGAGGTATTCTGCTGTTGTTATGGGGGGTTTGCTATATTATAAATGTAATTCAGTTTACTCATGGGAAGCAGCTGAGCAGCAGGGGCCCTCCCTTGGCCCTGAGAGGCTGGAAGAGAAATTATGCAAATAGGAAGGGATCCTCACTACCTAGCTCAGTCCTATAGACCAGGGGGGCCAATGCAATAAGATGCGCTTTGAAAATGGGCACTTGTATTGATTGCCCGTTTTCTTAACATGTACACAGCCACAACCCCTGGGCGCCCAATGCAATATTGAAATGAGGGGCTACTTAAAAAAGGACACACTATGTGAGAATTGTGCATCCCTAGCATTCAAATGCATTGGGCACCCACAATTGCAACGAGTGTTCAATACGAATGTGTGTTTATTTTTCTGCTTTTTCTGGCTGATGTTGCTGAAGTGCCCCTTGCTATGGGCACCTAAATTTTGCGTCCAGAAGAATTTTTTTTTTTTTTTTAGTCAAGCCAATATACATTTATTTTTCAACTCTGCAAGCAGTAAATTTGTGTCACAATGATACTAAATAGGAGGAACCACAGAGGACCATATTTTTAAATTTCTCATGACCCCTTGACTCATGGATTGACTTTACACCACCTCAGGGGCTGGAATTAAATTTGCTATGTTAAAAAGTGTGCATTGGGCACCCGGTGATTTTCTGCAAGGTAATAACTAATAGCCTCATTTACAAGGAATTTACATGTGATAGGGGCTATCAGCTACGCATTTGTTTGGGCATGTATTTTGGACACGCTAATCTCCTTATTGCATCGGGTGCTAGTTTAGCACATCCAAAATGCGCATCCAACCGCATGTAAACCTGTGCGCTAGGCTGGGCGTACTTTATTGCATCAGCCTCCGGGTTTGTGGAGAAGTTGGCAACCCTATGAATAAGGCAGCCTTGGGACACATGCATAATGTAATGTTTCTTATTGTAGATCATGGATCTTCTAGCAGATCTAACAGGTCTACACTTCCAGCAACTAGTTACACAAGTGACCTTAATCACGGACACCTGCAACTTGGGTTGGGGAGCTCACAAACAATTTTCAAACTCAAGGTACTTGGACGAGACTCGAAGCAACATTTCAGATCAACTTCCTAGAGCTTCGAGCTATATGTTATGCCCTATATGCGTTCAAGGATTGCCTTTCACACAAGACTGTTCTCATACAAACAGACAACACAGTAGAAATGTGGTACTTGAACAAACAGGGTGGCACAGGTTCTTACCTTCTCTGCCAAGAGGCTGCACAAATCTGGTCCTGGGCCCTTGCACACTCCATGTACTTCCAGGCCACTTATCTGGCAGGCATACAGAATGTAGTAGCAGATCGCCTCAGCTGACAGTTCCATCCCCATGAGTGGTCCCTGAATCCTGTGGTAACGACCAGAATCTTCCAACGCTGGGATCAACCAACAATAGACCTCTTTGCATCCAAACTGAATCACAAAGAGGACAGATTCTGCTCCCTGCACAGACAACACAATGTTAGCCAGGGATGCCTTCGCTCGCTCCTGGAACACAGGCCTCCTATACGCATATCCCCCAATACTGCTGATAGCCAAAATTCTCATTAAGCTACAACAGGACAAACGATCAGTGTTACTCATAGCCCCGTACTGGCCTTGACAAGTCTGGTTTCCCATGCTTCTCAACCTCTCGATCAGAGAACCCATTCGCCTGGGCACAGCACCCACTCTCATATCTCAGAACCAAGGCATGTTACGCCATCCGAACCTTCAGACCCTATCCCTCACAGCCTGGATGTTGAAAGCTTGATCCTGCAACCACTCAACCTTTCAACTGATGTCTCTCAAGTGCTTGTAGCTTCACGAAAGCCTTCCATACGAAAATCCTATCATTCTAAGTGGAACAGATTTACCATATGGTGCATGCAAAAAGGTATTGACCCTTTTTCCTGCCCCACTCCATCTCTATTAGACTCTCTGTGTCACCTTTCAGACTCTGGCCTTCAGACTTCTCCGGTGAGGGTACATCTGAGTGCCATCTCAGCATACCACAAAGGAGTTGGGGATGCCCCAGTAACAGCGCAACCCCTTGTGAGTAGGTTTATGAGGGGCCTACTACAACTTAAGCGAATAAAGGAGTTATGTGTTCGGGGGAAACATATTGTTCCATCCAGAAAGACATTGCTGTCCTCGAAACCCAGATACCTCAGCATAAATCCCCCCCCCCCCACTGATCCATTATGACCACTGGTTCTGGAGATCCTATCCAACTTAGGGTCCAAGCAAGTTTTCCATTCACCTCCAGCCACTATCTACTGTGTGAAAAAATTGGATATATTTTTCACTAGTGCTCTGTAAAAACTATTCTGATCCTTACTGGACCCATAGATGTTGACCAAAATCATATCTTTCCCATAAAAGATACAATGCATAAAAATTGTTCTATAAGAACATAAGAACATAAGAAAATGCCATACTGGGTCAGACCAAGGGTCCATCAAGCCCAGCATCCTGTTTCCAACAGTGGCCAATCCAGGCCATAAGAACCTGGCAAGTACCCAAAAACTAAGTCTATTCCATGTAACCATTGCTAATGGCAGTGGCTATTCTCTAAGTGAACTTAATAGCAGGTAATGGCCTTCTCCTCCAAGAACTTATCCAATCCTTTTTTAAACACAGCTATACTAACTGCACGAACCACATTCTCTGGCAACAAATTCCAGAGTTTAATTGTGCGTTGAGTAAAAAAGAACTTTCTCCGATTAGTTTTAAATGTGCCCCATGCTAACTTCATGGAGTGTCCCCTAGTCTTTCTACTATCCGAAAGAGTAAATAACCGATTCACATCTACCCGTTCTAGACCTCTCATGATTTTAAACATCTTTATCATATCCCCTCTCAGTCGTCTCTTCTCCAAGCTGAAAAGTCCTAACCTCTTTAGTCTTTCCTCATAGGGGAGTTGTTCCATTCCCCTTATCATTTTGGTAGCCCTTCTCTGTACCTTCTCCATCGCAATTATATCTTTTTTGAGATGCGGCGACCAGAATTGTACACAGTATTCAAGGTGCGGTCTCACCATGGAGCGATACAGAGGCATTATGACATTTTACGTTTTATTCATCATTCCTTTTCTAATAATTCCCAACATTCTCTTTGCTTTTTTGACTGCCGCAGCACACTGAACCGACGATTTCAATGTGTTATCCACTATGACACCTAGATCTCTTTCTTGGGTTGTAGCACCTAATATGGAACCCAACATCGTGTAATTATAGCATGGATTATTTTTCCCTATATGCATCACCTTGCACTTATCCACATTAAATTTCATCTGCCATTTGGATGCCCAATTTTCCAGTCTCACAAGGTCTTCCTGCAATTTATCACAATCTGCTTGTGATTTAACTACTCTGAACAATTTTGGTCATCTGCAAATTTGATTATCTCACTCGTCGTATTTCTTTCCAGATCATTTATAAATATATTGAACAGTAAGGGTCCCAATACAGATCCCTGAGGCACTCCACTGTCCACTCCCTTCCACTGAGAAAATTGCCCATTTAATCCTACTCTCTGTTTCCTGTCTTTTAGCCAGTTTGCAATCCATGAAAGGACATCGCCACCTATCCCATGACGTTTTACTTTTCCTAGAAGCCTCTCATGAGGAACTTTGTCAAACGCCTTCTGAAAATCCAAGTATACTATATCTACCGGTTCACCTTTATCCACATGTTTATTAACTCCTTCAAAAAAGTGAAGCAGATTTGTGAGGCAAGACTTGCCCTGGGTAAAGCCATGCTGACTTTGTTCCATTAAACCATGTCTTTCTATATGTTCTGTGATTTTGATGTTTAGAACACTTTCCACTATTTTTCCTGGCACTGAAGTCAGGCTAACCGGTCTGTAGTTTCCCGGATCGCCCCTGGAGCCCTTTTTAAATATTGGGGTTACATTTGCTATCCTCCAGTCTTCAGGTACAATGGATGATTTTAATGATAAGTTACAAATTTTTACTGATAGGTCTGAAATTTCATTTTTTAGTTCCTTCAGAACTCTGGGGTGTATACCATCCGGTCCAGGTGATTTACTACTCTTCAGTTTGTCAATCAGGCCTACCACATCTTCTAGGTTCACCGTAATTTGATTCAGTCCATCTGAATCATTACCCATGAAAACCTTCTCCATTACGGGTACCTCCCCAACATCCTCTTCAGTAAACACTGAAGCAAAGAAATCATTTAATCTTTCCGCGATGGCCTTATCTTCTCTAAGTGCCCCTTTAACCCCTCGATCATCTAACGGTCCAACTGACTCCCTCACAGGCTTTCTGCTTCGGATATATTTAAAAAAGTTTTTACTGTGTGTTTTTGCCTCTACAGCCAACTTCTTTTCAAATTCTCTCTTAGCCTGTCTTATCAATGTCTTACATTTAACTTGCCAATGTTTATGCCTTATCCTATTTTCTTTTGTTGGATCCTTCTTCCAATTTTTGAATGAAGATCTTTTGGCTAAAATAGCTTCTTTCACCTCCCCTTTTAACCATGCCGGTAATCGTTTTGCCTTCTTTCCACCTTTCTTAATGTGTGGAATACATCTGGACTGTGCTTCTAGAATGGTATTTTTTAACAATGACCACGCCTCTTGGACATTTTTTACTTTTGTAGCTGCTCCTTTCAGTTTTTTTCTAACAATTTTTCTCATTTTATCAAAGTTTCCCTTTTGAAAGTTTAGCACGAGAGCCTTGGATTTGCACACTGTTCCTTTTCCAGTCATTAAATCAAATTTGATCATATTATGATCACTATTGCCAAGCGGCCCCACCACCGTTACCTCTCTCACCAAGTCCTGTGCTCCACTGAGAATTAGATCTAAAATTGCTCCCTCTCTCGTCGGTTCCTGAACCAATTGCTCCATAAAGCTATCATTTATTCCATCCAGGAACGTTATCTCTCTAGCGTGACCCAATGATACATTTACCCAGTCTATATTGGGGTAATTGAAGTCTAGAAATCAGCAGAAGCGACCTTGCACATAAGCAAGCACTCACATAAACATAGTGCAAGAACAAAGATACAGTTCCATCCAAACTTCACAATTATTTTTATTGTAAGTTCAGGTATTTATAGTTCATTTAAGTAAGGCAACTCCGATCAAGTGAACATGAAGAATATTTATAAAGTCCCCCAATTGAAGTCTCCCATTATTACTGCACTACCAATTTGGTTAGCTTCCCTAATTTCTCTTAGCATTTCACTGTCCATCTCACCATCTTGACCAGGTGGACGGTAGTATACCCCTATCACTGTAGTCTTCCCTGATACACAAGGGATTTCTACCCATAAAGATTCAATTTTGTATTTAGTCTCATGCAGGATGTTTATCCTGTTGGACTCTATGCCATCCCGGACATAAAGCGCCACACCTCCTCCCGACTGCTCCTCTCTGTCATTGCGATATAATTTGTACCCCGGTATAGCACTGTCCAATTGGTTATCCTCTTTCCACCATGTCTCTGAGATGCCAATTAAGTCTATGTCATCATTTACTGCTATACATTCTAATTCTCCCATCTTACTTCTTAGACTTCTGGCATTAGCATACAAACATTTCAAAGTTTGTTTTTTGTTTGTATTTTTATTCTGCTTTTTAATTGATAGGGATAAGTTAGAATTTTTTAGCTCAGGTGAGTTTTTAGTTACAGGCACTTGGACTACTTTTCTAATTATTGGAACCTCACTGTCGGGATGCCCTAATTCTAATGCATCATTAGTATCCTTTAAAGATACATCTCTCCGAACCATGCGCTGCTGAGCGACTGTCGGCTTTCCCCTTTGTTCTAGTTTAAAAGCTGCTCTATCTCCTTTTTAAAGGTTAGCGCCAGCAGTCTGGTTCCACCCTGGTTAAGGTGGAGCCCATCCCTTCGGAAGAGACTCCCCTTCCCCAAAAGGTTCCCCAGTTCCTAACAAAACTGAATCCCTCTTCCTTGCACCATCGTCTCATCCACGCATTGAGACTCCTCTGGATCTGCTTAATACATACCCCTCTTCTTCTGGAGTTGTAGGAGATCCACCCAAGTCATTGCTTAATTTCTCATGTCATTTGCCCATTAAATGAGACTCTTGCAGGACTGCTACATGTGTTTTTGTTTTCTTAAGAAATGTAAAGATTCTTTTCCTCTTTATTGAAGAAGCCAAAACCTATACCTTAAAGACTATACTTTAAAGGAGACTCTATTTACCCGAGTATATATAGTTAGAATAATACCTCCGCTCACACATAGTTCTATCACATAAATTGCAATTTGCCACAGGGAAAAGAAATATAATGCTTCTGTTTTCTATGCTTACCCCCTTATTCCAATAATTTCCAGGACAGTCCAGAAGTGTATTGTGGATGTCGAAGACCTCATTCTAATCGCTGCAGCTTGGCCCAGACAACCTTGGCATGCCTATCTAGTTCGACTCTCCATTGTCCCACCTATTCCCCTGGGCGACAGCGGGGATCTCCTAACTTAAGAAAATGGAACCCTCCTTCACCCCATACACTCCTCGCCACATCACACTGCTTAGAGGTTGAAAGGGAGAGAGTTCAGCCACTTGTGCTTGCCAACGGAGGTGCAGGATATCTTGGTGTCATCCAGAAAGACTTCTACCTGGAGAAATTATCAGGGCAAGTGGCACTGATACTTGGCCTGATGTGGGGGCAGAGACATAGACCCATTCTCTTGCTCCCCGGAGTTGCTGCTGGAGTACCTCCATTCTCTATATTAGGCGGGTCTAGCAACAGCATCTGTGCGGGTCTATGTGAGTGCTATGGCACCGTATCATCATCTGGGCAATGGACTTATAGTGTCAAACCACCTGCTGGTCTCTCGATGTATGAAAGGGATCTTGCATTTATTTATTTATTTTTATTTAAAAACTCTTGTATACCGTCAAGTTAGATAACCATCACAACGGTTTACAGCAAGGCACGATAATGAAAATATGAGTGGTATAGATTACAAATTAATCATGTGCCATCATAGTACGGTAACAATTTAATACAATAAACTATGTGTGTAAGTTAAGTTTGTATGTTAGGAACATATTAGGCGATTTGAATTTAACATTAATATGCATTTGTAGGTTACAAGTAACAACTTCTAGTTTGGTGCGTCCTTATCAATCAACTGTTTTTCTCCTTCTCTTTATCTTTATTAAAAAGCTTGTTTAAATAGCCAGGTTTTCAGATTGGTTTTGAATACTTTCAAATTTCTCTGCAGCCTTAATTCGAATGGCATGGTGTTCCATAGCACGGGGCCAGCCAGTGATAGTGCTCTTTCCCTTACTTGCGTGAGGCATGCTGTTTTGACAGAGGGGACAGTTAGTAGAGCCTTATTAGCAGATCTCAGGTTTCTTTGCGGGACATGTACGCACAGTGCAGTGTTAAGCCAGTCAGCTTTTTCATCATGGATTAGTTTATGAATTATACATAAAGCCTTATATTGTATTCTTTGTTCGATTGGAAGCCAGTGTAATTCGGCGAGTGTTCCTGTAAAGTGGTCATTCTTTTTTTTGCCAGTCAAAATTCTAGCAGCTGAGTTTTGTAATATTTGCAGTGGCCGAATCATAGATTGTGGTAGTCCTAAAAGTACGGAGTTACAGTAATCTGTGCTTGCGAATATCATTGCCTGTAAAACTGTGCGGAAATTGTTTAGTGTTAGTAGAGGTTTTAGTCTTCTCAGGATCATTAGTTTCGCATATCCTTCTTTTTATTTTCAGTGAGATGTGTTGTTTCATGTTTAGCTCAGGGTCAATTATTACTCCTAGATTCCATACTTTTATTGCTAGCTCAATGGCTTGAGTATTTTATATTGTGAGTGTTGGTTGTATGTGGTGTATGTTTTTACGTTTAAGGTGTAAGAATTCCGTTTTGTCAATGTTTATTACCAGTTCCATCTGATTTAAGAGCTGTTTGATTATTTCAAGATACATATTGGCAAGTTTCATTGTTTCTTCAATGGTGTTTACAATGGGTAGCAACAGCTGTATATCATCTGCATATATGTAATGTATGATTCCAAGTCCCGATAGTAGGTGACATACCAGGAGGAGATAAATGTTAGAGTGTTGCCAACAGGGCTGATCCCTGTGAGACACCGGTTAGCAGTGTGACTTTGTCTGAGAGTGTATTTTTGATTTGTACTTGAAAACATCTATTTTTAAGTATGACTCAAACCATTTTATTGTTTTATTAGTGAGTTCTATTTCTTTCAGTCTATTGAGTAGTATTTTGTGGTTTACCGTGTCAAATGCTGCGGAGAGATCTAATAGAACCAGAATATAGTGTGTTCCTGTATCAAAACCTTTTAAGATATTATCTGATAAAGCTAATAGCAGAGTTTAAGTACTGTAGTGTTTGCGAAACCCTTGTTGTGTTGGGTATAATATGTTGTTACTTTCAATGTAGTTTGACAATTGTTTTTGTACTGTTTTTTCAATTAGCTTGGCTAATAGGGGTAAGTTTGAGACTGGTCTATAGTTATTGAGATTTAGGGGGTCAAAGTTCTTTTTCTTAATTATTGGTTTGATTATAGCTCCTTTCAATGTATCCGGCATTACTCCTTCATTTATTGAGAGGTTGATGATCTTAGTTAGAGTTAGGGTTATTGTGTTGGCTGGTTTATTTAGTTCTGTAATGGGAATGGTGTCAATTACGTGGGTAGCAGTGTTCATTTGATTTATCATTTTCTCGATTTCAACATGTGATACCTCTTCAAATTCTGACCAGTTACTAACTTCTCTAGTGGGCATCTTAATCTCTTGTAGTGTTAGGGATTTTTTTTCTCAGGTTCTCAATTTTTTCTTTAAAGAATTGAGCTACCTCATTGCATTGGTTCTCTTGTAGTGTTAAGTGGTTGTTTGTATTGTTACTTGTTAGGTTCTTTACTATGTTAAATAGGGTTCTGGCGTTATTTGAAAATTTTTCTATTTTTGAGTTGTATTTTTTTTTGGTGTCTAAAATTGTTTTTTTGTAGTATGCTAGTTGTTTTCTGTACTTTGTTAAATTCTCAATTGTTTTGTTATTTTTCCATTCTTTTTCTTTCTTTCTAAGGCTCCCTTTTATTTCTTTGATTTGTTCACTATACCATGGATTATTTAACTTTGGTTCTTTTATGCAGGCCTTTTGCAGAGGGTTTAATTCATTAGCCAAAGTTGTGGTTTTGTTTAACCAGTCAGTTGTAGTATTGTGGCTATTTGCGTAGTTGATGTGTGTTAATTCTTCGATTAGTCTGTCTTTAAGTATATTGGTGTTGAAAGGGGGACGGTATGAGAATTCAGCTGGTTCTATGTTTTGTTTTTTTATTGGTTTTGTGTGCTTGATCTGAGAGTTAATGAGAAAGTGGTCTGACCATGGGATTTGTGTGTATTCAGTTTTTATGTTTTCAAGGAAGCTACTGTTAATGAATGTAAGATCTAATGAGTGGCCAGCTTTATGTGTTGGTTTATCTATGATCAGTTTGAAACCTAATGCCGTCATTATGTTAATTAGAGTTTGGCAGGTATTAGATAGGGGGTGAACGTCCATGTGAAGATTAAAGTCACCTAATATTATGGTGGGTTTAGAGGGATTTAGATGAGTTGTGAAGAATTCTATAAATGGGGAGATGTTTAGTTCGAGAAGACTGGGTGGGCAGTAGACCAGACAAATTTGAAAATGGTTCGTGTCAAAAAAGGCAATTTCGTGATTCATTGGTGCTGAGATCGAGAATAATTTAGTTTTAAATATTTTTTCAATAATTAATATTAATCCGCCCCCTCTCTTATTTATTCTCGGAATCGAGAAGACTTGTAATTTTTGTTTGGGAACTGGTTCTTTAGAACTACGTCTGATTTTTTTTAGCCATGATTCTGTTATTGCTATAAAATTAGGTTTTGTGTCATATATCAGGTTTGTGATGTTCCATGGGACCTCAACGTAGTGCTAGAACAGCTCATGCTTCCTTCCTTTGAACCGCTGCATAGCAGCCATATGAAGTATCTAACTTGGAAGGTGCTCTTCCTGGTTGCAGTAACCTTGGCAAGAAGAGTCGGTGAGCTCCAGGCATTGGTTCACTACTCCCCATATCTTCAGTTTCACCATGAAAGGTCACATTGTGAATACAACCCTCATTTTTACTCAATTTTATGTTGGACTTCCACCTTAATCAGTCCATCATGTTGCCGACATTCTTCCCAAAACCACACAACAAGAGGGAATGGCTACTCCATACACTGGCCTGCAAGAGAGCCTTAGCTTACTATAAACGTAGGACACATTCCAAGAAGAGGGCTTCTCAGCTGTCTCCTTTAACCCAAATGCACCGGGCCTCCTGGTGGCCAAACGGACTCTATCCAATTGGATTTCTCAGTGCTTTTACTTCTGCTATCCATACAAACTGCGAACCTTTCTGGAACGCCAAAGGCTCATCAAGTAAAAGCAGTAGCAGCTTCAGTAGCTCATCTCTACAAAGTTCCATTGCTGGACATTTGTAAAGCTGCCATGTGGTCATCGCTGCATACTTTCACATCTCGTTACTGTCTTGATCAGCAGGCTTCTTTGGACATAGCACTGGTCTTGGCAGTGCTACAATCAGTGGCAAGCTAGTGAGACTGTCTACAACAAAGGTGGATTGAGCACACATTGACAATCCACGATGGCAGGACCCTGATATCCCATCTCTGAGACAGCATGGTTAATTCATCCTGCTATCTAAGGAAAACACCGTTTACAGTAAGCAAACTTGCTTCTTCTGATGGTTCTCCTAAGTCTACCATTTTAGAGCCTCTTATCTTGGACCTAATTCTTGAACTTTTTTACTCTGAAAAAGTTTGCTTTTACCACCCCGGAGTCCAAACTACAATTATGTAAAATTTTGTAGACCTCTGATTAAATCGTGGTCTGAAGTGTGATGTAAATGACAAAATAAATGTATCCAACATATATTGAATATAGAGCCAGGTACCAACGTGGTACCATATTCAGGGGAGGATCGGGTGCCAACCTAAGAACATAAGATATGCTATACCTGGTTAGAGCAAGGGTCCATCAAGCCCAGTATCCTATTTCCAGCAGTGGCCAATCCAAGTCACAAGTCCTTAGCAAGTGGCCAAACATTAGATAAATCACAAGCTACTACTGCTTATTAATTACCATAATAGCAGTTTATGGATTTTTCCTCTAGGAACTTATCCAAACTTTTTTTTAAACCCAGTTACACTAACTTCTGTAACCACATCATCTGGCAATGAATTCCAGAGCTTAACTATGTGCTGAGTGAAAAAGAATTTTCTTTGATTTGATTTGTTTTGATTTATAGTTTATTAAGATTTTAAACAAAATTACAATTGTGAAAAATCATTAAGAAAGAATTCTACATGTCAGATAAACATAAGGCAATATTTTTTGTCACTCTTAATACAACAAAAATTCTTAGTCCCCATAATGGGAGGATCTAACAAGAAAATTATAGGAAATGTAAATATATAACTTACTCATACAGGAGATATATACTTCATTTAACAGCTTTTTATACCTCAACCTTCTTTATCCGCCAGAAAGTATTCCAAGCAGGCTGGATCCTGGAAGATACATTTATTTTTCTGCAATACTACTAAACATTTGCAAGGACATTTTAGAAAAAATGTCGCTCCTAATAATAAAACTCTAGGTTTTAATACCAGGAACTGTTTTCTTCTAAATTGTGTACTTCACGATACATCGGGGAATATTTGTATCTTTTGCCCACAGAACAAGAAATCTTTGTTCTTAAAATATTTTTGCAAAATTACATTTTTGTCACTTTCTCTGCATAGAGTTACCAGCAAAGTAGCTCTTTGAGGGATATCATCTATTGAAGATTCTAAAAATGCAGTCAAATTAGGTGATTCCTGTTGGACCTGATCCATGGCTTCCTCACTCTCTGGAATCCTTAATCTGGTGTAGGAATATAGTATATTTTACATATACTCATTTCATGAACACTTGAAATTGACAGAATTTCCACTAAGTATTTCCTAAATAATTCATACGCAGATATTAATCTAGAAACTTGAAAATTCAGTAACCTTAGATTTCTTACCCTAAATACATTTTCTAAATTTTCTAATTGACTTTGATTTGTTAAACTATCTTTAATAAATGAATTATTTGCCATTTGTAATTCATTTATCTGAGATGATACATTTTATTAACTTCCTCTATATGGGTTATATGTTTATTATGCATTTCTATATCAATTTTAATCTCGTTACAAATGTTATTGTTCTGAATAATAGAAGTGGACATAGTTTTCTGTAATTCATTAATCGCTTTCCAGACATCCCCTAACCTAACATTTTGGGGGTCAATGGGGTCTTAGACTAGTTCTGGTAGTCTCAAATCTCCCTGTGCCCGCAATACCTCTGTATCACCACAAACAGTGGTTATTACAGAGTCAGCAGCTGATATTCCTTCTGCTTTGGTCATACATAGGGGAAGAGAGGAGGACACACCACTTGGTTTTTGAGGTTGCTGCATTAGGCGGGAGCTCTCGGGGGATCTAGAAGAAAAAGATATTTCTGATATAGAATTATGGGCAGTTCGACTTACCCTCCTCAGTACATGGGAGTCCATTGGTCCTGTGGCTGTAGAAACAGCTGGTGAAGATGTCCAGACTGTAGTTTTTCTTTTCCTCCCCATATAAATTATAGGGAAGAAATCTCAATAAGGGGTGCACCCCTTTGGCATATGGCTTCGGCAGCACGCCTGAGGCTGTGCGCCGCACTAGCCTCGAATTTATCGGGTGTTCCTGGCCCCAAATGATGACGTCACAAAGGGGGCGTGGTTCGGGCCATTCTCGGTTCGAGTAGGGCTCCCTAGTGTAGATTGGAGCCTCAAATGCTCCCTCTTGCCTTGCCTCTCTGAAACAGAGGTTTCTCCGCCAATTCCTCCAAGTTGTGCACCACTCTAGCCTCGAATTTATCCGGTGTTCCTGGCCCCAAATGATGATGACACAAAGGGGGCGTGGTCCGAGCCGTTCTCAGTTGGAATAGGGCTCCCTGGTGTAGATTGGAGCCTCAAATGCTCCCTCTTGCCTTGCCTCTCTGAAAGAGAGGTCCCTCCGCCAATTCCTCCCTCTTTGATTTGTTTTAAATGAGCTTCTTGCTAACTTCATGGAGTTGCCCCCACATCCTTCTATTATCTGAGAGAGTAAATAAACGAATTACATTAACTTGTTCATGTCCGTTCATGATTTTGTAGACTTCTATCATATCCCCCCTCAGTCGTCTCTTCTCCAATCTGAACAGCCTTAACTTCTTTCCTTATAGGGCAATTGTTCCATACCCCTTATCATTTTGGTTGCTCTTCTCTGCACTTTCTCCAGTGCAGGTATATCCTTTTTAAGATGCAGTGACCAGAACTGCACACAGTATGCAAGGTGCGGTCACGCCATGGAGCGATACAGAGGCATTATGACATCCTCCATTTTATTTGCCATTCCCTTCCTAATAATTCCTAACATTGTTTGCTTTTTTCATCACCACAGCACACTGAGTCAACGATTTCAATGTATTATCCACTATGACACCTAGATCTCTTTCCTGGGTGGTAACTCCTAAGATAGAATCTAATATTGTGTAACTACAGCAAGGGTTATTTTTCCTTATGTGCATCACTTTGCATTTGTCCACGTTAAATTTAATCTGTCATTTGGAAGCCCAATCTTCCAGTCTCACATAGGTCCTCCTGCAATTCATCACAGACCTGCAGCTGGAGGGCTAAAATCAGGACATTTATGAACATTTTAGTTCTCCCTCTTTTTTTTCCATACAATGTGCTGAAAATCTGTCCAGAAAAAAAAATCAGGACAGTTGGGAACCCTAAGGTTAAGGCAGGAAATTACGGTATTCAAGAAAATGCTGAAAACATGGCTTTTTAAATGAGCCTTCCGGTCATTAAGTTCTGTAAGTGTGATCAGTCTAAGTTTTTTTGTAACAGAGCTTTTGTAGAGTAATATATGTATTATGTTGGATTTTATTTTCATTTGTTTTAATGCTTTTTTTATTATTTATGTTTAAATTGTAAACCACCATAATTATTGAAGCGTGAGGCATAGAAATACTTTTAAATAAATAAATAAATCCACTGACAACAGCTGGCAAGCGAGTTACTGGCATCCAGAATACAGGATGACTGTCAGATGATCGAAAAGGAGTAGAATCATTTGAGACAACTGGCTTTAATCATTCATTTAGTGATTTGGAAGCAAAATGTCACAAATTTACTGAAGACCTAAATTGTAGAGCTAAATATTGTAAATACCAAGAACCATAAAGGAACATTTTATCAAAGATAAAATAAAGAGGTCTCCTATTTTTTTCAAAGATGGGAAGGGGTGGGTTTGGGTTCCATATAATTATGTTGTAGAGTTTGGGGAGAGGAGGAGATTATGCCAGGGCAGGGAGGTCATGAGGGCCAGAATTTTTTAAACTATGGGATTTGGTGATAAGAGATGTTACATGGAAACATAAAAACATAGAAATGATGGCAGAAGAAGACCAATAGGCCCATCCAGTCTGCCCAGCAAGCTTTCACACTTATTTTCTCATACTTATCTGTTACTCCGACTGCTGAGTTCAGGGCCCTTATTGGTAGCTTTTTGATTCTAATTTCCTCCCCCCCCCCCAATCATTGATGCAGAGAGCAGTGTTGGAGCTGTATCAAAGTGAAGTATAAGGCTTAATATTTGAGGGTAGTAACCGTCATATCGAGCAAGTTACCCCGATGTTTGTATACTCATATTGCTCATATCAATGCCTTGTTAGATGCTGGCTGGATGTAAATCCTAAACCTTTATTCCCCCTGCTGTTGAAGCAGTGAGCTGCGCTGGATATGCATTCAAAGTGAAGTATTAGGCTTAATTTGTTAAGGATAGTAACCACCGCAATAAGCAGGCTACTCCCACATTTGTTTACCCAGACTCTGCAATTCAGTCCTTTGTTGTTGTCTGAATATAAATCCTCTTTTCTTCATTCCCCTGCCGTTGAAGCAGTGAGCTGCACTGGATATGCTTTCCAAGTGAAGTAACAGGCTTAAATTGGTTCGGGGTAGTAACCGCTACTCCCACGCTTATTTGTTTACCCAGATTGTGCAATTCAGTTGTCTGAATGTAAATAATCTTATCTTCATTCCCCCCTGCCATTGAAGCAGAGATTTACGCTGGATATGCATTGAAAGTGAAGTATCAGGCTTAATTGGTTTGGGGTAGTAACCACCACAACAAGCAAGCTACTCCCATGCTTATTTGTTTACCCAGACTGTGCTACTTGTTGGTTGTTACCTGAATGAAATCCTCTTTTCCACATTTCCTCTTGCCATTGAAGCATAGAGCAATGTTGGAGTCTCATTAACAGTGTGAATGTTTATTGAATAAGGGTATTAATCACCAGGTAGTAGCCGTCATTCCCGCAAGCCACCCCCATGCCTTTTCTCTTCATTCCCATCCTCCAGGCTTTATGGATCCACAGTGTTTATCCCACGCCCCTTTGAAAGCCTTCACAGTTTTGGTCTTCACCACTGCCTCCGGAAGGGCATTCCAGGCATCCACCACCCTCTCCGTGAAGAAATACTTCCTGACATTGGTTCTGAGTCTTCCTCAGTGGAGTTTTAAATCATGACCCCTGGTTCTGCTGATTTTTTTCCAATGGAAAAGGTTTGTTGTTGACTTTTGATCATTAAAACCTTTCAAGTATCTGAACGTCTGTATCATATCACCTCTGCTCCTCCTTTCCTCCAGGGTATACATATTTAGATTCTTCAGTCTCTCCTAAGTCATTTGATGAAGACCATCCACCTTTTTGGTCGCCCTTCTCTGGACCGCCTCCATCCTGTCTCTGTCCCTTCAGAGATACGGTCTCCAGAACTGAGCACAGTACTCCAGGTAAGGCCTCACCAAGGACCTGTACAAGGGGATAATTACTTCCCTTTTCTTACTCGAAATTCCTCTCTCTATGCAGCCCAGCATTCTTCTGCCTTTAGCTATTGCCTTGTCACACTGTTTCGTCGACTTCAGATTGTTAGACACTATCACCCCCAGGTCTGTCTCCTGCTCCGTGCACATCAGCCCTTCACTCCCATCGAATAGTTTGGGTCTTCATGTCTGAGGTCATGGCTGGCAACTTATGTTCTTTGACAGCCACAGAAATACGTAATCCAGGTGCAGGTGATTTACTAAACTATGGTTCTTGGATATTGCAGTTTAGTGAGTCCTGCGGGAGTTTTCTCATGGTAAAATGGCACGATCCTCTCCTATTTTTTACCACAAGTTAATAGATAGGTCTCTATGTTATGTTGAATAAAATTAACAAAAGATGCTAGAATGAGAATCAAAATACAAAAACAGATAAATGTATTCAAAGAGGTGAAATCTTAAGACCTGCACATGGGCACACACGTTTGCCGACGCGTTTGCCGACGCGTGCACATTAACACGGTGATTTTATAACATAGGCACACGTTATAAAATTGGCAATACATGCGTACATGTGCACATAATTTTATATTGACACACGCAAATGCCACCTCGAGCGCGTAAGTGGGGGAATTTTAGTAGCTACACGCACTGTTGCAATAACCCTGGTTTTCCAGTTCACTCCAGCAAAGGAGAGGACTTCCTAATCCCCCTAGCTAACTTGCCTCCCTTTTATTCTATCAGCCCGCTGATTAGCCAATCTTTCTTTTGTTATATGATGTACATGTTGTCCATAGCAAAGTAAAGTTATGCGGTGGGGGACTCCGGCGCACGCCTGTGCATGTAAATACTTATGCAAAAACTTCATGATATAAACTCAGCCCCCCACATCCTGTCCCTTTTTTGAACTTTTTATTTTGTGCGTATACTCATAGAGCTTTTAAAATCCCCGTGCGCTGGGCCAAGTCCTGTGCATATCTCCCGGCTTTGGTGCACATAGCGCTTTTAAAATCCGCCAAAAAGTCTAATACCGAGAGATTTCCATAGTGAATTCACCCCATACCTTTTCAAATGAGACCTAATCTTAGGTGATCAATATCTGAATAATATAAATTCACAACCATAATGTAGAATTCTATAATGCATATAAAGCTATAATGTGAAATCATGTATTTTATATATAAAGTTTACAGAAAACTATACATATGATTTTTAAGTTTAACGTAAAACTATATAATTGTGAACCATACATTATTAATAAAGTAGCTTAATCTGGTCCCATTTATGTTTTTTTTCCCTCTCTTACATGTGGTCATTCATTATCTGCAAACTGAACATACTGAAGTTAGACTGTAAGGCGAAAAACACATTCTTTTTAGATTAAACTGCAAGAACAGATAAACAATCTCTTGTTATCGCATAGCTGATCAGGAACTGGCAGTCAAAGTTTCTCTTGTGTAAAAACTATTTTTCTCTTCCTCCAGGCTATATTTATGCTGACCAGCTCTGGGTGGTTTCAAGCATACTTTATTTCTTGTTAGCAATTGATTAAGAGGATGGTCAGTTCATACTGGTTTAACTATGTATAAAACTTCCATGGTTTGCGGTCTGAGGGGCAGATTGCTGATAGCTTGTATTACTTGCTCCTGGTTAAAGAAGATCAGAGAAAACCAAGGCAGGTAGTAGCCAAAGATGAAATGGCTGAACTGCCTATGACTGAGACTGCAGTTGACCTTCCTCTTTCCAAAGGCAGGTTCACCATCAACACACTGATCAGCACTGAGGACAGCAACAAGGCTCACTATGGCCATCCTGATTCTGTCCCATATGACACCTTCCACTCCAACAACCTCACTCACACCAGCACTTTATACATGAGGACTTTTGGCTACAACACCATTGATGCTGTACCTGCCTATGACCATTATAACAATACCGAGGTCCCGACTGGCAACAAGAAAGTCAGACCTACACTAGCAGATCTTCACTCCTTCCTAAAGGTAAGAAATATGGAGATGTTGACAGAAGATGACCTGACTAGGGATATTTTCCCTTTACATTTACATAAACAAACTGTGTGCCCATTTCTTGTGCATTAGTGACCAAACATAGAGAAAAAAAATATAATGTGAAAATACAGTGGAAATATAGCCAACACTTTATTTCCTGCTTGCTGTGTCTTGTTAACATTGTCCTCATTTGATGTTGGATGTCCCAACTGGCCCCAGGGAGCTCTTTTCCCTATGGATTTAAACATTTTGTGCAGATGCTTTTAAACAGCTTCTTTTCTTGTTGCTTATATTGTCTTTGCCTTCTTCTCCAACTTGGGATCCATTTATAGCAAACAAAATCTGTGACTTTCTATAATATAATCCACTCGCTATCTGCCTGACAGAACTCATTCTAACAAAGACAACAACTGTAATCAACCTTCACAATTTCATGAGAATAACATTTTATTCCATCTTATACCACTTCATGCTCTCTCTCTCTCCCTTTACTACAGAAGGCAGGAAACTTTGTGCCTCATGGTACAATATCTCTGGATAACAGAGTGACTTTCACCTCATTCTCTCTCTCTCTTGGCTTAGTTCAAACATAACTAGTGCATATTTATTTATGTATTTATCAAGTATTCTATACCGTCGTTAAGACAAGCCATCACAATGGTTTACAAATTATAAAATACATAGAATAAAAACATACAGTAGTAAAAACAGTTGGCATTTAAACTAATAATAGCAGTAAGAATAAACTAAGAATAAATATAAAATAAAAGAATAAAATAGATAAAAGATAACAAAATAGGTAAATGGTTAAGAATTAGATGCTATTTCACTTGCCAGCTGTATACGCCTTTTCAAGCAGCCAGGTTTTTAAATCTCATTTAAACTTCTTAAAATCAGTTTGTAGTCTAACATTCATCGGTAACACATTCCATAGTTTAGGCCCTGCCAGCGACACAGCCCTTTCTCTGACTTGGTTCAGATGTGCAGGGAGTGTACAGCAGGTATTGACAGGAAGCCTTTGTTGGCGGACCTTAAATTTCTTTGGGGCACATGGAGCCTAATGGCAGCGTTAGCTAGTCTATTTGCTTGCCGTATATTAGTTTATGTAAGGTGCATAGTGTTTTAAAGTGAATATGGGATTCAATAGGTAACCAATGTTAAAGCTATCAGAATCGGAGTGATATGGTCCCTTTTTCTACTGCCAGTTAGAATCCTTGCTGCTGCATTCTGCAGGACCTGTAGCGGTCGAATAGAGGAGGCCGGTAGGCCTAGGAGTAAGGATTTACAATAGTCTGTACTCTCTTTTTCTTTCTTTCTTTTTTTTTTACCAGGCAATTTCCTTCTGCTCCTTTGGGACAAGGACAGAGGTCCTGGTGCCATGAGCCTTCATTCATTACTACCCAGGGATGTTTTTCCCCTTATGATATATCTCCTTCATGCCCTGCCCTGCCCATCTAGTCTGCTCATTGCAATGACAATCCTTTGGCTAAGTGCCATGCACCAGGGCTCCTTCTGAAACCTTATAATCATGAGCCCTGAATCTGGTCAATAGGGATCACTCTTGAGTGATGGTTATGACCCTCTCTCCTCATTGGCTGTGAAGGCTGCCACAGAAATATCAGGTTGATCCCAGTGCATATTTCTTGTGTACAGCAGAGATATGAGACATACAGAGCTGAATAAGTGTATGTACTACTGCATATATGCATCTGTTTTTCCAAATATTTTCTTCCACTTTTAAATATTTTCCATTCTCCTTTCATTCAAAGTATACTGAAAGAATGGGCTGCCATGCTGGAGACCCAAGTTCAGATCTGGACCTGGTTCTAGATCTTTGGATCAGCAAAGGTTACACATGCTGCAGGGCACAGGAGTAGCTCCAAGCAATCTGCTGCCTGCGGTGAGGGATGTGATGGTGCGCCCCTCAAGACAATGAGGGGGTCCCCCTGTGTGCAGTTCTGGTCACCACATCTCAAAAAGGATATAGCTGCACTGAAGAAAGTGCAGAGAAGGGCGACCAAAATGATAAGGGGCATGGAACAGCTGCCCTATGAGGAAAGGCTGAAGATGTTAGGGCTTGTTCAATTTGGAAAAGAGACGACTGAGAGGAGATATGATAGAAGTCTACAAAATCATGAAAGGACTTGAAGTTAGCAAGTAGTTCATTTAAAACAAATCAAAGAAAATTCTTTTTCACTCAGCGCATAGTTGAGCTCTGGAATTCATTGCCAGAAGATGTGGTTACAGCAGTTAGTGTAACTGGGTTTAAAAAAGGTTTGGATAAGTTCCTAGAGGATAAATCCATAAACTGCTATGATGATAATTAATAAGCAATAGTAGCTTAAGATATATCTAATATTTGTGTACTTGTGACTTGGATTGGCTACTGTTGGAAACAGGATACTGGGTTTGATGGACCCTTGGTCTGACCCAGTATGGCATATCTTATGTTTTTATGTAAAGACTTAAGGGCATAAGAACAGTTTAACATACACAGACAGGCTAGATAAGCTACAGCCTTTAGACAAACAGAATAAGAGAATCAGGAAAATGTGGACATTTTGTCTCCCTTAGAGAAAGTGGCTGAGAATATAGGTTAGAAAATATTTTAAAGAAAAAAAGTCATTGTGGAGAGATTGGGAGAATTGATGATCAGGATTTAAAAGAACTCAAGATTTTAACAAAACACAGACTAACTGATTCTTAATGTTCTCTTTCTCTTTAATATTCTGACTTTCTGTGGCACAAATAGAGACACCATTCTCCTTTTCTGTTTTCTGTCAGAAGAAAACCTATAAAAAAAAAGTTTCTTGTAGAAACAATCTGCCACATTTTTAAACACGAGATTGATCTGTCTGTAATGATTTTCAGATTTATGGTGTGCCATTCCCCTCAAGGGCTGTGTCAAAATTACAGGATCAGACCTGCATCCTTTTGCTAATTCTAACATTTTTCTATCAGGCTAATGCAGAGCGCGCCTTTTTGCCTGCATTTGAGCGTGTAATTTCTGGACACAAAACATTCTCCTGATGCAACAAGGAGTTTTGCACACAGAAAATGCGCATTCCCAATATAAAGGGAGTTCTGCTTAATGCTCTTGCATGGAAATTGCAAGAGCGTTAAGCAGGGAGACTGCAACTGGCCAGTGCACCTCTTTTAGTGCTGGAAACTTAACTCCTGGGTTAGGGCTGAAGTTTAGTTTCCAGTGCTATGGAAAAAAATGGTAAAAAATGTAAAAATAAAATTAAAAAAATCTGGAACTCTTTGAGTAAGTGCTGGCAGTCACTACCACATAACTGGATAATTACTGACGGCTGTCAGCACTTAGCCAGATTAAGTACTGATTTATCCAGGTAAGTGGAAGTAGTCTGCTGCTGCTGTTTAGCCAGATAGATAGTGATTTATCCGTCTATTTGGCAGCGGGAAGCAGTTCAGACTTATCTGGCAGCTGCTTTGTGCCCTCCTCCTCCCCGAGTTAATATGTACATATAGCCTGTTACTACTTAACATTTTAAAGTTTAAGCGCATTTTTTAAACTCCCGATGCGTTAGCTTACTGCATTGGGAGCTAAAGAAAAAATGAATCTGGGTGCTAAAATTCAGCGTACATTTTCTTAGCACCCAGATTATTGCATTGGCCAATATATGTGTACAGGATAGAGGTCATTTTGTAACATTACACATAAGTTACATTAGTTTCCAAAGCTGACTTGTACACATAAGTCCACTTTGAAAATTATCTCGGCAAAACGAGATGCACACAATTACACCTGCTATTTGATGTACATTGTTTTGCTGAAATAATTTATGCAAATACTTTTGATTTTAAAAAGAATGTGTGCAAGTCCTGATGCCACTCCCTGGATCATCTTTTCCCTATGCATCTGAAAATATGCACATACAGTGTGAATGTGCATTATTTTACACTTGTGGCAGTTGCACAATCTTTTAAAGGGCCATTTCTGTGGGTAAAGCACTACTTTACCAGAAGTCCTTTTGAAAATTACCTTCCCTATGTACATGTAGCTTTCTGTGTATGACTAAACACAGAATCACATAATACCAAATTCAAAATTGTAACAGTTTCCTATTATAATTCAAAAGCGACTTAAAAACTTGGCTATTCAAAAATGCCTTCAACTTGACAGAAACTAAATAACCTAAATAAATCTTGAAGAATAGCCCCCCCCCACTTTGCAAACTCCCTTAATCTAGCTCTGTTTTCATGTTTGATGTCTACCATTGTATTACTTCCATTTCTATGAATGTTTATCCACCTTGCAACATTCATTATAATATTTATGAATGTATTACCTGTAATCCGTTATGAACTAGTGATTCTCACATGGAATGACGGTATACAAAACATTTAAATAAATTGCAGATGTTCTAAAACTAAAAAGGAATTTTTTTTTGGCAGCTTCCTCTGACTTTTATTTATTTATTTTCAACTTTTACATACCTTACACTCGGCAAAAGCTGACCCGGAACTGTGCGCAAAACAACAAAATGCATAAGTACAAGAAAATCATTATTAAAATACAGCTGTACACTTTACCCAATTCAAAATTAAAATGCAGAGGACCTGTATCACTTAATTTTAAAAACCCCTCCTGGGAATAACCAGACCTTTACCCTTTTCCTAAAAACCAAATTGTTCAACTCAAGCCTAACATCCAACAAGGCAGAATTCCACAATTCAGGGTCCTTCACAGAGATCACGCTCTTCCTATACCCCACTGTATGCAGCTCTTTAACAGCTGGAATCAGAAAAAGAGCTCCCTGTACCAAACATAAGCTCCTATTAGGCTCATAGGGCTTAACCAGCTGTTTAAGATATCCTGGTCCAGCCCCCTGCTTGAGCTTAAACATCAGAAGCAAGAGCTTAAATTAGATTTGTTCCATAATCGGCAACCAGTGTATCTGCATTAATAATGTTCGCACACTGACCCACTGAGAGCTAGAGTAATCCAACCTTGCTGCCATGTTCTGCATTATCTGTAATTTATGTATTTATTTAGTTATTTTATATACCATCATTCCAAGGCACAAACAAAAGTACGCCAGATTTTATAAGATACGTTCGTAGCCGCGCGTATCTTATTAAATCCAGGGTCGGCGCGCGCAAGGGGGTACACATTTGTGCACCTTGCGCATGCCGAGCCCTGCACGTGCTGCCCGTTCCCTCCCTCCACCTTCCCCTCCCTAACCCACCCCCCCCCCAGCCCTATCTACACTCCCCCTACCTTTATCGCGAAGGTTCCGCCTGCCTGGGGCAGGCGAAACTCGCACGCGCTGGTCGGCCACCGCCGTGCGAATCTCCAACCCGGGAGCAATTTCGGAGGCCTCGGCCATGCCCCTGAAACGCCCCTGGACTGGAACCATGCCCCCCAGAACACCCCAGGACTTACGTGCGTCCCGGGGCTTGCGCGCGCCGCTGAGCCTATGCAAAATAGGTTCGGCGCGCGTGGGGGGGTTTTAAAGGGTTACGCGCATAACCCTTTTAAAATCTACCCCATATTGGTCTAACACATACTTTAGTAAGATACATTTTGGTATTATATATTCTTTGTAAGATACATATTTTGGTATGATTGATACATTGGAAGAACTTAATAGGGTCATATGAATCTAGGGTGATGTTTTTATACGTCTCAATTGAGGAGTTGCAATCATTGCAAAGCTCTCTCAGAAATACCCAATAACACCCCATTATAATAATCCCATGCTGGGGAGACCAATGCTTGAACCACTGTTCGAAATGCCGCAAAACTCAACAAATGTCTCACTCTCTGCAACTGATGCAATTTAAAAAATATCAGACTAACCTGGTTAGAAATGTGTAACTCAACAGCCAACTCTTTATCATATACCACCCTCAAAATTCCTCACCTTTGATGAAGCATTATTCTTTCTTCCGCAATCATAACAACCCCAGGTAAGGAACATTGTCCTTCCCTGAAACAAAAATCTATTCAATATTTTAAACATTTGAATTCAGTTTATTTCTCTCAATCCAATGCACAGTCTTCTCTAAACCCTCTTGAGCCTGCCACAAAGAAAGATTCAAATTTTGTCCCATAGGTCACACCAATTGCACATTACCTGAATACAAAAACTGAAGCACACAGCACTAGTGCCACTGTATGCCTTCTGTTTTAATCCAGGAGACCCACCTGGGAGGAAAGACAACCAGCTCAAGAGTCTCCTGGAACATCTGGAGACTTAGGTTGCCTGGATCCAAACGTTTTGAATACAGATTACCAATAAATTGTGAAAAAAACATTTCAAGTTTGGCAGGCAAATTAGCAAAGGTACATTTTCTAGTTTTAGAAGTTAAGGGGTAGATTTTCAAAGGGGTACGCACGTACCCCCCGAAAACCTACGCCAAACCCCCCCCTGCGCGCGCTGGGCCTATTTTGCATAGGCTCGGTGGCACGCGCAAGTCCCGGGGCTTGCATGGAGGGGCGTGTCAGGGGTGTGCTGCGAGTGACGCGGCATTTCAGGGGCAGGCCCAGGGCGTGGCGCCAGCCCGGGGGTGTGGTCGAGGCCTCCGGACCAGCCCTCCGCTGGCGCTCGCAGATTTACGCCTGCTTTCTGCAGGCGTAAATCTGTCAACAAAAGTAGGGGGGGGTTTAGATAGGGCCGGGGGGAGGGGTGGGTTAGGTAGGGGAAGGGAGGGGAAGGTGCGGGGGGGGGGGGGGGGTGGTGGAAAGAAAGTTCCCTCCGAGGCCGCTCCAATTTCGGAGCGGCCTCGGAGGGAACAGGCAGCGCGCGCCGGGCTCGGCGCGCACAGGTTGCACAAATGTGCACCCCCTTGCGCACGCCGACCCCAGATTTTATAAGATACGCGCGGCTACTCTACTGTGCTGTTCGTACGTCTCATTCTGCATGTAAAACTGGCCCCAAAACCCCATCTCCAGTTACTAGCTGGCCCTCCTTTTTTTTGTTTTAAAACTTACTTCAGCCGACCAACTGCCGGTGCGCGATCCCCAGCCCAGCGGCCGAGCAGAGGCCTCTGGCCCTGCCCCGCCTCACCCCACAGAGTGGCTGTGTCTGTGTCTTTTAGAATCACAATACCTATTATGAGAAGAAAAACTCTTGAGACAGAACCTTTGCTATATTCTCTTGGAGTCACAGAACCTTTGAATCATCCCATGCCTTTGCCATCTTTTCCATTTCCTCACCAAACAAAAGCCTTCTCTTAAATGGAAGCTTTGTCAAGTTAGCTTTGGAAATAGAAACTGCTGACTAGTTGATTATCCATAAATGATGGTGAACTGCCACTACTGATGACACGCTCCTAGCTGAAAAACCAAACTACCAAACAAATTTATCACTTATGGAGGGATCCACAATCAAAAATAAATCAACTCAATTAATCACCTCACTTATCAAGCTACTTTTTGATACAATGTTTGAAGACATTTTTTAACTTTTTTGCACACTCAACAGATAAATAGAAAGAGGTTGGTGGTGGATAGTTCATGATTATAAACCTAATTTATATTGCCTGTGGATAATGGGAATATAGTAATATATGAAACTTTCCATTCCTCCTTCAAAATTTTTTTTTGTTGAATATATACAATTAAATTGTAAGTGTATGGAGTTGATTTTTGTTCAACCAGAATATTGAGTGAAGATGAACAAGTGACGCTCCTAGCTGAGGCACGCACCAAATCATAACCAGCATCTAAGTAGGCCACTCTTGGCTCCAACTATGGATAGTCTTCTCTATGCTCTTCCTGGGTATCTTGGGAGAGACAGAGCTCAGATCTTGCTATGATATAACAGGCAGCCATACTCATGGCTTCAAAGGCCTGCTTAAGGATGGACTCTATTTTCTGGTCCTGCGTATTCTTGAGATGGAGATTCTCATAGTCACTGAACATACCAATGTGTCCACCCTTGGGAAAATGGAATTTCTCTTTAACTTGTGGGTCCAACAGATACAATTTGGCCAGAGAGTTGACCCCCTTTGAAATTTGCACCCGGAGCTGCCCATTCCAAATCAATAAGATCCTGCATCAGCTGGTGTAGCAGAAAAAAATGCCAGGATTTTCTCAAACTGGCCATAATTGGATCCTCCTTAGATGCAGGAGTTTTCTCTTCCTTGTCATCTGAAATTAGGGCTATCAATTTATCTTTTATGAAAAAAACACAGCATGAAAACATGATCCTCTCTCTCCGGAGGGACTTCTCCATCCTCTAAATCAGTGTTGCTGTCTCCTGGAGGAAAATATTTAAATCGTCCAGAGAGTCATCAGAGGATGGGAATTCCTCACCTGGAAGCCCCTCACCACTTATGTGCCTCACCCTTTTAGCACCTCACCCTGAGGTTACTGGAAGGGAAGGTGCAGGGCCACGGGTAGACAAGGCACTAGCAAAGTAGAAGCAGTCCCTGAGGAGGTACCCTGCCCTTTGCAAAAAGTCTGCATTCGTTTTAAAGTTTCCTGGAAAATTAAAGTCCATGGAAAAGTAAAAAATATTCAGTGCAGGGGAAGTTAAGCTCACTGTATAAACAGGAGACACAGTCCTGGATCCAGCTGCATGCTCAGCACCATGTCCAGGGCTGAGAGAGGGCAGCCTGACTTCCAGCTCTGCTCCCCACAGCTGAGAAATGGCTGTTGGGGCAGCAGGCAAAACTGTTTCACTCATGGGATCCTCCCACAATCCCGCCTCCACATAATCGCAGTCAACTAAATCTCTTCTGGCCGCAGAATATTTGCGGCGTACTGCTTGAGGAATCTCGGCCTGCATTCTCTGCATCTAACACGTGGAGCACTGTGCGGTTTTACTCCCGATTTGCAAAAATAAAATCTCCCACCTCACAGTTTACCCCACAGCCAGTTTGTGACACTCTCACTGCTGCGGTACACTGAAGCTGAGCAGAAACAGAGAAGGAGCCTTGCCAGCCTCTCTTTTTTTCTTTTCTTTTTGCCAAAAAGGTATTAAAAATATAGAGCTCTATACCAGGAGCCACGCCCAGGAGGACGGAGAGCAGAAAAAGGCTGAAACAAGTCCCTCTGGAAGCCTCCCAGACTCTCACTAGCTAAACAGAGGGCTTGAACTATGGCTATCACCTCTGCCTGCTGACTATCTTTTGGAAAGGTAGGATTCCTGCTCTACTGAGGGAGGGAGAACTCATCTTTCACCTCAGGAGCAAGGAATAGCAATTTGTTAAGTCAGCCAGGCTGAACCCACAGCAAGGAATGCTTGTTAACCATCTGCTGGAGACAGAGAATACTGGCAGGCTGGTATCAGTACAGAGGTCTTCATCTGTTGTTTGGCCTGCATAACCCACTGAAATGGCATGGTCTAATTGGACGAAGAGGAAATCTATTTTTTACAGCTGTCTTGGACTTTTAGAAATCTGGGATGTCTTTCAATATATAAAACAATTCTGGGGTAATTTTCAAACAATCTGCATAAGAAAGTTGGCAAAACCACATGCAAGATCTGCTTTGAAAATATCCCACCAAAATCTGCCTACACAAATTACATCTGCACAAAATTTTCCTTGAAATTTTTACACTCCTATCTTTTTGAAATCCAAAAGTATGTGCATTAGTTAAAACCCTTCCCCAGCTTTGTTTTACTGTCAAAAGTTACTCTCCCTATGGTTAAGCCCTTTTTAACTGACTCTTCCTGGATTCTGGACAGCTCGGTTAATATATACCTTATAGAATTTGATAAAATATCTGCCTCAGATGGGGGATAATTCTATAGACAGATTTTTAAAGAAATGCATAAGAACAGCCATTTAGAATGAATGTTTAATACTGTGGATGGCATAACTAATGGTATCTCTCCATCCCTAGGAATGCTGCATTGTGGACAGGGCCGAATTTAGATGTAGGCAATTTAGGCACATGCCTAGGGCACCAAATTCAGAAGGCATCCAAAAATTGGGATTCACCCTGCTGCTCTCTAATTTCTGGGGGCAAAATTTACCCATCCCTGATTTTCTGCCTATGCACACCATGTTTTCAAATCCGGCCATGACTGTGTATAACTTCTTCCTTAAAGAATATAGCCATCTAAAGGAAAGTCTTTTCAGAATTTTTATAATTCAAAGGCAATATATAGCTAAAATCTATAATGCTTGTTAGATATTAATATTTTGTTAGTGTGATCTATTGCTACTTTTGTTGTCTCCTTTAGGGAAGCTTTGCATGAAATCATACATGATTTGAACTGTATGAGAATACTGATGATCAATATCATGGGGTGGATATCTAAAGAATCTTTTGTCATCATGCAATATTGTCATGGTTGATATGTAATTAATTTAAAGAAGACTAAATGTAAACAACATTATCTTGGACCAATAACTTAATACTGTGCTTTCTTTGGATTGGATTCATGTCTACTGTAATTCCCCAACAGGACAATAATCAACTCCACCTTCCGGAGTATGACACCAGTACAGACTTCTCCACAAGAGACTCAGGAGAAGATGGTACAACCGATGATAAACCTGAAGGAGAGCCCATCAGATTTGGGTGGATAAAGGGTGTGATGGTATGTTTTTGTTTTTTTTTTCACGCCACTGAGCTAGCAGAAAGCAGTACCACAAGTAATGACAAAAATTACTTGATGGCTGGATTGCAAGGAAAACTATACTGTCATTTCTTTGCTACAGAAAAACTATAAAACCAGATGGTAGTGTGGTGGGGGAAGGAAGGATTGTGGATTAGCAGGGTGTTATGGTGGTAGAAGGGAGAAAGCTGGTATGCATTATCCTTTCTTCTCCGCCCCTCCCACTAATCAACAGCAATCTCAGGATGACCACAACTCAAAAGTTCCCAGGTATGGAGATGAAGTGGATGAAATGGAACTATAAATTCATGGAGACTGGATTAGCCTGGGAGAAGTCCCCTTCCTCTGGCACTGTGCCATACTCTGGCAAGTAAAAAAACCTTTGACTATGCCCTGCTCCTTGTTGTTCAGAGCCAGTGAACACTGCCTTAAGGAGACAGCCACCTGGTCCTACCATGAGCCGGCAGCATTCACTGCTCAGTGAAAGGCCACCCACACTACTAACTGGGATCCAATAGGTTGGTAGGTGTGCTCTAGGATCAGCACAGACAGAATGTGCGTTCCAGAGTCTATACAGCAATTAAAAAGCAGTCTATAGTGCCACACAGTGCAGGAAGGAAGGTGGCTAGGAAACTCTTCTCTCCCCTCCCCACAGCATGAGATAGTGAAAGCTAAGAGACACACACAGGTAGTGAGAGTGTCAGACCTGTGAAAAACACAGGTAGGGAATTGGACAATCCCTAACTGTAACACTTTCCACCATTCCCCTTCTCCCTGTTTTGTTGATCTGGCAAGCCAAGATCTTAGAAGTACATCTGCACCCCCTGGCAGTAGGTACTCTACAAATCATTTCCCCAATAGTAACTGAAAACTTGCCTGCAGACTCCTTCCTCAACGGACCTGGAAGTCCTGATGATTCACTTCAGGAATTCCTATACTGATGTTTTCCTTTAGGCAGCAGCTCTTAGAAGTTATCCATGCAAAGCAGTCTTCCCTCTAAAGCCCCAGAAAGGAGCTGCTCTTTCTCCAGCTTCTAAAGAATTCCCTGTCAGAACATTAAGGAGTACGAGATTTAAGTCCCCTCTTCCTAGAGTCTTCTTCCTTGGAACGTCAAGCAATCTAGGAATCCCCTCTTGGACCACACCAGACAAAATCCCCCAAGTCTGGAGCACTCCAACCTTGGGCCCCAGACCGAAAACAGAAGAGGCCATCTTTGCCCTTGCAGAGACCACCCCCTACCCCCTTAGGACCCTCTCTGCCCTTGGAGAGACCACCCCCTCCCCCCTTAGGACCCTCTCTGCCCTTGGAGAGACCACCCCTCCCCCTTAGGACCCTCTCTCTTAGAAAGAGAAGTCTGAAAAAATAACTCAGTTAATTGGACTCAGGAGTTTTGTTAAACCACTCAAAGCAGAAAGACACCTTCCACTGGTGAGTGCTATACATTGCTGCACTCCTACTCTTTTACCTCATCACCCAGTGTCTTTGAAGATACTGAAGTCAGTAGTATGGGACCACTTGGGGCCCTGCCTCCCCCTCTCCTTGCCCATACACACACACACACTCATATTTTAATGCACCTCAGTCATTTTCTCGTGTCCATCCACCAAAGACATATTTGTTTCCATTGACAAGTGCATCTTAATGCCTGTGAGTTAGCTTTCAGCAAGATCCCACACTGTGCAATGGGCAGACCTAGAGATATTGCATGACCTCTCTCTCACACCACAATCACAGGTTTCAGGTCTGGTATGTCTGCCATGTCTCCTTTTGTTCTGCTGATTTAGAACCATCTAGTTGGTTAATTCCTCCTCTTCCCCTGAAGGAAGCTGCTCAGTGGCTATGATACTACCCATGCTAAAATAATCCTAGTGACAAGGTCTCTAAATCACCTCTGCCACATCTCTTTGTGGGCACTCACAGGCGTGATGTTAATTACTTCTGTTGTCATGAGGAAGTGCCTCTGCAACTTCCGGCATTTGTTTGGCTGCATTGTGACTACACCTTTGTGAAAGGGCAGCTTAAACAATGTTTGCTATCACAACGTGCTCTAAACTCACTGAAACGTTAACTTAAAGAGTTGAACATCCAGCAAAACTGGACAGAAACATTCACTATTTTATCTTAAATCGAAATGTGTATATTTAGTCCTGTAATATTTGATATGAGTATATTTCCATACTTCAAAACATGCATTAATGAATTTTGAAATACTTTCCAGATATTAGAGGCACTTGATTATCTGATATATATATCTGAATCTTTTAATGCACACCCTGTTATGTTTTACTGCCTACATAATCTATCCTTTATAGTAAGGCTAATTCAACATAGTCACACAGAATATATTTGTTTTCTATAGATCCGATGCATGCTGAACATCTGGGGAGTAATTCTGTATTTGAGGTTACCATGGATTACTGCACAAGCAGGAATAGGTAAGTGTCTCATTATAATATTCTCCTGATAATATAAATTAAATACATTGCACACTCACCATTTTTAGTTCATGGTTAGTTTTGTGTGAGCACACAAACAGCAGTCCCTAATTTACAATGGAGCCACAAAAGCACATGCCCTTATCCTCACTGATAATGCACAAGAAAAGGTATTTTTCACTTCACAAATGACAAGCCATGAGTACAATTAGGAGATCTTTCCTCTTATTAATGAACCATACAGCTAAAGGCTAACCATTATGTATTTTATTATGACATATAGGAAAGGCATTTTATTTATAAAGATATTAAAATAGCTCCTAATATTTGTATGTGAGGCAGCTTTTGCATGAGTGTATCTGCTCAAGTACCACCATCAAGCAACTGATTCGACCCTCACACATCTGCTTAACAAGTGAATGGGTATTTTCTAGTTTCTTCTCAGTGCTGGCACAACCCACATGGTGAACTTCACATGGGTTTATTGTGCACATAACCTCGACAGGAATGAACCTCATTCGTATGCCAGGGAATGAGCTTAGTCTCTGAAATACATGGCTAATGCCCTCCTTAGTACTTGCTGTCTCCTGACATTCATAAGACGTGAGGGGGCAACATATAGAGTTGTGCTTGGAAATTATTCTTAATCAGGCCCATGGCACCCAATATAATTGGGATTATTTCTGTATCATCCTGCCACATTTTCTTGGTCTCTGCATCTCTTGGTACTTAAGGATCATCGCTTTCTTCATATGATCCACAGAAAAGTTGCTGGGTACTGATGCCTCTATCAGCAATGACATTCCTGTGGTTTTCTCCTTTACCGCAATGTCTGGTTTTCTAGCAGTCAGGGCCGGTGCTAGCCTTTTTTTGCTGCCCTGTGCAAACTACTGAGCTGCCCTCCACCCCCCCCCCCCCCCCCCATGTCCCCAGGTCATTCTACCCAGGTCCACCCCCTCTCCTTTGGAACCCACGGCCAGTGCAAGATTATTAGATGATCTAGGAGCACTTTAAAGCCCCCACCCCAGCCTTCTACACACACACACGCTTAAAAATTATGCATTTATAATAACAGATTTTACATTAAAAAGAACATTCAGAGCAGTGTCTTATAAGGTCAAAAATCACCAATCAGAAAAGCCTGCAAAAATACTCATGAGGTATTAGGCCTAACGCAACACATGTTGGATGTGGGCTTGACCCTCAGAAAGCCATGAGTGAACAACAACAATATAGTAAACCTCCTATACCAAACCAGCACTAACTGCCAGCATTCAAACAAATAACAGTCTTACCTATGAAAAAGTAGTGCTGCAAATATTACACCAAGTCCGAAAATACCAATACACCTCCTATTAGGAAACCATAACAAGCCAGGCTGCTGTAGATCCCTCCATAGAAACTACATGCTAGCAGAATACCTCACCTTGGTCACACGTGCAGAACACAGACGGACCCTCACCAAATGTCCAAAATTAACATTTTATCAGTCAGTTCAGTTCAATGTAAACAACTTTGCCAGGGAGAGGCCATACTGTGAATCCCAGTGAAGATCCATCAGACTCTTGGGCTCCAGTGGGGGAATGGTGGTAGCTTTTGTTTGCAGATTTTTCTCTTCAAATTTCCAGAGTCACTGCTGCAATTTCTTTGCAACAAAAGTGAAGAATTAGGGTCCCTTCTCCTCAAACTATATCAGCTTGAGAAATTCACTGCAGCACCTCCTGCGTCTGGGGGTCCAACTGACTACGCATGAAAAGATTTACAAAGTAATACAATATGTAAGCGTCTGCAACCTCGTATACCATGCATGTTAATCAGGATACCACTTTTGGTTTTAAAGTAACTGGTACAATAAATAAAATTACAGTAGTAGTGTTGCCACATATTATTTAAGACAAGTACATAAGCAGGAAATTCCTCTTTTCTCTCAAACGTTTTTACATGGCAAAAAAACATTTATATATTACAATTTTCTACTAATCCAACAGTTTATAACAGGGTACAAAGGTATATTACTTGGATTTGCAACAAAAATTAAGAATTAGAGTCTCTTCTCAAATGATATTATCTTGACAGATTCAAGCACCTTTGTGTCTGAGCTCTAATAAGGAGGAGAGCCCTTAGACTTAGAGGATACTGCAAACTATTGTAAATTCTTACAGGCACCTCAGCATTATTATTAAATTCTAAGTGCAGGGAAATCATAATAAGGGTTACATGTGTGCGGTATTAATGTGATACTAAAATCCATGAATAGTTTGTAGTAATCCCAACTGTACTAAGGGTTGCATTATTAAAGGTTTGCTCCTGTTTGGTTCCATTTCAAAACTTACACCCAGTGTTTTACCCATTAATAATAATGGGATTTTTTCAGTGATAAATCCAGTGTAAGTTTTACACTTGAGCAAAACTGACTTAAACTTTTAGATGTCCAGATTCAGAAGCATTTAGATGGATAGCTCAGAAGTTATCTGCTAAATGAATATTTGGGTACTTAGAGACTGATTCATTAAGGCTTTTCTCCTATTCTGTGTCTGTGGGAAAAATGCTTAGTGAATCAGGCCCTTACTTGCCTATATTTTAGCTAGCTGAAAAGTTAGTAGACTAGAATTTAGCCGGATAAGTTAGGGGCATTCAGGGGGTGTAACTGGGAGGAGTTGTTAGCTGGCTAAGTTATCAGTCTAACTCCGATATTCAGTGTTAGCTGGATAATTTAGCTGGCTAAGTCTGGCCGGGCCAGAGAGCTGTTCTAAAGTTAACCAGTTAGCAGGCTATCTTTAAGATAGCTGGCTGTATTCAATAGTGCAGCTGAATATACCTCCAAAGTTAGCTGGATAAGTTTACTGGCTAACTTTGCTATCTGGACAGTGACTGAATATGTGTCTCAGCTGGACAGAAACACACAAAATTCATGAGTCTTCCTCCCTCTATTCTCCTCACCACCAGATCTGGAAAGGGATGGTTTTTGTGCAGAATGCAATCTGCAGTTAATGATGCCTCCAAGCACTGTCATCAGACTAATGCCTCTTAATATAAGTTTTATTGGTGAATAGTGAAAGAGGAAAGTAAATGTACAAACTGCTCTTCCCTGCAGCTCTGACCTGGCTGATTATCTTCATGTCTATAACAGTAACTAGCATCACAGGGCTGTCCATCTCTGCCATATCCACGAATGGTAAAGTGAAATCAGGTACTGTACTGAACTGCTTTTAGTTTTGATGTTGCTTCATTTTAAAATGAACTTTGATGTTCTTTTTCTATCTGTTGTATGGCTTTTAATTTCTGTTCCAAAACGAGACAGCAAATAGACTGATAGATGAATGCAAAATTGGCTGTCCAAGTAACTCAGGGGAACACATGACACAGGTCTACCCACCCCAATGACTATCATGCCTTCTTAGTCGTGCTTGAACGTAAATAAACTGCATGAAAAATAAATCTGGAAACTTGAATATTCTTTTGTTTTTCTGATTTACCTCGATGAATTCAAATTCTGAAGTTTTTGAACAGATTTTTTTTTCCACAATCAAAATCATCTGATCACATATGTTTTCCTACTGATTGCAGCATGTTGTGAGCATGCTTTCCTAATTCCCTTGGCCATAGCCTCTCCTCTCTTTTGGTGTCCCTTTCTCTAGTCTCCCAGCTATTTAAATCCCCTGTCCATTCTCCCAGCTCCCTCTGATTCAGTTCTCATGGCTCCACTGGCTCTCATCTCCTACTCAAAGCTCTTTCTATCCCCAGAATTGTTCATTGACTTTACCTGTTTTCAGGATAAAGCTGTTGGTGGTGTGTTTACTTTGGAATACGTTTTGCATATTCTAGGTGGTACTTATTTTCTTATCTCGAGAAGCCTTGGACCTGAGTTGGGAGGGTCTATTGGACTCATTTTTGCATTTGCAAATGCTGTTGCTGTAGCTATGCACACCGTTGGCTTTGCTGAAACCGTACGGGATCTTCTCCAGGTATGACTTCCTTGAACTATCAAGTTTTTTTGTAGGAAATAATTCAGTGGCAGCTGATAAGTTATTAAAATGGGGGTAGGCTGTGGTGCTGGGGCAAAGAATGGAGTTTGTTGGTGAGGAGGGATAAAAATGACATCCCCCAATCCATCCCTTAGCTCTCTTCTGTGCTTACCTTTGTCTGTTTCCTCATTCAAATATTTTTCTCCTACCCATTGTTTTCTCCCCCTACCATCTTCCTATCACTTGTCCCCCCCCCCACACGTTTCTCATACAGTGCCTTGCAAAAGTCTTCACATCTTTGTACATTTTTCACATTCTGCTGTTTGAAAAATGCCATAACTTAGTAAATACCATAAATTTGTAAATTTTTTTCTCTCTGTTAAAATCCCTATCGACTTTTCATCGCTCCCAGTTGTGTATTTCCCTGTTTTATTGTAACTGCAACGTTTTTCGTTCCGCACCTGTTAATGTTCTTATTGTATCTTCTTTTTACACCCCTTTGTTAATTGTAAACCGGCATGATGTGATACCTATCGCGAATGTCGGGATAGCAAACACAAAATAAATAAATAAATAAATTTACATTAAAGTAGAAGTTTTTCATTGATCTGCATAACATATGCTACACTTCCACTGTGAAAGAACAATTTTAGAAATATTCCAAAAGTAATTAATAATAAAAAAAATCAAAGTCTTGACTGCATAAGTCTTTCATACCCATTGAGTCGCTATGTGGCGGAAGCTCCTTTTGCAGCATTAACAGCCATGAGTCATGTAGGGTAAATGTTAAAGCAGGATGGTGTAGTTTTTGCCCATTCTTAATGGCAGAAGAACTCAGGCTCTTTCAAGTTGGCTGGGGATCGCCTGTCAACTGCAGTCTTCAAGTCTTGGCATAGATTTTCTGTCGGTTTCAGGTCTGGGCTTTGACTGGACTATTTTCTTCTTGCTGGTTTTGCTTTGTGCTTGGGATCATTGTCCTGCTCAAAGGTGTCGCTAGCATCAGGCACATGGGGCCCGTGCGCTGAGTCCAAATAGTAGTGACCCAAGTCTCAGCCCTGTCTCCTGCTAAGGAGGAGACTGAGTTGATGAGGTGAGGCCTTCGCAGCTGAAGAGTCTGCAGCTGTGTCGACCTGCAGCATGGTGAAAGGAGGAGGCTGCAGCTCTGTTGACAGTACCTACGCACCGAAGGAGGCTGAAACTGCTGCATTGGCTAGGGAGAATGCTGCATTGGCTAGGCCTGCACGGCCCAAGAAAAAGGCTGATCTGTCTGTTGAGCCAGCGCAGGAACAAAGGAGAATGCTGCATCAGCTGGGCCTGCGTGGAAAAGAAGGCGGCTGCTCCATCAGTGGGTCCGCGGGGCTGAAGAAATCAGGCTGTTTGCTGCCTGTATCCTGCATGAGTGGGGGAGAGAAAGAAAGAGGGTGTATGTGTTTGTGTATGTTAGAGAGAGACAGAGGGAGTATGTGTGTCAAATAGGGTTGCCAACTGGCTCCATATTTTCAGAATTGGTTGATCCAGTCCTGGTTTTACTCTATTATATGCTGTGACTTATTCTGACTTCTCTATTGCATTCCATAAAAAAAAAAAAGCAAGACTATAATTACCTGCATGCAGGGGAGTAAAACCAGGACTGGATCAATCTGTCCTGAAAATCTGGAGCCAGTTGGCAACCCTACAAATAGAGAGCGTTTGTGCGTGTGTGTGTGTGTGTGTGTGTGGGTGTGGCAGAGAGGCAGAGAGTGTTTGTGTGTGTGTGTTTGCGAGAGAGACAGACACTGCACGGGCAAAAGGAGAAGGCTGCTGTTGCCTGAATGTTCCAAGGACAGATAGAACATGTGTTTATGAGAGGGCATGTGCAGAAGCATATATATGTATGTGTGGGGGTATTTGAGAGAGTATATGGCAGAGAGATAGAGAGCAATCTGTGTTAGTGTGAGTAAGCAAGTGTGTTTGTGTTGGAGACTGTAAATGAAAGATACAGAGAGAAGAAACACTGTGCATCCTCTTCCTCCACTAATCCATGACAATCACAGGGTAACTGGAAAACAAGTTCCCAAGTATGGCGAGTAGGGGATTTTAAAAAAATTCTTGTGTGTTTTCATTATTGGGTGTTTGTTGTGTTTGCTGTTCTGAAATATTTTGTTGGTGTTTAGGAAATTTACATTTTTATGAGTTTTTAATTATTGGCTATTCTTTTCATCAGTTATTTTGACATTCTTTCTATGAGTATGGTTTTACTATTACGATGTTTTATATTTCTTGATTTTGTTTTTTGTGGAATAAATACAGTAATCCGCTTTGAAGTGTTTGAAAGGCAGAATATAAATAAATTGGATTAGGATAATGTTTCTGTTTTTCCATTGTTGCACTGCATACAGAGTCTGGCTTATTGCAGTTTTAAGTTGTCTGTTTGCATGTTTCTATTAATATTTTATCTTTAGTCTTTGTTGAGTGAGGGTTTGTCTGTGTTCTGTATGTGTGATGTAGACTAGGTAATCTGCTAACATCTAGTTTCTGTTCAGGGATCTATAGCAGCTTGGCTTGTTTATTTTCCTGATAGGAGGTGTACTAGTGTTTTAGGGTGTAGCGAAATTTTGAAATGTTGCGTTATCATAGGAAGGGTTGTTACTATTTGAGTGCTGACAATTAGTGCTGGTTTGGTTTGGAAAGCTTACTATACTTTAATTGCAAGTCATTTTTTTTTCAGAGGATTCATTGCCAATTTATTTTGGGTATCAAATTAAAAACAGCACAATTTTTAAATCTCTGTAGTACTGTAACCCAAAGGCTGAATGTAAGTGGCTGTGTACTCTGCTCTAATCTGCTGTATCTGGATCTCTTAGCCAGCTGTGAGTGCATGATAAGAGACTAGTGAAAAATGTGGATGATGCACTCATATTTCTGAAATATTAGGAAAAATGAGCAATGCACCCATCATACACATGCATTCACAATTAATGGAATGCATGCATCTATGTAGATTATGCTCCATTATTCTTAACTCAAAGGAATTAAGAAACCGCCAAATAAAGCCCTTCTTTAGAAAAGCTCTGAAAACATACTTATTTAGGAAAGCATTCCCGATTCAAGCTGCCAATATATAATTATCCCAGGCCTCCCTTGATTTGTACGTACTCTGGCAGAGATCTGATACTTACACTATTGCAACCTTGTATTTTATTTTTATTTTATCTTTTTAATTTATTGTCTGTTACTTACTTGTAACTCATTATGTGTGTTTTATTGTACCCCACCCTGAATGTAGGAAGGGCGGGTAATAAATGTTTCTAAATAAATAAATACATATGGTGTTTCAAATAGATTCATGAGTGCATCATTGATAGCCCTGTTGGATCCATTGATAGATTGTCCATTGCCACTATCCTGGGGATGCTAGAATGGAAGGAACAGAGGGACAAAAGAAAGAAGGCAGATTCAGAGGCAGTGGTGGCACATTTTTGCAAATGAGAGGGAAAGTCAGGAGTCTCTCCCCTCTCCCCAGTCCTCAAGTGTACAATCCTGGTCTTTGGAAAAGTTGGCAATCCTGGTGGTGGTGGTGGTGGGGTGAAAATAAGGACCGCTGAGCTTGTGTCTCGGATCTTTGAGGTACCTAGCAATGCCCATGGTCCTGCTGAAAAGTGAATCTTTTCCCCTTGTCTCAGATTTATAGCAGATTGGAACAGATTGGTTTTCCTCCAAGGTCTGCATGTAAGCGTATCATGCTGGGTCAGACCAAAATTCCATCAAGCTCAGCATCCTGTCTCCAGCAGTGACGAGTCCCTAAAAGTAGATCCAATTTCTTGCTGCTCACTCCCTGTGACAAGTGGTAGGTCTTTCTGAGTCACCTGGTTAATAACCATTTATGGACTTTTCTTTCATGAACTTGTCCAAATCTTTTCTAAACCCAGCTATGCTAGTTGCCTTAACCACATCCCCCAGAAACAAATTCCACAACTTGTGGGTTGAGTGAAAAATACTATCTCCAATTTGTTTTAAATCTGCTACCTGTTAGCTTAAAAGGGGTGTCCCCTAGTCCTAGTTTTACTTGGAAAGCTAAATAACCATATCCTATTTACCTGTTCTACCCACTCATGATCTTGTAGATCTCAATCACATCCCTCCCTCAATTATGTTGTCTTCAAGCTGAAAAACCCTAATCTGTTTAGCCTTTCTTCATAAGGGAGCCATTCCAACCCCTTACCCATTTTTGTTGTCCTTCTCTATACCTTTTCTAACTCTGATATATCCTTTTTGAGATGGAGGTGACCAGAATTGCATACAATACTTTTCACCATTCGTCTTTCCCTCCGTGAAAAGATGCAAGTCTCCTTGCCCCGTTGCTGCAAAGCATTGCCATAACATAATTACTCCAGCACCGTTCTTTACTGTAGTGATGGTGCTAGCAGGGCGATTTGCTGTGTTTATTTACACCACGCGTATTGCTTAGCCAGGGCCAGTGCAATGGGATTAGGCGCCCTAGCCACCTTCTGCCTTGCGCCACCCCCCCCCCGTTGGGCTGACACCCTCCCCCCGGTCGCGGCCCTGACTCCTACCTCTCGGTTTTCTGAGCCAGAAGCAGCGTGTGGCCCACTGAATCTCACTCGTCTTTGCTGCCGCTGCCACTCGCGCCCTCACATGGCTCACGCCCCCTAATGCTTGGCGCACTAGGCCCAGGCCTAGCTCATCTAGTGCTTCCGCCGGCCCCGTGCTTAGCACTGAGATCAAAAAAGTTCTACTTTGGTCTTACAGACAAGAAAACATTCTCCACAGGCGTGCAGTGTCCCGTAAGTCAGAGCTGCTCAACCTTTTTATTTCAGGGCACACTTTCAAGTTTGCTTGATCCTCGTGAAACACCAACCCAGATTTTACAATGTTGTATATTTGTTACCCACAGATCACTGGTCATTTGACTATGAGAATGCTAGGAAATGTAACACCATGCCCAGCACCATCTCCCCCTTTTTCTAGCCCTGCCTGGCACCATTTCCCCCCTCTTCCAATAATCCCCTTTGCTTTAGATTTCCTCCTCCCAGCAGACTCATCAGTATAAAATCTCTTCCTACCAGCTGTTCCTGATTTAGTGGGGGTAGGGCATCTCCCCTCTATCAGTGGCAGTGGCAGTCTAGGACCTTTTTTCTGTAACAGCGGCTCCTCTGGTCTGGGTTCTTTTTTCTCTGGCAGCTCCTCCGTATGGCTTCTGTGCTTGTGACTCCCACCTTGTGCAGCAGGTACTTCATCTGTGTCAGACCTGCGGGGGAGGGGAGAAGGATGGCTATCGTGGCACAGTAAGGATCTTGCCATGATCGCACACAGATTGAGAAGCTCTGCTCTAAGTGTTTCTTTGCACATCATATGGCTTTTCATCAGTAGTGGCTTCTTTCTTTCCACCCTCCCGTACAGGTGATGTTTGTGGAGTAATCTTGAAGTTGCTGAACAGTCAAAATTTTCCCCAGTGTCAGTCAGAGGCATCTGTAGTACTTTTAAAGAAATTTTAGGTTGGAAGCATGTATTTATGCTGATAGAGTATACTTTTAGTGAGGGCCAGTGCTAGCATTTTGCTGCCCTGTGCGAACAGCTACTGTGCTGCCCCCCCCCCCCCATGTCCCCCAGTTCATTCATCTCCCTCCAGTAATCTAAACTTTAAAATCTATTTCATCTACCCAAGTCTAGTCCTTCTCCTTTGCAACCCATGGCCACTGCAAGGGTGTTAGATGTTCTAGGAGAACTTTAAAGCGTCCACCCCAGCCCTCTACACACACACACTTAAAAATTATGCATTTATAATAACTTTATTATTGTCTGGGTGGGAGGTCTGGATGAATTGGGAGGAGTTCAGACTCAGTAACCAGGGGGGTCTCGATGACTGGGAGAACTGGGCGAAATGGTGGACTAATTAAGAAAAACTGGTAATTTCCTTGAACACATTAGAAAATTTGCCCACTTACATGCATAAATAGGGCTCATTTTTTGCATGTAAATTATCCGCACATATAATTTTAAAATAGATGAGAAAAATGCACTCATTTTTTGCATCATGTACTCATTTAGTAGTTCAGCGCCATTTAACCAGATAACTTCCAACTTATCCAGCTAAGTGGCGACTGCCAAACACTATCACTTAACCAGATAAGTCTCAAAAAGTGCTACTTATATGGCAGATTTAGACTGGAGAATCCCTTCTGTGGAATCTACCAGAAGTAGAGAGATAGTGGATACCTTGCAAGGGGCTCTGCTCAAATGGTAATGGAACCCACGAGGGAAGAGGTGATATTCGACTTATTGCTCACTAATGAGGATAATGTCTCTAACGTCCAGGTAGGTGCCCACCTCAGCACTAGTGATCATCAAATGGTATGGTTTAATATCACAAATAGGATGCAGAGAAGTCACACGAAGACCTGGATTTTGAATTTCAAAGATACGGACTTTGTCAAAATGGAGACGTACTTGGAAATAGAACTAGAAGACTGGAAGAAAATGGGAGAGGTGGAAAAACAGTAGACCAAACTAAAAGGAGCAATTACAAAGGCAACAAATCTATATGTAAGAAAAGTAAACAAAAGTAAGAGAAATAAGAAACTGATCTGGTTCTCAAAGGAAGTGGCTGATTAAAATAAAAACAGCATTCAAGACATAAAGGATCCCAAAATGAGGAACACAGGAAAGAATATCTGATGAAACTGAGGGAGTTGAAGAAAATCAAGAAAGCTAAAAGTCAGGCAGAAGAAAGGATTGCCAAAGAAGTAGAGTAGTGACAAAACATTTTTCAGATTTATCAGCAAAAGGAGAAAGGTCCAAAAGTGGTACAGTGAAACTGAAAGATGATAATGATCAATGTGTGGAGAGAGACGAAGAAATGGTGGAAATATTAAACCAATACTTCAGTTCAGTGTTCACTAAAGAAGATCCTGGGGAAGGTCCATTGCTGGTTAACAAGACCATAGATGGAGATGGGGTAGATGAAACTCCATTTACAGAAGAGAATGTATAGGATGAGGTAGAAAAACTGAAAGTGGACAAGGCCATGGGTCCGGATGAGGTTCATCCCAGGATACTGAGGGAGCTCAGATGTGCTGGTGAGTTCATTGATGGACCTGTTCAATAAATCCCTGGAAAAGGGAGTGGTGCCGAGTGATTGGAGAAGAGTGGTGGTAGTCCCTCTCCACAAGAGTAGTAGCAGAGAGGAAGTTGGAACCTACAGGTCAGTTAACCTCACCTCGATGGTGGGAAAATTAATGGAGACTCTGCTGAAGGAAAGGATAGTGAACTATCTACAGTCAGGAGGTCTGCTGGACCAGAGGCAACATGGATTTACTAGGGGAAGATCCAGTCAGACAAATCTGATTCATTTTTTTGATTGGGTGACTAAAGAATTGGATTGAGGAAAAGTGCTCGATGTGATCTACTTGGATTTCAGCAAAGCTTTTGATATGGTCCCACATAGGAGGCTTGTGAATAAAATGAGAAGCCCTCTGCCCAGCCTGCCACCTGAGAGCTGCGCAGCCTGAAGTGGACTCCGCCCTATGCCTGCACTGTGAAGAGGCTCAGGGGGAACCTAAGCAAGACCTCCCACAGCCAGTAGAGGGATGCAGATCCACCAACGATAGTACCCCAGACCTCTGTATCTCCGACTCGGCGCCTCCACTGGATTCAATATGGACCCAGGGACTTTTCCTGGGTGGAATTCTTCAAAGGGCTGCAAACTTTTGTCCAGGCGCAATCAGTACCGCCTGTGACACATTCCTAGTCTCCACCAGAAGCTCAAAACCTTCCAAGCACCTCTCAGACCTCCCGAGACGTGCCCCATCCAAGCAAAAGCCTCTCCTTAGGGGATACAGATAACTCGGGGGATGAGATTGACTCCCTAGAGGAAGGAGAAATCCCTCCAGGGATGGAACCATACCAAACCATGCTTCGTTTCTTCTGTAAAGATGAGTTACCAGCTCTCGTGTCTCTGACCCTGAAGATGCTGGCCATCCCAGGCACGAGTACCACAGCAAAGCCAAAGACGAACCCCGTTTTGGTTTCCCTCCATCAGGCTTCATGCTATTTCCCAATGCTGCAGGACGTACAACAACTGATCGACCTGGAATGGAATGCCACGGAGGCCAGTTTCAAAGGAGGATGGGCCCTAGAAGCCCTATACTCCTGGAACCCACAGTCAAAGAACTTCTACGGTTCCCAAAAGTGGACGCCATGGTCTGCGTGATCTCAAAGCGCACGACCCTCGCAGTCGAAGTAGGAGCTGCACTCAAGGATGCTCAGGACAGACGCCAGGAATCAATCCTTAAACAGTCATTTGATGTTGCAGCAATGACCCTGCAGATTGCTTCCTGCTGCGCCGTCGTGACACGTGCCTGCTTGCTTCTCTCCAGAGATGCAACCACGTCCCGCTGAAACTTTAGAACTGGTGATATCCTTCCTCACGGATGCGCCCTCAGACCTAGTGCGCACCTCAGCCAGGGGTGTCTCCTGTATAGTGGCAGCCAGAAGACAACTGTGGCTCCGAAATTAGTCAGCCGACGCGACCTCCAAAATGAATCTCACGAGAATGCCTTTTAAAGGATCTCTCCTGTTCGGGAATGAATTGATGAAGTTAGCCAACAAATGGGGCAAATCTCCAGTACCTCGTCTACTGGAGGACAGGAACAAAAGAAACCAGCGCTCCTCCCCCCGAAGAACTAAGGGAAGAGGATCCCAGTGCTTCAGACCATACAAGAACACATACTACCAGGCACCTCACCCCACAGGCAGGGGCCAGTCCTTTCGGAACAGTCACAACAAGAGGGGAGCAGGCTCAAGTACAGGCCCCGGCCACACCCCACAATGAGAATCAACAGACCCATCCACAGGAAGAAGCCATAGGGGGCAGACTTACCCTCTTCTACCAAAGATGGGTCGAGATAACGTCGGACAAGTGGGTCCTAACCATCATTCGAGAGGGATACTACCTGGACTTCCACAGCATCCCTCCAGACAAATTTGTGAGATCACCGTGCCACTCCCTCTCCAAGAGGACAGCACTGACAAAACTACTCAGCCTAAAGGCGATAACCACAGTGCCCAAGGACCAACAAAATACTGGTCACTATTCCATCTATTTTATTGTCCCCAAGAAGGAGGGAACGTTTAGGCCCATCCTGGACCTCAAGACCGTCAATCGCTACCTGAGGTACCACACTTCAGCATGGAAACCCTATGCTCAGTCATAAGGGCAGTACAAACCGGGAGAATTCCTGACTTCACTAGATCTATCCGAAGCCTACCTCCACATCCTGGTCCATCCCGACCATCAGCGCTTCCTACGCTTTGCGATACTGGACCATCATTACCAGTTCTGAGCACTACCCTTCGGACTAGCTACCACCCTTCAGACATTCACCAAAATCATGGTGGTAGTGGCGGCAACACTGAGGAAAGAAGGAATCCTCATACATCTGTATCTGGATGATTGGCTGATCAGGGCAAAATCTCCAGAGGAAAGTTACCGGGTGACCACCAGAGTCAAGAATCTACTGCAGAATCTCTGGTGGGTCATCAACACAACCAAGAGCTGCCTGCAGCCCTCCCAATCGCTAGAGTACCTGGGAGTCCGGTTTGACACCAAACAAGACAAAGTTGTCCTTCCCCCTCTAAGGAGAAGGAAACTGATGGGTCAGCTGCGAAAACTGTTGAACTATGCTCGCCCCAAGGAATGGGACTACCTCCAAGTCCTCGGTCTCATGACGTCAACCCTAGAAGTCGTTCCATGGGCAAGGGCCCACATGCGCCCACTACAATGTTCCCTACTGTCAAGATGGAACCCAATGTCCCAGAACAACTCCATTCACCTCCAGTTACCAGCAGAGGTTTGGACCCAGCTCCAATGGTGGCTACAGGAAGACCATCTGAGCAAGGGATTAAAACTATCCTCACCGAATTGGATCTTGCTCACCACGGATGTGAGCCTGCAAGGGTGGGGAGCCCACTGCCAGGAACTGATGGCCCAGGGACAATGGGACAAGGAAGAGTTGGGATAGAACATAAACCGACTGGAAGCCCGAGCAGTCAGACTAGCCTGCCTATGATTCAGTCACAGACTCCGGGGCGAATCTGTCAGAGTCATGTCGGACAACGCCACAACAGTTGCCTACATCAACCGCCAGGGAGGAACCAGAAGCCAACAGGTGTCCCTGGAAATACATCCCCTCATGGCGTGGGTGGAAGCAAACCTGTAAAAGATCTCAGCCACCCACATTGCAGGAAAAGACAACGTCTCTGCGGACTACCTCAGCAGAGAGAGGCTAGACCCAGGGGAATGGACGCTGTCAACCACAGCCTTCCAGTTGATAGTAAACCTCTGGGGAACCCCAGCCATGGATCTCCTGGCAACCCGGTCCAACGCCCAAGTTCTTCAGCCGCAGACAAGAACTGCAATCCCAGGGAATCGATGCCCTCGTCCAGACTTGGCCACAGGAAGACCTGCTGTACGCCTTTTCCCCATGGCCACAACTGGGTGGGATCATCTGCAAGATAGAACACCACAGGGGACTTAGTACTTCTAGTGGTCCCAGACTGGCCAAGAAGACCATGGTATGCAGATATGCGAAGACTTCTTGTGGGGAACCCTCTGTGCCTACCTCCACATAGGGACCTTCTCCGGCAAGGACCGATCCTCCACGAAGACCCGACTCAATTCTCTCTTATGGTCTGGCCCTTGAGAGGACTCACCTAAAGAAAAGCAGATACTCTAAGGCAGTGATTGACACCTTGCTTCAAGCATGCAAGTTCTCCACATCACTAGCTTACATACAAATATGGAGAGTATTCAAAGCCTGGTGTGAAGACCGCGAGATCCTTCCATGAACAGTCAGGGAGCCAGCATGCAGCAAAAGAGACAGAGTCAGAACACTCTGATTTTTTGGGAAGACCTATAATACACAGATTATTATGGCACGAGTGATTTTCCAGATCGTCAAGTTTGAGGGTCCAGGAAGTCTTTGTCCTCTCGATCCTGTTGATTTTAGCATGCATGGAAGAAAGTGAATCCTCCAGGCAAAAACTCGAATTTCAAATTCATCCAGCCTCATGGAGTTTTTCCAAACAAATTCGACAATGTGGGCAATTTTCTCCACCACGATCCCCAACCTAGTGTCTAATTTCTCCATAAGTTTAGTGGCAAAGGCCTCAAGAAGGTTAGTGGCTGAGCTCTTACTGCTGACTGCATCAATAAATGAATCATCCATCTCATCATTGGAAAGTTGCACAGCGGCCATACTGTCAGTCTTAGGTACCAAACCTTTTAATGGTTTCCTCATTTTAGAACTTCTGTCTGCCCAAAAAGTGGGTATGGAACTCTGGCCCAAGTCTTTAGGTACCACCACATTTGTTTGCTGTGGCAAAAAATTATGCACTAAATTCCACAAAATGAGTAGGCCCGGCGGGAGACACTTGGTTTAGAGCATAACCAGAAGTCCCCCTATTGTAGCAATTTTAAAAAGCCATTTATGGAGGAGAGGAGGAGAAGGAGCGATTTCCACCTGCAGAGCTTACCGGGGGTGAGAGCCTAGCTGTTCCTAGCCCCTACGGGGTAGCTGCTGCCCTCCCGTGTGATGTCATCCATTCGGGACCGGCGGGATCCTTAAAACCAGCCCCTCTACGCCGCGTCGCAACCGCCGGTGCGTTGCCTAAGCCGCGCGCGCCCAAGGGGCGCGCGCAACTTAGCTCCAACTTTGCTCCTGACTTTGGTTTTGACTTTGGTACCACTCCTGAACTTTAACACTGGTTTATAAACTCGTGAATCCACCTTAACCTCCGCAAAAAGGATCAGGAATACGAAAAGAGAAGCCGTGAGGGTAAGCCTTCAATAAATCTGTGTAACTATTTTAAGACATGCCTCATACAAAGCGGAAGGGGCGTTTGCGGACTGAGACCTCTGCCCCAGTTTCAAACGCTCCCTTGCAACCATGTATTGAAGGGTTTTTTGCCCCGGCAGCAGCCTCTACTCCTGGAGCAAAGTCTGCAGAGGGATTAGGGGAGGAACATAACCTGTCCTCATAGACATTAATACATCTTTAAGTCCAGGAGCGCCTGTAACTCCCTCCCCTCCAACCCGCGGCAACCCACAGGAACCCGACCGAGAGACTCGGCTACTAGCCGGAGAAAACTCTGTCGCAGAGGGGGCATCTGAGGGAAAACAACGGATAAATTACATGTGATTAGTCATGACCTGATTGATATAAATGTGAAAGAGAATGAGATTTTAGAAAATGTAATTGAGGGAACATCTATTAAGGAATATAAAGGAGTGGGTGGGGACTCGGAAGGAGAAATCCATAAGATTTCTGAGATCTCCCGTGAAGGTGGGAAGGGTGCCAGCTTTATCCTACATAAATTACAAAAGCCGAAATTAGTTACGTTGGACACCATATGGAATGCAATAACAAAACTAGAAAATTCTATATCATCATTAGCCAGCTTGATAAATGTGTCCCAAAATACTATTCAGCAGATGGAAGTTAAGGTTAATAATCATGAAGGTATTATTAAGGATATATCTGAAAAAATAAAGGGAGTACAAGAAGTGCAAACTAATCTGATTCAATCAGATAATATGATGAGAAGGAAGATAGAAAATTGAGAACAAACTTCGATATCTAAATTTAAGGATACTAAATTTTCCATATATTAAATTAATCTCCCCTAGAGAACATTTTAAAAAATATCTAACAGAGATCCTTCTAATGCCTTCTGATTCATTACCTTTGGTATCTAAGATTTATTATGCACCAATACCAAAAATAACAGAGAATATTGGAATACAACCCCCTAATATTTGGAATACAACCCCCTAATATGTTGGAGAGCCTAATGACTTGGCTCTTCCAACAGGCCTACCCAGAATGACTGACTCCATCTTCTTCCTCCCCTTTAATTCTGTAAGTAGTACTTAAATTGTATATCCTGTAAATAGTACCTAAATTGTATATAGACTCTCGTTTGCCTTCCTGTCACCGTTCAAAGTTGATGTTTGCTCTCTTCCTCCTTACAGTCTGCACCTGTATTTATGCGCCCTGTTTACCCTGCCCTGTTAATTGTATTTTCAGTCTGTTAGTTATGATGTAAACCGGCATGATGTTTGCATACTAATGCCGGTATATAAAAGTTCTAAATAAATAAATAAATAAATAAATAATATAAATCTTGAAACAGATTTGACGGCTTTCTTAGAAGCTCCATCTATTGATCAAATAGAATACTGGGGAACATTATTGGTGTCCTTTACACATCCCTCTGATAGGGATTTAGTATTAAGGTTGTTCCTTAAAAATCGTAACAAGCTATTTTATGGGAAAAAGGTATAGATATACCCAGATATCATGAGAGATACGCAAATTCGCAGAAAATCATTTGTTGGAATGTGCCAGGAAGCAAGAGCACTAGGTGCACAGATAAATGTGAGGTACCCATGTAAATGTTTGTTACAATATAAAGGGAAAAGCTATATTTTTTATGAACCAACACAACTTAGAGGTTTTTTGGATAAATGCAAAGATGAGACTGCCACCACCTAACCGGTTCAGGTGCATTAGGTTAGATTAAGGCTGTGTAATTCTCTATGGTTTAATACAAAAACCTTTTCCTTCTTTGATGATGTTCCATTTAATTCAGTGATCCTTTGGTTTCTTTATGTATTACTAGCAGGAAAAAAAGTGCTTTTTCTGTATGTATTATTATGAAAATATATAAATAAAGAATTGAAAAAAAAAAAAAAAGCCATTTACACGTGTAAATGCACTTACACATGACTCCCCTATGGACAATCCAATGGCATATAGTATAGCAATTTTCAAAAGCCTACTTACACAGGTAAAGTGCATTTACATGCGTAAAACCCAATTTTAAGCATGTAAATGCTTTTAAAATTCAGGCCCTGAGATTTCACTAAATATGGACTTATACAACCCCATTGTACTCACAAAAAGATGCTTTACTCCGTGCCTAAGTAAGAGGAGTCCAGTCAAATTACTTTGCATTACCTTCCCTGCTCTATAGGGGAGCTGGGTCCTATGGCTGCATTCTGGATCACATTTTGCCTGATCTAAAGCTCTCCAAAGAGTGGCTCAACTAAAGTTGCAGCATGCCCAGATAAAACAATAGTAGAACGGTAACAACTTCACAAGGGGCACTAGAGTACTATTTTAACTAGTAACCATGGGTTACACATGCATTGAGAAAGTGACATATTCTCTTAAAGGGAAAAGCTATGGGGTAGTTTTTGGGATTATTATTCTACATCTCTATGTAGATCTTTTTTCAAAATTTTACCCTCATGTTAAGGCCTTTATTTATCTACTATCTCTTTCACAAGCTGAGACACTTGTAAAATGTATGTTATCACTGTCTCATTCATACTGTACAGTATGTTAATGTCTGAGTTATAAATAGTGTTTTTAAAAATGAGCCCTTGTAGCCATACAACTGTCCAACTTTTTCGTACAGCCATTTTGCTCTAAGAAAAAATAAATTTGTAAAGGGCCCAATATTCAATGCTGCCCAGATAAGTATCATATCTGGATAGACCTTATCTGGCTAAGTTACAAGGGATATTCAGTGGCATGGCTATGCTGCTGAATATCTGCGTTTATCTCACTACTTAGCCAGCTAAGCTATATCTGGCTAAATTAGACCAGCTCTATGGCTTAACCGGATAAGTGCGAATATGGCTACTTAACCGGATAAGTAGCACCGCCCTGATCTGCCCACAGCCCGCCCACAAATTGACTGGCTAAAAGTTATCTAATGGCCACTGGATATTCAGTGGCTGCTAGATAGCCAGATAAGTCCTACTTATCCAGCTATTGAGCACTTAACATGGTTTCAATATCAGGCCCATTATATCTTTGCACAAAAATTGAAGAAGACCTAAGAATAACTATAGGGATGCAGAAAAGTCTGAAATATCTCACTACTTAGCCAGCTAAGCTATATCCGGCTAAATTAGACCAGCTCTATGGCTTAACCGGATAAGTGCGAATATGGTTACTTAACCGGATAAGTAGCACCGCCCTGATCTGCCCACTGCCCGCCCACAAATTGACTGGCTAAAAGATAGCCGGATAAGTCTTATTTATCCAGCTATCAAGCACTTAACGTGCTTTCAATATCAGGCCCATTATATCTTTGCTCAAAAATTGAAGAAGACCTAAGAATAACTATAGGGATGCAGAAAAGTCAGAAATATCTAACATGTTTTGAGAGTGTCATTAGTATTGCTGCTTTTCAGATTGCCATTTTGTGATAAATAAAACTGGGTATGTGGTTGCAAATTCTGCAGGTTCTTTTACCTATGGCTTTTGTAACAATAATAGTTTTACTTTGATTTGCTTCCTTAAAACTACCTATTCAAATTTGCATCTGCTCTTTGTGTGAGTAACCTTTTTAGGCAGAATGCAACATGTAGTTTTCAATATCAAAAACTACTCCTTTGTTGAGCTAACCCCACCCCCAGGAATGCCTACGAAATACATAAGTAAAAGTGCATACATTGTTGACATACACATGTATTTTTTCCTGTGTAAAGGGAAGCAATAATCAAACAGCCCTAATTCTTTTTACTTTTTAAAATAGTTTTTGTTTGTGTTTTTAGGAATATAACTCATCCATGGTTGATCCAACAAATGACATCAGAATCATTGGAGTCATCACAGTAACTTTACTTCTTGGAATTTCATTAGCGGGTATGGAATGGGAGGCAAAGGTAAGAAACATATGACAAATCTGTTGCTCTTTCATCTGATGTTTTCTAGGGTTTCATTGATACTAGACTAACTGTGTTAATTCCGAAATGCTCCCAGTGATTATTATATATAATTTAATTATACAAAACTCTACCAAATCTGAAAGACTTACTGAATCACCCATTCAAAAACTGAGCGATGTATGTTTAGCACAAAAGCACATATAAAACAAGTCATATGAAAAATTAACAAAAAAATTAGAGCAATAAAAATACAAATCATGTAGTCTAGGTCAATCAAAAATAGAACAATTAAAACTAAAAATAGCCTAAACTAAAAGTCAATAAAATAATTTTACAATCTTTGACTTGCATTCACTGTAAAATCAGAGCTTATAAAATTCTCCATTCTCTGTTACCATGTCACCACTTTCTCTTTGATGGCTGTGCTATGGAAAGCAAATTTGCTTAACTATAAGCAGAGTTCTCCGTAGACCGCAGGATGAATTAGCCATGCTTATTACCTGCTTGCCTCCCTGGAGAGTAAACTACCTTGCTAAAGCTTAAGCTCTGAAAAACACTGAGGGGCTCATGAGGCAACATACACACAGCAACTCCTCTGCATGCTCTGTAGAGTTATGAGAAATAGATCCATTCAGCATCATCGGATGACATCACCCATCTTTCATAGCTCAATAAAACATCACTGAGCATGACGGGAGTTCCCACATGCATGCTGCCTCATTAGCACCTCAGTCTTTTTCAGAGCTTAAGCTTTGGCAAGGTAGTCACTCTTCAGGGAGGCAGGCGGGTAATACGCATGACTAATTCATCCTGCAGCTTATGGAGAACCCTGTTTACAGGTAAGCAAACTTGCTTTCTCTGTCGACCATGCTGAATTAGCCATGACTCATGAGGAGTCCTGAAGGCTGCACAGCAGTGTGATTACTGAAAATAAAACATGGCTGCACCAGTAGATTACTGGGTAAACAGGCTGTGTAAAACTACTTGCCCAAATTACTGTCATTGTCAATAATTTCTGGACTCAAAGCCAGGGCAACAAGAACACTTCAACTCAGCAAGATGTTTAAAATTTAATTTATTTTGGCTTTTTAAAGAAGAGTCAAAGACAAGTGTTCCTGGGAGTTGCTATATGCCCTCTATCTGTAATAACTAGCATCTCAATGAATATATGACATGCCCTGACTTATATAATCAAAATACAGCACTACCGAAGTTTCCAGAATGAATGACGTGACTGCCCAAAGACTTATTTACAAAGATACATTATGCTGTTGTCATGACAATCTATCATGTATAGGAAATGCTTGTGAGGACATCCTCCATTCATTTGTAAAAATCATACTATTTACTTGTCTTCCCTGAAACCACCCTTCCACCATAAAAGTTCCTTTATCACCCTGGCTTTGATGCACTGTGTTCTTCTGTTCTTCTCTTGATATTCTTTGTTGTGTAAACAAATCGCAAGTCTGTGGCTTCAATAGGAGTTAGGCCTGAATTCCGTTTCTTGGCACCAGGATTTAATTAAAACTGTAACTTTAAAAGAAGAATCTTTTCACCTGGCTCCTGTCCGTTGAGATATGCATTTGTAAGACAAAAGCCTGCATCCTGGACCCAGCTTCCCTGTATTGTGGTGCAAACATGGTCATTGATGCCTTCCTGGCCTGTAATTATAGGCTTTGCAGAGCCTACAAGTTTCCAGATCTTTCACATTCTTTGAGTCTGATGATTAGAATTTCACTATATTTCAACAGTGTCAGTATGAATCAGCCCTCTGATGATTCTGGGAATGGCTGAATAAGCCACAGTTCTGAACCAGAATTATGAATTATATCATCATTTCTTGACAAGTTATCCAGACCCACAAATAGCTATAAATTAGCTAAGCACATGTCTTAGAGCCATCCAAGAATGGACCAAAGCCAACAAACTCCATCTGAATCCTGACAAAACAGAGATTCTCTGGGTTTAAAACATGCATAGACACATTCCTGACCTGAAAATTCCTTTTGGAACCTATGAATTCCCATTAAAAACACAGGTCAAGAGCCTCAGAGTCTACTGGACTTAAAAGTTACCATGTTACCACAAATCCATGCAACAGAAAAGAGCTGCTGTTTTCAATTACTTAATTTATGAAAACTGCAACCACTCATCGAGAAGACAAACTTACTCACAGTGGTTTATGCCATGGTAACCTCATGGATGGCCTACAGCAATGCATTTTACATGGGGTCTAACAGATAACACCCTCCATGAAAAAATAATACAAAATGTTAACACAAGACTGGTCCACCTTAAAAGCTAGAGAGAGAGAGAGAGAGATAGCTTTGGGGGCGGGACCCTGCTGAGCAGGAATAAGGGTGCAGGCCCAGTTGAGAGCAGACAGGCCCCGCAACTACAGGAGAAGGCAGCTCCTGTCACATCTCAAAGATTCTAAACTGACGTCGCAAACTGCATGGCACTACCTCCAATGTACTACTACAAACTAATAATTTTGATGCTAGATTATTTATTTTCTCAGTTAGCTACTAGTATCTCTGTGCACATCCCGACAGGGTTGTCTCCTAATAATTTGCAGTGAGGTAGATTTTTCACGGATCCCCTTTCGGGACTCCCTTGAAAGGGGCTAAGAGTTGTGAGCCTCACTCTACTCCCTAGGTGAGGCAAGCAACAGTAACAGTATCCTCAATGTGAGATTTTAGATGGCCAAGATGTATCCTGATTTTTCCAGAAGGGACGGCTGCTTAAACCTTTAAGCTTTTGGAGAAGGCTCCCCCTGGAGACATAGGACAAGGGCTGAAGTCTTGTGAGCCTTAATCTATTCCCTAGAATGGGGCAAGCAGCAGTGACAATGTAGCAGCAGTCACTGAGAGATTTTTGAGGCAAGCAAGTTTCAGCCATTGATTTGTGGGGAGGTTTTTGACCCACCCCTCTCTACAAGGGTTCCAGGGCTGGATTAGCCTGATTCCCGATTCCTAAGACTTTTCCTGCAAGAGAAGTAACTGACACCAAGACTAAGGAGAAGGATCAAGATCCTTTCCCAATCAAATCTCCACCCCATGAGACCAAGACAGGCTGAGTGACTGTGAATAAACTGGACTCAGGTAGGACTTTTCGCATTTGAGGGGACCCCCTCCAATAGGATTCCCATTTGGCCTGCTGGGAAAGCTTTGTGCACTTTAAAATGCACAGTGGGAAGCTTTACCCAGTTACCCGAGATAAAGGACATCTACCCAGAAGAGTAAAAACACCTTTGTACACCAGTCAGCTGTAATTTCACCTTTATGAAAAAATGAACTTTAATTTAAATGTTAAAGAATCAGTAAACTTTTAATTTAACACCCAGTCCTTTATCCTGCCTGGTTTGTCCCAACATCACTTACAGAAAGGAACACACCACTGCCTGGGCCATAAGCAAAAAGGATCCACCCTTGGGACAAGAGTGGTGTATGAGAGGCATGCTAGTTGGATGTATGCCCCGAAGAGTCAGAATAAGTTTGTGTCCTTGGGACATAAACCTCCCAGGCAAGGGTTACACCAGCAAGTCAGAATGTGACTTTCCTGCAGTTCCAAATTATTGCTTATTTTTACATTGCAATTAACCCTTGTTGCTTTTCTAATATGTTATAATGTGCTGTGATTGAATTTCTTATTCAAAAAATGGTAATAAATCCAAATCAAATAAAGTCAAGGGATGTGAAGTGTGCACAGACAACCATGGTTAAAGCTTTGTGGAGATTTTCAATGGAATGGCTCTGAGATGAGCCACCAAAGCCGCCATAGCTCTCAGTTGATGAGCCTTGACAGATTTCGTAATCTGTAAGACAGCCAGTACATAACAGTGATCAATACAATCTACTAGCCAATTGTACAGAGTTCTCTTAGCTACTGCCACTGCCAGTCTATTGGGGTCAAAAGACACAAACAGCTGAGAAGCTTGATAATAAGACTGTGTGCTTCTCAAATAGTATGCTAGATCTCTTTTACAATCCAAGCAATGAAGAACCTTTATGCATACGTGGTCTCGGAAAGACTGTAGGCAGCATGATGGCTTGATTAATGTGGAAGGCTAATACTACTTTTGGAAGACATTTTGGATGATTACACAGGAACCACCTTATTGTGGAAGAACAGCTGAGGCAGTGAATGGAGAAAAAGCAGTGTCAAAAGAGAGAGAGAGGATACACATCAGTGCAACAGTTTGCAAGACGAAAGAAGAGGGGCTTACGAAACAATACATGCTCAGTAAAGATTTCCTGAGCTATGACAGATGGGTTCGTGCCACTGCATAACATCATCCACACGTCATGGCTATTTTAGCCCTGCTTGTTAACAGAGAAATATAGGTCTAATGCTAGCTGACAGCTGGAAGGAAAACCTACCCTAGTAAATAAGGTCTAGTGGTTAGAGCACCGGGCTGTAACCTAAGAGAAGTTCTGTTATGTAAGTTCAAGGCCATCTTCTGTGACTTTAATCTGGCTTTTCTGATAAATTTTTTCGAAAGACTCCTTAGGTACCCCTTTCTGCAGAGTCAGCTTTAGCTCTGAACAACCAATATGGATGCACAGGGATGCCATGGCTATTTCAAAGGAACCTCTTCCTCCCCATTGCCTGCTCTTCAGATCTGTAAGAAGGGGGGGGGGGGGGGGGGGGGCCCAAGCTATTTTCTCTCTGCATGTACAGGGCTTCACTGGCATGAAGAATGATTCTGCTCTTCTGAAGCAAGGTTAGTTGCTGTAATATCAAGCCCTTCCTTTGAGCCTTTGCCAGTTATTTAGGTGAAGCACCTATTCTATAAACTTTAATGATCAGCCAAGCCACAGAACGGGTCCTAGCAATTTCTTTAATAGTATACTATATTTATTGCTTTAAAAATTATCTATACCATATAAACAGTAAAAAAAATTTTTTAGAATAAGAGGTTTACAAATCCTATATTCACAATAAAGCAATGCGCATAAAACATACAATTCAATAGAACCCACTAACTGCTTAAGGCCAACTGTCTCCCTCCTCCACAAACACCATATTTTCCCATTGCCCTGCCTCTTCTCTGCCTAATAATGATACCCAGGAGCAGATCTCAACACTACCCATTAAAAGGAATCAAATATGCCATAACTAGTTTCCTAAATTTTACCTCATGCCTAACAACCACTGGCAAAGATTTTCAAGCCTGAGGAGCTGCAGATGGAAATGCATGTTTCACCCCTCTACTAGTTCTAAACTTATGGCCACACACAAATTCCATTCAGGCTTCCTGGAAAGCCCTAAGAATGTAATGGGTTTATGCCAGACCAACTTTGTAGCCAAATGCTTCGGCCCATCGGAGTGCAAACACCAAAATTTAGGTGAGAGTAGCTTATACTTGGCCCTTTCTATCACTGGAGGCCAGTAATGAAGACATCCTCTCCCATTTGGTTGTCTTGCACATTTGTCGAGCAAGCACTATTCTGGATTGTTAACAATCTCCATAACAAAGTATTTGGGTAATCCAACTAGCAGGATATTACAATAATCAAGTACTCCTAGAACAAGAACATAAGAAGTTGCTTTACTGGGTCAGACCAGGGATCCATCAAGCCCAGAATCCTGTTTCCAACAGTGGCCAATCCAGACTACAAGTACCTGGCAAGTACCCAAACACTAACGAGATCCCATGCTACTGATGCAAGAAATAAGCAGTGGATATTCCCTAAGTAAACATGATTAATAGCAGTTTATGGACTTCTCCAGGAACTTATCCAAACCTGTTTTAAACTCAGCTATACTAACTGCACTAACCACATCCTCTGGCAATGAATTCCAGAGCTTAATTGTGCATTTAATGAAAAATAATGGTCTCTGATTTGTTTTAAATGTGCTACTTGTTAACTTCATCAAGTACTCCCTACTCCTTGTATTATTCCGAAAAAGTAAATAACCGATTCACATTTACCCATTCAAGTCCTTTCATGATTTTATACACCTCTATCATATTTCCCTCAACCACCTCTTCTCCAAGATGAAAAGCCTTAACCTCTTTTGCCTTTCTTCATAGAGGAACCATTCCATGCCCTTTATCATTTTAGTCACCCTTCTCTGTACCTTCTCTAGTGCAACTATATCTTTTTTGAGATGTGGCGACCAGAATTGCACACAGTATTCAATATTCATTCTTAACACTGCTCGCTTTTTTGACTGCCGCAGCACACAGAGCCGACGATTTCAATGTATTATCTACTATGATGTCTAGATCTTTTTCCTAGGTGTTAACTCCTAATATGGAACCAAACATTGTGTAACTACACATTTTTCCCTATATGCATCATCTTGCACTTGTCCATATTAAATTTATTCTGCCATTTTGATGCCCAATCTTCAAGTCTTGCAAAGTGGTCCTGCAATTTATCACAGCCGCTTGTGATTTAACTACTCTGAATAATTTTGTGACATCTGCAAATTTGATCATCTCACTTGTCATATCCCTTTCCAGATCATTTATAAATATATTAAAAAGCACCAGAGCTGGTACAGATCCCAGAGGCGCATTCCATGTTTTCCTTTTTCCACTGACAAAATTTACCATTTAATCTTTCTTTTAACCTGTTCTCAGTCCACAGAAGGATATCACCTCCTATCCCATGACATTTTAGTTTTCTTAGAAGCCTCTCATAAGGGATTTTGTCAATCGCCTTCTGAAAATCCAAACACATTCATCTACTGGTTCACCTTTATCCACGTGTTTTGTAACCCCTTCAAAAAATGTAGCAGATTTGTGAGGCAAAACCTCCTTGGGTAAATCAATGCTGGCTGTGTCCCATTAGACATGTCTGTCTATATGTTCTGATATTTTGATCTTTAGAATAGTTCCCATGATTTTTCCTGGTATTGAAGTCAGGCTCACCAGCCTGTAGTTTCCTGGATCACCCCTGGAGTCCTTTTTAAATATCAGGGCTACATTGGCCACCCTCCAGTCCTAAGGTACAATGAACGATTTTAATGAAAGGTTACAAATTACTAGTAATAAGTCTGAAATTTCATTTAGTTCTTTTAGAACCCTGGGGTGTATACCATCCGGTCCAGATGATTTGCGTATCAATCTGGTTCACCGTAATTTGGTTCAGTTTATCCAAATCATCACCCTTGAAAACAGTCTCTGGAACTGATATCTCCCCAACAATCTATTTCGTAAACAATAAAGCAAATAATTAATTTAATCCTTCCATGATGGCCTTATCTTCCCTGAATGCCCTTTTATCCCCTCGATTACCCTATGGTCCAACCGACTCCCTTACAAACTTGCTGCTTCAAATATAATTTTTAATTGAGTTTTTGCCCTATATCCAACTTCTTTTCAAATTCTCTCTTAGCCTGTCTTATTGATGTTTTACATTTAACCTGCAAATGTTTATGCTTTTTCCTATTTTCTTCAGATGGATCCTTCTTATTGGGATTACATAATCTCCTAGTCAGGATTTAACTAAAAAAAGCAACAGGTTCCAAAAACAAATTCCCAATACCCACAATCTCCATCTTTGATTTATTTAACATTGATATTTCGATTACCTAGCCTGAAATTGTATGTAAACAAATATTCAACCGACAAATTGTCTCATCAATACCCTGGTCCACCGATACCAGGAACTGGATGTCATCTGCAGAAATGTTACCTCTGACAACCAATTCCTGAATATATCATTGGGGAATGAATAATTAGGCACTAGTAATGTGAAAAAATATTGGGACCATAATCTGAACATGAGTAAAATAATATTGTTATAAAGAAAGTTAATACTATATTCAGATGATATCAGTAGGACTATTTAATATAAAGCATATGAAGTCATTCTCCTGTGCTCCTCAACATTGGTAAGGCCATTCTTGGAGTACTGTATCCAGTTTAGTCTTTCATTTAAAAAAAGGATGAGAAGAAACTGGAGAAAATCCAAAGGAAAGTGTGATGGGGCCATGCCAGTCACTAATATTATCCATATGTGATTTTTGCTATTTAGGGCAAAGGTTTTTTTTTTTTTTTAAATATTTTTGATTCCTCGCATTGTTATAACCCCCACCTTTTTGGGGGATAGGCTTTTTTGAGGGTATATAGAAGGTTGGAGCATGCTCAGTGCTTTAGAGGGATAGTGGGTCAGGAGCTAAGAAGAAGGAAGAAGGTTAGGGATTCCCCAAGGATCTCAAGGCAACACAAGATATTTCCCTAGAATCTCAAAGCAAGTTGGTTGGAGATCTGGAGATTCCTCCTGGATCTCACAGAATTCAATTCAAGCATTTTTGTAAAGAAGTTTTTGTGGAAGAGATTTTTTATAAGATTTTTGGATTTAGACTGACCAGTGGCTGAGGGAAGGGCATACCCCTAGTATCCCAAAGGATTCAAATCAGAGAGATTTTGACCTATTCGGTCAGTTAACAGATTGGGTGAAGAGAAGGATGTAAAGTTTTGAGCCACTTACTCAAGAGATTTGTAGTTTTGATAGTTGACTTAAAGTTGAAGATTTTGACTTGTTAGAATGCAGTTTGGATATTTTTGCTTAGGGATATTTTTCCAGACCAGTTCATGCCTGAGCTGGAACTACTCTCTGGTTATCCCACTCTCACTGGTGAGGATATTTTCAATCAGGGTGAAGGTGGAGGAGCAAGAAGGGAGTGAACAGAATAAGGATAGAAAGAGAAATCATTTTCTTTTTATTGATCATTGGATGTATATTGAGTCTTATTTTTGTCATTTTGACCTGGATCCTCTTCTTTAAGTTACAGTAAAGATTATCTTGAACACCAAATACAGGCTCCAATGTTTTCACTGAATTTGACCTAAGTGTGGACTTACTGGGATTGATGGACCCTTTTGTGATTCCTGGTTTCTCCTGGTTCTGTTAGTGTTGGCTTGCCTGCTTTTATTTTCCACTTTTTGCACCTTTTGGAAATCGTCAATATATAGAGTGTGAAGTGGTTATGGAGATCATGGTGGGTAGCACTAGGGGACCCAAAAGAGAAATCTTCTCTCTGTCTGGACCTGAATCTGGACCCATAGCACCCTAGTCTATGATAAGGAACTGAAATGGGGGCCACTACAAAAGCAATAAAGCAAGTTTGCTTACTGCAAACAGTGTTCTCTGTAGACAGCAGAATGAATTTGGCATGACACATGCGTGATGTCATCTGGTTGCACTGAATTGACCTCTCTCTCTTAGCTAGTAGAGCTTTTGTTTTACGGAGCATGTGTGGGGATTCTCATTTGATGTTGCTTTATGTTTCCTTGTAACTGGGGCACAGGAAATAGGATTTTCTCGCCTTCTGATTTGGAATTCTTGAAGGATATTATGGATTGGAACAGCTGCTGGCTCTGCCAGTGTTTCCAGAATTTAGAGGTGGCCAAAGACTTTTACACAAGGAGCTCTGTTTTTACACATTTAAGCCTGTATGCTTTTGCTAGCTTGTCCAGAAATCTGGTATAGAAAAGGTCCTCTGGTGGAGAAAAGTGTTCTGGAGGGTCCAGAAGGGGGTTGGAAGGAATCCCCGTTGACCTCTCTTTAGAGCCTAGAGGTATGGGAACTCTGATCCAGGACTCCAGTGATGAAGAAGGTAATGGAGGAGGAGTTGTTGGTTGCCTTAGAGGAGTATACTCCTGTTGAGTATCCTCTGACTTGCTGGACTCTGCTGCAAATGAATATTGTGGATTAGAACCACCTCACAAGGGTTCTGATGGAATATCCACCCAAATCAGGGATACTAGCACTCCTCCTCTTGGAAGTAAACCTGATGTCCTGGAAAGGAGAAGTTGGAAGGTACCCTCCTTATCCTTAGCCACTACAGAGATAAAAATAATCATTCTCAAACTTTGCTATCTGGTCAAGGGGCTGATGTACCCTTTGTCCTGGCTTGGGTGTGAGACATCCTCTTCTGATATCAGAATGAAATCCAGCATATCTTCTGAACTTTGCAAAATTTGAATTGGACATTGATTGGATATGAGAGTTACCAGAGAGCAAATGGATCTGCAATCTCCAGGCGTAGCTTTTGTGCCATTAATTTTGTTCGTGTAAGGGTTCTGGTAATAGTGTCATATTCCCTCCCCCTCTGCCACTGTCAAAATTCTATGCAGTCCAGCATATAGCTGCATCAGAAGCACTGTCACATGATGCATTGATGTTGGAGCAATCTGCTCTTATGGTAAAGGTGTTGAACATAAGAGTTGTCATACTGGGTCAGACCAAAGTCCATCAAGCCCAGTATCCAGTTTCCAATCCAAGTCACAAGTAACTGGCAGGATCCCAAAAGGTTGATAGATTTCCCCAAGTCCACTTTATAGACTTTTCTTCCATGAACTTTTCCAAACCTTTTTTAAGCCCAGCTATACTAACACCTTTTACCACATCCTCTGGCAATGAATTCCAGAGTTGAATTATGCCTTGAGTAAAACAATATTTTCTCCTATGTGTCTTAAATGTATTATCTAGTAACTTCATTGTGTGTTCCCTAGTTTATGTACATTTTGAAAGAGTAAGCAACCAATTCGCATTTACCCATTCCACTTGACTCATTATTTTATAGATCTCAGAAGGTCCTCCTGCAATATCTCACAATTAACTTGTGATTTAACAACTTTGAATAATTTTGTATCATCAGGAAATTTGATCACTTTTCTCATTTTTCACATCTGTAGGTCATTTATAAATATGTTAACAAGCAGCAGTCCCAGTACAGACACCTGGGGCACTCCACTATTCACCATTTTCCATTGAGAAAATTGACCATTTAGCCCTACTCTCTATTTCCTATCTTTTAATCAGTTCTCAATCCACAATAGAACATTGCCTCCTGTCCCATGACTTTTTAATTGCCTCATGAGTCTCTCATGAGGTAATTTGTCATATGCTTTCCAGAAATCAAGATACACTATATCAGCTGACTCACATTTATCCACATGTTTATTCATACCTTCAAAAAAATGTAGCAAATTGGTGAAGCAAGACTTCCCTTGGCTAAATCCATCGTGGTTTTGTCTTAATAAATTATGACTATATATTCAGTAATTTTGTTCTTTATAATAGTTTCAACCACTTTCTCTGGCACTGACATCAGGCTCACCAGGCTGTAATTTTCTGGATTACCCCTGGAACCCTTTTTAAAAAACTAAGGTTGTGTTGGCCACCTTCCAATCTTCAGGTACTATAGCTGCTTTTAATGATAGTGGTTCTGCAATTTCATTTTTCAGTTCTTTCAGCACTCTGGGATACAAACTGTCTAGTTTGGGTGATTTGCTACTCTTCAGTTTGTCAGTTTGCCATGTAGATCTTCTATGTTCACTGAGATTTATTTATTTATTTTAAAAATGTATTGCCCACACTCATACAGTCATTCAATGCGGTTCACAGTATAACAACATACAAAATTAAAATGCAATAATGACAAAGGTCTGAACAAAAACTGGACAAATCAAAAAGGTATAGCAAAGTATTGCAAGGCCTGCACAGTTGAGTACTCTCATTTCAGTCAAGAGCCTGCATAAATAGGTTAGTTTTTAACATCGACTTAAATAATTTAATGCATTGTAGTATCCAGAGCTGCTTGACCCTGCTACTGAAAAAACTTTTTCCCTAATTCTGCCAAGCTGCACAAATAGAAGGGATTTCTAGAAGGCTTTTATCAGTAGACTGTAGGGGACGAGCAGGTTGATACATTTGCAATACGGCATTGAAACAAAGAACAGAGTTATTCTGAAGGAATCTGTGAATTATGGTTAATACTTTGTATTGAAAATGCGATTAGACTGGCAACCAGTGCAGGGAAAGCAGAACAGGTGTAATGTGGTCATGCATCCCTGCATCAGTGAGCAGCCGAGTGGCAGCATTCTGTGCAATCTGCCTCACTCTTATCATGTTAGCTGGGAGCCCAAGATATAAGACATTGCAATAATTGAGGCTTGTTAATACAGGGACTGTAATAAAGTGCAAAAATCTTATGGATTTAAGAATGGACTAAGCCTCCTCAACATGCGTAGTTTAAAGAATAAAGTTCAGACAATATTCTGAATTTGTGTTTTCATAGATAGGTTGGTATCAATAATGACACCCAAGTTCCTTGCATGTTGTCTGTAATAGTGTGACCATCAAAATTAAATACCAAGGGAGTATCAGGTGGATAAAGACTGAGAGTAGTAAGCAGGATACTTTTTCCTTATCAATGTTTAATAGTAATTTAGTATGGGAAAGCTATCTTTTAACTGAGTTCATACAGAGAGTGATGAAACCAAGTGTATAAGACCAAGATTAAGTAGATGGGATAAAGAACTGGATGTCATTGGTGTAGATCCTATAGTTCACTCCGAGGCATTCCAGGACCTTGCATAAAGGTCTGAGATATATCTTAAATAATGTTGCTGATAGGGCTGACCCATGGGATACCCTGGTGGTCACACTAAACTATTCGAACACTGCACTTCTCAAACGAATTTACTGAGAGCACCCCACTAAATATGATGAAAACCATTTAAGTATAGTTCCTGATATTCCAGGTGATTGCAAGCATGATAAAAGGATATTATGATCAAAGAGTATCAAATGCTGCTGAAATATCTAAAAGAATTATGAAGTAAATAATTCCCTTATCAAATCCTCTTAAGACAGTATTAATACTAGAGATAAGTAATGTCTCAGTATTAAAACCCTACCTAAATCCGAACAGATACTGATCTATATGATAATTGGTCTCTAGAAAATCATGCAACAGAGCTAATACTACTGATTATTAACTTAGCCAGAAAAGGTAACAAAGATATTGAGTGATAATTAGCAATCAAGACTAGGTCAGTATTTGTCTTCTTCAAAACAGGCCTAACTAATGCTTGTTTGAGGGTAGATAGTAACACACCAGATGACAAAGAAAGGCTGATGATGTTTGCAACAAATTTAGTAATATCATCCCTCAAAGCCTTCAGTAAACCTGTTGAGCAGGGGTTAACAGGACAGGTCATATTCTTCATCTTTGCTGTCAACTGAGAAATGGTAAATTCTTAGAATGTATCTAAAAACTCTAGATTGATAGATCAATTGGTTGATCACTCTCAGTAACTATAAGAACAGAAGTAAAATTTGTTTCACTTCCTCTGAATCATCACCTTTAAATATCACCTCTGGCATGGATATCTGCCTTACATCTTCCTCAGTAAAGACTGAAGCAAAGAATTGCTGAGGACTGATGCATTTCACATTCCAGGGCATGACATGTTGACAAGCGCCATGGACTTTTGCGCCACTGGCACTGTGCGTCAATGGCACTGTGGACATTTGTGTCACTGCCGCCGGTGCTGACATACCCAAGACTTGCTGCTTGTTGCACATTGACTGCTCTGGCGGCTTCACAGAGTAGCACCTCTTCTTCTTTGAAGCATGTCTCTTACTTGACCCCAAGGATTCAGCCTGTTCCATCAATGGGGGAGATAATTTTGAGTAGCTCCTGTTCAACTTAATTCCTAGGAAGGGGACAAGGCTATGTTAAAGGATGAAGGCTGACTGCAGCTTCTGAGGAGACTTATGCAGTTCTTCCATTTTCCAGGCCTTCGATTTTTGGGTATGTGGAGACATCCATCCACAATCTTAACAGTTGGCCTGGTCATGGTCCAGTCCCAGGCAGGGGTAGTAAAGGTTAAATCTATTGGTAGTGGACATTTTTATATCACAAATACAGCCCTTGAACCCATTCACCAGGGAATTCTTCTTATTGGACATGGTGAAAAGAAAGTTCTTAATTTTTCTTCTTTTTTTTTTTTTTGGTAGCACTGAAAAGTACTGTGTGAGGGCTACTGAAGCAGCGAGGCAACTTTAAAGAAAAAACGTTATCAAGATTTTCACAGGAAAAACAGAAAGAGATAGAGGTACACATCTGTACTAGTGCTTGAACCACAAAAGTGTGAGGGGACTCACGAAACAAAGCCTAAGCAGGAATTCCTGCACATGCTCATAAGTGCAAAAGATCTACTAACTAAGAGAGAGAGGCCTTTTTGGTGCCACTGGATGACATCACCCACATGTAGTTGCGTAACTGGGGGAGGGGGGGCAAGACCCTGGGTACCAGGCTATAGGAGACACCCAGGGGTGTTTATTTTCCAGCGGAATTGGTAACCCATGTCTGCCGGTGATCCCATCCCACCCAGTGGCCGAACTGAAGGCGGCCCATGGCTGCTAGCAGTGTTCCCTCTAAGCTGAATGCATGCATAGCTGTGCACAACTTCCCGCAGGCCTGCACAGCTTTCCCCTTCCCCCCCCCCCCCCAAAGCAGTGAGACCAGAAGTGCTGCGTTGGAGCTCATCCCACTGCAGTCGAAGCAGAAAAGTGGCCCGCGGCTGTCAGGAAATCCCATCCCACCCTGCGGCCCAACTGGAGAAGGCCCTGGCCGCCAGGGGAGAGGCCCTGCGACTGCTGGGGGATTGCGTCCTGTTCAGCGGCACATCTAAAAGAGGCCCCATGTTTGCAGGGGATCAGTCCTACCTGCCTGCTAGACAGGGAGTATGTGTGTGTGTGTGTGTGTGTGTGTGTGTGTGTGTGTGTAAGCCTGAGAGAGAAGAAGCGTGTGTATGAATGTGTATGCATAAGCCTGTGTGCCTAAGAGAAAGGGAGCCCCTCTGTGGGTGTGTGCCTGAGAGAGAGGGAGCATGTGTATTTGTGTGCTTGACAGAGAGGGAACCTCCCACTAATCCTCGACAATCTCAGAGTGGCCGAAGTCAAACTTTCCCGGGCATGGAGAGTGATTTTCTTTTTTATTCTTATTGATTTTAATTAATTAGGTGGTGTTTGATCTGTATGAAGTTTTTAAATATGTTATTGGTGGTTGGGAAATTTTTAAAAAATGAGTTTTTAATTATTGGATGATCTGTTCATCAGCTGTTTTGAAATATTATTATTAGTATGGTTTTACTATTCTGATTTATACTTTATATTTCTTGATTTTATTATTTGATGTTTTCTGAGAAGTGGTGATGTTTCTGTTTTTCCACTGATATACTACATACAGAGTCTGGCTTGTGGTTTCTAGTTCAATTTATGTCTGCATTTTTTTATTTATACACTATAGTCACTTTATTTCGTATTTGGTGAGGGTCTGTCTTTGTTCTGCATGTTTGAGTAAAATTAAGTATTCTGTTAATGTTTCATTTCTATGTAGGGATCTATAGCAGCTTGGCTTGTTCTGTTTTCCTAATAGAAGGTATATTGGTGTTTTAGAGCCTGGTGTAATGTTTGCAGTTAGCGCTGTTTTGTAATGGGAAGTTTATTATATTGTAATTGTAATTTAATTTGCTCATGGCTTTCTAATAACCAAGCCCACACCTAACATGCTTTAAAATAGTCCTAATACCCTACATGTTCCAAGTATCCTTTTAGCTTTTATGCAGAGTTTTCTGGTTGACACCATAGCAATGCTTGCAAATATAATATACTCACTGTTGTGATACTTTTACTTCAAAAGACTGTACTTTGTGTCCTTTTTCATGTAAAATATTTTATTATAAATGCATAATTCTAAATTGTGTGAACAGAGGGCTGTGGTGGGGAGGAAGGCCGGGCACAAAGCTGTAAGATTCACTTAGGATGCCTAATACCCTTGTACTGGCTCTGATTAGAAAAAGAAAATAAATTAAACATAAAAAAAAATACAGAATGAAGAGGGGCCAGCATAGTAATTGTTTGTACAATGCAGCAAACAAGCCAGGTGTGTGTATGTATGTGTGTTCCTTGCTCCCCCAATCCATGACAATCTCAGGGTGACTGAAAATCAAAAGTTCCCAGGTATGGAGAGGGGGAAACTTTTTTTTATCCTTATTAGTTTTATTGTTTTGAAATATTTTATTGATTTTTTTTGGAAATGTTTAAAGGGTTTTTTTTAAATCCTTGTTATTAGATGCTCTATTTGTTACCTGCTTTGAAATACTGTTTTTATTAGTATGGTTTACTATTGTAATTGATTTATATTTCTTGTTTTTGTTTTATCAGCAATGGTGGTGATTCTGTTTTTGTATTATTGCACTACATATGAGTCTGGCTGGGAGGTCTGGGGTGGAGAGGGGCTGGGGAGAAAGAATGCTGGAGATTGAGAGGGGAGAGGGAGCTGGGGAGCAAGAGTGCTGGAGACTGGGAAGGAAGAGGGAGCAAGACTGCTGGGGACTGGGAAGGGAAGAGGGTGCAAGACTGATGGGGAATGGGAAAGTAAGACTGCTATTGCTTCTGTTTCTCTGAGATGAAGTGGGAAGAATTTGATTCCCTCTGTCATTTTTGGGAAATGTGCATCTGAATAATTTTTTTAAAGTACTGTGAAAATGCAATTTTTATTTATTTCTCTGCCTTTTTGGGGTTTCCAATTCCGCTTTTGTCCCAATGTTTCTCTTTCTAATTTGTGGTCAGTTGTTCTGTATTTGGTAAGGGGACAAGCAGTGTGCTATAATGAGACTGCAGTGAAGTGTGCAGGTCTGGGAAAAAAAGAACCTATTTGGAATGCTTTTTCCTGATGGTCAGAACTGGAAAATTGGAAATTTTTAGAAATTTTACATCACAGCCTGTGACTCTGTCTCATTGTTTATCAAAGGCGATTTTTGTTTGCTTGCGGTACCACAGAGGGAAGGAACAAAAGAAACTCTATTGGCAGCCTGTTTGCATGTAGGGAAGCTTGTGCCCCATAGACTATTCACAACAGTCTGTCAGTTCATTTCTTTTCTAGGGTTTGCATTAGTGTGACTTTCTGTGACTGCAAGCATTTCTACAAGGACGATAATGAAAGGACCAGAGCAGGCAACACAAATGCATTGGCTCCTGGGTGCTGGAGACCCTTGGTAACTTTCTGCCCACATGCCATGGCTAATTCAGCCCTGCTTGTTGATGGAGAAAAATTATTAGAAGCTTAGATATTATGACTTGCAAGGAGTTGGGGGTTTTAGCTTGGAAAAAAGAAGAGTGAAGAATATATAAAATTGGGATTACAATATGTAACCCTTACTTGGGGGAGGGAGGGTAACCTCCCAAGGGCATACAAACATATTTATTTTCTTCAGGGCTGCTCTGGCTAACAATTAACTCTCATGCTTGAATTTTCTATCCCCTGGTTAATTCTTTTTTTGGGGGGGAGGGGGGGGGAAGCTCTGACTTATGGCCTGGACCATGGTGTCTTGCTTTCAGGTTGAATAGATGGTAGGTGCATCCCATGGAATGAGAGGTTGGGATAAATCAAACAGGAACAGGTTCTGGGTGTTAAAGTAAAGTTTACTGATTTGTAATAAGTTAAAACCCATTTGTCCACAATGCTGACGTTGCATCTGACAGTAGGTACATTTGTATTTCTCTGTAGGAAGGTGCCTTTTATTTCAGGCATCTGAGTTAGACCTCTCATGATGATTTTTATTGTGCAAAGCTCACCCAGTGGTTAACCGGGAATTATTTTGGAGGGGTCCCCACATTCACAGCACTCCATATCCTTCCTGGACACGCAGCCCATCCTGTTCCTATGAGTGGAAATCCAATTGTGTCTCCCGATCTTGCTCTTTCATCCTTAGCTGTTGTTACTGAGGACCACTCTTGGGGAAAAGTCAGAAGGGGATCAGGCTATGCCAGCACTGCATCCCTGTGGGGAGGGGTGGATCAGAAAAATCTCCCCACACAGCAAATGTCCAAAATATAGTTTTAAAGGTAAAGCTGGATACATCTTCAGCCATCATTGTCCCTCTCAGCAGGATCTGTCACTTGGTGCTTGCCTCACCTAGGGTTTAGAGTAGGCTCACAAGTCTTCAGTCCTCTGGATTAGAGCTCTTTTGCCCCAAAAGGGTATCAAGTGAAAAACCTCTCTCTCTGTAAATTAGTAGGAAAAGAACTCTCTGGCAGGGAGCGCATGATAAGGCATCTCTTCAAACAGAAGAGGCAGGGTGAGACTGGAGGCCTCATCAGTAATAGTAAAACGTAAACATTCTCATAGCTCAGAGGCTCTCTGAATCTGATCACAAGGAGTTCTAACATGGTTGGGTTAAATAGGGTTGAGACATCCAAATACAGCCCTCTGGGTGGTAGGGACTGATGGGGGATTGAAGGCTCCTGATATTAAAGTTCTGTACAGGGACCTAGTGACATCTAATGGCCATCATGCAGGAGTAAATACACAAACTATGTTTCTCTCTGAACCCAATAGCAACACTATACATAAACAGAGGTCTAATACATAATTCAAATATATTCCCACATAAATGGTTCAAATAACTATTACAATCCACATTTATCGCAATTATTACATGTATTAATCTAAAAAAAAAAACCCCCAAACACGATATAACATGTCTGAGGTGCACCCCACATGATAAAAAAACTATGTATTACAAATTATACCCTCTTATTATAAAACCCATTCATTCATTCATCAAACCAACACATACATTCAACCACATACATACACTACTTAAAACATTGCCAACCCACAAAACTTTTACAGTATATTATAATATCCTTTTTTTGTATGTAAACCCACTTTTACAATACATTATAATATCCTTTTTTTTTTATATATAAACCCTACAAGGACCCTTGTTTTACCCTCAATAGGGCTTCTTCAGGGGAAATATACATATATCCACTCAACAGCACTTTAAAATAATCTTTTCTGTAAGTGGAGGTGACTCTGAGAAGCAATAAACAGTATAAGTTTTTCAGTCAGTTCTTCCTTAAAATATGCTAGATGTGTCCAGTAAATCGCTGGACCCAACTCTTTCTAATGTTATATTAGATTCTCAAAATAATCCCTTCATCATAACTCGACTCAGCATGCTCCGTGGTCCACAAAAGATGCAAACTAATCCATTTAAGGACTTTAACTTCAAAATTACAAAATCTAAAAAATAAAATAAATAAAGTAATTTAACCAAAAAATATCATTCTCACTATCTGCTGAGCTATATTAGCGTAATGGCGCTACATACCTTCAACGATCATCGCCTAAACAATTCTAAGAGTCATCCCACAAGAAAGCTAAATGGGGCACCTAAATATCAAAAAATATAATAAACCAACAATTCCTTTTCCAAACAGTTTACTCAAACACATCTTCTCCCAAAAAAATTAAACTTACCCCATTACTCCAGACATACAAACACCACATACCTCCCAATTCAAATGGGCCAAACGACATGGAGACGTGCCCCACACATCAGCATTCCTACCTAAAATAGTCCTGCTCAGCCAATAATAGAAGAGTAGATGCCCCTAATTAGTCTACAACCAATGAATTCAACTACAACTGCACCAATCATTTTCTACACCTCCAATCCCGATCAGAACGGGACCCAATCCCTAAAAATATGCCTCCCATTCAATTTTGCCATTTAATACTTTAGGATGAACAATATTCCAAGAAAAAATAAATTTTTGTTCGTTTCCACAATTATTTGACAATATCACCTTTATTCTTCATAACTTGTAATAATACAAAAAATCTAAGATCCTCCACCCGATAACTATGTGTTTGCCAGTGCTTCACCAAAGGAGCACCCTCTTTCAAAGACCTTAAGCAACTTTTACGCTCAATGATCCTAACACAAACCTCTCTCTTCTTGTGTTCAATATAGACCTTATTATAGGGTACAAGATGGCATATTCTACTCTGTCAGAGTGACACGTGAAGTGCCCTCTAATAATAAAAGGGTGACATACCTGAACAGGTCTAAAAGATTTTATAGCCAAAACATTCTTACATACTGAACAGTCATTACATTTATATTGGCCAATCTCCATACTAGACATGCATGCCGACTCATCTGGAGCTAACAGACTTTTAAAATTCTTGCCCCTATGCATAGCAAATACCGGATTTTCTGAAAATCCCGGCAGAGAACTCATAATTGGATAATGTTTTAAAATGATACGTATATTTACTTTGTTCCAAAGATTCACAAATCTATGATGAATCCACCAGGTAGAACTATAGTATGGGGCATCGGGTCATTATTTGAACCCCTTGCCAAATTTATTGCTATTTTATTACAACTGTTGGTTAAGGGTATCAAATCATATGTTCGCGATTCTACTGATTTCATCAACCAATTGAGTAATGTTCCTCCTAACTATAATGTGTGTAAGTTAGTGAGAGCAGATATTGGCTGAGCAGGATTATTTTAGGTAGGAATGCTGATGTGTGGGGCACGTCTCCACGTCGTTTGGCCCGTTGGCGGCCATTTTGGATTTGAATTGGGAGGTAAGTGACGTTTTGTATGTTTGGAGTAATGGTGAAACAAGAATCCTTGTAGGGTTTATATATAAAAAAGGATTTTATAATATATTGTAAAAGTGGGTTTCATACAAAAAAGGATATTATAATATTGTGTAAAAGTTTTGTGGGTTGGCAATGTTTTAAGTAGTGTATGTTTGTGGTTGTATGCATGTGTTGGTTTGATGAATGGATGGGTTTTATAATGAGAGGATATAATTTGTAATATATAGTATTTTATCATGTGGGGTGCACCTCAGACATGTATCGTGTTTGTATTTTTTGAGATTAATAAATGTAATAATTGCGATAAATGTGGATTATAATAATTATTTGAACCATTTATGTGGGAATATATTTGAATTATCTATTTATCTGTTTATGTATAATGTTCATCCTGTAGGGGTGCCACAAATATATAAGATTGTGTTTTAATAAGAAAAGGACAAGAAGTAATGGTTTTAAAATATATGAGAGAAGAGTTAGGTTAAACATCTGATTGTAAGAGTAGTCTGCATAGAAACAAGTTTCCTAAGAGGATGATAGACTCTCCATCACTTGATACTTTAAGAGAAGGTTTAACGAAAATTTGTCTGAGATGATATAGGAATAGTGGATCCTAAAGGCAAGATGATGGACTAGAGTACCTCCAGCACTATTATTCTATGACTTTGGGATTAATAGTTTCTTAACATGACAGTAAGATAGAACATAAGAAGTTACCCGAGTGGGTCAGACCCTGGGTCCATCAAGCCCAGCATCCTGTTTTCAGAATACAAGTATCTGGCAAGTACCCAAACATTAAATAAATCCCATACGACTAATGCCGGTAATAAGCAGTGACTATTCCCTAAGTCAGCTTGGTTAATAATAGCAGTTTATGGATTTCTCCAAATCTTTTTTAAAGCTAGCTATACTAACTGCCTTTCCCATATTCTCTGGCAATGAATTTCAGAGCTTAATTTTGTTGAGTAAAAAAGAATTTTCTCCAATTTTTCAAAATGTGCTACTTGCTAAATTCATGATGTGCTCCCTAGTCCTTATATTATCTGAAAGAGTAAATAACCAATTCATATTTACCTGTTTTAGTCCTCTCATTATTTTAAAGATCTCTTATCATATTCTCCCTCAGCCATCTCTTCAATATGCTGTATTGATCACAGATTATTCACATTGAATTCACCATTTAATTGGGCTATTTTGGTCTGCTAGGCACAAGTTTTATTCTTCATTGTGATAATGATTTCATTTGCAAACTACTTGGTGGGTACCGTCATTCCAGCATCAGAGGAGAAGCAAGCTAAAGGATTCTTCAGCTACAGAGGTAGGCCACCCAATGTATACCCTTCATTATTGTAACAGTCAAAAACTGATGAATAAGTGAGGGTAGAAGACAACCAAGTTCTTGTGATTATGAGTACCAGAACTCGTTACAGCCTTTCACTGTTTGCCCAAGAAGATATGCAAGAACTTTTACAGTAAATAGAGGTCTATTCTTGAAGCAGTACTAAAATTTTACATGATATTTTGTAATATTGAAAATTTTTAACTCGCCTTAAAACACAGTTTTCATCATATTCATTAAGAATTAGCTGTTCAGGAATAGCTTGTGAAAATTTTCAGTTTGCTTATACTTTTATGGATCTCTTCTCAAAAGGGTGAAAAATTTGTGGATATCTTGTGACAGCTGCAATTTATGTATATATTGTGCACATATATGACTTTGACCAATTTTCTTTCTATCCATGTTACATAAAACAGTGTGTTCAAAGAATTTTATTTTTATTCCAGGTGGTAGGCCTGGTAAAGCAGAACATAACATAATTAGCAAAGTAAATCTTGCAAATAAATCCTCTTATGAGTCAGCAATGCAATACTAGTCAAACGTGCCAGAAAAACACTGTGCAACAGTGGCGGATGACATTTTGGCAAGAGAAGACTCCAACCAGGAGCAAAGGTTGCAAAACCATCTAGTTAGCAGATATTGCTGAATGCAGTAGTTATGTGGGCCTTCTGCATCTATCAGCCCCTGAGTTTAACTATGGTAATACTAAATATACTAAATCTAGTTCTTGGAGCATAATTGCCAACCTTCATATCAAAGATGGCACTTACATAGTAACATAGTCAATGATGGGACTTAGAGGCCGATCTTGTAAAAAGCTGGGTGCCTAAGTTAGGCATTTATTTTCAATTGAATTTAGGGGCTTACGTTTTCAGTTGAAAATCCACATAAATTTAGGGATCTAAAAAATTAGAGCTGCCATTCATTTGCTTAGATTTAGAATCCTAGGGCCTAGATTCATCATTTTGCTATACATTTCTCAGGCCTAATGCCCATGATAAGGAAAAGTGGCATGTTTAGGCTCATTTTCCTATCATGCTATAATTAGCATGCTATAATTAGCAACGCGTGTTAACACATGATTTGAGGCTGCTCCTGGAGAGAGAGAGACTTTTTATATAGCTCTCATATAAGTAAACTATTTATATCACTGTAGGAGGTTTTGGTGGTGGTCTGGGGTTTGGGGGCAGTTTTACCTGCACACTCATAGGTACGAACAGCACAGTACACATTTGTGAAGATTTGATGTGATTTGGAGTGAGGAAAGGTACACAAAGATGAAGTTTGTGCATTGTACTCTCTACCTAGTTTGATGCACTCTCTACCTATCTGCTATCAAGCTAGGGCGCCCAGCTATTCGTACCTATGACTGGGCATGTAAAACTGCCCCCAAACCCTAGACCACCACCAATCTCTCACCTCGAGTTACTAGTTGACCCTCCTATAACGGGTGCTATTCATGCGAAATTTATAGCAAAATGATGAATCTAGGTCTTATGTGCCTAGATTTACGAAATGAAGAGTAGGCCTAAACTTCGGCACCTTAGGCTCCTATGGGGGTACCAGATAATTTTAGTCTCAACCAGCTAAGCTTAGTGTCGCTGCTGATTTGAAAAAAAAAAAGGCAGCTTGCAGGTCTACTGGCCCAGTCGCAGCCCCCTGCCCAAGCAGTACATCCTGAGCCCTGCCAGGCTGAGCTAACCCCACTCCCAAACCCTCTGGCAAGGATAAAGTTGAAGGGGTCTGGCGTGGCCTCCCTTCTTCCCCCCCTGCCCGCTCCCTGGTTCACCATTACTGCAAGTTCCATGTTGAGTCCATTGCAGCTCTTCTGGCTTTGCCATGTAATGCAAGTTTTGTGCTTTACTGTAAGTTGATTGTGAACCCTTTTTCTTTCAGCTGAAATCTTTGCTGAGAACTTTGTACCAAATTGGCGTGGTGAGGAGGGGCATTTCTTTGGAATGTTTTCCATTTTCTTCCCATCAGCGACTGGCATCCTGGCTGGAGCTAACATTTCAGGAGACTTGAAGGTACACTTTCCATGTTTGCCACTGATAGTGGGGCCTGTAGTCATCCCTCTTCTGTTGGTACACCTGTGTAAATGTGGTATCATCTGTACCTCGGGCCGGTGCAAGGGTATTGGGCACCCTAGGCGACCCTTGTGTTGCTGCCCCCCCCCCCCCTGCTTTCGGCGCCGACTGTGTGCTTCTCAGAGCGCCGAGCCGTAGAGGGCGCCGAAGAGCAGCCACGTGGTGCCGCAAGCGGGGCCTATCCCACTTGCGGCAAAGAAAAATAGAAAAATAGAAGCAGCCTGCGCCGAAACAGGTGGGGGGGGGGGGGGGGGGGGGTGCGCAACACTGAGAAGCACACAGTCTCTATTTCTGTTTACCGCGAGCAGGATAGGCCCCTCTTATGGCACCACGTGGCTGCTCTTCGGCGCCCCCTACGGCTCGATGCCCTAAACGACCGCTGAAGTTCTCCTAATGAACATGCCGGCCCTGTCTATACTGGAGACCTCCATGCATCTCTGTACTCTGAAAATTGTACAAGGGCAGGACTGAACGTCTCTAGTTCACCTGCGTTCCACCTTTGCTTTGTGTGTAAAGTTTTAGCAGCAATCTATTCACTGCGTAGCCAAAATCTCCTTATAAACCTTACCCAATATAATAACAGAAGAACTATGCCCTTGTACTTCAGAATATTTGTTTTTGTATTCACAATGTATTGAGAATTGGCCAGACTCAGCAGATCTGTGGCAGAGATGAGGAAACCTGGTATGAACACTTACAGAAATAAGCCCAGATTCTGAGAAAATTCAGATTTATAGTGCAACATCATAAATTCTTTTTTGTAGGGGGAAGACTTCATCTAGCACATTGTGATATGATCACATGATAATGCTACCAGTATAATCATTACAATCCCCTCTTTTTTTTTTTTTTATTTCAATGGTGAAGCAAATTAGTTCCAGTGAAAACCTCATATGAAATAGTAAAAGCTTATCTTATAGTCCTTCTTCAAAAGAGTGTGTGCGATTACTCAAATGTATTGGATTCCGATAAGAGCCTGATGTGAGTCACATTTCACCATACTTTTCTGTGTCGGGGTCAACTCCCATCATGTTCCACTTGCACTCAACAAATTTAAACAGCGGCACAATGTCTGCCTCATGGATTTTTATAGTATAAAGAGATGCGGACAGATATAGTCTTCCTCTACTACCAAGTTTTCATCCTTTGCTTTGGGGTTCCGTCTTCCTTAGTTTGCATGTTCCTTCTCTTCTTCTTCCTCCTTTGCTCATCCTTCTGTTGTCATCACTCTGTTCCTTCTTCCCTGTACCTAAATTGAGGTGGCCTCTTTGACAACTAAGCTACAAATTTTTCTTATGGGTTCTAATAAGATGACAATTATGGGAGTAATTTTCAAAGCCATTTGTGTGCATAAAACACAGGTTTATGTGTGTAAATGATTTGTTATAAACCTGCTCAAGGGCTTGCATAAAAGCATGCATGTAACCCAATTTCACACTTATTTTTATGCAAACAAAAATAGGTTTTCTAGGAAAAGGAGCTGAAATTTATAGGCATACTTTGATTTTTAAAAAGCATGCATGTAAATTAACATGCATAAATTATGCCTTGCAAAGAGCAGATGCAGTTTTATGTGAGTCAGTTTGTGCATGGTAGTTTGGATAATTTTGAAAGCAAACTTATGCACATAAGTTCAAAAACTTATGTGTTTTTGAAATGCATAACTTATTTGGGTTGTATACCATTGTATACCATTTACCCCCCCCTCCCAATTACTAATGACGACAGATACTGATCATACTAGTTAGCTAATTCAGAATCTGAAACAATCACCCCCAGATCCAACTCCTCTTTTGTGCTTAAAAAAATTTCACTTCCAATACTGTCTCTCTCCCTTGGGTTTATGCATCCTCAAGGCATTACTTTGTATTTTTTAGCATTAAATCTGAGCTGCCAGTCTCTATACCATTCCTTGAGCTTTGTTAGATCCCTCCTCATGTTTTCCACGCCTGCCTGTTCACAATGTTACAGATTTTGGTATCATCAGCCAAAAGACAAACCTTTCCTGACAATCTTGCTATATTGCTCTCGAAAATGTTGAAAAGAACTGATCCCAAGACTGATCCCTGAGGCATAACATTAGTAATGCCCCCCTCCTCAGAGAAAACTCCATTTACCACTACCCTTTGTTGCCTCCCACTCAGCCAGTTTCTAACTGAGTCAGTCACTCTAGATCTCATACCAAGGGCGCTCAATTTATTAATAAGTCTCCTGTGAGGAATAATGATAAAGGCCTTGCTGAAATACAAGTACACTATATCTAATGCTCTCCCTTAATCCAACTCTGGTCACCCAATCAAAGAAATTGATCAGATTCATCTGACAAGATGTACCTCTAGTAAAACCATGCTACCTTGGATATTGCAATCCATTGGATTCCAGAAACTACACTATCCTCTGTTTTAGTAGTGATTCCATTAATTTGCTTACCATAGAGGTCAAACTAACTGGCCTATAGTTCCCAGTCTCCTCCTTACTTCCACTTTTATGAATAGGAATCACATCTGCCCTTCTTCAGTCCTCTGGAACTGCTCCCAATTCTAAAGAAGCATTGAAAAGGTCAGCCAGCTCCATCGCTTATTTGTGTTCATTTTATGTGGTCCTGCTCCAGGCCCTTTCACAGTGAACACTGAACAGAAATATTTGTTAAGCAAATATTTGTTAAGCAATTTTGCTTTTTCAATTTCTTGGAAATTTGTAGAAGTTTGCATTTAGTTTTAGCAGAAGTTCTAGCGATTTTTTAGATAATTCTCCTGATTTTAAAAACTCTTTGAAAAAAAGAGATTAGATCTAATTAATGGAGAATGATTGATAAGTAATCACCTAAAAAATAACATGATGTGCTGAGCAGAGTAAACAAAAACCTCTTTTGTTTAAACCAATGTATAATAGTTGCTTATTGTTTTGCCTAGGATCCTGCTGTTGCTATACCAAAAGGTACTCTGATGGCCATCTTCTGGACAACAATATCCTACCTAGCAATATCTGCAACAATTGGCAAGTAGCATGCATTATTAGCAACTAAAGTTATAAAATAGCAGACAAAAATCAACTTTCTGATTTGTCAGACATTATCATGTGACACTGTATTTAATTCTTTATTTGATGTACAGTGAGTATACACTGAGGCACCTGCAAACGGGAAGACAGGTTTTTTTTTTATCAACCCAGCATTTTCTTTCTGCTTCTTTGTACTTCCCATTCAATAGGAACTAAGGCTGGGATCTGGCACAATGAGCCTTCAGTTGTAACTACCTCCCCTGTTTTATATCCCCTGTCAACTTACTTGGTCCAATTATTGCAGCAATAGTCTTTGGCTGGAGGGGCGGGGGCTGAGAATGCTGTAGCAGCACCTCCCTCACTTGGCCAAACCAGGGAGCAGAAGGACCTGAGCAGGCAATTGAGACTGGGGACCCTCCACATAGCCAAGAATAGCACAGCACTGAGCCACAAGGCCAGCCATGGAAAGACAGCTGCAATGGTACTTGGTGATGCTGAGACTTCAGCTGAGGCATACATAAGATAAGTTATTAAAGTAAACATTTCTTTATTTTAACTGTAAGCCATTTTCTTCTAAGTCTTTTTATAAATTCACCTGTAGGATAACAGACAATTGTCAGTCAATTAGCTTTCTCTGTGCTTCTCAACCTTCTTTATTTCATGGCACACTTTTAAGATAGCTCAATCCTAGTGGCACGCCAAACCTAATTTTGCACAATTCTCAATTCCCTTCCCTTCTCTGTACCTTTTCTAATTCTGCTATATCTTTTTTGAGATGTGACCAGGACTGCATACAATATGATGGTCACACCATAGAGCACTATGATATTCTCTGTTTTATTTTCCATTCCTTTCTTAATAATTTCTAGCATTCTATTTGCTTTCTTGGTTGCTGCTGCACATTGAGCAAAAGATTTCAACATTATTATCCAAGTGATGCCTAGATCCTTTTCCTGAGTGGTGACTCCTAAAGTAGAACCTTGCATTGTGTAGCTATAATTTGGGTTTCTCTTCCCTATATGCATCACTTTGCACTTGTCCACATTAAATGTCATCTGCTGTTTGTCTGTCCACTCTTGCAAGGTCCTCTTCAATATCTCACAATCATCTTGTGATTTAACAACTTTGAATAATTTTGTGTCATCTGGAAATTTGATCATCTAACTCATTTTTCCCATTTCCAGGTCATTTATCAATATGTTAAAAAGCCGTGGTCCGAAAACAGATACCTAGATTACTCCACTATTCACCTTTCTCCATTGAGACAATTGACCATTTAGCCCTACTCTCTGTTTTATTAACCAGTACTCAATCCACAATAGGACATTGCCTCCTATTCCATGACTTTTTAATTTCCTCAGAAGTTGCTCATGAGGTACTTTGTCAAATGCTTTCTGATAATCCAGATACTCTATATCAACTGGCTCACCTTTATCTGCATGTTTATTTACACCTTCAAAAAATGTAGCAGATTTGATGAGGCAAGACTTCCCCTGGCTAAATCCATGTTAGCTTTGTCTCATTAAATTATGGCTATCTATATGTTCAGTAAATTTGACGTTATGTTAGTTTCTACTATTTGGCCTGTCACTGAATTCAGATTCACTGGTCTGTAGTTTCCTGGATCACCCCTGGAACCCTTTATAAAAATTGAACCTATTTTGGTAACTCGCCAATATTCAGGTACTGTAGATGATTTTAAAGATAGTTTACAAATTACTAATAGTATGTCTGCAACTTAATTTTTCAATTTTTTTCAGCACTCTGGGATATATACCATCTAGTCCATGTGATTTGCTACTCTTTAGTTTGTCAATTTGCCGCCTTATGTCTTCCAGGTTCACTGTGATTTGTTTCAGTTCCTCTGAATCATCACCTTTAAATATCACTTATGGCATTGGTATCTCCCTTATATCTTCTTCAATAAAGACTGAAGGAACTAATTCATTTATTCTGTCCACTATGGCCTTGTCTTCTCTTAGTGCCAGTTTTACCCCTTGATAATCTAGTGGGTCAACTGACTCTCTTGCAGACTTTCTGCACTGAATGTACATGGAGAAGTTTTTATTACAAATTTGTCTTCCATGGCAAGCTTCTTTTCAAATTCTACCTTTGTCTTTCTTATCCATGCTTTATATCTAACTTGCCAATCCTTATGCTGTTTCCTGTTTTTATCATTTGGATTTCTTTTCTATTTTTTGAAATTTTTTTTTTATAACTATAATAGTCTCTTTCATCTCACCTTTTAACCATGCTGGTAGTTGTTTAGCTTTCTTTCACCTTTTGTAATACATGGACAATATCTGGTTTGGCTTTCCAAGATGGTATTTTTAAACAAGGTATCTGTGAAACATGCTCTGACATGTTTAGAATTATAACAAAGATGATAATATGCTTACTGCCTTTTAAATGCATTTACACAAAAATTATAAAAATATAATGATAGACTGATGATTAACTATCAGGTGAAGTGAGAAGAATATTGATGTATCTCTCTGGAGCCAAAGAGGCATGACAATAAGCCCCAAAGTATGAATGGTTCTTCTGTCTAGCATATAAGATAATTTGTGTATTTGCATTATTATACAAGGCTAAAAGTTCAGTTATTCAGAGGAGATATTTGAAGATTTTTAAACAAGGTCCATGTCTGCTGTAAACCTTTAATGGCATCTGCTTCTTTAATTTTTTTTTCCTAACCATTTTTCTCATTTTATCATAGTCTCCCTTTTGAAAATTAAATGCTATCAGTCAATTTCTTTAGTGTCCTCCCTCTTAAATCAAATTTGATTTTGTTATGATCACTATTGCCAAGTAGCCCCCAAACTGTTACTTTTTGCATTAAATTCATTGTTCCATTAAAGTCTAGGCCTAAAATAGCTCCCCTACTTTTTGGTTCTTATACCAGCTGCTCCATGAAGCAGTTATTCATTTCATCTAAGAACTTTACCTCCTTAGCGTGTCCTGATGAAATATTTACCCAGTCAATGCCAGGGCAATTGATAATATGGGCACACGTGACCACACTCGCTCGTCTCCCTTCACTCACTTCTCAATAACTTACCAACAGACAGAGTCGGGTTAAATAAGGCCGCAGCTTTATTAAATACACAGGCCCGAGCCATCAATTAACAATAACATTAACATTGCCTCCGGGTTTCAGCATCCGAGTACCCCGACCATCCGCCGCTCCCCCGGCAGGATGGTTGCTACCTGCCGTCCGGCTCACTGATCCGGCCTCACACCCCGGTTCTCACTCCCGCCACTTGTTTGCAAGGAGCCGAACCCAGGTGGGCTCCCGCCGCCAGTCTTGCAAGGAGCCAGGCCCCCCAGGGTCTCCCGCCACCATTACTAGCAAGGAGCCCCCAACGTTGACAACGGCCCCCTGTTGTCAACCTCCGTCCCGTACCAGCTGAAACCCCATAGTCTAACAACAACAACAGTCTGGCTCGGGCCAACCGCCCCCCCCCACTGCGACAACCAAACAATGGTCCCACCCTTCTAACGCAGAGGGCGGGAGGGAGGGAACAAAATTCCCCAGCCGCTCTCCGCCGCGCCGACGCACGAGTCCGCGCGCACGCCCCCTCGTTCCCCTAACTTATCCCCCTGTATGACTCCACCCCCCCCCCCTGCCGACCCAGCCCCTCATCCCCCTGGCAACCCTCCAATGTCCAATCCCCTGCCCTTCTCCTGCGTCCTTCCTAACGCCCCCCCCCCCCTCTCTGCCCGCATGCTGACCCTAACCTTATCGTGCCCCCGCTTCCCCCCCCCCCTTCCCTTCCTTTCCTCGCCGTGGGCACGGGCCCACATTACCTCGCTCAACCGGAAACAAGTTCCGGTCGAGCTTCCATAATATGGGCACACGTGACCACACTCGCTCGTCTCCCTTCACTCACTTCTCAATAACTTACCAACAGACAGAGTCGGGTTAAATAAGGCCGCAGCTTTATTAAATACACAGGCCCGAGCCATCAATTAACAATAACATTAACATTGCCTCCGGGTTTCAGCATCCGAGTACCCCGACCATCCGCCGCTCCCCCGGCAGGATGGTTGCTACCTGCCGTCCGGCTCACTGATCCGGCCTCACACCCCGGTTCTCACTCCCGCCACTTGTTTGCAAGGAGCCGAACCCAGGTGGGCTCCCGCCGCCAGTCTTGCAAGGAGCCAGGCCCCCCAGGGTCTCCCGCCACCATTACTAGCAAGGAGCCCCCAACGTTGACAACGGCCCCCTGTTGTCAACCTCCGTCCCGTACCAGCTGAAACCCATAGTCTAACAACAACAACAGTCTGGCTCGGGCCAACCGCCATAGACACGGACATCCCATGCCCGTGCCCCCCAAAGATGCGGCACCTAACACGGGAACAAGTCTTCAAGGACCTCCTGAATGGTTATCAGAAAGAGGTCAGTCCCCAGAAAGGACAGATGAACACCGTCCTCCCGGAACAACCCCGAGGCCTGCCCCCACGACCACTCATGCCGGATATGCCGGCCCCCTAGACGGGCCAACCAGGCCCCTATCTGCTGGTTGGCCTTCGACCGGCTCCTGCGCCACATGACCTGGTCCCCCAACGCCGGTCGCACAATAATGTCCGACCAACACAACACCGTGGTCGGCAGCAGGAGGGACACCGCCATCAAGTCCTTCCTGACTACATGAATGAAATGCCTCCCCGACATCGTACCCCAATCGTTGCCCCCCAAATGCACCACCAGGGCCCGCGGCGACCCCAGTCGCGCGCGCTCCCTGCGAACACAGGGGATCAACTCCTCCCAACCCATGCCCCGCCGCCCCAGCCAGTACACCCGCACCCCTCTGCTGGTCAAGTCCAAGTGTGGCCCGTAAGGTCGTCCGCAGGCATGTCTGTAGGCCCAGTGCACATACGAGTGCCCCAAGATCCATACGGACGTCCCTTCGGCCGCCGCACCTGCAAGGAAACAAGTGTTAGACTACTGCCAGGAGAACCCGGGCCCCGGGCGAATATACCCCTGGAACGCCTGCGACCTCCATCGCCCAATCCGCTGTATGACCCCCTCCTCCAACCCCGCTTGCGCAGCCGCAGTGGCCGCTCCAATCCGGAAGGAATGCGTCCCAAACCTGCTCGCATCCAGCCCCACAACTCCCAAAGCCCGGCGCATTAACGCCTCGAACTGATAACGCGTCAACGGGCGCCGATCCTGGTGCACCAAAAATCCCGCCGGAGCAAACGGTCGCACCTGGCAATAACTCCCCGCGTTAGCTACCGGACACGTCCGCAAGCCGGGAACCGCCGAAAGCACCACCGCCATCCCCCTGCCCTGCTGGTCCGTTTTAGACCGCGGAATCCGGATCACCACCGAGCCACTGGTCACCACCACGTGACAGGCCAGCAATCCCAAGCTGTCCGCCCTCCCCGCCGCCCTAGCCACCAACTCACTAACCCGAAAGGCGCCGAAAAAGGCGAACACAAACGCCACTCGAAACAGCAAGGTTTCGTACTCCGACACACACAACCCCGCCAGCACATCCCAGAGCTGCACTAAAATATCATGCGTAATGGGTAATCTATCATCACAAGGGCGTCCCGCCATGCGCAACCAGCCCGCCAACATCCGCCGCACCACAAAGCGCCCAGAAGGGAACCCCCACCCATGAGCCCTCATAAAAAAGGAGAATCCCGCCAACTGTCTCCCCACGGCCGCCCGTGTGCGACCCCCCCTCCTGGCCCATACCACATAATGCGCCAAAGCCACGTCCGAGACTGGTCCCCCCTTCCACCCCAGTGCAGAAAAGAACCCCGCCACCCTTCTGGCGCCGCCTACATAACCTGACCATGTCGATGGGGCGAGCGAGGCCCGCAGCAAGTCCCATGCCTCAGGGCACCAAACCTCCAGAGGGAAGGCGGCACTGGAGCTCCACACAGGTCCGCCTCCGGCGCCAGTTCTCGGAACAACTCCCACTTGAAACGAGAAAGGGAGTCAGCCACACTATTGTCCACCCCCGGCACATGCCGGGCCCAAACAGTCACGTTGATCATCATGCAGCGTAATACCAGCTCCCGTAACAATTCGGACACCAACAAACACCGCGCCGCTCTCTTATTGATGACCTCAACAACTCCCTGATTATCGCACCAGAACACCACCCGCATGCCCCTCAGCCGCTCCCCCCAGACATGCAGGGCCACCACAATAGGAAACAATTCCAGAAACGTTATATTGCTCGTGACCCCCGCGATCGCCCAGTCCTCCGGCCAGCGGGCCGCACACCAAGCCCCTTGAAAGTACGCCCCGAACCCCACCGATCCCGCTGCGTCCGTCCACAACTCCAGCGTGTGATTGGACAGGGGGCTCGACTGCCAAATGGCCTCCCCATTGAACCCTTGGAGAAACGTATCCCACAGCCGCAAGTCCACGCGCATCGGCGCCGTTATACGAATCCGATAGTGTCTCCGCCGAACCCCGGACATCGCGTGCGTCAGTCGCCGCAAAAACGCCCGACCCATCGGGATCACCCTACACGCGAAATTTAGACTCCCCACCAAAGACTGAAGGTCCACCAGCGACGTCTTAGGCCGGTCCAGCACCGCTCGCACTGTCCCGCGCAACCTCTCCACCTTATCCCGCGGCAACCGCGACACCATCGCCTCTGAGTCTAGTTCTATCCCGAGGAACACCAGCCGGGTCCGAGGCCCCTCGGTCTTGTCCGCGGACAGCGGAATCCCGAACTCCCTCGCCACCGACTGAAAGCATCCCAGGCTCCCCTGACACACACCCGACGACGCCCTCCCCACAAAAAGGAAGTCATCCAAATAGTGCACGATATCCTCTGAACCCGACCGCTGCGCCACCACCCAATGGAGGAAGGTACTGAACGCCTCGAAATACGCGCAGGCAATCGAGCAGCCCATCGGCATGCACTTATCAAAGTAAAACTCACTTTGAAAGCGAAATCCCAGCAGATGAAAACTCCCCGGATGCACCGGCAGCAAACGAAACGCTGCTTCCACGTCAGCCTTCGCCATCAAAGCCCCACGGCCACAACGCCGCACCACCTGCACCGCCGAATCGAAGGAAGCATACCGCACCGCGCAGAACTCCCGCGGAATCCCGTCGTTCACCGAACGCCCTTCGGGGAACGAAAGGTTGTGGATAAGCCGAAACTTCCCCACCTCCTTCTTGGGGATTATTGCCAACGGGGACAGCACCAGGTTAGGAAACGGCGCCTCCGCAAACGGCCCCGCGATCCGACCCAAATCGATCTCCCCCTGCAACTTCTCCCGTACTACCCGCACCAACCCCCGGACCGACGGACAATTCGCCCCCCCGCCCTCCACACCCCCCTCTGGACACGGAATCCGGAAACCCGCAGTGAACCCATCCCGCAACAATTCAGCCACCCGCCCCTCCGGATACAATCTAAGCCAGGGGAGCATGGCCGCCACCCTCACAGGCGTGACGGCCAGCCGCGACAGACTACTTTCCGGAACCCTTAGCTGCGGGAGTGGCTCCCGCGCCCTCCGCTGGCCGCTTCCCACAGCGGACAGCGGGGTGACTCGCTCCGCAGATGGAACACGCATGCCGGAACTTGCAGTCCGGGAAGATGCAAGTGGTCCGGTTGTATCGCCAGCAAACATCGCTGCGTCCCGTACTCGGCCTGACCCCCCCCACCGCGGGCGTCCCGCTCCGAAAGGGCCGCATCCCCCCCCCCCCCCCCCCCCGCCGACACCCCCAGACCGGAAGCCCCCGGCGACACCTTGGCCGCCATCTGTGTGAGCCACAGCCCCACGTCCTGGGAACCCCAGGACATGAACCGGTTCTCTTCCATGCGATCGCGGAAGCGCTCGTCGTAGTTTAACCACGACCAGCCCTCGTACGTCTTACTTGCCGCCAAGATCCCATCCGCGTACGCCAGTAGCGGCCCGTACTGCGTAGGATCCCAATGCCCCACTACGCTGGCCAAACGGAGGAACGAGCGCATCCAATTATGGATGTTGCGCGCCACCGCCTGCGAACCGCCCCCCGCCTGGGCACTCTTCTTGCGCCGCTTCTTCCCCTTTCGGCGCCCCCTGCGCCCCTCCATCAATTGAAAAATATCTATGAATTGGCGCCGCCGGATCCGCCGCCGCAACGACCGAGGCACCTCCTCCCACAGTTCCGTAAGGGCCACAAGCGCAGGGGCGCCAGGCACCGCCGGCCCCTTGTCCGGAACAACCCCAGTCGCCCGCTCCCGCGAGGAGGTCGAAGAGGACGACGATGCGGAACTGGACGTCGACGAGTCCGAAGAACTCCCCCGGTCCCGTCTCCGACGCTTCCGACCCCTCCCCCTCCTGCCCCCTTTTCCAGCTACCCCCCCTTCCACCACAACCGACCCCCGCACCTCCCCCTGCGCCCCCCCCCATCCCCCCCGTGTCGGGAGCCACCCCTTCCCGCACACCCCCAGGCAGACGCGGGAAAATAACGGACTCACCTGCCGCTCCGAGGTCCCCTAGGCCCGCTCCTGGCTCCGGGGGTCTCACCGCCAGTCCTGGCCGCCCGGCCCCAGGCCCCAGGCCCCAGGCGCCCGGCCCCAGGCGACCCCGCTTCCGCAAGATCCTCCTCCGCAGCCACCCCCTGTAACGACAGTACAGCCAGCGAGGGGGAGGGCGCCCAACCCGCCCCATCACTCCAGCCCTCTGCCGGATCGCAACCTGTCCCCCCCGGCCCCCTGCCTGTACAGCTACCCCCCCCAAGGCCCCCCCACTCTTCCCAACCAGCCCCCCCTCAGCACCCCCGACCACCCCAAAACCCCAGAGTCATCCCCTGCACCCCTCGACCGGCTCCGGCCACCCCTCGCCCCCCCGCCCCCCTGTAACACCCCCCCGCCGGGCTGCCGCCCTCCTGTCCAGGCCCCCACCCGCGGCCACCGCAACATGCTCTGCTGAGGCGGCCGCCCCACTTGCACCGCCCCGGGTCCCACGCCCCCGGCCTGCACCCGGCCGACCTACCCGCCGTCCGGGCCCTGGCCCCGCTCCCGTACACACACGCCCCAACCCCCGGCCACGCGGCTCCCCGCTCTCAATTGCCCCCCTCGCCCCCGCAGCTCCGACTCCACTCGGCCCGGCCAGGCCCCCCCGCTGCACCTCCTTGCCCCGGCCCCGCCCCCGCGATCGCGAGACCCGCGCACTGGGCCCACGGCCATGCCGTTCATCCTCCGCCGCACCTACCGGCCCCACGCCCCCTCCGGCAGCAACGGCACCGCCCTCTTGCGCCTCCGCGGTCCCAGCCGACTCCCCCACAGCACCCCGGGCCTCCGCAGCGGCGTCCCAGAAGCTCACCCGATTGAGCACCGCCAGGCCGTGCCTGTAAATCGCCCGACCGACGGACTCCTCCTCCGACTCCGCGCCGGCCTCCTCCAACGGTCCAGGTACCCACGCCGCCTCCTCGGACTCCGCGCCGCTCGGGTCGTCGTCCGCTCGCTCCCGGGCCGCCATGGCACGCCGCTCCGCCGTAGCTCACCGCCGCGCCCCCAACACCGCCGATTAGCGCCCCGGCCTACCCCCACGGACCGCGAATTCAACAAAATTCCCCAGCCGCTCTCCGCCGCGCCGACGCACGAGTCCGTTCGCGCGCACGCCCCCTCGTTCCCCTAACTTATCCCCCCGTATGACTCCACCCCCCCCCCCTGCCGACCCAGCCCCTCATCCCCCTGGCAACCCTCCAATGTCCAATCCCCTGCCCTTCTCCTGCGTCCTTCCTAACGCCCCCCCCCCCCCCTCTCTGCCCGCATGCTGACCCTAACTTTATCGTGCCCCCGCTTCCCCCCCCCCCCTTCCCTTCCTTTCCTCGCCGTGGGCATGGGCCCACATTACCTCGCTCAACCGGAAACAAGTTCCGGTCGAGCTTCCAAATCACCCGTTACTTTACTGTGCTGCTAATTTTGGCACCTTCCCTGATTTCTGTTAGCATTTCATTGTCTATCTGTTCATTCTGGCCAGGCAAATGGTACTAAATACCCAATGCTATTTTATCCCCCTTTTCAAATGGAATTTGTATCCATAAGGATTCTGCAGTGCATTTTGGTTTCCTGCAGAACTTTTATCCTGTTTGACTCAATGCCCTCTTTAATATATAGGGCAAATCCTCTACCAATTTGATCCATCTTATCATTGCAATATAATTTGTATCCTGGTATAACAGTGTCCCATTAGTTATTCTCCTTCCATCAAGAATATGAGATGCCAATTATATCCACCTCTTCATTCATATTTTTTAGACTTCTGGAGGTCCATATTCAGACACAGGTCAGATAGCAAAATCCAGTCACAGTCCAGATAACACTATTGAGTATAGCCGGCTGTCTTAAAGTTAGCTGGCTATCTATAGCCAGATAACCTTTACACAATTGTACAATTTTAAAATAGTTTCCCCATTTTCATATGTAATTGTACATGTGCTTATAAGTATTTTTGTGATTAATAAATTTTAAAAAATTTTGAAATTATTGAAAATATATTTTCATGTAAAATAGTTATCCCTTGTTTGTACTAGATGATTGAGTTTTTTGGGGTAGTGCTGCTTGATTTAGCCAAATTTATTATACCATATTGTTAGTAGAAGTCATCTTGCTTGGTATCAGAGAGCTACATCCTATGGATTCTACTTTGTATCTTAAACATTCCAGAGTCCTGCCGAGATGACATTAGGCAGGGGTGGCCAATTCTGGTCCTCAAGGACTACAAACAGACCAGATTTTCAGGATATCCACATTGAATATGCATGAGATAGATTTGCATACAATGGAGGCAATGCATGTAAATCTATTTCATGCATATTCATTGTGGATATCCTGAAACCCTGGCCTATATATATATATATATATATATATATCTCCTCTTCTGAGCTGTCAAAACATGAATTGGCATAATACATTTCAGTAGAAAATCAAAATAGGACTAGCGTTTCAACACATTTCTCTGATGATGAAACAAAGCAGCAGTCCATATCCCATTATATGCTGCTGCTCACTTTACTGGGCAGCTGACACACATAGTTCCGTGTCAAAAGAGAAAGCAGGAAAAGACAACCTCCAGTCCTCATGGTACCATAATCTATCTTATTAGACAACTAGAATTTAGACAGATGAGTGCTCATTTTTCCCAGTGAGTTAACCGGCTATTGCTCCCTTCCCTCCTCCCAACAGTTTTTTATTAAATTTTTACTTTTGATTAGAGTGAATGTTTGGACTATATGAAAGAGAGATACTACAATGTGAATACAATGTTTTCTGTTGTAGGATCTTGTGTGATCCGGGATGCTTCAGGCAGCCTTAATGACACGGTTCCCATTGGTTCTTCAGACTGTGTTGGACTTGGATGCAGTTATGGATGGAATTTTACTTCATGTGCTCAGAAACAGAGCTGTCAGTATGGACTCAGCAACCAGTATCAGGTACAGGTCCATGTGAGCCCAGGAGAATAAATCTGGACAGCCAGCCCAAAAACAGAAAGTATAGCTTGATACAATGGATTATTTTCCCCTGTTTCTCTTGATTGTTTTCTCTCTCTGTGGTAGTCACAATGGCAATCAAGGAACATCTTATCATGCATCCTCTGTTAAAACCCTATCTGTAGCCAGTTTAGCAGCCAGATATAAATGTGGGATACATTGATTTCTCCAGGAAGTAAAGCATACTGCCTTGCAAGGTTTTAATTTTAAAGGCTGACCAGGGGTTTTAATCCCATCCTTTGCCTTAGTTTAGAAGAGTTTCTCCTTCTCTTTGCATCTCTCTCTTATAGTCCTACTGAGGAACTTGAGATTTCCAGTGAATGGTGAGTTTTAACGGATGCCTGCTCTAAGACCAAACCTTTCTGTACCATCTTTTGCCAGCAGGGATCACGCTTGCAGTGTAAATCTTCCTTTTTATTTCCTACCCCACCTTGGGCCCAAATGCATTAAAATTCCACCTGCCCCAATAGCCAGGAAACCTACAGCCAGATCTCATAGTAATGCATGGTACTGAAGCCAAGGGGCATGAACGCCGATACAATAACTTGTGTGTTAAAATTCTGCACCAAAATTCAGCACACTGTTTCTTAATGCACAGATTAAATTTATTTTAAACTCCCAATGCAATAGTTTAGTAGTGTACCGGGAGTTAAAAAAAAAAAAAAAAGTGCACTGACTAGAAAACGTGTGCATAAACCTGAGTTAAATGCATGCTCAGCACAGGCTGATCGCACATTTTAAACTTGGGGGAGTGAGGGAGTCTCTCAGTTGTGATTTATGCACACAAAACTCATGTTTTGCACACATAAAAGACTTTTATGAGCATGAAACATGATTTATGCACAGAAATATGTTTTCAGTGTAGAAAGCATTTTTTGTGTGCATAAAGCATATTTAGGCGCAGAAAGCGTGCTTTGTACATGCAAAGCATGTTTTCTGTGAATAAATCCTGAATGTAGGCCTGGTATCGGAATTTCAGTTTCCTATAGACTGACACTAGCACTGGAAACTTTTCTCTCCCTGTAACCAGGAATAACATTTCCAGCGCTAAGAAAATCTGAGTTAAGCCAGGGCACCTCTCTGCATTGAGGTAATAGTTAAAGCCTTCATTTGCATGGGATTTCCATGTGAGGGTGCTAAGCAGGATGCACAGTTTTTGGCCTGCAAAACTCCTTGCTGCATCAGAAGTAACATTTGTGCGCTAAGAGCCGGTTTTTAATTCCTACGCGCGGGTGTAGATTTGTGCGCACAACCCTGCGCGCACAAATCTACGTCCGATTTTATAACATGCGTGTGCAGCCACGCGCATCTTATAAAATCCGGAGTCAGCGCGCGCAAAGGGGTGCACGCTTGTGCACCCCTTTGCGCGCGCCAAGCCCTAGGGGATCCCTGATGGCTTTCCCTGTTCCCTCTGCCCCCCCCACCTTCCCTCTTCCCTCCCTTCCCCTACCTAGCCTGCCCCCTAGCCCTACCTAACCCCCCGACCTTTATTTTTCAAGTTGTGCCTGCCTCTGGGCAGGCGTAGGTTGTGCGCGCCGACCAAGAGGCCCTACGGAGGCCTCTGGCCATGCCCCCGCCCTAGACCGTCCCCACCCCTTTTTTCAAGCCCCTGGACATACGCGCGTCCCAGGGCTTGCACGCATCGCCGGGTCTATGCTAAATAGGCTCGGCGCGCATAACCCCCCTGCGCATGTAAATCCAGCTGGATTTACGCGCGTAGGGCTTTTAAAATCTGCCCCTAAACATGCGCACAGCTAATGAGAAAACTGAGTGCACCTTATTGCATCGGCCTCAATGTAAACCATTATCCTCTGTTTTTGTTCTGCTTCAGAAGTCTGAACTACTTTTTTCTGCGTTTTTAATGTGAAGTTTCTAAGCTCCCCACCAAGTCCATTTTCCACTGCTACCAAGCTCAGATGTTGCCCTTCCTCTGGGAATTCTTAGCACTTTTTATTTAAAAACATTTTTTAATACATTTTTAAAGGGGTTGCATGCGGAAAATGATCATATATATGCCTAAGTAGCCTGTATTTGTGTACAAGCTATTTTATAAACATTGAAAGAACATGCATATTTTTGGCTATGCACACACATTTACCGACATAAAAAAAGGAGCGGTCTGGAGGCTTTCGAGGGCAGGTCAAGAGGTATTGTGAAAGTTGCTATTTTATTAGAGATATTTGCATATAACTTAACTTATTCATGGATTTTACACCTTCTAACTGACTAGCGCAATTGATCTTGGACTTGTCTTCAACTTTTGGGTGGGAGATCTGGGTGAACTGGTGGGAGTTCTGGATGAAGTGCTAAAGAGTCTAAGTGGACTGGAGATGGACTGGTGAGCTGGTGATTTCAAGTACACACATAAGAAAGTATTTTCAAACGGCATGTGCATGTACGTTATAAAATATCTGTTTTTACGTGAATAGGCTATTTTTTATGCACCTAAAATATACACTCATATTTATAAAACAAGTAGGAAAGGTAAGCGCTTCCTGTTCATCCATTCAGACCAGGCTAGACTAGTGGTTTATGCATGCCAACCAGCAGATGGAGACAGAGATCAACAGGCTTACTGATGTCACTCCTTATATATCTCCATGCTGACATCAGCCTGCCAATATTCTCTGTCTCCAGCAGATGATAGGCGAACATCTCATACTATAGACTTCAGCTGAAGTTTTGGCAGGTGGCCCCTCAGGTAAAGGATTGTCTTCTCTCCCTCCATTGTATGAGATCCTTGGCTGATTTAATGAAAAAAGAAGCCCTGAGGAGAAACCCTTGTGCTCCCTCTCTCAGTGGGACAATCCAGAACAGATTACTTCCAGGGGGACTGATTGAATTGTCCATCCTCTCCCTCAGGATATTTTTGCTGTTTTCCCCCTTTAAATTCATGAAGCTGTTTTCTGCTACAGCCATAAAACTTAACAGCTAGAGTACCATGATAGCTGAAGAGTGGAGCTGTACACTGTTCCAGCAGGGAACGAAGACTGAGTGAGTACTATGCGATTTGTGTCTGAGAGGGAGTAATGGTGGCACTAGCAAGTGTGGGAAAGAGCCCGTGCTCTATATGGCTTAATGGGAGCATGGCGGAATTGTGCAATTTGGGGCAGATTTTCAAAGGGTTACGCGCGTAACCCACGAAAAGCTGCCCCTGCCTGCCTCTGCGAGCGCCGAGCACAAGCCCTGGGACACACGTATGTTCTGGGGCTTGCAAAAAGGGATGGGGCGTGGACGGGGTGGGGCTTGAGCCTCCAGGCACAGCAACCATTTGCTGCTGTGCCCGGGAGGCAGGCGTAACTTCTTCAACAAAAGTAAGGGGGGGTTCTAGGTAGGGCGCAGCGCCGGGAGGCAGGCGTAACTTCAACAAAGAACAAAGGTAAGGGGGGGTTCTAGGTAGGGCTGGCGGGCGGGTAAGGGAGGGGAAGGTGCGGGGGGGGGGCGAAAGGAAAGGAGGGAACGGAGGCAGGCTGCGTGGCTCGGCGTGCGCAAGTTGCACAATTGTGCATCCCCCTTGTGCGCGCATGTTATAAAATCGGGTGTAGATTTGTTCGCGCCGGGTTGCGCGAACAAATCTGCACCCGCACGCAGGTTTTAAAATCTGCCCCATACTCTTTCTTTGAGGGAGAGGAGCTGCAGAACTGTAATTTATCCTCCCCAGGGTGTTTGAGCTCGTCGGAGCAGACCAGACTGAGCAATTTCAGCAGCCTGGGGGTTTAGAAGTTGACACGGCCACCATTTTGGGAGCCAGGTGCTGCAGGGGAGTTGGGCCGCCCTCCTTGCCGTGGAGGGGCATGTACAGGGAGAATCTGAGATGGCTACCTATTTTCCTGCAGCCTGACTGAGGCATGTGCAGCAGCCATGTTTGAGCCGTGGGTTTGTGAAACAGAGTATGGTCCTTATGCAGCTTAGCCTGGTTTATAGCTTGAGGGTTAAATTGCCAATTTTTTAAATAAGTTTAGGGACAGCTCTAAGGCCCTGAAGTTCAGCCCAGTGATCACTTTAATGGAGTGAGGCTATGATGGATTTATGTTCCTCAACCCTGAGAGGCCTATGCAGTTTAGAACGATGTATCTGGTGTTCACTGCTGCTGTTCTGCTTTCCCATAGAGTGCATCATTAGCTTGGGCTTGGACCATGGTTTCATAAAGTATTTCTTTTGGGTATTATAATTCCTTGCATAGATTGGAAAGTATTGCCTGGGGTCAGCCCAACCCTTCCGTTTCCTTGCGGGCTGCAGGGCAGATAGCGGTAAAAAGAAGACGATGTAGAACTGTGAAGGACTTCAAAGGGGCATGGGATAAACACTGTGGATCCATAAAGCCTAGAGGAAGTGAATGAAGAGTGGGTGGCTCGCGGGATTGACGGCTACTACCTGGAGACAATACCCTTATTCAATAAACATACACATGGTTAATGCGACTCCAACATTGCTCTAAGCTTCAATGGCAAGAGGAAATGTGGAAAAAAGGACTTGCATTCACAAAAAAGCAGGGAGTAACTTGCTTGTTACGGTGGTTACTACCCCAAACCAAATAAGTCTGTTATTTCACTTTCAATGCATATCCAGCATAGCTCTCTGCTTCAACGGCAGGGGAGAAAGACTGATACTTCAAGCATATTCAGCATAGCTCTCTGCTTCAATGGCAGGGGAGAAAGTCTGATACTTCAAGCATATCCAGCATAGCACTCTGCTTCAATGGCAGGGGGGAATGAAGAAAAGTGGATCTATATACAGACAACAACCAACAAGGACTGAATTACATAGTCTGAGTAAACAAATAAGCATGGGTGTAGCTTGCTTATTGCGGCGGTTACTACCCCTAACTAATTAAGCTAGATATTTCACTCTGGTGCAGTTCCAACACTGCTCCCTACAATAATGGTGGGGGTGGAAGGGAAATAGAACCAAAAGGTTACTAACAGAGTAACAGATAAGTATGAGAAAAAAAAAGTGCAAAAGCTTGCTGGGCCAACTGGATGGGCCATTTGGTCTTCTTCTGCCGTCAGTTCTATGTTTCTATGTATACTAGGGATGTGAATCGTGTCCTCGATCGTCTTAACGATCGATTTCGGCTGGGAGGGGGAGGGAATCGTATTGTTGCCGTTTGGGGGGGTAAAAATATCGTGAAAAATCGTGAAAAATCTAAAAATCTAAAAATCGCAAAACCGGCACATTAAAACCCCCTAAAACCCACCCCCGACCCTTTAAATTAAATCCCCCACCCTCCCGAACCCCCCCCAAATGAGTTAAATAACCTGCGGGTCCAGCGGCGGTCCGGAACGGCAGCGGTCCGGAACGGGCTCCTGCTCCTGAATCTTGTTGTCTTCAGCCGGCGCCATTTTCCAAAATGGCGCCGAAAAATGGCGGCGGCCATAGACGAACACGATTGGACGGCAGGAGGTCCTTCCGGACCCCCGCTGGACTTTTGGCAAGTCTCGTGCAGTCGATCTCGGCAGGAGATCGACTGCAGGAGGTCGTTCAGCGAGGGTTCCGGCGCCTCGCTGAACAACCTCCAGTCGATCTCCTGCCGGCGCCATTTTCCGTACGAAAACGATTCGCGGCGGGAAATCGCTCACTGACCCCCGCTGGACCTCCAGGAACTTTTGGCCAGCTTGTGGGGGGCCTCCTGACCCCCACGAGACTTGCCAAAAGTCCAGCGGGGGTCCGGAAGGACCTCCTGCCGTCCAATCGTGTTCGTCTATGGCCGCCGCCATTTTTCGGCGCCATTTTGGAAAATGGCGCCGGCTGAAGACAACAAGATTCAGGAGCAGGAGCCCGTTCCGGACCGCTGCCGTTCCGGACCGCCGCTGGACCCGCAGGTTATTTAACTCATTTGGGGGGGGGTTCGGGAGGGTGGGGGATTTAATTTAAAGGGTCGGGGGTGGGTTTTAGGGGGTTTTAGTGTGCCGGCTCACGATTCTAACGATTTATAACGATAAATCGTTAGAATCTCTATTGTATTGTGTTCCATAACGGTTTAAGACGATATTAAAATTATCGGACGATAATTTTAATCGTCCTAAAACGATTCACATCCCTAATGTATACTTATTAGCAGAGGGCAACCTTCTGCAGCAGAGGACTTCAGGAACATGTGTGATGGAGTACCACATAGGGAGAGCTGGATACGGAGGATTTTTCCCTGACATTGCAGATGGCATTTTTGGTGCTGCATTTCTTCATAAGTCAACCTGCAATTCCTTATTTTCCAGTCTCGGTGGGCGCTAAGCCTTGCAGAAGAGATAAAAGGAGTGATTCTCTTTTTCTCAGAGAAATGAATTCTCCCCCTTGTATAGCAGGAGAAGATTTTATGAGAGGTGGCTCATTAGCCAAAGTATCTTTTTTGGATTCTTGAAGAAAAATAAAAAGGGAACATGTTGCCGCATGTACAAGTAGAGACATTGGGGAGGACTCCTTGCAGTTTGAACTAGATAAAGAATACACAGCAGTTGCAATAGGCGATCATCTGAAATGGATGTAGCTTTCATAGTGTCCACCAGGAAGCTGTGATTCTGGACTGTGGATTTCAGCTCTAAGGCTATCTTTGCAACCTTCCCTTAAAGAATGAACTTGGTTCTGTAGAAGGTAGCTGCTTTTAAGGGTCTACATTAGAGATGTGAATCGGAACCGGAATCAGTTCTGATTCCGGTTCCGATTCACATCGTGGGTTTTTTTTTTTTTCGTCTGGCCCGATCGTGGTTTTGTTTATCGGCTGCGCCCGAGCCGATAAACAAAAAACCCACCCCGACCCTTTAAAACTAATCCCTTAGCTTCCCCCACCCTCCTGACCACCCCCCAAAAAACCTTTTACAGGTACCTGGTGGTCCAGTGGGGGTCCCGGGAGTGATCTCCCACTCTCGGGCCATCGGCTGCCACTAATAAAAATGGCGCCAATGGCCTTTGCCTTTACCATGTGACAGGGTATCCATGCCATTGGCCAGCCTCTGTCACATGGTAGGAGCACTGGATGGCTCGCGCCATACTTAGCTTGTTACAGCTTCTTATATATTTCTCAGTGTAGAAATATATAAGAAGTTTCATCAGCGAGCCTGTTGATCTGTCTCCATCTGCTGGTCGGTGTGCATAATCTACTGGTCTGACTGTATTGAAGGAAAGGAAATTATCAGATAAGAAGTAATTTCACCTTTCATTGCAATGGAAATATATGCACATTCTGAAATATATGCACATGCTTTCATAGAATAAGTATGTGATATTTTTTAAATTGTACACTGCGCAGCTGACGCTATGCAGTTTATAAAATAATAGGCTAAATCTTCACGCATCTATTTACATATGCACATGCAGTAACATGAATAGGTTTGAAAGTTAGGCTCTTTGTGTCTTGTTTGTAATGCTGTACATATGTGTTACTGCAATTATATTATATATGCAATATGCATATATATGTGCTCTGTCCCCGCAAAAGCTTGGTGCATTTTTACAGTGGCATCATTTCTGAGGTACTAGAACTACTGGCAGATTATATCACAGGGAAATATGAAATGGATTATTCTGTCAGTCCCAGCATTTTTACCCTTGGAAATGGGGTCTTGGAAAATTCCATTCCTCCACCCTTCACAATGCAGCTACTTTTTACCCATGGCAAAAAAGGGCAGAGAAGAGGCACGATTAGGTTGGGGGAGAGACAGTAAGCATTGGGTTTTTATTTTGAAAGCCCACTGCATACTTTCTGCAATTACATTTGCACCGGTTTCAAAGTAGGTGCAAATGTACATGGGTATTATGTACCTGTTGTGCACCACTGACCAGATTTTCTAAGGAAACCCCATACAAAGTACTGACACAAGCCTTGATGACACATTAAAAGTTGCTCCCTGCTAGTACATATACTAGGCTGAAATCTTGTTAGGATGTGACTGGTCAAACTTCTAATTAATGTGGTATTACTCCAATGACTTTTTTTTTACTTTCACAAATCCCTGGACTGATGAATTTAGGCTTCTTCAGTACTTGTAGATAATTAAGGGCTTGATTTCTGCAGAAGGTGACTAAATGTTATTTTCTTATTAGTGTGATCTGATCTTGGCTTTGATTCTTTAAAAGAAGAAAACAGTCCTGCATAATAAATGCTACAGTTGATGAAAGAACCAATGAGCCATGAGAGAAGATCTGTGTTGAGTGCTTCTCTGATGATAACAACCTTGCTTTTTCTATAGAGTATGAGTATGGTGTCTGGATTTGCTCCTTTGGTCACAGCTGGAATCTTTGGGGCTACCCTTTCCTCTGCCTTAGCTTGCCTTGTTTCAGCACCTAAGGTCTTCCAGGTAGGCCTTGAACATGTCTAAAGTTTTTCATTAGGAATACCAAAAAATGCTACAATTCACAATTCAGGAATAGTATTTACAATGGTAGTGATTTCAGTGAGCCATATAAAATTACATTCCAAATCATTACTGGCCAGTTTTCACTTCATCTTCTTTGAGACAAAGACTGCATGTACATTTTAATTGCAGGCTTTGGCGGTTTTCAGAGTGAAAGTACCTTTGAAAATTGCTGTGGGTGCAAAGTGCAAATGGTCATTTGTACCTGCTTTTTAGTGTGGGTAGTATTTTGCTAGTAAAGTACATGTGAAGATTTGAAAATGCAATCTACATATATTTGTTTCCTCCCCCACCCTAAATATGACCCCAGGATTGCTTCGTCTCAATGCGGCTAAAGATAAATGCGTTGTCAAACACTGTGTGTACATTTCACTATATCAATGGTGGGAAATTTTTTACACAGATAAAATGCTTGTTACTCACATAAATCACTTTGAAAATTAACGTTTTTACGTATATGTTCTAATGCATTGACACAGTAATCTTGACAGCATGGTATTTCATGAATAGAACAGTATTTCATGTTGACAAGTATGGTGCTTGAAAGGGTGCTTTTTTAGGATCAGTAAGTTGGCTTGAAGTCAGGATTGTGTATCTAGGCTGATAAGGTAAGTACTTTCATATGGACACCTGGAGCCAAGAATAGAAGGGTTGCAATAACACACAGTTGGGTTCTGTCTTTTTTTACTGAGGAGTGATATTAAAAAGCTCCAGCTGCGATGAGGTTACCTTTCTATCTGTCTTCAGCCTGTGATTGCATATTGAAGTCAAATCATCCTAGGGAGCGGTTGCTGCTGCTACCGCTGATTTTATATTTTAAAATAGTTCTGTGGCTCCCACCACCAACAACTAAAAATACTGTTTAAATCATAAAAAATGCTCTAGCTTGGGCACATTTACTATGGTATCTGCCAAGTTCCTATTTTAAACTCCTGCTTTGCTTTCCACTTTTCAAAGCAGAACTTTTTAATCTGTTGTGCTGTTGTAGTTTCACCACCAAGGGTGCCATAGACAACTGAGCAACACTGAACTTTGGAAGCTAGAGTATTGATTAATCTTGTTAAGTAACTCCTAGTAGGATAACTAGGTTTAAAAAGGTTTGGACAAGTTTTTAGAGAACAGGTCCATTAGCAATCATTAGCCAGGAAGACCTGGAGTTGGCTATCTTCTTATGTTTGGGAGTGAGCAACAGGGAACTAATCTCCCCATTAGAATCTGCCAGGTACTTTCAAACTGGCCGTGTTGGAGACAGGATGCTGGACTGGATGGACCATTGGTCTGACCCTGCACGGCATTTCTTAGGTTCTTTTCAGATTCCCTGTGGTACTAGTATTATTGAATTTAAAAGTGGTGGGGGCACAGGCTCCAGCATGGGCACTCTCTTCATCAGCAAGATCTGGGAGGAGTACCCAGATCGCATCATGAACACTTTCAGCATGGTGCCCTCGCCCGAGGTCTTGGATGCTGTGGTAGAACCCTACAACTGATAGAAAACACAGACGAGATCCACTGCATAGACTACGAAGCTCTGTATAACATCTGTTCATCCCCCTCAAGCTGATCACCTCTACCTATGGTGGGTCTTGCCACTATGAGTGGCATGACCACTTGGCTGCACTTCTTAGCCAGCTCAGTGCCAACCTTTGCAAGTTGGTGGTCAATATGGACCCTTCCCCCACTTCCACTTCTTCATGCCTGGCTTCACTCCACTGACCAGCCAAGGCAGCTAGCAGTACTGTGCCCTGATGGTGCCTCTGCTGATCCAATAAGTCTTCCATGCCAAGAACATAGTGGCAGACTGCAACCTGTGCCACGGCTGCTACCTGATAGTGGCCCTCATCTTCCATGGCCAGATATCCATGAAGGAGGTAGAAGAAGAAATGATGAATGTGCAGAACAAGAATCGCAGCTACTTCAAGGAATGGATCCCCAACAACATGAAGATGGCCATTTGTGGTATCCAGCTCGGGGGCTTTAATATGGCTGCCACCTTTGTTGGCAACAGTATGGCTATCCAGGAGCTCTTCAAGCACCTCTCAGATTTATTCACTGACATGTTCTGTTGCCAGGTACATGGACGAGGGCATGGATGAGATGGAGTTTATTGAGACATGAACGACCTGGTCTCCGAGTAAGAGGTCGCCACAACTGAGGAAGAGAAAGACTTTGGGGAAGATGCAAAGGCGGAAGCCTAAGCAAATGTTACAAAACAAATTATGATCCAGGATCTTCCAGAGCATCCAGCCCTGTGTCTTGATCCCCATACTTGTGGAGATCCGGAAGGGTCTCCCTTGATCTTACTTCACTCCTTGTAGTAATTCTGCATTGGTGACTCCACGGTTTGAAAGGTCTGTGGGTAGAAACCTGCTGACCCAGCCAGGCTCCCAGTGAAGAGGGGTGTCTTAAGAAAAACCTCCTCACAACAAAAAGTGAAATACTCTCTTCAAAACCTTTCCTAGACTGGTGTCTTGCTATCAAAGGTGCTTGCCACATTCATTGGGAATGAGCTCACTGATCTTCAGCCCCTGTCCCATTGGTACAGACTGCGAGGATGACCTTCCCCAAGGGAGCAGGGCGAACTACAGTCCCTTCTGTGGTAGAGTTCTTCCAGCCTTCCAGCTTCTCACGCAGCCGAGACTGTCACAGGTAATTGCCAAGTTCAAGGAGTGAATGGGCTCATTGGTCTTCAGACGAGGAGTGCAAGATCCAAAGGGATTCAGGCCAAAATTACATCTTTACTGCAACTAAAATACCTATGATCCACTGGTAGGTTGTGCACAAAGAATCCCCCTCCAAAAAGGGAAACTGATGAGCCAGGGAGGAAAAAATCTCTACATCTTGACTCTCTGATGTCTGCTCTGCACTGACTCTAGCCATACCTTTAGTCACAGAACGGCTGGTTATCAAGGGCATGAGCAACTAATCCTGGCACTCCAAGGTGGGAGGAGGGCAAGAGGGGATGGATAGCTCAAGATATTGCATCTCAGAAAATGGATCATAAGCTTCAACAGCAAGAGGAAATGTGGAAAAAAGGATTTGCACTCACAAAGACGGGAGTAGCTGGCTTGTTACGGCGGTTACTACCCCAAACCAAATAAGCCTGATACTTCACTTTCAATGCATATCCAGCATAGTTCTCTGCTTCAACGGCAGGGGAGAAGAAAAACTGATACTTCACACATCCAGCAGAGCTCTCCACTTCAACGGCAGGGGAGAAGAAAAAAAAGGGTTCGCACTCACAAAGCGGGGAGTAGCTGGCTTGTTACGGCGGTTACTACCCCAAACCAAATGTGCCTGATACTTCACTTTCGATGCATATCCAGCATAGCTCTCTGCTTCAACAGCAGGGGAGAAGAAAAACAACCAATAAGGGCTGTATAACATAGTCTGGGAAAAAACAAATGAGCATGGGTGTAGCTTGCTTATTGCGGTGGTTACTACCCCTACTACCCCTAACTAATCAAGCTAGATATTTCACTTGGATGCAGCTCCATCACTGCTCTCTACATTAATGGTGGGGGAGGAAGGGAAATAGAACCAAGAGCTAAGAGAAATAGATAAGTATGAGAGAAAAAATGTGTGAAGCTTGCTGGGCAGACTGGATGGGCCATTTGGTCGTCTTCTGCCGTCATTTCTATGTTTCTATGTTTCTATGTTTCTATGGAACTAGGGTATACAGCGATGGACTGAGGGGTCCGGTCACATGTGAAAATAAATAATTGCTGAAAGCAAAATGAAATCATGATTTGCAATATAAACTTAGTTACCTAGAGCAGTGGCTCTCAACCCAGCCCTCGGGGCACATCTAGTAGTCAGTCAGGTTTTCAGGATGCCCACAATGAATATGTATGAGATAGATTTGCATGCACTGTCTTTATTTTATGCAAATCTATCTCATTCCATATTCATTATGGATATCCTGAAAACTGCTCTGAGAATTGCATTGAAAACCCCTGAACTGGAGTGTAATTCCCTTAGTATGTGAAAACTTTTCAGAGGGATAGCTGTGTTAGTCTAGTAAAGCAAAAAAGACAGGAATCAAATGGCACCTTATAGACTAATTTATTAAAGCATGAGGTTTAATAAATGAGTACATTTCTTGTACATCACTTTGTGCATCTGACAAAGTGGACTCTGAATCAAAAGCTCATGCTTTAATAAATTAGTTAATTTATAAGGTGACTACTGTCTTTTTTCACTTAGTATGTGTGTAATAGAAACACAGTAAATAAAGGCAGATAAAAACCATATGACCCATCTAGTCTGCTCTGCTTAACAATTCTTATGGTACTTACTAATGCATGTTGTTCACAAATTGGGGATTCATTTTTCTCCCATAGCTCATGGATTTGCCAGTAATGGCATTTCTTCCACTGCCATTCTTCTTGTAATCTCTTGCTCTCAGCTACAACACACACACTTCTAAATCTGAACATACACACACAGAGAATAAACATCTCTCTCTAGAGCAGGGGTGGGTAAACTATGGCCCTTGAACCAAATCTGACCTGATGATGGGCTGTTTATGGCCCTCCTTCTATGCAGTTTGTCCCATTATAACTTTCCCGCTAGTGCCTTGCCTGACATCACGGGCCTTTGTCGATATCATCGACCTGGGTGTTGGTGCCTGGCAGTGACATCCCCCTCAGAGACATAGCAGCATAAGGACAGCATTGTGGCCAATGGGCAAGAAAAGGAGCGCAGCGGGGCAGGAAGAGAAGAAGCATCACGGCCCTGCCAGAATCGGAGAAGCATCGCAGCCCCACCAGAATTGACTGTGTGGCTGGTGAGGCAGGAAGGGGAGAAGCATTGCAGCCCTGCCAGAATTGGCAGCTTGGCTGGCGGGGTTTTAGGTCGGAAGAGCAGCATGGCATGGCTCTTAATCATCATGGCCACATTTGGGTCTGCTGCAGGGGCTGAAGATGGAGACTGCTTCTGGAGGGGGAGAAATGTGAGTGAGAGAAGCAGTGTGTGTGTGTGAGTATAGGTGAGAGAGAGCATATGTGTGTGTGTATGGGTGGGTGAGAGAGCATTGTGTGTGTGTGTGTGTATATGAGCAGGAGAGCATTGTGTGTGTATATGGGTGAGAGAGCATTGTGTGTGTGTGTGTATGGGTGGGTGAGAGAGCATTGTGTGTGTGTATATGAGTGAAAGAGCATTGTGTGTGTGTGTGTGTGTGTATGAGTGAGAGAGCATTGTGTGTGTATATGGGTGAGAGAGCATTGTGTGTGTATATGGGTGAGAGAGCATTGTGTGTGTGTATATGGGTGAGAGAGCATTGTAGATTTGTATGGGTGAGAGAACAGTGTGTGTGTGTGTGTATATGGGTGAGAGAGCATTGTGGATTTGTATGGGTGAGAGAGCAGTGTGTATGGATGGATGAGAGAGCATTGTGTGTGTGGCTGGGTGGATGAGAGAGCATTATATGTGTGGCTGGGTGGATGAGAGAGCATTGTGTGTGTGGCTAGGTGGATGAGAGAGCATTGTATGTGTGGCTGGGTGGATGAGAGAGCATTGTATGTGTGTGTGTGGATGGGTGAGGGAGAACATTGTGTGTGGGTGAGAGAGCATATATGTGTATATGGGTAGGTGAAAGAGAGCATTGTATATTTGCGGGTGAAAGAAAGCATGTGTATGGGTAGGTGAGAGAGCATTGTGTGTGTTATGGGTGGGTGAGTGAGAATGTGTGTGTGGATGGATGAGAGAGAGCATTGTGTGTGTGTGTGTGTGTGTGTGTGTATGGATGGGTGAGAGACAGCATTGTATGTATGGGTGGATGGGTGAGAGCATGTGTATATGTATGTGGGTGAGAGAAAGAAAGCACGTGTCTGTGCAACAACCCCGCTTCATCTCTGCCTGCTAATCGATGACAATCTCAGGGCATCTGGAAATCAAAGGTTCCCAGGTATGAAGAGTGAGGAATTTTTAAAAAAATCCTTACTAGTTTGATTTGATGTGTCTGTGTTGAAATATTTTATAAGAGTTTTGAACTATTTAGATGTTCTATTTGTTAATTGGTTTGAATTCTTCATCTTATTGGTATGGTTGCTGCTTTGGTCCTCTCACTGTGCTGTGTATTTGGCTCTGTAACTGCTCTGCCCCTCCATTCACAGACTTCTAAGGGAGACCTCTCTCCCCCCCGGCTCCCGATTCAAATAAGCACCAGTAATGTGGCCCTGTTTAAAAAAAAAAAAAGTTTGCCCATCCCTGCTCTACAGCAGTAGTTCCAACCTGGATTCTGTAAGATCATGACGGGGGGTCTGACAGAAGGGAGGCAACCGAAGTGCAGCTGCTGAGAAACAGAGCAGGCTGACCTTGACTCTGAGGGGCTCTGTTCTGAGGCTCCTCCTGCCTGATCCCATGCAGAGGAGAGGAAGAACACAACTTCAAGAAGCCCCCAAACTGGCCCGCAGGGGAGGCAGGGATGAATGTGGCTGATTGCCACAGCAAGGAATCTGAAACTGCTCCACATCAGGGAGAAGGGGAAGCGAACTGCCACCAGCACCTTCAGCAGCTGCTGCTCCACACGACCAGAGGCGGCAGCAAGCAAGGTGATGATCCTGAGGAGCATTTCTCACCACTACTACATGACCTCTGGCTGGCCTGCTGGCCTGAGAGTGAGGGGGAAAGAGTGCACTGAAGGAATAGTATGGTCATGGTGGGGGCAGGAGAAGAAGGGGTTATAGTGGGATCAGCACTCAGAAAGGGGCGGAAAAGGGGTCACAGGGAGGAGAGGGAGAGCACTTGGAAAGGGCTTTAAGGGGACAGGAGGGAGTGCTATAAACTGCTTGGCACCTTATGGGCTGCCTTAAATATGCTGCTGCATCTGTTTTGTGGAGATGTTTGTATTTATGTGAGTTCCTTAAAGGTGCAGCTATAACCTCTGGACATGCTGAGATGTTTGCATTCTTACCTAAATAGTCCAGTGCTGATTTTACTGAGATGAGTTGTATTCTTAGTCCTGTTGCTAACATTTTGTTTTATTTTAATATACTTTGCCTTTTTTGATACTTCAAAGCAGATTTCATTCAGGTACTATAGGTATTTCCCTATCCCCAGAGGGATTACAATCTATTTACTATAAAGATTTTCTCCCATTTTGTGTCATGGGAAAAATGTTTAGTAAATAAGGCCCTATGTTTTCAAGTTAGCCCTGTTCTATGTTTTGCCTAATTAGTCCTATTATTGATCAATATCAAATGTAATCCTTACTCTGAAGCCTTCTTCAGACTAGAACTGTTAAGTCTCCTTCTAACTGAGTGCTACCTTTCAAATATATTGCACCCCATCTTGGGTGAATTTTTTTAAAATTTAAAACGGTGGGTAATAAATCCAAAATAAATAAAAGAACACTTGGCACGAGGCCATGGGGAGGGAGGACCAGGGAAGGGACTGCAAAGGGAAGAGGACAGGAGGCAAGGCTCTCAGGAAGGGGCTATGGGGAAGGGAAGGAGGGAAGGGGCCATGGGAGAGGGGGGGGGGGGGGGGGGGAGGGTGCAGCACTCAGAAAGGAGCGATGGAGGAAAGGCAGGAGGAAAGATTTCATTTTGAAATCCCCAAGCATGATTTATGGTGCTGGCATTGCAAATCCTGAAACAGGTGCGCAAAGTGTGTGGGCACTGAAATACCTACGGCACTGACCAGTCCCGTAATTTCAAAGAGAAACATGCTGGGAGTTTCCCTGTTGAAAATGTGCTTGGTGGACCCGTGGGCCTGCAAGTGATGTGTGCATTTTCTTTTCTTGTTGTACACAATATGGAAAGCTTGGGAGTGAGCGCCAAAGTGGTGGCATGGATTACAGATAGAAGACAGCGAGTAATGGTAACTGGAACCTACTCTGAAGAGAGAACAGTGTTAAGTGGAGTACCACAAGGGTCGGTGTTGGGACTGGTTCTGTTTACTATCTTTGTGGGTGACATTGTGGAAGGGATAGAAGGTAACGTTTGTCTATTTGCGGATGATACTAAGATCTGCAACAGAGTGGACATGCTGGAAGGAGTGTAGAGAATGAGACGCTTTATTTTTATCATACTTCCTCTCTGTTTATTCCAATCGAAGCCATTTGATCCCTTAGAAAAAGCTTTACCGCTGTTCTGTTTCAGTGCCTGTGCAAGGATAACCTTTACCCTATGATAGGATTCTTTGGCAAGGGCTATGGGAAGAACAATGAGCCAATCAGAGGCTACCTGTTGACCTTCCTCATTGCGGTCGCTTTCATTCTTATCGGTAAGCGCATTCAATTTTAATAATTTGGTTTGTATCAAGTTATTTAAAAGAAAACCAACAAAGTAGATGGGGGCCAGAGGGTGCCTATTTAAGGCTAATGACTGTTTCTGGATGCAAAGTTTCTGGGATCACTAGGTCCTACTCTCTATCCAATACTTTGTTGGTTTTCTTTTTAATTCATTTCATTTTGACAGGCCAATCTGTTGCTCTCTTTCTTGCCTCATGATATTGTACTAGTGATACTCAACTTTTTTTTTATCCCTGAGTAATCCGCATTAGCAGAGAGCCCAATGCTTCAAATAAGTATCTTCCGATCTCCTTTTAATTTTAATCTTCATGTGTAAAATGCTTGCTCCATTTGATTCTGTGCAGCTTTGCGCGATATAAAAGAACGGGACTGAGGCGTGGCACTGCCCCATCCCTTTTCTGTCTCTCTTAGTGAGTGTGGCAGGAGGGGGGAGAGGGGGATTTCCGGGATGCACACTGCGATGAAGGGAATTGGATTTGGGGAACTTGAATGCACCCTGTACAGTGCAGATTTCATGGAAATTCTTGATAGCTCAGACTCACAGTGTGAAGTCTGTTATTTTGCTTGTTATTGCCTGAATATCACCCACATTTCCCCACAAAATTCTAAAGCTTCATATTAACGCTGACGTATGTGAGCACTTCATTTATTGGGCTGTAGCGCTGACACACGGTTGTTAGATAATAACTATATCTCTGATCCAGAGATTTTGTGCAATGTGCTGCATTCAGTATATTTTACTCTTGCAGTTTTCACCCTTACTCTTCCCCACTTGTCTTCTAACTTCCCCTGATGATTATGTTGGTCAGATAGAGATCTGCTACTGGCTAAAGCCTTCAAAGGGGACCAGCTCCTAGAATGAGACCTACAAGATGGTTTTTTTTGTCAGCAGAGAGTCTGGCAGTCAGGGATTTGTGCAACACTATCCAGATGTACGTGGTTTCTCTAGCCTCAACATTTTGGAGATCTAACCAAGAAGTCATTGGACTTGCCGAACCCTAACAGCCTTTGTCATAAAATTAAAAATCAGGATTTCCCTTTCAGGTTATTGAGATTTATAGTAATTCTTTCCTTATTCCTTCAATATGCTATGCATAAGAGACCAATATTATTCTTAAGTGTATTAAGCTTATTTATTGTATATGTGTTTTTTAAAATTATTATTTGTTCTATTAACTTCACATATAATGTTTCTGATCATATTTTTGTCACATACACTGTCTTTGGCTATGCTAACCTCAGGTATTTTATCCTTAGCATTCTATAATAAACTGGGGCTTATTTAGCCCTTGTCTGTAAAAAAAAACAACCAAAACAAACAAACAAACAAAAAAACCCAACAAAAAAACAAAACAAAACAAAAACTATAGACAGAGTTTATATCCATAGCATAGATTTTCAATATTTATCAAGTTTTAATTAGCTGCTGCTTTGATTGATTCTGGCTTGGCAGGAACAGACATTAATATATATTTTCTCTTTGTTCCTGTAGCTGAACTGAATACAATTGCCCCAATCATCTCAAATTTTTTTCTATGCTCGTATGCCCTCATCAATTTCAGCTGTTTCCACGCCTCTGTCACCAACTCACCAGGTAAAAGCTTCAGCAGGAGGGGCTGAAATTCCTGGATAGGGTTATGTTTTAGGTTAAATATAGGGCCTGATTTACTAAGGCTTTTCTCCCATTCTTTGTCTATGGGAGAAAAGCTTAATGATCAGGTCTCTAGGTAGATCTGAATCTAGATACTTTTGAGAGTAGCTTGGTATAGACGGCATTATTAGAGATGGATTTCTGTTGTGGGATGGGGGGGCCTTATTATGAAGGCAGGATCCCTGTGACAATGCAGACCTGTTTGGCAAAAATAAGTTCAAGCTATGTTGATATGCTGGGATATCATAAGGGGTAAGACCTAATTGTATTTAATTAGGATGCAGGATCTTTCCTTTCTGTTTAACAATTCTAAATATAACATAAGTGAAGACAAGCAGAATACCAGCCAATGATATAGTTATTAGACGTATTTCAACATGAAGGGAAAATATGTTTTGGACCAATATTTTTTTGTAAAGGTGAAAAACGCCTCTTGTCCAATTACTGCTCCCAACCCACATTCAATGTAAGGCTTCTGAACGGTGCACAGTCATCACCTTTTCTGTTTAAATTGTTACAGAAAGTGGTAAAAATATGCTAAATTTAAAAATATAAGGAAGCCCATCTTAAGAGTGACTGTGAAGGCAGGGGCACACTCAGTAGCAGGGCTTAGTCCCCTGGCATGGATTCTCAGACAAGGGTAGGAGAGACCTCCAAGGCCCAAGGAGTGGTATCAGTTCTGCTCCGCCAAATCGCCTGTACCCAGGGCACACAAAAGTATGCCCGACATTGGGTTACATGCACACTTTTACCCACACTAAGCTCCGGGCAATTTTATAACAACTATTTATGTGCATAAAACAGTGTTTTATATGTGCAAATGGCTTTGAAAATTCAGTCATACAAGCCTAGGAACGAACCCTCTCCTCTCATGCTCTTTCCTTATTTTCTTTACTTCAATACAGGGGGAAAAGCTTCAGGCTTGCCTGCCTTGGTGCAAAGTCTGCAGCCACTTTTTACACATGGACTTTGCACTAAATTTCAAAGGAAAAGCACACATGTACTTTCCCTTGAAAAACTGCCCTGGGTATAAAGTGACTTCTAGGCAGCTGCACTTGCTTTTAGTGTGGGCAAATGGAAATTTAATTTAATTTACAAATTTATAATCCACCTTCCACAGGTTATATCATTCCAACATGAATTACAATCATTCAACCATAAAATAAATACATCTCAATCCTATAATAAAAATCATTTTAAAAAAGTGACCTGCTTATCAATTCAAAAAGGAAAAAAAGCCCCACAGTCCATGTCCCCTAAACATTACATGCAACAATTCTATTAATTAATAGAATTTACACTTTCGAATAATAGAAGGACTAGGGGGCATTCCATGAAGTTAGCAAGGAGCACATTTAAGAGTAATCGGAGAAAATTCTTTTTCACTCAATGCACAGTAGAGCTCTGGAATTTGTTGCCAGAGGATGTGGTTAGTGTAGTGTAGCTGGGTTCAAAAAAGGTTTGGATAAGTTCTTGGAGGAGAAGTCCATTAACGGCTATTAATCAAGTTTATTTAGGGAATAGCCACTGTTATTGATTGCATCAGTAGCATGGGATCTTCTTAGTGTTTGGGTAATTGCCAGGTTCTTGTGGCCTGGTTTTGGCCTCTGTTGGAAACAGGATGCTGGGCTTGATGGACCCTTGTTCTGACCCAGCATGGCAATTTCTTATGTTCTTATGTTCTAATTTATAAAAACACAGAAACATAGAAATGATGGCAGAAAAAGACCAAACGGTCCATCGAGTCTGTCCACGACAGCACCTGCTGCACCATACAGGTCAACCCCATACTTATAAGTTTCTCAGACTGTAAAAGTCAGGGCCCTTGATTATTGCTGTCTGAGTTTGTTTTACCATCTTCAGATCACTAGACACTATCACCCCACACTAGACACATACAGCTCTTTTGGATTACCGCACCCCAGATACATGACTCTGCATTTCTTGGCATTGAATCCCAGCTGCCATATCTTCGACCACTGATCAAATTTCTTTAAATCACGTCTCATTCTCTACACTCCTTCCAGCATGTCCACTCTGTTGCAGATCTTAGTATCATCCGCAAATAGACAAACGTTACCTTCTATCCCTTCCACAATGTCGCCCACAAAGATAGTAAACAGAATCAGTCCCAACACCGACCCTTGTGGTACTCCACTTAACACTGTTCTCTCTTCAGAGTAGGTACCAGTTACCATCACACACTGTCTTCTATCTGTAATCCATGCCACTACTTTGGCGCTCACTCCCAAGCTTCTCATTTTATTCACAAGCCTCCTATGTGGAACCGTATCAAAAGCTTTGCTGAAATCGAAGTAGATCACATCGAGCCCGCTTCCTTGATCCAATTCTTTAGTCACCCAATCAAAATAATCAATCAGATTTGTCAGATAGGACCTTCCCCTGGTGAATCCATGCTGCCTCGGGTCCAGCAATCCTCCTGACTGTAGATAGTTCACTATCCTTTCCTTCAGCAGAGTCTCCATTAATGTTCCCACCACTGAGGTAAGGCTAACCAGCCTGTAGTTTCAAGCTTCCTCTCCGCTACTGCTCTTGTGAAGCAGTAAGAAGAGAGGAACCTCCATAACTCTCCTCCAATCACTTGGCACAACTCCCTTTTCTTGGGATTTACTGAGCAGGTCATGCAGCGAACTCGCCAGCACATCTCTGAGCTCCCTCAGATCCTGGGATGAATCTCATCCTGCCCCATGGCCTTGTTTACTTTGTTTTCATAGCTCTTCCCATACATTCTCTTCTGTAAAACGGAATTTCATTTACCCCATCTCTATCTACGGTCTTGTCAATCAGCAATGGTCCTTCTCCAGGGTCTTCTTTAGTGAACACCGAACTGAAGTATTTCTCTATCTCTTTCCACACAGTGCTCCTTATCCCCTTTCAATTTCACTATACCACTTCGGGCTTCCCTTCTTTCTCTGATATATCTGAAAAATGTTTTGCCTTCTCTCTTTATCTCTTTGGCAATCCTTTCTTCTGCTTGACTTTTGCTTTCCTGATTACTTTCTTTTTTTCCCTCGTTTTTAACAGATATTCTTCTTTGTGTTCCTTTTTTTGGGATCCTTTATACTTCTTGAATGCTGTTCTTTTTGCCTTCATTTTTTCAGCCACCTCCTTAGAGAACCAGATCAGTTGCTTTTTCTTCTTACTCTTCTTTACTTTCTTAACATATAGATTTGTTGCCTTTGTAATAGCTCCTTTTAATTTGGCCCACTGTTGTTCTACCTCACCCATTTTCTCCCAGTCTTCCAGTTCTTCCTCCAGGTAGATTCCCATTTTGACAAAGTCCATATTTGTGAAATTCAAAACTCAGGAAATTATGTGACTTCTCTGTATCCTATTTCGATACCGAACCATATCGTCTGATGATCACTAGTGCTCACTCTACTTTCTCCTAAATTATTTAAGAAAAACCAGATTAACATCACGTGAGCCCCTACCCGAACATCAGAGACATTATCCCCATTTCTGGGGTAATGGAACCCTCCTTCCTGGGTTCCATTACCATTTGTTTGATCAGAGCACCTTGAAGGGCATCAATTATCTCTCTACGTTTTGCAGATTCTGAGAAGAGATGCTCCAATCCACATCCAGAATATTAAAATCTCTGAGCAACACTTCTCCCTTCTTTCCCACCTTTTGGATGTCCGCGATCAGGTCTCTGTCCAGTTCTTCTGTTTGGATTGAAGGCCTGTAGATCACATCAGTAAAAATGGAAGCACCATCTTCTCTTTTTAGGATGGTCCATAATGCTTCTTCTTTACCCCACATCTCTTGCAATTCAGGTGTTTGTATTTTGTTTTTTGACAAAAAGAGCTACTCCTCCCCCTTTCTGTCCTCTCTGTGCTTCCTTAACAAATTAAAACCTCGGATGGCCACATCCCAATCATGAGACTCAGTGAACTATGTCTCCATAACAGCAACAATGCCCAATTTCACCTCTATCATTAGGGCATCATTAGGAAAAGATTTTATTGCACAAACTACTAGCACTTGTAGTCATAGCTTTCCAGCTGCTCTTCCTAGTTGCCTTTTTCGTTTTTTTGAACTGATTGATTTTGTTACTTTCTCTTCCCACTTCCTGTATTGCTTGGGGGTGACATTCTAATTTCACTGGCCACCTCCACTCTCTAGTTTAAATGCCTGACAATATATGATCTGAATTTTTCACTTAGCATCCTCTTTCCTGCCACAGACAAAAATGTAGGCCATTCTTACCATATAATCTTTTATTGCTCCATACATGGCCCCAGCCTCCAATGTATCCAAAATCATTTTCCTTACACTAGATTTTGAGCCAGACATTGAAATCATCTATATGGCATAATATTTCCTTTCCCTTTCCATGAACAGGTAATACTTATATGCAAATTATCCTGAAAACATAAAAGATAAATTACATAAAATTCACATTTCCTGAAATTTCAATCTGTGCGTGTTTTGGAATCCTATCCAAAACCTAGCCCCAGGATATCCCCTACCCCCATGCATACATTTAACCAGACTGAGGAAGGGCATTTATCAGACAACCAATTTTCTCTCATAGAGTTTATGCAGGAATGATCAATGCGATTAAAAGAAGAATATTATAGGGTTCAAAGATTAGCAAGAGGATTGAGAATTTTTAATGAGCCTAAATTATATCTAGAATATGTAGAGACCTACAAGGGTGATGTGTAATTTTGACTAAATGTTCACTGGCTCATGATTTTAATTGTCCAAGTAGCTGAAGCAGAGGTAGAAATAAAATGTAATGATATAATCAGGATTCCTGGATTGCCACAATTTTGTGGCTACAGAAATTGCCATATAATCTACCTTTTGCTGCTGAAATGCAGCCACCAGCCCCTGCTGTCTTCTCTGAGGCTGGTTGCCATTGCCCTGTCCCACTGCTCTGCATTCTGTGAGCTTATTGGCTCTCACTATCCCCTTCTTCCAGCAGCTATGACTCCAGTCTTGCCCTGTCATCTCTCTCCTTTCTTCCCACGCACCCATGTGTCATCTATTCCCTCCTCCCTCTACTAACTCTGAGCCATGTATCTCCAAGAGTTCTCATACAAGCATGGTGGTACCGCTGGGCTACAAGACTCAAAGCTAGTAGAGAAGGGAGAGAAGATCTGTATCTAAAGAGTGGGGGGTGAGGGAGGAGAGAAAGACGGCACATGGGGAAGGATGAGAGAAGGGAAGGGAAAACACCTGGCAATATTGGAGCCACATTTTCTGTCTGGGGGTGGGAGAGATAGGAGAGGAAGGAATAATTTACACATGTAGGTGTGAGAGGAGAGATGAGGGACACACACAGTATGAGGGGCACAGAGTAAACACTTGTAAGGAGGGGGTATAAAGAAGACACCATGCGAGAGAGTGGTGGAGGACTCACTTGGAAGAAGGGAGGAAAGGTAGGGCTAGTAAACATATACAGTAGATAGAGGCCAGTAGCTACATGAAGGGAGGGAAGGGGTGAGGAGAAGAAGAGAACACATGGTGAAAAAAGGGAGGCACGACCACTGAGAAGGGTGAGAGAGGAGGACAGGCTGTAGTGAAAACTTGGAGTAAGAAAGAAGAGGAAAAAAAGGAATGAAAAGTAAAAGAAAATAGGCAGAAACAAATTAATTAGAAAGGAAAGAAAATGAAAAGAAAAAACTTGACACACATAAGGCTGCAAGATTCTATCAATATGCACCAAATAAGATACTTTTAACTAAATCAAACTTTGTTGGTTTATGCAAAATGTGCTACATAATCTAAAATACTGTGCTGCATAACTGCCACAGAATTTGCCCCGGGCACCTTAATTATAATATTATAAAAATAGCTTCTGAGGAAGATAAGCACTGCATATGTTTGGTATGTGCTGTATAAATCATGATAAAAATAAAACTAATGCCCATGATGTGGGGGAGGGATGGCAATTTGTTAACTGCCCACCTTGGTGCAAAGTCCCTGGGTGCCTTATCCCTGCAGATTTTGCACTTAGCTTTCAAAGGGAAAATACATGTGGACTTTCATCGTGAAAATCATCCCAAGTAGCTGCTTCAAGTGTGAGCAAAATTGTGGTGGGAAAATAATACACCCAGGGCTGAAACGTCAATCTGTGCACCTTATTTAAAAGAAGACACCAAAACAGGTGGTCAGGGCTGCCTTCTGCCAATCCAGCTATAAATTTGTACTCCGCATATGTTTAGCAGGATTGAGGGAGAGTGGTTTTCACACAGCTAATTCACTTTAAAAATGGTCCTCTCTAACGTCATAATAATTTGCCAATCTGGATACAAATATCATCATATTATTATCTGTAAAAAAAAAAAAAAAAAAAATGTATTATGTGTATTTTCTTTTTGTATTTCAATAGGTTGGAGGCCATCATTCAAATATTACAGTAAATGGGCATCCCTGTTTGGAGCTGTTGTGTCTGTGGTTATCATGTTCTTACTAACCTGGGAAGCAGCCCTGATAGCTATTGGCATTGTCATTTTCTTACTGGGATATGTTCTCTATAAAAAGCCAGGTAAGTCTGGGACTTTGTGATGCGAGCTTACACGCTGCATTGTGATTGGTTGATGAAGCTGCGTTGAGATGTCACGTCTTTCTTGGTCATGTGCCTGTTGGCATGGCATTATCACGCTTCAAATCCAAAACATTTGTGGAAATTAATAAGAAGGACTTTTGTCAAAATGAAATTAAGGTATTATAGTTTTCCAGTTTTTGATCTTGTGCATTACTGTGTTGTACTACTGTCAGGCAAAATGTCCCCTGCAGAATGTCTAACTTGCTCAAGTCCACATGAGGATGAGCTTTGTAATATCTGAAATAAGAAACTGAATTTTTGGCGTGGCTCGGTGGCAAGTGCTGCACCCTCGCATGTGTGGAGCACATGAGTTCAATTTCTGGGCCTGGCTTCTGTTTCCTTGGGCTGGCCAAGGCTGGGGGATACTGCGGAGGCAGTGTTCACAATCCCTGGGAGGGAGGGAGTATAGTCACAGCCCTGACTCAATGCCAATATTTTGTGGCCAGGGTTAGGGTCCACATGAGCCAGATTCCAGAAGGAGCCATGGTTTGTGACCCCCTGATCAGAGACTGCTGCCGTAATGGCTGGGCTGAGTTGGAAGGGGGATAAAAAAAAAAAAAAAAGGGCTCATGGTGCTATAGCTCAAAAGAGGTTGGGTTCACATGAGATGGAAACCCAAAGCAGAGAGCAGAAGAAATTGAATGTCAGTTTGTATGAGGGTCGATAGCACTGAAGTCAATGGAGTCACATGCTGAAGGGATATAGGAGCCACTGTAATAAGCTACACTGTCTCTATTACGAGTTTTAACTCAGTGTTAGTATGAGGTTTTTTTTTGTGCTAACCTAACCCCAGTATGTAACAGGAATTTTAGAGCCAAAAAATCCCCATGCTAAAACAAGAGTTAGAATCTGTATCTCATGCTAATTGCAGGGTAATAAGCCCTTATATTAGCATGTTGCGGATTGGGGTCCTCCCTCCTCTCCCAGCCTCCTCCCTCTCAGTTAAAAAAAAAAAATGGCCAGATTGGAACTTCCACCCTCTGGAACCCCCTCCTACCCAACAAAACAGATGGAGCCTTCCAAATCCCCTACCAGGAGCCCAAGCCAAAGAAGACCTTACTTCCTCACTGGCAGCCGATTGGTCCCTCCACTATCAGCTGTCAGTGAAAGGACCAATCCCCTTGGGAGGTCGACATGCTTGGGAAGGAAGGAAGGGAGGGAGGATGCGCCAGGCCAGTGTGGCCTGGCCCGGCTACTTCAAGCTGAGGCAGGAGGGTGAATTCCACGCGGAAGATCGGGGAACTTTTTTTTTTTTTTAGTGCGGATTTTCAGGTAATGGCATGCAAAATGGCCATCGAGTTGAAAAAGCTCATTAGCATGATTTTTCTTTTACTCCTGGTCTATTTGTATATCATTAGCTTCATGCATCCTGTGGGGACCGCTTTTTTTTTTTTTTTTACATGCGCGTTAAATAAAACCCATGCTAAAATCTAACTGCAATTTTAGTACAGATTTTATTACCTCGACCTGTGGTGATTTCCTTAACAAGAATATGAATTGGAAAACCCGCTGTTACATCTTAACAGTATATTATTACTTAATACAGAAACATAGTAACATGCTGGCAGAAAAAGACCATACGGCCTTTCTAGTCTGCCCATCTTTGCTAACTATTCAGTTTACAATCCTTATCTCTCCCTCAGAGAACCTCTGTGCTTATTCTATGCTTTTTTGAATGAATATACTGTCCTGCTAAGGTAGGCTGTTCTGTGCATCTACTACCCTCTCTGTAAAGAAATATTTTCTAGGATTACGCCCCCCTTTCAACCTCATCCCATGAACCCTCGCTCCAGAGCCTCCTTTCCAAGGAAGCCTTGGAGATATTTAAATGTCTGTCATTTTTCCTCTATCCCGCCTTTCCTCTTGCTTTTCCTCTTGGATATATAATTTAGTATTTCTTCTATTTGATTTATTAATGTGATGAGGGGAGAGAGCATGCACTTTTCTTTCAAAGTTATAGATGCTTTTCTGAGACTGGTTGTACTAAGTTGTAACTCTTTTTATTCAATCTTAGCATGGAAATGTCACTAAGGTCGGTAGAACTAGCTTGAAACTAGCAGTAAAGGAGCTGAGTTTGGCTTTAGTTCTGAGTTTATGGAGAATGGGGTTGGTTTTTTTTTTGGGGGAGAGGGGGGAATAACAAACTGATTTGCATCCTTCTAGGATGTGTTTGCTTTGTTGTGTTGTATCTAAAGTACAGCAACTGCTTGTATATCAGTGACTAAAGTCCGGTCATCATATCATTATGTTTTTCAGTACATGGGGAAATCTTAAAAATGCTGACAGTACAAATGGTGACAGTGTCACCCCGACAGTTTGTTTAATCAAAATTTGGTGGTAATTTCCTTTTCAGAGGCAAACTGGGGATCATCTGTACAGGCAGGCTCCTATAACATGGCTCTTTCATATACCGTTGGACTTAATGAAGTAGAGGATCATATAAAAAACTACAGGTGCGTGCAATGCTAACTAACATGCGGAATAGCTAGGGGACCTGCATGCAGCTACATCTTTTATTTATGATCCAGTGGATGATCTGAGCCCAAAAATATAAGGATGTGAGAAACACCAGCTGCAATGGTAATTTTTCCACAAGGATTGGTCTACAGATGATAAATACTTAGCAGAATACTCGTGATCTACAGCTGACTAGATTGTAAGCTCCATGAACAGGATCTCTTATGATATAATGCACTATAATAGCACTAAAGGACTGATAGTAGGTGTAGTCTTGCCATGCACAAGGAATTTTATACTATTCTCTAGGCAGGATAATTTTCTTGACATAAATCTTCTTTATTCCCACATTCATATCAACATGCTTCACTGCTACAGTACTATACAAGGAAGAAATAAAACTATATCCAAAATGTTTTAAAGAAAGCTGCACGTAGCCTATTTTGGAATGTTTCAAAAGCTTACACAATAGGTGGTTTCCTCTAATGACCAATTAAAATGTCACTGCTAAGTCATTGTTGTTAGTAATTTCCTAGCTGCCCTGGGAACAGCAGTGTCACAGGCTGTCTTGTCTGATTGGTTCATGCCGAGTGTCTGTGATGATGTCATTTGTGGAATCAGAGTTAATGAGGACCAGTCAGATTCAGTGAGGATGTGGAAGTTTGTGACACTCTTGCTACAGGTTTGCTCTCAGGGGTTCAGAAGAATTGCTGGGGAGCTGTTAAATATATTTAAAAAATAATGATAATGATCTGAAGAACAGATTTATGTGGTCTCAAAATTACATAAATCTGTTGCTCCAAGGAAAGGTACAAAAGAATCCAGCTTTCTTCCGGACCATTATAGCTACTAGAACTCTGCCATACAAAAATAATAACTAAACAGTACAATTTTTAATTGATAAAGGGCCAGTATACATTATTATAGTAATAGAGACACACAAAACATTTACAGTCAAATTAGTACTTCACAAGACTGTTCCTACCACTATCTCTCCCCCACCCAGCCTGTTCCAACTACCGTCTCTTCACCTCTCAGCTTGTACCCACCACTCTCTCTGTCTCCCTAACCCCATCCCTCTCTGTCTCTCTCCTCTCCTTCTCCCCCACAACCCATTCACAGCATACTCTTCGAGTCTTGTTGATATTTTTAATCCTGAAACTGAAAAAGGCTGCAGAAAGCAGGACTGGAGCTTCCATTAGGTGAACTAGGCAGTTGCCAAATGCACCACACCTTGCATGGCATCAAAATCATGGAATGAGGCCCTGGCCACCAGCAGAACCCATCCTGGTGGTAGCTGAAGAGCACAGGAGCTGCCGTCAGTAGATAAGTCTGGGGTGGGAGAAGGACTGCAAGACTGATGATTGCCTGGAGTGCTTAAAAGCCTCAGTACATTTATATATTACATTATCTCAAGATTCTAAGTGGCTTAAAAACTTCCTTTCACTTGCAAAAAATACTAATCTATACTAGCTCACAAAATTAATGCAAAGTCTATTTTCCCCTAAGCACACACAATTCTTTACACTTGGAAATACTAATCTTTGCTAGCTCCCAAATGTAATCCAAAGTCTATTTTCCCTAAACACGCACAACTCTTAACACTTGCAAATTAATACTAGCCTTAAAAACTAACACACTATATAAGCAGCCAGAAATAGTTTAACTCTTTAAGAAAAAAATGTTTTCAAGATTTAAGCATTCTTTTCTAGCAAGTCAAATTTACTACCAGCGGTTGAAAATTCTGTAGTCAGTACTTCCTACCTATGGACCAAAATGCTTAAGTCAACAGAGCCATAAGTTGGTAAGGGAGGCAATGGAAGAAAGGATGATGTGCCCAAGGTCACTAGGAATGTCAGTGGGAAAAGTGGGATTTGAATTATGTTTTCCCTGGTTCCCACCCCATTGCTCTAACCATTATAGCTTTCTTTCAGATTCTGCATATTTTACACTGTTAATAATTGTTTTAAATTTGCTACAATTTGTGCAACATGTCTAATTGATTTTATATTTTTAAGCAAATTGAAAGCTGCCTTTGCCATTGGTTAATGATTAAGACAGAAATCGGCATGATATGGCTACTCACAGTAACTCGCACGTAATCTTACATACAAGCAATCCTGCATTGATTTTGATAGACATGGTCTGTAGCTAATGGGAGTTTGAGATGTTTGTCATTTTAGCAAAAGATTTGTGCTATATAACATTTTTCTCTTCTAGACCCCAGTGTCTGGTTCTGACAGGCCCTCCTAATTTCCGTCCAGCTCTGGTGGATTTTGTGGGTACTTTCACCAAGAATCTCAGCTTAATGATTTGTGGAAATGTGTTAATAGTAAGTATATGTGATTACTAAAGATCTCATGCTCTGAACTGGTAATTTCCTGTCTCCCATCTACAGCTGCCAACAAACTCCATGTCATAAGAGACAGACTGAAATAGTCTTTGCTTTAGTTAATTGCATCTATGGACTTCTAGATTTAATTTCTTACAAAAAAAAAAAAAGACAGGACAAATCCATAGATTCAATGTGGCAAAGCCAGGACTGGCTTAATCTGTCATTTATGACATGGAGCTTGTTGGCAACTCTTTTTCTAGTTGTGACACAATGCCATATACATCCTGTCCTTAAATGCTGTCAGAAAGCATCAACAAGCTGCCAAGCAGCCCTTCTAATCTCTAAAGAGACACTTAGGTAGAATTTTGGGTGGGAGAAACTGCTCTGGATGCTGCTATGGAGTATGGCAATGTTGTAGGATGTTAAAAAACTGCCTTTTTGTGTTCACTGGAGTTGATGAGTGTGACATGATAAATGACCACTGGTTGGCATTCATTCTGGTTAATTTACATGATGCATGTGAAATGTATCAAAGTGAAAGGTTGGGAGGTGTCCCTTTAAGGATGGGGAACAAGGTCCTTTAAGGGAATGTGTCACCTTTAGAAAAGTGGTGGTTGAGGATTTCAGCAGGGAGTCATTGGAGGGAAACCATAAGGGGAATGAGTTCAGCCGGGGTGGCCTCTCATTTAAGAGGTCCCTGCAGGGGCTTTCCATCTCAAGGATAAAGGCTCAAGGTATGAAGCATTTCACCTCAAGCAGAAGCAGCCAAGTAACGGTCTGGCTCCTCAAGGAATAAAGGTTCTGTTTGTTTGAAATATATCTTGGAGTGAGTCCCATTTTTCTGGCAATTGTGAATGTGAAGCAAGGAGAATACTGCAGTTAGAGGGGTCGGGTCACAGAGGGGATTCTCATTAAGTGAGAGGTCTGTCCAGCTAAAGACACCTGTACACCCTCTTAGTCTCTGGATCCTGGTCCACTGCATCATCTGCTTGACCCACATTCTCTCTGAACTGCTCCTGAAAGACTGGCACTCGGCTCACTTAGGTGCCAGACCCTTTTGCATTTTATGTGCCCCATCTCAGTGGGGGTTACACGTGTTTATTTTTTTGGTTTAGACTGTCGGTTCGCTGGCAACATCACAGTCCAGTTCCTTCTTTGTAACAGGGCTCTTATATACATACAGCACAAGGCCAGATTTAATAATCTGATGCCCATAGGCATCTGGTGGTGGTGGGGTTGCGTGGGTCCCCTCTCAAAAATATTCCTAAGGTATAGGGGGATATTCCCCTCCCTTCTCCCGGGTCATTGGAGGTGTAAAGGACCTGGACATCATCTCAAAATCCTGGGGCTGGCATATTTAGGGACCTCTGTTTTCACTTTTTATTTTATTTTGCCTGGGAATTTCAATGTGATGATATAAAAAAAATTAGTGGAAGTAATTTTTCCACTGATTTCTTTTTGTTATTACATTGAAATCCCCAGGAAAAATAAACTAAGAACTGAAAACGAAGCTCCCTAGGCATGTTGTGAAGTGTGTTTGATGAGGGTTTGGCCCTCAGGAAGCCATGAGTAAATTGAATTACAATTACAAAATAGTAAACTTCTCATACCAAAACAGCACTAAATACCAGCACTCAAATAATAACAACCCTACCCATGAAAAGGCAACACTGCAAATATTACATCAGGCCCTAACACACCAGTACATCATCTATTAGGAAAACAGGCTGCTATAGATCCCTGCACAAAAACTACATGCTAACAGAATACCTCACCTTGGTCACCGATGCAAAACCCAGACGGACCCTCACCAAATACAGAAACATGCAGACAAAACTTGAACTGGAAACTGCAAGAAGCCAGACTCTGTAAGCAGTGCAACAATGGAAAATAAAAAACACAATCATTCCTCAAAAAACAATAATAAAATAAAAAATATAACATATCAGTCATAGTAGTAAAACTGTACAAATAGAATAAATATTTGAAACAGCTGACTCAAAATTTTTTTTAAAGTTCTCAAAAAACAGTAAAATATTTCAAAACAATAGATACATCAAATAACATCCAGCAATTAAAACTAATAAGAATAAAAAATGTTCTCTGCTCTTCATGCCTGGGATTTTTTTTTATTTCTAATCACCATGAGATGGTTGTAGATTGGGGGAAGGGGGCTGCACAAGCTTTATCCTCTGTTACATATACATACACTTACACATTCCCTCTCTCATACAAACACACTCCCTCTCTCACATATACACAGGCTCTCTGTCCCTCACATACACACCCACTCACACATGCACACAGGCTCACACACACACACACATATACATGAATGCAAAGGACGGCCCTTTGCCCTTATATATCACAGGGGCTACTGCTGCCATTGGTCGACCCCAGTGACATAGTGAGGGCAAAGGGTCGTCGGCGCCATTTTGACTACTGGCAGCCGACAGCCCAAGTCCAAGAGATCTCTCCCGGACCGCTCCTGGACCTCCGCTAGACCACCAGGGACTTTTGGCAGGTCTTGGGGGGGGGGGTTATAGTAAATTAATTTTGGAGGTCTTGGGGGGCATCAGTAGGGTGGGGGGCTTTGTTAGATTTTTACTTTTTTATTAAAGATTTGTCTGCGAGCCCTGTACCCCGCTGGACCACCAGGGACTTTTGGCAGGTCTTGGGGGGATCAGGAGGGTGGGGGGGGGGTTGTAGTAAATTAATTTGGTAGGTTTTGTATGGCTCTCACAGAATTACAATTTAAAATATGTGGCGTTCATGGCTCTCTCAGCCAAAAAGGTTCCCGACCCCTGTGTGCTAGTGTGTATTTTCTCTGTAGGGATCTGTACCAGTCCAGCTTGTTCGCTTTGTCCAGTAGGTGGTGTATTAGTGTTCTGGGGCCGGTGTAATATTTTTATTGTTGCCTAAATAAGAGTGCTGTTTGATGCTGAGAGTTAGTGCTGTGATTGTATGGAATGGCAAGGTTCTAGGTGTCTTTTCTTTTTTTTTTTTTTTTTTTTGCAGGAGTTTGTTACTTCACCAAGTGTTTAGCAGTGGAAGGATTTTGTTTTGCTGAGGTGATACCAGAATTTTAATTTGTATTTCTTTTGCACGTTGGGTTATAATGTGATCTGTCCTAGTTCTGCTCTGCACTCGTTCTTATGATTATGGTTATTTTATTGTAGTTGTGATGATCTCTGCTTTTCTAGAAAGAGGATTCATGAAAGAATACATTGATATTTCTTCTATTACATGATTGCTTGGATCTGATGTTTATATTCTTTGCATTTTACATAATGTTCTTACATATTTATAAACTACAATAAAATTAATACAGATTAATAAGACATTTTTAATGTTGGTAAGTGCTTGAAATAATTTAAAATATTTTAAAGTTTCACTTAAGAGGCATAACAGCTGTTGCAGACTAGTTAGAAATTCTATGTCAGGTGCACTCTAAGGCATTATTTATCAATAAGAGTACAACTAGTCGGGCTCAGACCTGAATGCCTACTGCCCACCCGTGTTAACCTTGGGCCCCCCCCCAAGAAAAAAACTCAGTTCTGGTTATGCCACTGTCGCGGGGCCTCCAGCAGAAACTAACCCGCTGGTGACCAAAGAAGAAGAAATGCTACAGGTCACCAGCACTCAGCCTGCCAGTAACCGAAGAAGAGAGGCTGCAGATCACTGGCGCTCAGTCTGCCGGCGGCCGAAGCAGAGGCCCATCTTCCATGTATGTGCATGCACAGCTTACGCTCCCCTCCCAAGCAGGAAGATTGGTGGGCTGTGCTGGAGCTCATTCCACCATGGACCGAAGACAGCAGGAGGCCCGCAGGGCCGTGGTGGAGCTCATCCCCCACGGACCAAAGACAATAGGACAGGAGGCCTGCGGGATCATGGAGGAGTTCATCCCACAATGGCCCGATGACAACAGAAGACCATGTGTATATGTGTGTGAGCTCGTTTGTGTATGTGAATGAGTGAGAGCTTGTTGGTATGTGTCTATATGAGATCTTATGTGTGTGAGAGCCAGTATGTGTGTGTCTGTCTGAGAGCCAATGTGTGTGTGTGACTGTGAAAGAGCCTAAGTGTGTGTATGTCTGTGTGAGAGCCTCTGTGTTTGTGTATGTCTGTGTGAGAACCTGTGTGCCTGTGAATGTGTCTGTATGAGAGCTTATATGTTTGTGTATAATGTATCTGTGAGGATGAGGGAGAGGCAGCCCATGTATGTTAGAGAGAAGGAGTGTGTGAGAGAATGAATCTGTTGTTGTGTATTTGTGTGAGAGAAAAGATACAATTTATGTGGCCCTACCTCCTCTAATCCACAACAATCTCAGGGTGACTGGAAATCAGATCCCAGGTATGGAGAGCAGATTTTTAAATCCTTAGTTTTAATTATTTTATGTTAATTTGATGATTTTGCTCTTTTGAAATATTTATGGGGGGGGTTTTTGGGGGGGGGGGAATAGAATGTTTTTTAATTGGATTTTTTATTCAGCAGATTTTTGAAATTTTTTTGGTGTTTGGGAAATTTTCAATATTCTGTTCATTAACTGGTTTGAAATGTTCTTTTTATGACTATGACTTTACTATTATGATTAATGGTTTATATTTCTTGATTTTATTTAATGTTTTATGAAGAATGGTAATGTTTCTATTTTTCCATTGTTGCTCTGTATATAGAGGCTGGCTTGTTGTGGATTCCAGTTCAGTTCTTCTCTGCACGTTTCTGTAGATACTTTCTGATCTCGTTAGTCTGTATTTGGTCAGGGTCTCTCTGTGTTCTGCATATGTGACCAAGGTGAAGTATTTTGCTAGCATGTAATTTCTGTGTAGGAATATTTAGCAGTCTGGTTTCCTAATAAGAGTTTTATTGGTGTTCTAGGGCCTGGTGTAATATGTGCAGTGTTGCCTTTTCATGGATAAGGATGTTAGAGTTGTTTTGATATGGGAGGCTTACTATATTGTAGTAGCTATGAACAAACAGAATTACTTTCTGAGGGCCAAGTCCACACCCAGTAAGCATTACAAAAAGTCTAATCCCATAGGAGCTCCAAGTGTCTTTTTTGTAGAGATTTCTGGCTGGCACCACAGGAATGCATATAAATATAATATGCATGCTGTAAGTGATATTTTTGCCTTAGAAGACTGTACTTTTGAATGTTCTTTTTCATGTAAAATTTGTTATACATGCATAATGTAATTGTGTCTCTAAAGGGTGTGGGCGGGTATGTGTGTAAGGCTATAAAGTTTTCCTAAGGTACCTAATACCCTTCTCTATAGATTGCAGAACTGAGCCACTATAGGAATCGAGAGGGGGGGGGGGGGGGGCAGGACTAATTTTTCACACAGGGCAGCAAAAAAGCTAGCACCGGCTCTGCGTTTAGCAGAACCCTCTGTAATCTTCCTATCAGATAAGAGCTGAGCCACTCTGTCACTACTCCCTCACTTTCCAATACCCTGAGGTTGCAGATCAAAATATTAGGATCAGTAGTATCAAAAGCTGCACTAAAGTGGAGTAGAATTAAAATATAATCTATTTCCTTGACCAAGTGTATTCATAGATCTATGGGGGTCCCATAGTTTTCACTTACTCCAAGCAATCCTTTAGGGGTCATTTTCAAAAGGATTTACACACATAGGCCATGTCCAAATTTCTGTGAGGTCCATATTCAAATGCCATTAAGGCGGATAACTCCAAAATCATCCGTCTAAATGGCCATATAGGAATATTCAGCCACTTATCTGGCTAAATTATAACAGGATAAGTAGTTATCTGGGTATAAGTTAGCCGAATAAAAAAGGGGCATTTTGGGAATGTTCTAAGGAGGAGTTGATGAATATCATATATATCTTTAAAAGATATTTGGCTAAGTAACGCTATCATAAGGAAGCAAAACCAAGGAAATAAAGGGTCAAGTGGGCCAATCCCCTCCCTTCCCAATAATATGTTACAAAGGCCCTGTCGGGCTGTGCCCTTCTCACCTTCCCTCAAACCTTTTAATCATGCAGAGGCCCCTGTCCCGTTTTTTTTTATCAATTGAAAGAGCAGCATGCCCTCCACAGGGAGGCTGTTTCATGCATTCACTACCTTCTCTTTAAAGAAATATTTCTTTAGATTATTCTTGTTTACCCCATTTCATCCTCATCTCATGATGACCCCTCGTTCTAGAGCCCCTTTAGAATCAAAGAGGCCTGCCTACTGTGCATGAAAATGGAGTTTAAATGTCTCATCTCATCTATCCTGCCTTTATCTAGGGGTATACATTTTAGATCTTTAAATGTGTCCTGATATGCTTTAGAATGAAGACCACTGACTATTTTAGTAGCCACCCTTTGGACTGACTCCATCCTGTTTATATCCTTCTGAAGGTGCAGTCTCCAGAATTGTTCAGAGTATTCCAAATAAGGTCTCACCTGGGACTTATACAGGGGCAACATCACCTTCTTTTATCTGTTGATCATTCCTCTCCCTATGCAACCAAGCATCTTTCTGACTTTTTCCATTGTCTTATCTACCTATTTGGCCACCTTAAAATCATCAGATAACATCACCCCCAGAATCTGCTATTCTTTCATGCTTAGAAGAATTTCACCCCTTACACTGTACCACTCCCTTGTGTTTTTGCAGCCTAAATGCATGACTCTGTATATTTCAGTATTAAATTGTAGCTGCCAAACTCTAGACCATTCCTTGAGCTTCACTAGATACTTCCTCATGTTTTCTGTACGTTCTTGGCTGTTTACCCTATTCCAGATTTTGGTATCAGCGGCAAAAATCTTTCCTGACAATCCTTCTGTAATATTTGTCATAGAAATAATGGCAGAAAAGGACCAATAGTCTATCCAGTCTGTCCAGTAAGCTTTCCATGGTAGTATAAGCTGCACTGTGCAGGTTATTCCCATGTATCAGTCAGTGCTGCTTGAAGTGCTTTGCTTATGGACTTGCCCATAGAAGCTGTCCTGTGTTTTCTCTAATGTCTACACATCAGTACCCTAGACTGTAAAAGACTTCATGACTCGTGTTGGTTGTCTCTGATTGCAAATTCATCTGTCCCTCCACTCCATCAAAGTAGAGAGCAATGTTGCAGTTGTATCAAAAGCATCAAGTCTTATTGGTTAAGGGTAGTAATCCCATGCCTTCTGTTAAGGGTAGTAACTGCTGCTCTGTTCAGGTTATCCCCATGCTTATCAGTTGCCCAGACCATAAAAGTTGGAGCCTTCACTGATTGCTGTCTGAATCCAATTCCCCTTTTCCCCTACTGTTGAAGCAGAGAGCAATGAATCAAAAGTATCAAAGCTTATTGGTTCAGGGTAGTAACCACTGCACCAGCAAATTACCCCCATGCACGCTTTCTTAGTTTCCTTTAGGATTTGGCTGTAGAAGCAGTCCTCTGCTTTTCCCCTTATGTCTGCGTTTCAGTATACTAGACCATGGAAGTTGGAGCCCTCGGTTGTCATATGAATCTAATTCCTCTATTCCCCCTGCCATCTAAATGGGGAGCAATGTTGCAGTGGCATTAAAGCATCAAACATATTGGTTAAGGGTAGCAATCTACATGCTTTCTGCTAAGGGTAGTAACCACCATATCAGCAAGTTACACCCCTGCACCCTTTTCTTCATTTCCATCCTCTAGCCTTTAGAGATCCACAGTGTTTATCCCATACCCCTTTGAATTCTTTGACTGTTTTCATCTTCACCATCTCCTCTAGGCCTCCACCAATCTCTCCATGAAGAAATATTTCCTGATGTTGGTTCTGCGTTGTGTCTCCCCCATGACTTTCATTTCGTGACCCCTAGTTCTATTGTTTTCATTCCAATGGAAAGTATTTGAAGTTCTGCATCATATCTCTCTGCACCTCCTCTCTTGCAGGGTATACATATTCAGATCCTTTAGCCTCTCCTCATAGGTCTTCTGATACAGACCCCACACCATTTTCATAGTCATGTAATTATTGAAAAGAACTAGTTTAAAGAGCAATCCCTGTGGCGCACCATTTATAATGCTCCTCTCCTCGGCCTGAACTCCATTTACCACCACCCCCAGAATCTGCTATTCTTTCATGCTTAGAAGAATTTCACCCCTTACACTGTACCACTCCCTTGTGCCCATTCAACCAATTTCTAATCCAGACAGTAATTTTAATGCCCATACCAAGAGTGCTCAAATTATTTACAAGTTGCATATGCAAAACCATGTCAAAGGCCTTACTGAAATCCAAGTACACTACATCTAGTGCTATCCCCTGATCCAACTCTCTGGTCACCCAATTGGAAATGGCTTTGAAATGTGCCCTCTAAATATGCATTATTGTTTTATTGTAACTGCAATTTTCTAACCGCGCACCTGTTAAATTGTATTTTCACTTTGGTTTCTCACCCCCTTGTTAAATGTAAACCGGCATGATGTGACACTTGTCTTGAATGTTGGTATAACTAAAAACACTAAATAAAATAATAAATAATAAATTATATAAGTTTTTCTTAGGGCTGCCACAATCCAAGTGGTAAATTTCAAGAGGTGTCAAAATCACCCTCTGCTGCTGCCCCTCCTCATTGATGTTCCCCCAGCAAATCATTCCTAATACCTTGCTATGGCAGCACCCTAGCTCCTCACTGCCACTCTCTTCTTTTCCTCATTGCCATGCTGGTCAGCTGCATACTCACCATCTCTGCAGTGCTGCGACCCCCAACTTCCCTACCCCAACACTTTTTCAAAGGAAGAGGAAGAGGCAGAGCAACATAGTGACTCACTGCCCCTGTGATCATCAGTCACCTGGCAACTACTCAGAGGGTGTACATTTTTGGAGCTGAGCTGATCTGTCAGCAGTGAGACCCCAGGGGGAGAGGCTGCATCAGTAACAGTGGCTCGACAGGGGGCATCACTAGCAGGGAAGTGGGGGAGGTTGATACTATTGGCAGGGCAACAAGAGGGGAGGCATCATCTTCAATGGTGTCGGCAGATGAAGAGGAGTTGTCAAATTTAGAAGTTGCAAAAGGCATTCAGAAGCCTTGCGCCTGCCCTGCTGTGTTATAGAAGCCAACTAATTTCTATTGGATGGACGTAAATAAACTAGTCTATTATAAATATTTACAACATATTTACCTCTGAGTGAAAGGAAAATTAATTGGGAGCATCAAGCACTTGTTTGGTGTTTTATTTGGAGAATCAAATACTTGAAAAAGTATATCACTCCCCAGCTGGAGGGTTTTGAAGACTACTCTTTCCCAAAGTGAAAAAAAAACCAAAACACTTTTGTCCCTCTCATGTTTGGGAGTGAGCCAGGGCCACAAAGACTTTTTTTGTCCAGGAGTGAGCGAACGAATGGATATTGATAGAGCTAGTAAGAGATTCTTTTAGCTGCTTCTTCAACCTACCACAATATTGTTATATTGTAATACAGAAATTTAAATTGGCTGGTTACCCTGTAGACTTGTTGCTGTATTTTGAGCCTATAGAACAATGCTTGCTGCATCTGGCCCTCGTCTGTTGCAACCTTCTTTAAGAGCATGTGTAGGTCCTGAACAAGTAGATGTGAATCGGTTATTTATGTATTTATTTATTTATTTAGAACTTTTTTATACCGACATTCATGTAGAGAAATTACATATCAAATCGGTTTACAGTGAAACAAAAACATTGCAAAAAGCATTTACACTTTCGAATAATAGAAGGACTAGGCGGCATTCCATGAAGTTAGCAAGTAGCACATTTAAGACTAATCAGAGAAAATTCTTTTTCATGCAACACACAATAAAGCTCTGGAATTTGTTGCCAGAGGATGTGGTTAGTGCAGTTAGTGTAGCTGGGTTCAAAAAACATTTGGATAAGTTCTTGGAGGAGAAGTCCATTAACTGCTATTAATCAAGTTTACTTAGGGAATAGCCACTGCTATTAATCGCATCAGTAGCATGGGATCTTCTTAGTGTTTGGGCAACTGCCAGGTTTTTGTAGCCTGGTTTGGCCTCTGTTGGAAACAGGATGCTGGGCTTGATGGACCCTTGGTCTGACCCAGCATGGCAATTTCTTATGTTCTTATGTAGTCAAATAAATTCGGCATTCTTTCCACAAACACAGAATAGAAGACTATCTGGCCTATGATATTTTAACTATATGCTCTGATTTTCTGTCCTTTGTGGATGTCCATGTGCTCTGATTTCTTCTTTGCATCTGATGGATTTTGTATAAGCATTTGTGTTCTATGGTTCTCATATGCTTCAAAAAGTTTTATATTACTTTTCTGCCTGTACATGCTGTTATATTTTATTTTTCATTTTGCTTAACAATAGGGGCCACGCAAACAGAAGATGCAAGAGCTTTCCTCCAGTGGACACACAAAGTGGCTGAATAAGAGAAAGATAAAAGCTTTGTATTCAGGTGTAATAGCTGATGACTTACGTAGTGGAGTCCAAATGCTTATGCAGGTAATTGACTCAGTTCTGACAGACAATACAGCAAATTTTCTTTTTTCCTTATTTATTTATTTGATTTAGATTACACTTTTCAGGCACTTCAAAGAGGACATTCAGGTATTCTAATTATTTCCCTGTCTACAGAGCTTACAATCTAAGGGCTCATTCACTAAGCCATGTTCTACCATTTACCGCATGGTAAATGGCCTGACGCGGGGATAATGCAAAATATTTCAAATACTGCATAAATATATTTAAATTAGCTGATTACTTTAAATGTTGCAAATCAAATAATGCAGCTTGCCAGAAAAATTGTAAGCCATGTTATTTGATGTGAAGTTAGCTACAACTATGCATAAACCTACTTTGAAAAATTCCCTGGTGTGCACGAAAACAGTATAAGCCAACATACATGCACACATTTACACATGCTTAGGAGCAGGAGTAAATGTGTGTACAGATTTAGGTGCATCCTTTCAAAAATTGAAAATGTGTGCATATATAATTTTCCTGCTCCAGCTCTGCCTGCTGGAACTCCTCCAGTCAATATACATAAAATTGCTTTTGCATGTACAAATACATGCACAATCCCCATAGAAATTTTCAAAAGGTCATTACACATATAAAACAAAGTTTTTTTGTGTGTAAATAGCTTTGAAAATTCTCTGAGGACAAGTAGGATGGCAATTCTTACATATGGGTGACATCATCCGATGAAGCCCAGCCTGGAAAACTAATGTCAAAGTTTCTAAAACTTTGACTGTGCCTCACTGAGCCTGCCCATGCATGCCATTATGAACTTGGGGGCCCCTCAGTCTTTCCTTTTCTGCAGAGCCCTCAGGTCATGTTTTTTTGCCTCACTTATCCTGCTTCCAGGCCTTTGGAAATTTTTTCTGGCAGGAGGATTGTTCATCGCAGAAACCCATGGTCATACTAATAGTTCCCTAGGTAGGTTTTTCAAGCATTCTGTAAGTTTTCATTCTTGTCTGGGTTCCAGGGAGTGTGTCGGTGCCTGACGGGAGCATCGTTCCACCACAGTCATAGAGTTTGATTTTGCTTTGGTTATTTTTCATTTGAGCATGTCTAACAAGTTCCACCGATGCCCAGTGTGGCAGGATTATGTCTATCAAAGATCCCCGTGATACATGTATCCTGTGCCTGGGGCCATCACATGTTGTCCATGGGTGTTGCAAATGTGAGATCATGACCCAGAAGGGCCATCAGTCCATTTGGAATGGATGGAAAAACTTTTCTGACACTGGAAGATCGATCCATCAGCATCAGAGGCATTGACACTGAAGGACCTTGGAGGTAACATCATTGGCAGCGGTGGCGGTGGGAGGACCGTCAGTTGCCTTGGTGTTAAGGAACCCAGAGACAGGCCATCATCTGGCTTTTCCCATCTGAAGAAGGTGTGTGGTTCCGCCTCTTCGACACTGGTATCGATCTAGCCAAAGAGGTATTGACATCAGTCTCCTTCAATGCCTGATGCTGGGAGCAGGGATGATCTGGCACCTGCTGAGAAGCCCCGTATGCAGTCCTTTGGTGAGGACAGTTCATTCACCCAGAAATTCTAGGACTCGTGACTGCTTTCCAGTGGTTTTGGTGTCAGCCACTATTATTTATTTTATTTATTTATTTATAACTTTTTCTATACCGAAGTTCAGGTAACAAAGTTACTTATCACTCCGGTTTACATTACAACAGATATAAATATTAAACAATGACAACAAGTGTCTTACAGAGAACAGGGAGAGACAACTTGGATAACATAACGGAACAAGAACATTACAAACTATTAATGCGAAACAAGTCCATGGAGAGGGAGATTAGCTATTGGTGTCGACAGTCTGTGGGAGTTGAGGAGTACTTAGTAAGTTATGGGAATGCTTGACCGAATAGCTAATTAATACTAATACTAATACCCCCCTCGGAATGCTTGACCAAATAGCTAATTAATACTAACACTAATACCCCCCTCGGTTCAGAGGAAGACGTGGCTACTCTTCCTGCCTCCCAGTCTGTATTGGCATCAGTTATCATTGAGGAAGAATCGGATAAGAAGATCTAGCAGGTTTTGGAGAAGGCTCTGCATAGCCTCAGTTCTATGGCATTGAGGGCAATGGGGCAGGCACCGTCCATTCTCCAGCTACTGCTCAATTCCCTTCAGCTGCTCATCAGCGAGGCACTGGTTCTAGTGCTGGGACCAATGCCAACTCCCAAAGGGGGATCAGGGTCAATGCTCACTGCCCTATTGTTGATCTCCAGCTGCTCAGAGGAAGCTTCCTCAGGCCATTGAAACTCCTTTGAATCTAGGCCCAAATACCCAAGTGTACCTCCCATGAGGACTTTTGGATGAGGATCGGGCACCTCGGGATTCCTCACCTCCGGCAGACTAGGGGAGCACTGAATACTCATGGGGTACGGCTATGAATCTGGTGACCCTTCTGAAGATTCAACAGGTCTCTCCTTTGACCCCTCTCCTCCACTAGAGAGAAGGAAGACCCTACTTGAGGAAAGGAGAAAGGCCCAAAGAGTTATAGTGAAATTGAAAGGTGATCAGGATCAATGTGTGGAAAGAGATGAAGACATCGCGGAAATATTAAACAAATACTTCAGTTCAGTGTTCACTAAAGAAAACCCTGGAGAAGGACCGTCGCTAGTTAACAAGACTGTGGAAGGGGATGGAGTACTCGAAACTCTGTTTACAGAAGAGAATGTATGGAAAGAGCTAGGAAAGCTGAAAGTGGACAAAGCCATGGGGCCTGATGAAGTTCATCGCAGGATACTGAGGGAGCTCAGAGATGTGCTGGCAGGTCCGCTGTGTGACCTGTTCAATAGATCCTTGGAAATGGGAGTGATGCCAAGTAATTGGGGAAGAGCAATGGCGGTCCCGCTTCACAAGACTGGGAGCAAAGAGGAAGCTGGAAAATACAGGCTGGTTAGTCTCACCTCAGTGGTAGGAAAATTAATGGAGACTCTGCTGAAGGAAAGGATAGTGAACTATCTACAATCCAGTGGGTTGCACGAACCGAGACAGCATGGATTCACCAGGAGAAGGTCCTGTCAGACAAATCTGATTAATTTTTTTGATTGGGTGACTAGAGAATTGGATCAGAGAAGAGCACTCGATGTGATTTACTTGGATTTTAGTAAAGCTTTTGATACGGTCCCACATTGAAGACTTGTGAATAAAATGAGAAACTTGGAGAGTGAGTGCCAAGGTGGTGATGTGGATTACAAACTGGTTGATGGATGGAAGACACTGTGTGATGGTAAATGGAACCAGCTCTGAAGAGAAAACAGTGTTAAGTGGAGTGCCACAGGGATCAGTGCTGGGACCGGTTATGTTCAATATTTTTGTGAGCGACATTGTAGAAGGGATAGAAGGTAAAGTTAGAAACATAGAAATGACGGCAGAAGAAGACCAAATGGCCCATCCAGTCTGCTCAGTTAGCTTTGCACTTTTTTATTATTTTTTTTCTCATACTTCTGTTAGTCTTGGCTCTTAGTAACCTTTTGGTTCTATTTCCCTTTCACCCCCACCATTAATGTAGAGAGCAGTGTTGGAACTGCATCTAAGTGAATATCTAGCTTAATTAGTTAGGGTAGCTACACCCATACTATGTAATTCAGTCTATGTAATTCAGTCCTTGTTGGTTGCTGTCTGTACATAGATCCATTTTTCTTCATTCCCCCTGCCGTTGAAGCAGAGAGCTATGCTGGGTATGCGTGAAGTATTGATCTTTCTCCCCTGCCGTTGAAGCAGAGAGCTGTGCTGGGTATGCGTGAAGTATCGATCTTTCTCCCCTGCCGTTGAAGCAGAGAGCTATGCTGGATATGTATTGAAAGTGAAGTATCAGGCTTATTTGGTTTGGGGTAGTATCCGCTGTAACAAGTAAGCTACTCCCTGCTTTTTGTGAATGCAAATCTTTTTCCACATTTCCTCTTGCCGTTGAAGCTTAGAGCATTGTTGGAGTCGCATTAACCGTGTGTATGTTTAGTGAATAAGGATATTATCTCCAGGCAATAGCCGTCATTCCCGTGAGCCACCCACTCTTCATTCATGTCCTCTAGACTTTATGGATCCACAGTGTTTATCCCACGCCCCTTTGAAGTCCTTCACAGTTCTGGTCTTCACCACTTCCTCCGGAAGGGTATTCCAGGCATCCACCATCCTCTCCGTGAAGAAATACTTCCTGACATTGGTTCTGAGTCTTCCTCCCTGGAGTTTCAAATCGTGACCCCCTGGTTCTGCTGACTTTTTTCCGACAGAAAAGGTTTGTCGTCTTTGGATCATTAAAACCTTTCAAGTATCTGAAAGACTGTATCATATCACCTCTGCTTCTCCTTTCCTCCAGGGTATACATATTTAGATTCTTCAATCTCTCCTCATAAGTCATTTGATGAAGACACTCCACCTTTCTGGTCACCCTTCTCTGGACCACCTCCATCTTGTCTCTGTCTCTTTGGAGATACGGTCTCCAGAATTGAACACAGTACTCCAGGTGAGGCCTCACCAAGGACCTGTACAAGGGGATAATCACTTCCCTTTTCTTACTCGATATTCCTCTCTCTATGCAGCCCAGCATTCTTCTGGCTTTAGCTATCGCCTTGTCACATTGTTTCGCCGACTTCAGATCATTAGACACTATCACCCCAAGGTCTCTCTCCTGTTCCGTGCACATCAGCCTGCCCCCCCCACCCCCATCGAATACAGTTCATTCGGATTTCCACTCCCCATATGCATGACTCTGCACTTCTTGGCATTGAATCTCAGCTGCCATATCTTCGACCACTCTTCCAGCTTCCTTAAATCCCGTCTCATTCTCTCCACTCCTTCCGGCGTGTCCACTCTGTTGCAGATCTTAGTTTCATCTGCAAAAAGACAAATCTTACCTTCTATCCCGTCCGCAATGTCGCTCGCAAATATATTGAACAGGACTGGTCCCAACACCGATCCTTGCGGTACATCGCTTAAAACCACTCTCTCTTCAGAGAGAGTTCCATTTACCATCACACATTGTCTTCTGTCCTTCAACCAGTTTGCAATCCAGGCCACCACCTCGGCACTCACTTCTAAGCTTCTTATTTTATTCACCAGTCTCCTGTGCGGGACCGTATCAAAGGCTTTGCTGAAATCCAAGTAGATGACATCGAGTGCTCTTCCTTGATCCAATTCCTTGGTTACCCAGTCAAAAAAGTCAATCAGATTTATCTGACAGGACCTTCCCCTGGTGAATCCATGCTGCCTGTGGTCCAGCAATTGTCCCGACTGTAGATATTTCACTATTCTCTCTTTCAACAGCGACTCCATTACTTTTCCCACCACCGAAGTGAGGCTAACCAGTCTGTAGTTACCAGCCTCTTCTCTGTTCCCACTCTTGTGAATAGTTTGGCTATTTGTGGCTGATACTAAGATCTGCAACAGAGTGGACACAACGGAAGGCGCAGAAAGAGAACGAGAAGTGATTTAAGGAAGCTTGAATGGTGGGCCAATATATGGCAGCTGGAATTCATTGCCAAGAAGGTGCAGAGTCATGCATCTGGGATGCGGTAATCCAAAAGAGCTGTATGAGAAGGGCAGTGAAAGGCTGTCGTGCACGGACCAACAGAAGGACCTTGGGTGATAGTGTCTAGCGATCTGAAGATGGTGAAGCAATGTGACAAGGCGATAACTAAAGCTAGAAGAATGCTGGGCTGCATGAAGAGAGGAATAACCAGTAAGAAAAAGAAGTTGATAATCCCCTTGTACAAGTCCTTGGTGAGGCCTCATTGTGTTCAGTCCTTGGTGAGGCCTCATTGTACAAGTCCTTGGTGAGGCCTCATTGTGTTCAGTTCTGGAGACCGTATCTCAAAAGGGACAGAGACAAGATGGAGGTGGTCCAGAGAAGGGCAACCAAAATGGTGGTAGGTCTCCATCAAATGACTTATCAGGAGAGGTTGAAGGTCCTAACTATGTATACCCTGGAGGAGAGGAGGTGCCGGGGAGATATAATACAAACCTTCAGATACCTGAAAGGTTTGAATGATACACAATCATCGACAAACCTTTTCCGTTGGAAAGAACTCAGTAGAACTAGGGGTCATGAAATGAAACTACATAGAGAATGACTCAGAACCAATATCAGGAAATATTTCTTCATAGAGAGGGTGGCAGATGTCTGGAATGCCCTTCTAAAGGAGGTGATGAAGACAAAAACAGTGAAATATTTCAAAGGGGCATGGGATAAGCACTGTGGATCCCTTAAGGTTAGAGGATGAGAATGAAGAAGAGAGTGCATGGGGGTAACTTGAATGTGTGGCGGTTACTTTCCTTAACCAATAAGCCTTTATGCTGTTGATGCAACTCCATCATTGCTCTCTGCTTCAACGGCAGGGGGAAAAGAGAAAAAGGGGAATTAGATTCAGACAGCAACCAACAAGGACATTGAAATGCACAGTCTGGGAAAACAAACATGGGAGTAACTTGCTGATACGGCGGTTACTACCCTTAACCAATAAGCCTTAATGCTGTTGATGCAACTCCAACATTGCTCTCTGCTTCAATGGCAAGAGGTAATGGGGAATTGGACTCAAACAGCAACAAACAAGGACCCTGACTTTGACAGTCTAGGAAACTGATAATTGTAAAGGTGACTTGTATGGCCAATAGTTACTACTATAAGCTTGCTGGGCAGACTGAATGGACCATTTGGTCCTTTTCTGCCATCATTTCTATGTTTCTATCTCTCCTTCACAGGTTTTGTCAGGAGAATGACAGAATCCATTCCAATTACTTTACAAACTGAGAATGAGACAGAAATATAATGCTGGATAGCCTTCAGTTCATGGAAACCCCCCCCCCCCCCACCAAAGGTCATGGCAGTCCCAGTCCATGAACTTCTTTAGGTGGTACATATGAGGATGTCAGCAAAAAGGTGGATGTGATTTATCTTGTCTAGAAGGCTCCTGGATGCGACAAGAGCCAGCTACCTCACCAATCTGTGGTGATCAAATCCACTCTCAAGAAGATCAAGAAGACTAGGATTCATTCCTTGGTGCCCCTGGAGAAGAAGTCCAAGATTCTGGATACTCTTTAGGGATGTGCAGCAGGGATGGATTCATCCCATTCGGTATTCGTATTCGTCGGGACCCAAATCCGTTGCATCCATTCTCGGGGGACCCCAATCCGTTCATTTGTTACATATGTATTTGTTTCCCAAACCCCCCCCATCCCAACCCTTTAAATTTAATTAACTACAACCCCCCACCCTCCTGACCCCCCCAAGACTTGCCAAAAGTCCCTGGTGGTCCAGCAGGGATCCTGGAGCGATCTCCTGCACTCGGGCTGTCGGCTGCCAGTATTCAAAATGGCACAGATAGCCTTTGCCCTTACTATGTCACAGGGGCTACTGGTGCCATTGGTCGGCCCCTGTCACATGGTAGGAGCACAAGATGGTGCCGGCCATCCATTGCTCTTACCATGTGACAGGGGACGACCAATGGCACCGGTAGCCCCTGTGACATAGTAAGGGCAAAGACTATAGGCGCCATTTTGAATACCGGCAGCCGTCAGCCTGAGTGTAGGAGATCGCTCCAGGACCTCCGCTGGACCACCAGGGACTTTTGGCAAGTCTTGGGTGGGGGTTTATTTGTTAGTGATACGTTGTATTTGTGGGGGTTCGCCTTACCTTTCGTGACCCCCACAAATACAACGAATATGGCATATACATTGCAGATTGCCAATATGTTGCAAACGAATGCACACCCCTAATACTCTTAGGAGAAAAAACAGATGTGCTGGAAGTTGGGTGGAATATAAATTGCTGTACATAAAGGTATTCCAGGGAGCAATGCTGAATGCCTCCATAACCTCCTACCAGCTCTTCATGGATTAATAGGTACAAAAACTTAGATTGTAAGCCCTCTGGGGATAGAGAAATACCTACAGTACCTGAATGTAAATCGGTGTGATATCTCGATTGAGATCGAATGTCGGTATATAAAAATAAGAAATAAATAAATAATAAATAATACATGCAAAACCTACTGAAACAGATGCAAGGGATGGTCGAACAGATTCCTCAGAAACAGCAAGATGACCTCCAGTCACTGGTGGACAAAGATTTGGAGTGCAGAAAACACATGATCTGCTCAACCTTTGATGTTTTCAAACATCTTTGAGAGTCTTTTCTGTGGGCATTGGTGCCTGCAAAACTCACCTGGCTGTGGATCTCAGATCTCGTTCCAGAAGTACAGGAAAGACTCGCTGTTATGCCACGTACAGGAGAGAATCTCTTCAGAAATAGGATGAAGGAAGCAGTCATGTAGATCTGAGATCATTGTGCATCTCTCCAGCACTTCTCCACTGGCCCTTCAAATCCATCCTCCTCATCTAGGAAGTACCTGATATTTTAGGCAGAGGAGGCACTTCTTCCAACCAAAGAGGCGCTATCCTTCATCCCCTCATTCCCATCCACAGCAGGCCACACATGCCTGTCCTTAGAAATATCAGACTCCTAAGCCCTAGACAGCAACCTAGTCAAAACGTGGGATGAGATTTTGACTGGATTGCAGAAAGCATTGAGAGCATTCCAGTACCTAAGTGGAGGACCTTGTGTTGGAGGCAGGCCACGGTTTTACATAAACTGGTGGCCTAGTGTAACTTCAGATGTGTGGTTCCTTAGCATTGTCAAAAAAGGATACAGATTAAATCTATTGGCTCTCCTGCCAAATTGTCCCCTAGACCCCAGTTGGGGGTCACTCGCTGCATCAGAAACTGCTGCAAAAGGAGCTCTCCTCCCTCTTACAGGCCAATGTGGTTGAGCCCATTCCACCAGGTGAAATAGGGCAGGAAGTTTACTACAAATTCTTCCCAATTCAAAAAAAGAACCAGGGAACTCTGTCGCATCCTAGTTCTAAAGGCCTTATACAAGTTTTTCAGAAGAGAAAATCTCAATATGGTTTCTCTGGGCACCTTGATTCCTTTTCTACAAAAAAGAGATTGTCTATGCTCTCTTGATCTAAAGGATGCTTACACCTACATAGAGATATTCCTCGGTCACAAGTATTATCTCAGATTTGTTGTAGGAGAGAGTCACCTCCAGTACTGCATGTGTTGCTTTGGTATTTTTGGCTGCTATAAAAGGGCATGCTCCATTTTTGTGGACTCACTTCCTGGAAGCCTCGGAAAGAGACACATCATCTCTTCCAGTATGCTGCCCTAGAGGAACCCAGCTCCCTGTAGGGCAGTGGTTCTCAACCTTTCTAATGACATGACCCCGTAATACAGTTCCTCATGTTGCGGTGACCCCTCGTCCCGCCCTCGCCCTGCGAGGGCGGGGCGAGGGCGGGACGAGGGTGGGGCTTTGGTTATATGGGGGCGGGATTATGGATGGGGTTGGATTTTAGTGCATATTTATTTATTATGACATTTATAAACAGAACCACCATTCCTCATAAAACAATAAAATTAAGAAACATAAAGCATCAGTTATAATAGTAAAACCATACTAATAAAAGAATACTTTAAAATTACTGATAAATAGAATTTCTATTAATTAAAATCATATACATTTTTATAATTTCCCAAACACCAATAAAATATTTCAAAACAGCACATATATCAAATAACACACAATAATTAAAACTAATAAGGATTTTAAAAAGCCCCTGCTGTCCATACATGGGAGCTCTTGATTTCCAGTCACCCTGATATTGTCGAGGATTAGGAGGTTATCCTCTCTCTCTCACACATACTCACATGTCCATTCTCTCTCACACATATACTGTCACATACATACACATTCATGCTCTTATATGCACCATAACCTCTCGCTCTCACAGACACTGACACACTCTCAGGGTGTAAGACACTCTCTCCCCCCCCCCCCACTCACACACACTCTTACTCCCCTGGATTTTCTCACACACACTCATGCTCTCACTCTTACTGGCTCCCTCACAACCTCAGAGCCTCTCAGATAAAACTCTATGCAGCAGAAATAATGCTGAATGTTGAGAATTGTGTTATGCAGACTAATCTGGAAAATGCACTAATTTCTACATGAGTCATAATGAATCAGTCCTCAGCTGCAGGCTTCAATTGATTATCCTGGCTCCCTTTAATTTAATGTTTGCCAAATACAGTTCATGTGTAACAGCAATCCTAATTCTCCACCAGATCAAGCTGATTTCACATCCCACTTCATACTTTGTCACCTCCAGCTGAGTAAAACAATTAATCTAATTATTGCCACTGCTGCCACCTGGCTATTGGGGAGGCGCTGATTGCTGCTATTGGCACTGAAGCCCATTCTGCTGCCTCCTCTGTGCAGGAGGCAGCAGAATGGGCTGCCTCCTGCACAGAGGAGGCAGCCCATGGAGGAAGAGGCCTCCTGCACAGAGGAGGCAGAGGAGGCAACATGGAGGAAGAGGCAGCCCTGCCTCTTCCTCCATGTTGATCTCGTACATTGTGAGATCTGCCATAGAGAAAGTGCTACTCTTGCACATTCCCAAAGATTACATGTACCAATCAGTAAAAAGTAATTTATTTTTTTTTACATCTGCTTCCCTTTATTTTTTTGCAATTTCCTTTTATATTGCCTTTTTTTCTGTTTCTTTTCTCTCCACCTGTCTTCTTCCCTCAAACACACAGTCAGGTTCTCATTCTCACATGCATTTCTCTCTCACACGCACATACACACACAGGATCTCACTGTCACATGCTCTTTCTGTCATGCAATCATTCATACACACAGTCTCTCACTGGCACAGGCTGTCTGAGTCTCACACACAGGCTCTCTCACACCACCACATGCTGCCTTGCTCAAGCACAGGCTCTCACTGTCACATGCTGTCTCTTTCACACACACAGAGGCTCTCACATGCTGTCTCTGCAAACACACACAGTCTCTCAATTCACTCTCACACACAATCTCTCAACTCATCTCATACTCGCACACACCTCTCTCTCACCTCTGGGCCTCTTCTTTACGGGTTGCTACAGGATGGGCTCTGCAGCGGCCCTAGTCTTCCCGGCCCCGCTGCTCCTCTTCTGCACGCGGCTGATGCGCCTCCTCCTTCCTGCCCGTGCGGCTCCGGCAACATTTGTCTTCCGGGGCAGGGCGGGCAGGAAGTAAGTAGGAGGAGCACCGCGACGCGCTCCCTTTTGGGGTTGGAGGAGGCAGGTCTCCAGCTTCGCCCCGCCTCCCCGCAGCAGCCGCGGCGCCGTGGACCGGCAAAAATCCCCAACGGCCTGGTACTGGTCTGCGGACCGGGCCATTGGGGTCGGTCCGCAGACCAGTTTTGGTCGAACGACCTGTGTTTTGGTCATTCGACCCCCGCCGGGGTCGCGACCCACAGGTTGAGAACCGCTGCTGTAGGGCAACCTGGGGCTCCAGGGAGGATAATGGGCAGAACCTCAGAAAGTGAGTATCATGGATCACATAAGTTCCACTGTTAGTGAATTCTCTAATGTATAAGCAGCATTGTATGATATGGGAATAAGTAAATTGCATCAGGCAGTAAAGTCACCTACTGATGTGCTGGCACTTTTGGGATTCCTTTGAATGTTTTCAACTAACTCATGTTTGGAATCTGCATCGCCTCTGTGTCTTAAATGTTCCAAGAAATAAAACAGTTGGACTCAACAAGTGTGAATCCTTTAGTTTTAACGGAAGCTGTATGGGTGCATGGGGGGTGGAGGGACTGGACTGAGAATATGCCCAAAAGCCTACCCCACTGTGAAATCCTGCTGTGTTGAAAGGACAATGTAATGGCAGGTTACACATGTTGCCATTTGGTTTAGTGTCAGCCCTAAGTGTCTTCACCAAAATGCTTTGCCATTGTGGTGGTGCACCTGCGCAAGCTGGGGGTACACATCTGTCCTTATCTGGATGACTGTCTGGTCAAGCACTTCTCAGGTGGGAGCAGCAGAATCGATGAGGATATATATTGATAGTACAAAATTCTCTGAAAATTTTCAATCTGTAATAGATCTTTTATTTTCTAATGATATCAATGATTTGGATCATTTAATCTCTAGTTTGCAAAATGAAATTACTGCAATTCTAGACTATATTGCTCCACTCAAATCTTTCATCCCGTACAAAAAGTGTTCTCGCCCTTGGATGAATCCGTCTTTATTGACTCTTCGCACATCTCTTAGAAAGATTTATTTATTTATTTATAGGCTTTTCTTTGCCAACATTCGTAAGGCACATCATGCCGGCTTACATAGAACTGAAAAAAGGAGGAAATACAATGAACAGAATAACATAACATATATTTAAAGCAAATGGTGCAAATTATTGATGGAGCATATGTGGCGTAAATAACATGGAGCATATGTGGCGTAAATAAGATGGAGTATATGTGGCATAAATCACCCTCAGCTAATTCAGTTCTCATTTTTAGATCAATACTAGCTAAATACCAGGCTGAAACTCTTGAAGCAAAGAAGAATTTTTACTCTGATAAAATTAAAAGTTTAGGCAACAACACTCATGCCTTATTTCAGTTTGCTAAAAATCTTACGAATATACCGAAGTCTATGATTTCACTGATTGACATTCTTTCAGCCAAATCATTTCTTAAATGTTTTTCTCTCAAGATTGAACATCTTAGTCTATCATTCTCCAATGTCAAGTCTTGGTACTGTGAGTTGTCCTCTTTCACACCTGAATTTTGGTCCACGTTTGAAGACTTTTCTGCCTGTGAAATATCAGGTATTATTTCAGCGATGAATAATGTAGTCTACACAGCTACTAATGTCTCTATAGCACTTTTCAAAACTTGTAAAGACATTATTGCGCCACTACTATCCAAGATCGTTAATGTCACAATGCAATCTGGTCATGTTCCTGACTGTCTTAAGAGGGCAATCATTAAACCTCTTCTTAAGAAATCTAATCTCAATCCATCTGATCCTTCACACCATCATCCAATTTCATCATTACTGTTTGTATCTAAAGTTCTTAAATCCATTGTATAACATCAACTTACCATCTTCCTAGAAGAGAATGCCATTCTCGACCCTCATCAGTTCGGTTTTAGACATTCTATGAATTACTGTTAGTCTCCCTTGTTGATTCTATTAGAAGAGGTCTTGATTCTGGGCAAAGATTTTTCTTGGTGTCACTAGACATCTCATCAGCATTTGACATAGTTGATCATGAAATTCTTTCTTTTCAATTTCATGAATGTGGTATTTCTGGAAACATACTAAATTGTTTCAGTCCTGTTTACACAATTGAATGCAACAAGTCAAATACAATAATTAACTTTCAACACTACATCAACTAAAATCCGGCGTACCACAAGGATCAGCCTTGTCAGCACTTTTATTTAATATCTGTCTTGCTCCAATTGCCAAATTACTTGCAACAGTCACTGAAGGATATAAAATATATGCTGATGATATTCAGTTTTACATTCGACTTTGGATCCTGTTTTTTCTTTTCATTCACATATCAAAATCATTGTAAAAATGGCTTCTCTAAACCGTCTTTTGACAGGTTTATGTCATTTTCATGATTTTCTTACTATTGTATGTACAATCATATTTCCACATATCGATTAATGCAATAGTCTTCTTTTAGGTCTTCCATCTAATTCATTATACGTATTGCAACTTCTACTTAATTCTGCTGCCAGGCTTATTACATGTACCAATTGCCATGCACATATTTCTCCCATTCTTCAAAAACTAAATTGACTCCCAATCAGTCAATGAATCCAGTACAAAATCTGTTTGACAATTTTCAACCTGCTGAGTGCACACTCCTGCCCATGGTCTAATTCACTTCTAAAAATCTATAAACCATCAAGAGAGCTGAGATCTTCCCATGAGTTTTGCTCGACATACCATCTGTTCATCATGCCCGCCTTGCAACTACACGTGAATCAGTGTTCTCAATAGCTGCTCCAGTTTTCTGGAATATATGCTGCCCTTTGAGCTTTGGCTAGAAGACTCCTTAAAAAAAATTCAGAATGTATTTTAAAAAATTATTTAATGAAATTAGCCTTCCCTTAATGCATTAAGTAAGATTTCCTGCGATTGCTGCAATAGAACAAGTGTTTGTTGATTTAATGTTTGTATTTTATTTGTATTGTATGTTTTTACTTTGTGGGAATGGAACACTTGTAAATCACTTAGACCAATTTGCGATAAGCGATTAATAAATTTTAATAAATGAAATTAAATGATGTGCAGGACTATTTGGGTGTAGAATTACTAGGGTTTTTATTACTAACTACCCAAAGACTCATCTAAGCCTGTCACTTCAATTGGAGTGTATTAGAGCTTTGCTAGACACAACTCAGTCAAAAGCCTTTCTTCTGCAACAAAGAACTGTCTCCCTGATGTCCGCAGCAGAAGGGATCCAGATGAGTCAGTAGACTCAGCATGGAACATGTTGAGGCTGTTGGATCTCTTGGTATCAATTGTACATGTCACTCCCTTGGAATGCTTCCATATGAGAAGAGCCCAATGGAGCGTCAGATCACAGTGGCTGCAGGCCATTCAAGACATATGAAATAGCATTCATGTCACACAACTGTTCAGGGATCCTCTGTCCTGGTGTGGGATAATTCCAGTCTGGTCAGGGGCATCCAAATTCTTTGGCACAAATTGTCTTTACAACAGATGGGTCCAATCTGGGCTGGAAAGCTCATGTAGAGGAGCTCTGCACCCAGGCCATTTAGTCTGCTCACGAGAATTCCTATTAGACAAACTTCCTAGAGCTAAGGGTGATCCAGTACACTCTAATGGCTTTCAGAGATCGGTTATTCAACAAGGTAATCCTGGTTTAAATGGACAACAAGGTTGCTATGTACTTTATCAACAAGCAGGGAGGCACATGATCATATCTCCTATGTCAGATGGCTGTCTTGATAAGGGACTGGACCATCTCTAAAGGGATGGTTCTCAGGGCTGAATACCTGGCTAACGTGGAGAATGTCCTGGCAGACAGACTGAATTGGTCCTTGGAACCCCATGAATGGTCCCTGAATCTGAGGGTAACAAACTAGATTTTCTGCCAATGGGGTACACCCACAGTAGATCATATTGCATCCCATAAGAACAGAAAGTTTCCTAGAAAGAGGGGGCAAAGCAAACTAGCCTCAGACACCTTTGCCCTAGATTGTCTGATTCTGCTAGTTATGAAGTCTCTGTTGAAACTTAAACAGGGGAACTATGATACTTGTAGCTCCCTTTTAGCTAAGATGGATCTGGTTCCTACTCCTGAGGAGGATGTCCATTAAGGAACCAATCAAACTGAGGACTTCTCCAGCATCAGGGGAACTTGTGCCATCACAACATCAGGTCTCTGGCACTCATTGCCTGGATATTGAGAGATTGAGCCTGTAACCCTTGATCTATCTTAAGATGTCTCGAGTTCTTTTGGCTTCAAGATAAGATTCTACTGGAAAGTCGTATGGATTTAAGTGGAGAAGATTTGCTTTGTAGTGTGAATATTTGACATTAGATCCTTTTTCCTGCTCCATACAAAAACTATACCTTCTATATCTATCCAAGTCTTGTCTTAAGACTAAATCAGTAAGAGTTCACCTTAGTACAATGGCACCTACTACTACCATGAAAAGGTAAACCAATCTCTGAACAACTCGCATCATCTAAAGCCTCCAATCAGACCTCCTGCTGTGCCTTGGGCCCTCAGTGGGATTCTGTCCCAGCTGATGAAAGCTCCCTTTGAGCCATTGTATTCCTAGAAACATAGAAACATGATTACAGAAACAAATGGTATGGCCCATATAGTCTGCCCATCCACCCAATTAATTGATTCCCTATATTTATTCCATGCTTTCTTGAATTCAAATACTGCTTTTATCTCTACCCCCTCCACTGGGAGGCTGTTACCTGCATCTACCACCCTCACTGTAAAGGAAAATTTCCTAAGATTACTCCAATGTCTACCCCATTTCACCCTCATCTCATGACCCCTCATTTTAGAGCCTCCTTTCCATTGAAAGAGACTCACCTCCTATGCAAGGGAACCTTTGAGATATTTAAATATCTCTATCATATCTCCTATATTTCGCCTTTCCTTTAAGTCTATCCCGATATGCTTTAGAATGAAGATCACTAATCATTTTAATAGCTATCCTCTGGACCAACTCCATCCTGTTTATATCATTTTGAAAGTGTGGTCTTCAGAATTGTATACAGTATTCCAAGTGAGGTCTCAGCAGAGAGCTATGCAGGAGCAATATTTTGTATAGTATTTCTGCTGTCTATTCCTCTCCCTAGGCAGTCAAGTGTCTTTCTGGCTTTTTGCTGTTGCTTTAACCACCTGTTTGGCCATCTTAAGATCATCAGATACAATCACCCTCAGATCCTGCTCTTCCTTTGTGCTTAGAAGAATTTCACCTCCAATACTGTACCTGTCCCTTGGGTTTTTGCATAATAAAAACATTACTTTGCATTTTTTTGCATTAAATCTTAGCTGCCAGACTCTAGATCATTCCACAAGCTTTGCTAAATCCTACCTCATGTTTTCTATACCTTCCTGGCTGTCCTGTTACAGATTTTGGTATAACTGGCAAAAAGAAAAACCTTTCCCATTGATGTTGCTCATGAAAATGTTGAAAAGAATCGGTCCAAGGACTGATCCCGAAGTCACACTTCTAGTAACACCCCCCTCCTCAAAGAAAACTCCATTTACCACTACCCTTTGTCGCCACCCAGTCAGGTACTCTAGGTTCCATTTATAAGTCTCCTCTGTGGAGCTGTGTCAAAGGCCTTACTGAAATCCATGTATACTACATATAGTGCTCTCCCTTGATCCTATTGTCTGGTCACCCAAAGAAATTGATCAGATATGTCTGAGAAGACTCACTTCTGGTAAAACCAAGCTGCCTCGCATCTTGCAATCCACTAGATTCCAAAAACTGCTTTATCCTCTGTTTTAGCAGTGATTCCATTAATTTGCTCACCACAATCATCAGAGTAATTGGCCTGTAGCTCCTAGCCTCCTCCTTACTTCCACTTTTATGAATAAGAACCACATCTGCCTGTCCTCCGGAACTACTCCCGACTCCAAAAAAGCATTGAAAAGATCAACCAGTGGAGTTGCCAGGAATTCTTTTTGTACCCTCGGATGTATCCCATCCAGCCCTATCGCCTTATCTACTTTAAGTTTAGATAGCTTCTTGTGAGTTCACTGTATGTCAATCGATTGAGGTTTACCTCACTTCCAATCTTATTTGTGTTTATTTTATGTGGTCCTCGTTCCAGGCCTCAAGCCTTTCCATAGTGAATACTGAACAGAAATATTTGTTAAGCAATTTTGCTTTTTCTTAGTCAGCCTCTACATATTCCTCTCCTTCACCTCTGAGTCTCACAATGCCAGTTATGCACGTCCTTCTTTCATTAAGACAGTGGTTCCCAACCCTGTCCTGGGGACCCCCCAGCCAGTCGGGTTTTCAGGATATACACAATGGATATGCATGAGAATTGGGAACCACTGCACTAACATATGTATAAAAAAAAAAAATTATCTAGCTAACTTTAAGATAGCTGGCTATATGCAATAGTGCACTATTGAATATACCTCTAAAGTTATCCAGCTAACTTTGCTATCTGACAGTGACTGAATAGGTACTACTTTATTTAATTTGTCCTTCATCACAGCTCGGATTTGTGGGCCAACGAAATCATCTTTTATATTGGCGTCACTTATGTGTGGAAACATTTGCCGCAAATAATCAAAGGCTTTACTTTGCATGTTCATTGCCTTAACGAAGTTTTTCATCAGCTCAAGTTTGATGTGCAAAGGTGGAAAAAATATCTTACTTGGATCCACCAATGGGTCGTGCGCAACATTCTTCTGCCCTGGGACCAACTTCTTGGGACGCCAGACTTTTCTGACGTAATGTGAATCTCTTGCTTGACTGTCCCACTCACAAAGGAAGCAATAATACTTGGTGTAACCAAGCTGCAGATCCAGTAGAATTGCAACTACCTTGAGATCACCACACAAATTCCAGTTGTACCTCAAATACTCAATGTGGTTCAGCAGTAGCTGCATGTTCTCATTCGTTTCTTTCATATGAACGGCATGCCCGACAGGTATTGATGGGTAGTTATTGCCAATGTGCAGCAAAACAGCCTTCAAACTTAAGATTGATGAATCAATAAAGAGTCGCCATTCTGTTGGGTCGTGGTCACATCCGAGAGCACAAAACAATCCATTGATCTCACAGCAAAAAGTCAGACTGTCTACTTGGTTGAAATATTTTGTCAAATCTTCTTGATGGCTGCGAAATACTGAAGTTTTTGTATCAGATGACAAAAGATTCCATCCTTGCAGACTTGACCCAAGCAGCTCCACCTGACTCTTCGATAAAGCCAAATCTCTGACCAGATCGTTCAGCTCTGACTGAGATATTAAATAAGGATCGCTGGATGTTGATGGCACAAAGTCAGGATCAGCCGCAGCTTCCATCTGCGACAGTTCACCCTCATCGCCTACCTCCTCATCCTCATCATCAAGTGTCCACACCTCTGGCAGTTTTGGAAAAGGAAGACTGTCATTATGCGGCACTGGTCTCATTGCCGATGCAAAGTTAGGGTACTCAATAAACTTCCTGTTCTTTGAGTATCCTGACACATTTGTCATGCAAAAGTAACAGTTATATGATCTTTCTGTTCTCTCCATATCATTGGGATGGCAAACGGCATGGATGGTCGCACACCTTTCAGCCAAGCTTGCAAACTACTGGTATAAGATGTGCAACATATATGAGGAGCCCATGCTCTGTCCTGGTCAGCAATTTTGCACCAGAAGTATAACTCTTATGCTTTATTAATGAGTGCAATCATACTCCTTTTCTGTGCTTTCAGAGTAAACTCACCACAGATGTAACAAAATGTGTCTTGGTTATTACGACATTTGCGTAACATTTCATAAAGTATGTGAAATTAAATCCACAAGCTTTAAACTCAACAGTTTTAGCAATACGATTCGCTCAGTCACACAGACATTGCATAGGAGACTACTCATTAATGCTGCTTATATAAGGCTGTATTGTCATGGAAACAAGTTGGAATCTTGCAGCCGAGCTGGGACTTGCCCGAGCAAGTTCTGGCATGATCAGGCAGAGTTTCTTGGTGTATTTTTTAAAAAGTTAGTCTCTGTTACATGTTATGTTGCTTATGGCCGTCAAAAATATGACATGAATTTTAAAAACCATAAAAACTACTGTCCAGCAAGAAAATATATGTATGTGAGATTATGTTTTAAAATTTCACAATTATTGTAACACAAAATTTCCGTTTCTCAAAAACCTTACATGATGTACAAATTTCGAAGTAATATCTGTGATCAGCATCAAAAAAATCTATTTGGAGCACCAAAAAGCCTGAAGGAAACAAAAACTTTGTTTACCAGTGTAATAACAGAGCACATCTTATGCCACATAGCAAAGGTTATGCTGTTTTAGGCCATGCTGAACCTGTTCATGGACCCACCGTAGCAGGAGACAGACCACAGAAGCCAATTAATTACTTTAATTAGTTTAATAGTCTTGATTTCACTGCCTTATAGCAAAAGAACTAATTATAAGGTGGATCCCTGAATATGGAAAGGAGATAATATACAAAGAAGAGAGCACTAGCAGAGATACAGATCATATCTAACATGCCCTGGCTTATGAGTTAGGCTCATGGTGTGTGCAAAACTATCCCATTTGGAAACACCACCCCCAAGTTTACAAGATACCGAAAAAGCCCAAATTGTCTTGGATGATACTGGCCTGATTAAAAAAGAACTTCCAAGTACTCTTTGCCTATAAACAGTATATATAGTACATCTTGTGCTCCAGAAAAAAGCTCTCTTTGACCCAATATTAAGAACAGCATTAGCAGTAAATTTGAGAGTTTGAGGTCATACTCAATATGCCCTGGCTTATGAGTGAGGTTTGTTTTTGCCATAGTATTCAACCCTCCCCCATGAAATTTGGAGACACTACCCTGAGAGATAAATTTACATTTGTGATGGGGGAGGAGAGCAGAAGGGAGTTGAAGATGTTTGCCTGTGATGACCAAGGGGGAGGAAGTATGATCAGGGAGGCGTGTGTATATAAGAAGGGGGGACACATTTTGTGAGGGCATGAACGAGCGGGGTCTGATGGAGACATGAAGATTTCATACGTCAATCATAATTCCATTTGTCCTTCCTAACTGACCCCCCACCTTTCCCTTATCTCTTGCCTTCCATGCCTTGCTCCCCTCCCCTCACTTGAGAGATCTAATTCTTTTGGCTACACAGACTAAGTTGTTAGCATCTCTCCTTGTACATTATGCTGATTGTTCCTGGGGGTTCCATTTTCACTGTTAAAACTATAACAAAAGTGCCTGCATTCCCTAATTTCAGATGGTGAGTGGGAGGGTTTCTCAAGTGATGTCTCTCCATATAATTTGACTGTGTCTCATTTAATACCACGCAGCCTGCTCTCATGTGCCTGTTCTAACCCTTCCTCATCTATTATTACTTTTCATGGAGAAAACATATGGAACAAATTGGAAATCAGTACTCTTATCCTGCATTGCCGTGGCTTTTCCTAACTATCCCTACCTCATGCCCCCCCCCCTGTAATTTTGTTTCACACAGAGGATCTGGAATGGTGATAGGCCACCTATTTCAAATGACATATAAGATGGCTGCTATATTTTACAGCAAACTTGGATGATTTATACTTATAAAATAGGCAGTTCTTGTGCACAAGAATTGGGCAGAGTGTCCTGGATCAACTGAGTAGTAAGTGATCATATGTGCCATTTTGTAATATTCATTCACCTCTGACTCTTCACCGCTCTCTGAAAAAGGCATCAGGTCTTGGAAGAATGAAGCCAAACATCCTAATTCTGGGGTACAAGAAGAACTGGCAATCTGCTCATCCGTGGAACACAGAGAATTACATTGGAATATTGCAGTAAGTTGTAAAAGTTTTCTTAGCAAATTGGGTAAGGAGCAAGCTGACAGAAATCCTCAGTTGAACCTACATTTTTTTTTTATAGCTCCGTTGTACAACCTACTTGTAGTTATTTATTTTATTTCTTTCCGACTTGTAGCCTGCCTTACCAAACATGCAGAAGGTGGCAAACTATTAGGGATTATAAAATGCACAACAAAAGAAATAAAAAATACATTAAAAACCTAAAACACAAGATAAAAACATAGTGGTCAATGTTCAAAGGCTTTGTCCAGCTAACTCTTGGAGTTGTTAGGACAAAAGCTAAGATTTATATATTTCCTCCCACCGAGCAGATAAAATTTCTGCACACAACTTGTGCACACAAAATTCATCCAGATAAAAACAGGGAAGCCTTAGAGGAGTCTCAGGGACAGCTGGGGAGCAAACATATTGAGTGCTGTCCAGCTAAAGTCGCATGCATAAGTCTGGTTGGAATAATACCTGTTCTAAAGTTATCCAGGTAACTTTATCCAGGTATATTCAGCAGCAGACTTGGCATATTTGAAAGCTGCGATATTTTATCACAGTGAAAATTACCATGCAATTAAATCCTGTGGTAATTTTTCATGTGTTGCCATGGCTGGGAATGTTGTATATTCTCAGCTGTGGCGATGCATGATGGCAAACCCCCCCCCCCCCCCCCTTTCTATTGTAGGGATCCTTTCACTTTTTTTTTGGCCATAAAGGCGGTGGCAGGGGCCCATTATACCACTAGGGCTAACTTTACTTGGCACTGCGGAGGATTTATAGAATTGAAATGTCACTCCCAACGCATACAAATACAGGAAATGGTTAGAGAAAAGAACAAAATGAATCCACTTTTAGGCAAAAGCACAGAAAATGTGTCTGGGAAGAACAGCAAGCCGAGGGAAAAAAAGCTGGAAAACTATGTACACACATTCTCGCAGTCTGGGCAACAAAGTTCCAGATTTGTAGGCCCTAATGGTCGAGGCAGACTTGGATATAGCAAATGTTGCTTACCTGATGTAACAGGTGTTCTCACAGGACAGCAGGATGTTAGTCCTCACAAATGGGTGACATCGAGGATGGAGCCCACCACGGAAAACTTCTGTCAAAGTTTAAACAGAACTTTGACTGGCCCCTACTGGGCATGCCCAGTAAGGCACTGACCCTGCAGCCAGCAGGGGTCTCCCTTCAGTCTGATGTTCAAAGCTACAGGCAGTGCCTAGAAAGTAAAAACAAAACAAACCCAACACCGCGGGGTGGCGGGCGGGTTTCGTGAGGACTAACATCCTGCTGTCCTGTGAGAACACCTGTTACATCAGGTAAGCAACATTTGCTTTCTCACAGGACAAGCAGGATGGTTGTCCTCACAAATGGGTGAGTACCGAGCTGAGGATGTCCTGACTTGCACCAAATGCACCCAACGACGTGCAACAGGCACTACAACTGGGGTGGAATTTGGTAAAGGGCATCCGCACCCTACCGGGAAGGTGGAAGGGTGTTGGTACATCACGTTGGAAAAAGGTTACGCAAGACAGATTGGCCGAAGATGGAGTCCTGTCTTCCAGCTTTGTCCAAACAATAGTGGGCTGCAAAGGTATGGAGAGAACTCCAGGTTGCAGCCCTGCAGATGTCAGGAAGCGGCACCGATCGAAGGTGTGCTACTGAAGTCGCCATGGCCCTCACAGAGTGTGCTTTGACACGGTCTTGAAAAGGGATGCCCGCTTGCTCATAGCAGAAAGCAATGCAGTCCGCCAACCAGGAGGAAAGAGCCTGCTTACCCACAGGTTGTCCTAACTTGTTAGGATGGAAAGAGACGAATAATTGAGTGCTCTTCCTGTGAGAAACTGTACGGTCTAGGTAAAAGGCTAGAGCCCGTTTACAGTCTAGGGTATGCAGGGTCTGTTCTCCAGAGTTGGAGTGGGGCCTGGGAAAAAAGATAGGTAGTATGATGGATTGATTAATATGAAACTCAGAAACTACCTTAGGTAAAAATTTAGGGTGAGTGCGGAGTACCGCCCGGTCCTGCAGGAGCTTAGTGTAAGGCGGATAGGTAACTAGGGCCTGTAATTCACTAACCCTGCGAGCTGAAGTGATAGCCAAAAGGAATAACACTTTCCATGTGAGATACTTTAACTCACAGGAGTGCAGAGGTTCGAAAGGAGGTTTCATTAGACGACCAAGAACCAGATTAAGGTCCCAGGATGGGGCCGGAGGCCGTAAGGGTGGCTTCAGATGGAGCAAGCCTTTAAGAAAACGTGTTACTAGGGGTTGTACTGAAATAGGGACACCCTGTACACCTTTATGGAAGGCGGCTACCGCACTGACATGCATCCTAATGGAAGAGGTTTTAAGACCTGATTCAGAGAGATGCCATAAATAGTCCAAGAATTTGGAGATTGGACAGGAAAGGGGATCAAGGGACTGAGAAGTGCACCATGATGTGTACCTTTTCCATTTGTATGAGTAAGACTTTCTTGTGGAAGGCTTTCGTGAAGCTATCAGGACTCGAGAAACGGAATCTGAAAGGTTGAAAGGCTGAAGGACTAACCTTTCAACATCCATGCCGTCAGGGACAAGGCTTGGAGGTTGGGATGGAGGAGGCATCCGTCGTTTTGAGTGAGCAGATGCGGGTCCTTTCCCAGAGGAATGTGCCTGCGGATGGAGAGATCCTGGAGTATTGGAAACCATACTTGGCGTGGCCAGTAAGGTGCTATCAGGATCATGGTTCCTCCGTCCTGGCGTAGCTTCACGAGAGTCTTTGACACAAGAGGAAGTGGAGGGAATGCGTAGAGCAGACCGGTTGTCCACTTGAGGGAGAATGCATCCCTCGGTCGAGAGTGCTGGCTCCGAATGAGAGAGCAGTAGTCGTCCACTTTGTGGTTCTGAGGGGACGCAAAGAGGTCTATGCGGGGAGAACCCCACTTGTGAAACAGAGAGGTCGCTATCAGAGGATCGAGTGACCACTCGTGTGGTCGGAAGACACGGCTCAGCCGGTCTGCCAATACATTGTCTACTCCCGGCAGGTAAGTGGCCCTGAGGTACATGGAGTGGGAGAGGGCTTCCGCCCAGATCTGCGCAGCTTCCTGACACAGAAGGAAGGAGCCTGTGCCTCCCTGCTTGTTTATGTACCACATGGCCACTTGGTTGTCCGTCTGGATTAAGATTATCTGATGAAAGAGATGATCTTTGAAAGTGCGGAGCGCATAGCGGATTGCTCGAAGTTCCAGGAAATTGATCTGGTGTTCGGCTTCCTCTTTGGACCATAACCCTTGGGTTTGAAAGTCGTCCACATGGGCTCCCCAACCGATGTGAGAAGCATCGGTGGTTAGGATTACTTGCGGATCTGGTGGAAGAAAGGGTAAGCCCTGAAGGAGGTTGACCTGAGTCGTCCACCAGGTTAAGGATAGGCGCAGCGCTTGTGTGACTGTGACTATGGAGGACAGAGGCTGAAAAGCTTGAATCCATTGGTGTCGTAGAGTCCATTGTGTTACTCTCATGGCTAGTCGGGTCATGGGAGTGACTTGAACCGAGGATGCCATGTGTCCTAGGAGAATGAGGAACTGGCGAGCCGTGGCCGTATCTTGAGACTGGAGCTGGTGAGCTAGGGACATGAGAGTTTGGACTCGTTGAAGCGGAAGGTAGGCCTTTGCCTGTAAGGTGTCCAAGTCTGCCCCAATGAAAGATAAGGTTTGAGATGGGACGAAGCAAGATTTCTCGTAATTGACAAGAAACCCTAAGGAAAGGAGTGTGTTGATTGTCAATTGTAGGGAGGACCGGGCAATCTGAGGGGTGGAGGCCCTGATTAGCCAATCGTCCAGATAGGGGTATACGTGGACACCTTCCTTCCTGAGGAATGCTGCTACAACTACGAGGCATTTGGTGAAGACTCGTGGAGCAGATGCCAGACCGAAAGGTAGTACTCGGTATTGATAATGGTCGCGGCCTACTAGAAACCGCAGATATTTGCGATGGGATTGTGTTATCGCAATATGGGTATAAGCTTCCTTGAGGTCGAGGGAGCATAGCCAATCCCCTCTTTGCAGCAGAGGGAGAGTAACGTGCCCAGGGTTACCATCTTGAACTTTTCTTTTTGAAGGTACTTGTTGAGGGCCCGAAGGTCCAAAATTGGACGTAGCCCTCCTGACTTTTTTGGAATTAGGAAGTACCTGGAGTAAAATCCCTTGCCTCGTTGAGAGGGAGGGACAGGTTCTATAGCATTTGATTGCAAAAGAAGGGATACTTCCTGTTGTAATTGAGTCAAGTGGCTGGATAGACTCCATGCTTGAAGAGGCGGGGAGTCTGTCGGAAGAGTTATGAAATTGAGGTGGTAACCCTGTGCGATAATTGCCAGCACCCACTGGTCTGAGGTAATCCGTATCCAATGCTGCAAAAAGTGGCACAGACGACCCCCTACAGGGATGTGGGGGAGTGGGATATGGCATGTGCTCCGTATCGGGAAGTCAAAGGCCTGCCGCAGGCCCGGGAGGTGGGGCTACAGCAGGTCTTTGTTTCCGAGGTTGGCGTAGCTGAGGTCTGGTGGAGGATCGAGCCGGACGAGGCCTAGTCGACGGAGGGTAATAACGACGTGGCCGAAAGAATGACTTTTTAGAGTCCTTCTTAGGTGGTGGTTTGGAGGATACCTCAGATGGAACAGACGAAAGTTGTTTCAACGTCTCATGGTGATCCTTCAATTCCGCCACAATCTGTTGAATCTGTTCTCCGAACAGATTGTCCCCCAAGCAGGGTAAATCGGCTAGACGATCCTGGACCTCTGGGCGAAGGTTGGATGATTTTAACCAAGCCCAACGTCTGGCTGAGATGGCAGTAGCTGAGACTTTCGTGGAAGCATCGAAGATATCGTAGGCCGTTCTGATCTCGTGCTTCCCAGCTTCAAATCCTTTGTGAAGGAGGGCTTGAAGCTGTGGCTGGTATTGGTCCGGTAATGTGTCAGCGTAGTCCTGCATCTGTTTAAGGATAGCTCTGTTGTATTGAGTCATATAAAGTTGGTATGAAGCTATGCGAGATATCAACATAGCCCCATGATACACTTTCCTGCCCACACTATCAAGGAATTTGTTGTCCTTGATAGGGGGAGTGGAAGAGTGTGGTTTTAGGCGCTTGGCCTTCTTTTGCGCAGACTCAACTACAACAGAGCGATGATCCAGTTGAGACTTCTGAAATCCTGGTGCTGACTGAACGAGGTATGTTGAGTCAGCTTTTTTATTAACTGGTGACACAGATGAAGGTGATTCCCAGTTTTTCTTTAAAAGATCCAGAAATACCTGGTGAATGGGGATGGAAGCGATGATTTTTGGGGCATCCAGAAATTGGAGCAGCTCCATCATTTGGTGCCTGTCATCGGTCTCAGATTGCAGCTGAAAAGGCACAATTTCTGACATCTCCTTTACAAAATTTATAAAGGAGAGATCTTCAGGAGGAGATCGTTTTCTACTCTCTGTAGGAGATGGTGGGGATGGTAAATCTGTATCTGAAGATGTATCATCACCCCAGGTATCATAAGGATCATGTAGGGCTTGCAGTCCTGAAGGACCTGGTAGAGGATCCAAAGGCATCGATGGAATCGGTGGTGCAAGCGGAACTGTGAACGGCATCGAGGGCTTCGGGGGTACCGATGGAATCGGTGCCGATCTTGGAATCGATGGAGCCGAAGGATAAATCGGTGGAAAGGTATGTGAAGGCACCGATGGAACGACACCGGACGGGGGAATCCGGAACGGTGTTTCTCCTGTCGATGAATGTCCTTCCGGAGATGATGGTGTAGTCGGTGCTACTGGAATCACCGATGGAAGGGCGCGCATGAGTGCCTCCATACGATTTAGTATCGGTGCCAACGCTTCCACTAGAGGCTCGGTGGTCGGTTCCCTCCTCGGTGGCAGAGTCGGTGCTGAGGTCGGTGCCTGAGGCGGTGCCGGAATCGGTGCCGGAGGCGGTACCGGTGGAGGCTGGAATCTTCGCATCGCATTCTCGATGGCCTCCTGGACCAGCCGGTCCAGTTCTGCCCGGAGACCAGGGGTAACCATACCCGGCTCGACGGGAGAGGGAGGCTGAGGCAGGGCCGGAAGTACCACCGTAACCGGTGGGATCACGGCCCCCGCACCCCGGGAGGGTGAGGGTTTCCTCGGTGCCTGCGAACGAGACGTGGACGGTGCCAGGTCTGACCGAGGCTTTTTCGTCGGTGGCTCGGCCTGTTCAGAGGTCGATGGTTGTGGATCCTCGACGGGCCGAGACTTGTGCCGTCGATGGCGATGCTTATCCTTCCGATCTCCTCGCCCATCCGGGGAGGGGACAGGAGTCGACGGCCGAGAAGTCATCGGTGGAGGACGGTCACCGGAGGGTTGACGATGGTGGTGCAACTTCGACGGTGCCGGTTCCGATGACGTCGATGCTATCGATGGCGTTGGGGTGGGTGCATGGAAGAGGAGCCCCATCTTCTCCATCCTGGCTTTACGACCCTTAGGTGTCATTAGGGCACATTTAGTGCAAGTCAGGACATCATGCTCACTTCCCAAACATAGAACACAGACCCGATGGGGATCTGTGATTGACATAGTCAGGGTGCAATCCGGACAACGACGGAACCCCGTCGCCATGGCCTAGGGCCAAATTTAGCCGCGGGATTGGTAAGTGCCAACAGGCCTCTAGGGCCAAAATCGACGGCAGTCGATGAAAAACGGCAAAAAACTTACCGGCTTTCGCGGAGGTGACAAAAATTTGTCGAAGGGAGACCCCTGAGGGGCAAATTTTCTTCGGAAAGAAAAAACCGAATTCCTGTCAGGAACGTGGTAAGAGAGCTCCTTTCACCGCGTGGCAACTGCTGCGCGGAAAAAAAGAAGACTGAAGGGAGACCCCTGCTGGCTGCAGGGTCAGTGCCTTACTGGGCATGCCCAGTAGGGGCCAGTCAAAGTTCTGTTTAAACTTTGACAGAAGTTTTCCGTGGTGGGCTCCATCCTCGATGTCACCCATTTGTGAGGACAACCATCCTGCTTGTCCTGTGAGAATGTAGCTATCACAGAGACGTGGTTCAGCGAGTCTCATGAATGGGATACAGATAGAGAGGGCAAAAAGGAGGAACAGCTTTTTATGTGAAAAAACAATATCTTAGTAACTGAAATGCAGGAGATGTGTGAGAAGGAAAAAACGCTGTGGGCTGTCTTACAAAAATCTGATGGCGCTTCCGTTTACACTGGTGTGGACTACAGGCCTCTGAATCAGGCAGAAGAACTGGACAGAGATTTGGCTGAAGATATCCAAAAAGCAGGAAAGAAGGGAGAAGTGTTACTTGTTGGAGATTTTATCTGCTGGATGTGGATTGGAGTATTTCTGCTGCAGAATCTGTAAGGAATAGGAAGCTTGTGGATGCCTTTCAAGGGATTCTGTTTTGGTAAATGGTAATGGAACCCATGAGGGGAAGAGCAGTGCTGGACATGATGCTCACAAATAGAGACAGTATCTCTAATGCCTGGGTAGGAGCCCATCTGAGTGCCAGTGATCATCAGACGGTATAGTTTGATAGAGTAGCTAAGATGAAGAGAAGTCTCACAGAGATCAAAGTCATGGGGCAGTACCTTGAGGAGCAGCTAGAAGGCTGGGAGGAGAGGGGAGAAGTAGAAAACGGCTAAATGAAAAGGATCTACAACAAAGGCAACAAATGTTTCTGTAAATAAAAGTAAGAGGAAAAGGAAACTGATCAGCTTTCAAAAAGTACAAAGTAGCACAAAAAGAGGCACACAGGCCCAGTCCTTCTGTTTGGAGGCCTGTAGACCACACCAGTGCCCATAGAAATTCTTCCTTTCCTTTCCTTATGCCCTCTGCATTTCAGTTGCTTGGATATTGTTTTTGAAATAAAGAGCTACTCCTCCCCCATTTCTGACATCTTTATCCTTCCTCAACCTATAGCCTGGTATGGTCGGATCCCACAATCCAATGCCTCAGTAACAAGTCCCCCTGTGTTTCTGCGGTGTTCATTGCTTCATCCATATCCTGCCCTGCCCTGTCACCCTTCTTGCCTTTTTTTGTTCCAGTTCCTGCCGTGTCATGCATCCTTGCCCCTGCCAGGTCCTATCCACCTCTCCTCCGTTGCCTTACACTCTTCCTTGTTCCCCTTTGTCTGTTCTCTCATTGCTGACTTGGCCGCTTGCCTGGATACCAACTTGCTTTGCCGCTGCCTGTCTTGTCCCTTTTTCCTGGATACCGACCTTCTGTGACCGCTTCCTGCCCTAACCTTTGGACTGCTCATCCAGCTGTGGGCTTTCTTCTAAATCATGCCGGCCTCAGAACCCAAAGCCGTAATTTGTGGGGGAAGAAATTGGTATAGGCGAAGCCTCCTTCACCATTCTAGCCAGTGGCGGGTCTGCCTGTTGCTGGCATGGACCCAGCCAATGCCTCAAGAACTGGATTGCATCAACTCTACCACAGCCCAAGGGCTCACACTCCGTATCATAATTGTGTGCAGATTGCTTTAGCAGGATAATTTTCAAATTGAACTTATGTACGTAAATTCACTTTGAAAATTCAAGTAACTTATGGGTGTATTTCTTAATTTTCTTATGTGGGCTGTTACAGAATTACCCCACAAATCAGAAAAAGCTCCAGGTAGTTGCAAATGAAAGCTTATAGTGCCGTAAGCCTACTAGACAACAATGTCAACTGAGTAGAAAGCTGGAGAAAACTGCTGGGTCAAAAAGAAATAGATATCTGAGAATGTGTAGGGTTTATTGCTTAGAACATTGTGGCTTTTCATATTTTTAACATGAATACTAATACATGTTTTTATTCTAGAGTTATCATAAGAAAATAACATTAATTATGGCATGCTAGGCCTGATTAACAATAGCAAAGCTATGGTGGAATGCTTGTGAAGTGCAAGCCCATGTTATGAGTGATTAATCACATGAAAAAGCCCTAAAACCCAAAATAAATGCATGTAGAGGTAGATACAGAAACATACAGAGATATCTGGGTAAGTTTCCCGCTCCTGGCTTGCTTGGGATTGACCTCTTAGTAACAATCAGGCTTGAGTTTATTTGTTAGCGAATGAAGTTGTTAGGTTGACATCATCACTTATCATTTTACCACATCTGAGGTGCAGAAAAGGCTCAGCTGATCACATTTTCTGTTTTCAGTGATGCTTTTGACTTCAACTTTGGTCTGTGCTTATTGAGGATGAAAGAGGGGCTGAACATTTCCAGAGTGATGCAGGCTCACAGTAAGTACCTATTTTTATTATGCGCTAGGAGAATCCAGCACTTAAACTGAGGGGAAACTACTATTTATTTATTGACATTTGATTATACCACTTTTTTACCTTGAATGGTCCCAAAGCAGATTACAATAAATTTAAAGTAGATTACAATAGTGATAGATCAACAGACAATATTGGTTGAGCATCTATGTATTTAAAGACAGATTCATAGGTTACTTTGTTTTTGCTGTAGAAATAGGAATACTTCTGTGATAACCAGGTTGTTGGTTAGGAAGTCTCTATTGGGAATGCTTGGCTAAAAAGCCATGCTTTAGCATTTTTATTGAAGGTGAGGTAGTTGGGCTCCAGGCATAGGGATAATGGAAACATGTTCCAGATCTTTAGTGTGTAACAGCTAAAGAATCGAAATCTGGTGCAGGACAGTCCAGCAGAGGCAGGGTGGAAAATAGAGCCAGTTTAAGAAGATCTGAGTTCTCTTTTAGGGGCATAAGGGAGAAGGAGTTGTGAGATATTTTGGAACCTGATTGTTCTTGCACATGTAGATGAAGCACAGTGTTGTGAACCTGATCCTGCTGTCTATTGGCAGCCGGTGTAGTCGAGATAGAATAGGTTTTATGTGGTCAGAATGCTTTTGATCTTACCAGGATTTTTGCTGATGTATTATGAAGGAACTGGAGGCATTTAGAACTGTATAGAGAAATGACATTTAATATAGAATTTATAGTAGTCTATTCTGCTGGAAATTAGTGTATGGATTACTGTAGCTAGATTGTGTTTGTCTTAGGTAGTTTCATAGTTGGCAGATCTGATGCAGGTACATGAATGAGGTTTTTACTACTTTGGAGATGTGTGTTTCCAAAGCGAGATTCTGATTAAGTAGGACTCTTAAGCTTCATAACATTTCTTTGGGATGTAACGGAGTGTCTAACAAGTAGAGAACAATGTTTCCTCCAAGGAGTGACTAGATGTGTGCAAATTTTTTCTCGTGTGAGCAACAATTTTTTAAACCAACAATTTTTGAGCACAAGTATTAACACTGCATTTCTGTATATAGTATAAAGAAAAATTCATGTAAACGATCATGTAAGACCTGTGAGCGACGCTCTGAAATGTATGAGTGATCACTCATGTTCTCGGTTTAGAGTGAACTATGGTAGGAAGGTGACTGTAAGGGATGACCTTGGTGGCTAATCCAGAGAAGTTCCAATGTAGGGGAGCCAAATTTGAATTTTTGGATGTTGAGCCACTGTGCCACTAATATAAGATAATTAGTAAGATTTGAAATGGAGGGCGATTGGTCAGTTCTGATTTTGATGCAGAGTTGAATGTCATCTGCAGTGTTGAAGGCCTGAATGAGGTTGCATATCGGATGGAATTAAATGTTAAAAAGAATTGGGAAGAAGACTGAGCCTTGGGAGACTCCATACGAGAGAACTTGAGGTTTTGAGGGTTTATTAGCTCAATTGACAAGCTGGCTTCTGTTAGAGTTAAAGGATTCAAACTATTTCAGGGTGGTGCATTCACTGCCAATGTCACTTAAGCACTGGATCAGAAGGTAGCGGTCACCTGTGTCGAAGGTGGCAGAGAGATCTAACAAGACAAGGAGGGAATCACCACCCTGATCAGCATGCAAGGAGATGCTATTAGTGATGGCTATTAGAAAAGATTCAGTTCCATGGCCTTTCCTAAAGCTGGATTGTTGACCGTTTAAAATGCTGTTGTTAGGATTTGTAGGTATGTGGGCCGTGGGCCGAGGTGAGGGATGGTACCCCCACAGGGAGGAGCCCTGTGAGCCTCACCGTCGGAAGGCGAGGTCTCATCCGACGTCAGACACAGCTGTGGAATAGTCTTTATTAGAGAGAGAGAGGCACTGCCTGAGGAGCGGGGAGTGCAGGAGAAAGTCACAGAGTCAGTGAGGTGGGGTATACCCGGACAGGATACCTCAGTTCAGTAGTGGAGACCGGCAATGGTCTGCAGAACTGGGTACACCGATGAGGTTCCACTGTAGCGATGATTCGGTAGTGGCCAGCAGCACAGGGTACATCGAAGGGGTTCCTCACTTAGAGATGGTACGGTAGTGGCCCACAGCACAGGGTACACCGGTGAGGGTTTCCCAGTAGAGGTCCACAGCGCGAGGTACACCGAAGAGGTTTCCAACTAGAGATGGGACGGTAGTGACCCACAGTGCAGGGTACACTGGAGAGGATTCCTCACTAGAGATGGCATGGTAGTGGCCCGCAGAGTCAAGGTACTCACAGTGACGTGTGTTCCAGCAGAGGCCCCGGGGAACGGGGATAAGCAGTAGTCCAAGGCAAGAAGGCCCTCCGAGGAGCAGCTAGCCAGAGACAAGGAAGGGCCCTCGAGGAGCGGGTACCCAGAGCGTCTCACGCCAAATTTGCAGGAACTGGAACATACGTCACTGCCTCCATCTACTGGTAGGGATGCAAAACCCACTTGTCTAGACTAATCTGTGGTATTCCAGGAATGAAAATTAGCAGGTAAGAACTAATTTTCCTTCCATGTACTTCCAGACCCCACTCCATAACACCCCACACCGTCTTTTTTCCCTGTTAACATTAAGTGTGACACCGAAAGCATGTGTGTTCGTGTGATGTTTCCAAAATAGCATATACACATGTACTTGCTACTTACATGTTTATATGCCAATTTTCTGCACAGAAAACGTTTGAAAATTAACCCCAAAATGTTTTTTTCTTCATTTTCAGTTAACCCAGTGTTCCAGCAAGCGGAAGACCCTAAAGTGAAAGAAAATGAAGCTAATGGAATTGCTCCTACCACAAATGGCACATGTAAGTTACCAGAACTTGGACAAGATTCAGTCTATTAGAAACGCGTACTTTCCTTTAACATGTGGTATTAAGGTACCAGGAATACTTGTTGTTTAGTGATGGAGGGATACACAGTTGAGTATCTGATATTTTAGTAATCTAGCCAAACATTCTGGAACGAGGAAATTGCCCCACCAAGAAATACTACATCATTTGCATTTTATTTTACATTTCCATATTTAAACATTATTGGCTTATTCTGATTATAAATAGATTGGGATTTTGTATGCACATCTGATAACAGAGCATCATCTAAATTTTTCGTGCAAAACAGTCATCTTTAGAAAGGATATAGTCCTTTATGTTTATGGGCAGAATTCTTGAGTTCCTACTCACACATGTATTATCAACCTTGATGAGATTAGGAATACGGTACTTCTGGTGATGTTTTTAATGAAATAAAAAAGATTCCATCATTACTATTCTGTCAGAGTTGTATTGTTAAACCTTCCAAGTTAATATCACCTGAAAAAAAAAAAAAGAAATTACTTCTTAGTACTGTTGCTCAGCCTTATGCTGTGGGCTTCTTGTCTTATCTCCATAGTGGATCCTGATGCCCTTGTAGCTGAAAACCAAACAGTGACTATTTTCCAGACCAACCAGGACAAAAAGACAGTTGATGTTTACTGGCTCTTTGACGATGGAGGTATCAATGGGTTGTTTTTTTTTATTAGTGATAAAATGTATTGAATTAAGCTTTCAGCTGTGTTGCGTTTTCTGCCTTCCAGGGTCATTTTAAAAAACTAGTAACCTTGTAGCCTGAATTAGGGATGTACATTTGTTTGAAATGAATGAGTATTCTGAAACAAAATAGGCCATTTTTGTTTGGTTTTATTTAAAAAAATCAATGTACAGTACCATTGAAAATAACAAAAATTTACATTCATTTTTGGTTCCCATTAAAGTCTATGGGGCAAGCAAAACTGCAGATTATCTTATCTACTCATGGAAGCCACTCAAACCAGACAGAAAGGATCCAGGATGGGAAGGGACAAGGAAGGAGCAGGACCAATCAAGATCAAGCATTTTTTCAACTAGCCTATCCCAGTTGGCACTTGCATGGATTGATTCTGAGTTCCTCATTTTTTTAAATCTGAAACTGAAAGCTAAATTTAACTTTGAGCAGTCAACATTTTGTTCTCTCATTTCTCTGCTGGATTTCAGACAGAGAGATTGTGAATCTTAAGCTCTTTCTCAGATCAAAGAAAAAGTTTTAAAAAAGATTTGGAAGGGAAAGAAGAAAGAAACTTAAAGTAAAGTGAGCTAGTCTCTTGCCTGATGTCACAATGTCAATTTAATCTGAACACTGTTGCAGAGTTACTGTATCACTGAACAAACAAAAGTAAGAGTGTATCTCTCTCTTTGTGCACTTGCAGAAAGATATCTGCTTTTATTTTAACAGCTGTGTTATAATCTGGTGTGGTTGTGGACCCTGGATCGTAGTGAAAGCTGACTCCACCCACAGGGAGGAGCCCTGTGGGGACTCACTACAATGGGCATGGCCTCAGCAGAGAAGTACACAGATGAGAGAGACTTTATTGTACAGGAATCGTGGGAAATACCCACAGTATGGAGAAAAGACACAGTCCAGAGTAGTAAGGCCGCTCACTGTCAATATCCCTGGTAGTGGCCGGCAGAGCAGGGGTACGCCAGGGAAATCCTCTTGAGGTGCTGCCCCTCAAGATGGATCCGGTAGTGGCCCGCAGCGTGGACTACGCCGAGGATCAGTACGTAGTAATTCTGAGAGGTGCAGAGGGTCAGCAGAGCGAAGTAGATGGTACTTTGGAGAGTAGAAGGGAAGCTGGGATGAGCGTGGTAGTGGCCCAAGGCTAGATGGTTGAAGCGATAGTAGAAATCACAAGACTGAACTAGCGGTGTCCTGGATAAGGATGACAGGAATCTCCAGGTAGGTAGGCCCTCCGAGGAGAGGATAGCCAGAATGTAACAAGGCCCCCAAGGAGCGGGTACCTAAGGCGTTCTTAGTTCAGGAAGCAGTTCACGTAGAAGCAAAGCGTCTCCGAATGGAGTGGAATAAGCAGGAAGGAAGTCCTTGCTAACTCATAGGAAGCATAGGCTGGTAGGGTTAAATACTTCTCGTGGGTGATGTCATGCGGAGGGGACGTCCCCAAAGTTCCCGCCATGACGTGGATAAGAGAGGGCCTGGGGCGCGTGCGCATGCCCTAAGTAATCCCCGCCTCAAGATGGCGGATGGGATCGCCCATGCCGTCCCGGGGACGCCGAGGAAGGCGGTGTCTGCAGGCTGAGGCCTTGATAATCGCTACAGCAGGGAAAAGAGAGGTGAGCAGCAAAGGTCGCAGCCGTCTGCGACCGACGGGCGCAACAAGCTGTTGTGTATTTGACTAGTGACTACTGACTAGGCAGAGTATCAGTCTTTTCTTTGTTCTTTCTGACTTTCTGGTGGTAATTTCAAAAGAATTTATGTGTATAAATGGGAATTTTGAAAATTATCCTGGGGTTTGTAAAAGTATATGCAGAAGTGATTTCTCACATACTGCATGCTGCAAAGAGGCATTCCTAGGGGTGGAATTGGGGCAGGGAAATCATGGGCTTACTTTCAATTATTTGAAAGTATGTGTATAAATTTTCATGTTGACATTTACACCCCAATCCATAAATGTGCATGCCTTTGCTATAATAAGGTACACATGGTCCTGCTAATTTTCAAAGTGGACTTATGCAAATTTCGGAGCAGCCTGGGAGGGAACGGGGGAAGGCAGTACGGCTCGGCGCGTACAAGGTGCACAATTGTGCACCCCCTTGCGCGCGCCGACCGAGGATTTTATAACATGCGCGCGCATGTTATAAAATCGGGCGTAGATGTGCGCAACCTTTTAAAACCTACCCCAAAAAGACTCCAGGTTTCTCTAGCACCTAAACAACTACTACAGTTCTATGTTCTAGTAATCTGTCATAACAAACACTATGTGAAAGTTTTGTGGATCTGAAGAAACGACTATGTCTAAAGTATAAAGCAACCCTGTGTTCCCCATGGCCAGGTTTGACCCTTCTGATTCCATATCTGCTCAGTCGCAAGAAGAGATGGAGCAAGTGTAAAATTCGAGTGTTTGTCGGGGGACAGATAAACCGCATGGATGAAGAAAGGAAAGCGTAAGTGCACTGTAAACAAGAAAACCGATCCCTCTCGAGAGATGCAGTGTCCATAAAATCAATTCACCAGCTGGCTTCCCCACAGGACTCTTCCTAACCTTCCATGGTTCTCACACCAATTTTCTCCCATTTTTTAAACCACCATCCACATATAGCATGCCCAAACAACTCAAATTGCCTCAGTGGTCAAGGACTAGAGAGGAAGCCTCTTCCAAGACTGAACCCATCAACACCACTGTTTTTCTAGCAGGAACCACCTCAACAGTGGTAGTGGTCTGTGAATTATCTCCATTTAATACCTGAGCCCTGCTAACACCAGAGGCTCTTGTGGCGAGGCTCCCAGCATGATAACCGAGCTGCAGGATTTACATGAAAGTCCATTACCTTTTAACTTTGTTGATCTTCAATGGGCCCGGCAATGGTAGAGCATCCAAGATCAAAGAATACATTACACTGCTTAGCAACTCTGAGCATTCACAAAAAAAAAGGGTTCAAAGGGAAACTGCCAAGATATGGAGAAAGATACCTTAAAAATCTCCAAAAAACAAATCTTGTCATCTGAGGAGCCGGATAAGTTTATCCAGCTGTACAAGTTGACTGGATAAAATTATCAGGTTAACTTGGCTTTGATATTCAGCAGCACAACTCAGCCACTCAATACACTCAGCTACCTTTTAGTTTGCTGGATAAGTTTATTTAACAATATCTATCCACAAAACATGGGGGTAACTCGTATGTCAAACTCATCAAACAACCCGCACACAGAAAAAATTTTTTTCTTTTTGCTTTAAATGTATACTTTTTCTTTTTGTCTTTTTTTCTTTTTCTTTTTATCAAATATTTTATTGGTGTTTGGGAAATGTTGGATATTCTTTTTGTTAACTGGTTTGAAATATTTATTCTTTTTATGACTATCATTTTACTTTTATGATTAATGTTTTATATTTCTTGATTTTATTTTTTAATGTTTTGTCACCTTGAGATTGTCATGGATTGGGGAAGTAGGGCCAAACAAACGTTATCTTCTCTCTCTCACACACACACACACACACATTCACTCTCACACACTCCATCTCTTATATATATATATGTGTATATATACCTATGATCTCACACACATTTACTCTCTTTCCCTCACAGACACATTGAGGACCAGATTTTAAAACTTATGTGCGGGCGTAGATTTGTTCGCGCAACCTGGAGCGAACAAATCTACGCCCGATTTTATAACATGCGCATGCAGCCCGTACGCATGTTATAAAATCCAGCATCAGCGCACGCAAGGGGGTGCACACGTGCACCTTGCACGCACCAAGCCCGAGGGGAGCCCCGATGGCTTTCCCCGTTCCCTCCAAGGCCGCTCCGAAATCAGAGCGACCTTGGAGGGAACTTTTTTTTCGGTCCCCCCCCCACCTTTCCCTCCCTTCCCCTATCTAACCCACCCCCCAGCCCTACCTAAATCCCCCCTCCTACCTTATTTTATTTCTTACGCCTGCCTGAAGCAGGCATATCTTGCGTGCACCAGCTGGCTGAACGAAGGAGGCCTCGGGACCGCCCCCTGGACTCGCCCCAGACCGCTGCCACACCCCCGGACCCGCCCCCGGACTGCTGCCACGCCCCTGGACCTGCCCCTTCCTGCCCCTTTTTCGAAGCCCTGGAACATACACGCGTCCTGGGGCTTGCATGCACCACCAAGCCTATGCAAAATAGGCTCAGCGCGCGCAGGGGCAGATTTTCTCAGGTTACATGCGTAGCCTTTGAAAATCTGCCCCTGAGTGTGTGTGTGTGTGTGTGTGTGTGTGTGAGCATGCCTATGAGAACCTATATATTGTCAGTGGGAACCTTGGTAACATGAATAAATAAGAGGGCAGCCAATAGGAATACATATTCATTCCTAAACTGACCTTAACTGACCTGAAAAGTGTCAAATTGTATCAATTTCTGTTAGTGCGCACTAACTCCTGTTAGTGCGCACTAATCGGAAAAAACGATTTTTAACGATTTTTCAACGAAATAATCGTGCCAAACACGATTTTCTTCTCCTGCCACACGATTTCAATCGTTAAGACGATATGGCACACGATTCACATCCCTAGTAAATAGTACTATCGCCACCAATTGTTGGGTTTTCACAACTAATCCTGGATCTGCTTTATATGGGGCACCCTTCTTGGCCATACCCATGCCAGTAGCCAGTTTAGCAGGATGGGGTTCAATTTGGTATAATGAAACATCCTTCCAACTGTTCACCTGTGACAACATATCTGTCAGCATCACTGAGATAGCCCTTTTATTGTACGGACTATACAACAGGCGCCATAGTTGTGTTTTTCTAGCAATGGAACATGTGAGCCAAGATTAGCAGGCTATAAAAAGATTAGCTTGGGTACAGCAAAACGAGCAACAGCATTGCCAGAGAAGCAGTATATTCTGTTATTTGGTTCTGTTTTCTCCCTTAAGGAATAGCAACCTTGTCCTTCCTTGGATTTCCTCTCTACCATATTTTTCATAATGTGATTTGCAATTTCTGCCTTTTGAGCATTAAACTTTTATTACCTTTTATTTAAGTTGGAGCTTCATTGCAGTACATGAGCTTCAGTGCGTGGTGTTACCCAGAGAAAAAAACTACAGTGCTCATCCGGTTGCTCTGGGCCTGTTGAAAAATCACTGAATGAAAGGCAATATTTGTACAGAAGTATCAGAAACCAGAGCATGTAGCAAACTCACTAAGGAGCATAGCTGCAGGATTCAATAATTCACCCCCAAGTAGCTATAGTAATCCAAATAGGGTAATAGAGCTTATATTTTTTTTAAACTTTTTATTAATTGCAAATAAAAACAAATTTTTAATATATCAACAGGACTCCTAAAATTCATACAGATTTCAAGTGTAGTTGCTTTCTGTATTTTTTATGAGACAATGTGTCCTTTTGTCCAGTCTCCTGAGAAACTTGCAGCTAAAATACTATGACTGATGATGTTAGAAAATAAGAAAAATAATTTATTACTGTCTTATTTCTCACAGTGTTTTTCCCTTTGTATCTTAAAGGATAATCTCTCTGCTCAACAAGTTCAGACTGGAATTTCATGAAATCCTTGTCCTTCCGGACATCAACCAGAAACCACGCCCAGAACAGTAAAGAACTATTCTTGTTTTTCATATTGCTTTCTTACTACACTCTCTGCTTAGAGTACCTAACGGAAACTGAATAAAATCAAAAGTAGATAGTAGTCATTTTGACAATGTAAAGGACACAAACAAATAAGCCTAGTGCCTCAACATCCAGTCAGACCAGTCCAGATGAATTCTTACCTGATAATTTCCTTTCCTTGAGTCCAGTCAAACCGGTCTAGCACAATCTTGCACAAACTGGCATATTCTTATATACATATCTGTTCAATTGCAGCTGTTTTAGCTGCAAAGTTTTATCTTAACCAGGTGAGTGCTTAAGATTTGTGAGCAGTGTTTCTGCTTCTAACATGATGAAGATTGTTGTCTTTTTGACAATCATACTAGTTAAAAAAAAAAAAACACAAAAAAGGGAAAACTGAGCATTTATGATTTGAAGACTTGTAGAATTTATGTTGTCAAAGTTAGATTGTTAGGTTAGGTTTAAGTCAGCACGGATGCATATAAGGGGTGATGTCAGTGAACCTGTTGATCTCCGTCTCCATCTGCTGGTCACTGGGCAGAACCCATTCGTCTAAACTGGTCTAACTGAACTCAAGGAAAGAAAATTATCAGGTAAGAACTAATTTCTCCATGACGGATTGTGATGACATCACTGCATCAAGACAGGGTTCGATAAAAGCTGCCTTTTGTTGAATGACACTGCAAGATCCTCTTGATCATTACAAGAATAAACTCATCTGCATTCTTTGAATGTGTGAGAACCACAAAATGGAGGTTTTATATAGTACCATGTACTGTACTTATGATGTGGGGAGGAGGCAAAAATGGCAAAAGCTACAGAATATTCCAAAGATGATATTGCTTCTGTCCTCCAACAGTCAATTGCCAGGTCATCAGTGAGCAATGATAAGGCATCTGATTGATTGATGCTGTCAGCATGGTGCACAGGAATGAAATGAAGGCCCACCAAGACCTGATGTTGTGCAGTTTTGTACATAACAGTGAAGAGTGCTGATGCTCACATCACCTTTATCTCTCTTTGCAGTGCAAAGCGTTTCGAAGACCTGATTGCTCCCTTCAAGCTGAACGATGGCTTTAAGGATGAAGTCATAGTGAATGAGATGAGGCGAGACTGTCCCTGGAAGATTTCTGATGAGGAGATAAAGAAAAATCAAACCAAGGTAATAAATATGCTATGCTCAGGGTGTTGGTCAGTGTTTTATTTAAGAGATTTATTGTTTTTACTTTAAGGAAATATGTATAAAGAAAAAAAAATTGGAAGGAGTGATGAAGTTACTATAAAAATAATGCATATGGTGAAGGCAATTTTCAAATAATTTTACCAGGGTAACTAATCATTTACACAAGTAACTTCTTCAGTTGAAAATTGCCCTCCATTTTAATGGTAAGAGTAGCCACACTCAAAGAGGCAAGATAAGTTCTGCAAGCAGTATGCAAGGATTTCAATTTGAAATCCCCTAGCCTGCTTTATGGCAACAGCTTTGCATCTCCTATAGTGCAGGGGCACAGTTCATAGGTCCAAAGTACCCAAAATACCAGGTAGTCTCTGAATTTTCAAAGGGAAACTCCTTTGGGACTCTTTGACACTTTGCTTGCAGGTCCATAGAGTCAAGCAACCAGCAGGCTTGCAAGCAATGCAAATTATCAAACAATTGCCATCATAAAGGGTCATTTACTAAGCTGTGGTATTTACCCTGGAGGGGAAATGGTGCCAGCTGCCCTGTTATGTGACAGGGGCCAAGGTAAGTTATCAGATGGCCAGGGTCATTTTGGAAAATGGCCACCATTGGGTCCAGAGCCTAGGGTATGCTCCAGGCTCCTATTACACTATACCAAGGCAAGTTTGGTAAGCCCAGGGATGATAGGGTGGGTAGACTAGGGTTTGGGGGGGGGGGGGGGGGAATTTTGAAAAAGGGGAAGTGGGGCCTGTGATGAAGTTTTATGTCCTTTAAAGTTTATTTTGGGGACTTTGGCCACCTCAAAGGGTGGCAGAAAGAGTGGGACAAAGGTTCTTGAGATCCTCAGGATCTTTACCACACTTGGGGAGGGGGGGAGGTTTACTCAGGGCAGATCATCCCCTTTAATTAATGACTCCAGTGGTATTGGGATGCACTTTAGCGTCCTGTTGCTCCTGGTGGAAGCTAGCTACAGCTTCTGAGTTATAGCTAACGTTGCATCAAATAACGCAACTTGCGATTTTTGAGGCAAACTGTGTTATTTGATTTGCATGTGTTAGGCTAGTAAGCGGCTGATTAGTATGTATTTGCATGCTGATCAGCTCACTGACATGCTCACAGTGTCAGGCGCAGAAGAAATGCTGCATGCTGTTGCTGTGTTGGGCCATTTACCATGCAGTAAATGCCTAACACAGCTTTGTAAATAGACTCCATAGTTTGTAAATTAGAAACTTCATCTTTTTTTACTTTCTGAGTAATGTAGGGAGCAGGAAAGTTACCCGGATACGCCTACCTAGGTAACTGTACTTGGATATTCAGTGGAACATACCTGATAAGTGTTGCACTGAATATATCCAGCTAGAGTTAGCTGCATAACTTAAGGACACTGATTTTTCCAACAAGACTTACCTAGCTTAGCTGGGCCAGCTAAGTTTATCTGGCTAGTACTAAACATTGATGCTAGCAGGATAAATTTTAGCTGTGCTCTCAGAAGCCCCCCCAGCCTTGCCTCTTTTTATCCAGTTAAATTTTAGCTGGGTAATGCCTTATCTGCTAAAATGTATCCACTCGTCCAGGACAGGAAATTTAAAACTCGGGATTTGTCCAGATAACTCTGAAAGTTATCTGGACAAAACTTTTGAATATCAGTCTCTTAGCATCTTTCTAGTCATAGGTACATAGAATTTTCTGAGACCTGGAAATATTAGTTATGTTATAAACAAAAAAGAAGTGGAGCTATGGAGCAAGTGAGGGCCAATGGGCAGGGCAGGGCCAGGTATGAACTCTCTCTCCCCCCTCCTCCCAAACACACACACATACGTGAACACACTTCCTCCTTCTTATGCCTGTGACCTTCCATCCCCAACTGTCCTTTGCACACCAAAGCTCAACATTCTGGCTGTTTGTGTTTGGGACTCCAGTTTGACTCTCCTCTTCCTCTGCAACTCCCAGGAGGACAGCTGGAAGTAGGAAGAAATTGAGGCACAGCTATGGGAGAGGCAGAGCAGGAGGAGAGTCGGGCCGAGCCCCGAATACAGGCGGGTGATTGGAGCACTGCTGGGCTGCCACCGCTGATTAGCCCCTGGCTTTGCCTGACCGGATTAAGAAACGTACTAATACATGAAGGTTATTGAAATGGAACTTATGTATCACAAACTACTGTCTTAGCCCCTAATTAATATGTTTTAAATGTTGTGTCGACCTAGAATATGAATGTTGATTTTGTAAACCGTTGTGATCTTCTACTGGAATGACAGTATATAAAATGCCTAAATAAATAAATAACGTTAAGGGACTGAATTAGCACAAACTTGCAAACAGAAGGGCCACTCATCAAAGCCAGGGCAGGGTTGAAGCCTTGATGATTGCCATTCTTGCTCACAAGGTTCAAACTTGTGCTAACTCAACCCTCTTTTTGTATCTGCTGAGCAGTCCCTGCTTCAGGATCAAGCCTTCCCTTTTGTTCCCTGCAGAACTGGAGGTGTTGGAGAGGAAGGGGGGAAGAAATAATCAGAAGGAAAGGACTGGATTAGGGAGCAAAGTGGCTGTTCTCTGCTCTGGGAGGGGCTGGAGCAGAATATCCTTACTATCTTGCCTCTTAAATCTGAAAAGAAGTGGGGGAACTCTGCTGCAGGCTGTTTCCCCACAAATTAAGCCCTGACTAGTTCTGACAATGCACACAGCTTGTACAAAGCACATATACTAGACAGAAGTCATATAAACCAGGTGATACTGTAGACTTCCTGTTCTTTGTAGACTGGAAACTTTTTTCTGGCTGAAAGAACCCATTGAATGCTTCAGCACCCTTTGAGTACTCAACTACGCCCTAAACTCTCTTATTCTATCATGACATACATAGAATAAGACTTCAGGAAACCTGTGCTTTCCACGCAAGTCACAGCAGAACTCATAGGATTCTGTTGGATTTCATTCTTTTTATGTTGCATTAATACTATTTTATTTTTCATACTTCAGTCTCTTCGCCAAGTGAGACTCAATGAGATTTTGCTAGATTACTCCAGAGATGCAGCCCTTATTGTTATGTAAGTACCAAGTTTCCAAATACTCTTGTTAAAAGATTTGCTCCTATCTGTTACAATTTCTTGACATTCTTCTGTGCTTTTTCCTACCTGTTATTTACCTCTTTTCCCACTGGAGACTTAATTCCTTCCCAATTGTACAGGAGTAAGAGATCTGTAGGGTGGGAACTTGTCGTCCTGCTTCTCAGTAATATATTTAGGGAACATCTCATAATTATGTCTAAAAGTGGTATTAAGTGAAGTGGACTTGTTTGTGTGACGGACTCGAGTAATGAGTTCAAGCAGTATGCAATATTTCAAACATAAAAACCGCCTACACTCACTCCTTCCTGTTGTATTTTCATACATCCCACACAGCCTATACTACAAATACATGCATGAGTTAAACCAGTTTTCAAAGTGGACTTATGTGCACAAGTCCATTTTGAAAATTATTTCACCAAAACTATCCCAAACAAGTTACACCTGCTACTTGGTACTCTCAATATTTCCCTGTAAATTTATATCCATATGGTTAAAGTATGCATATAAATCTAAACCCTCCCCAACTCCATCCCCAGGAACACCTCTATTTGATCTGAGCAAACTTTACATACATGCATAAGAAATTTTAATGAGATGTTAGTAAAGCAGAGTTGCTTACCTATAACAGGTATTCTCATAGGACAGCAGGATGGTAGTCCTCACATATGGGTGACATCATCAGGAATGGAGCCCAATCACGGAACACTTTTGTCAAAGTTTCTAGAACTTTGACTGGCACCACTGAGCATGCCCAGCATGATACCAACCCTGCATCCAGCAGGAGTCCCCCTTCAGTCTCGTGTATAGTAAAAAGTATGTGCGAAAAATAAAATAAATCGCAAGCGTACCCAACTCCGCGGGGTGGCAGATGGGTTTCGTGAGGACTAACATCCTAATGTCCGGTGAGAACACCTGTTACAGGTAAGCAGGATGGTAGTCCTCACATATGGATGAATAGCGAGCTGAGGATGCCCGAGCAATGTACCAAAAGCACCCAAAGACGTGCAACAGGCACAACAACAGGAGTGATTTTGGATAAGAGGGCAGCCTGAAATTTCCAGCGGGCCATTGGAAGGAAGTTGGGTATTAATCTGAGAACAAATTGCGTATAACAGACTGGCCAAAGATAGAGTCTTGGGTGCCAGCCTTGTCCAGGCAATAATGAGCTGCAAAGGTATGGAGAGAACTCCATGTAGCAGCCCTGCAGATGTCAGCAAGAGGTACAGACCGAAGATGTGCTACCGACATAGCCATTGCTCTAATGGAGTGTGCTTTAACGCGTCCCTGGAGCGGAAGGCCTGCTTGCTGGTAGCAGAAGGAAATACAGTCCGCCAGCCAGGAGGACAGGGTCTGCTTCCCCACCGGGATTCTCAGTTTAATTTTATCGAAGGAGACAAATAGCTGGGTGGACTTCCTATGGCTTGCAGTGCGTTCCAAATAAAAGGCTAGCGCACGCTTGCAGTCCAAGGAATGCAGAGCCCGCTCACCTGGATGTGAGTGGGGTTTTGGAAAGAAAGTAGGCAAAACTATGGATTGATTTAAATGGAACTCAGAGACTACTTTCGGTAGAAATTTAGGATGAGTGCGAAGGAATTTCATGTAAGGTGGATAAGTAACCAGCGCCTGCAGCTCACTGATCCTGTGAGCAGACATCAAAGCAAGAAGGAAGAGCACCTTCCAAGTGAGATGCCGTAACTCGCAGGAGTGCAGAGGCTCAAATGGAGGTTTCATGAGTCACGCTAATACCACATTAAGATCCCAAGCAGGGGCGGGGGACAAAGAGGGGGCTTGAGGTGAAGCAAGCCCTTCATAAAGCGCAAAGCTAAGGCGGCCACTGTACTGATATGAACTCTAATGGAGGAAGTTTGGAGACCCGACTCTGAGAGGTGCCAGAGGTAGTCCAGAACCTTCGTTGTGGGGCAGGTAAAGGGATCTAACTCCTTTGATGTGCATCACAATGAAAACCGTTTCCATTTAGAATGATAAGAGCTTCTAGTGGAAGGCTTTAGTGAAGCTCTAAGACCTGGAATACAGAGTCTGAGAGGTTGAGAGGCTGCAAAACTAGCCTTTCAACATCCAAACTGTCAGCGCCAGAGCCTGGAGGTTCGGATGTTGGAGGCACCTGGTGTTCTGAGAGATCAGTGACGAATTTGCGGGCGGATGGAGAGGTCGTGAAGGTTGGGAAACCACACCTGCCACAGCCAGTATGGGGATATGAGAATCATGAGACCCTCACCTCATGAAACCTCCGTTTGAGCCCTCTACATTCCTGCCAGTTACGCCATCTCACTTGGAAGGTGCTCTTCCTTCTTGCTTTGAAGTCACTACATTTTCACGAGAGTCTTGCTTATGAGTGGAAGTGGAGGATAGGCATACAGGAGACATGTTGTCCAAGAGAGAGCGAACGCATCCCTCATTGGAGTCCTGGGACTGCGACGTAGGGAGCAGAAGTTGTCCACTTTGTGATTATGGATTGACGCAAAGAGATCTATCGTTGGATACCCCCACTTCTGGAATATGTGTTCCGCCACCGCAGGGTTCAGGGACCACTCGGAGTTGAAATTTGTGACTGAGTTTGTCTGCTAGTACATTGTCCATGCCCGCCAGGTAAGTTGCTCTCAGTAGCATGGAATGATCTAGAGTTAGAGCCTGGATTTGCGCTACCTCCTGACACAGCAGGTAGGAGCCGGTTCCACCCTGCTTGTTGATATACCACATTGCTACTTGATTGTCCGTTTGGATTAGGATTGCCTTGTTGGATAAGCAATCTTTGAAAGCTAGAAGGGCATACCTGATCACCCTGAGCTCCAGAAAATGTATCTGATGTTGTGCTTCTGCTGCAGACCAGGTTCCCTGAGTCTGTAGGTTGTGGACATGTGCTCCCCAACCCAGGGTGGAAGCATCTGTAGTCAGAATAATCTGAGGTTCTGGAGCTTGGAAGGGTAATCCCATGAGCAGGTTGGATTCCTGGACCCACCACACTAGTGAGAGACGAAGCTGCCTGGTGATTTGGACAATGTCAAACATTGGCTAGTGGGCCTGAGACCACTGGAATTTCAAGGTCCACTGCGTTACTCGCATGGCGAGTCGAGCCATCGGTGTAACATGGACCGAGGACGCCATGTGGCCCAGCAAGATGAGAATACGATGAGCAGTCGTGGTTCGTGAAACTGTATAGTGTGCACAAGCGTATGAGCTCAGTCCCTGGGAAGAAAAGCCTTTGCTTGGACAGTGTCGAGATCCACTCCAATGAAGGAGAGGGATTGAGATGGAGTCAGACTGGATTTTTGATAATTCACTAGAAATCCCAAGGACAGTAGTAGTCGTAAGGTTAGCTGGAGGGATGAAGCACCGCCTCCGCCGACTGAGTCCTCAGTAACCAGTCGTCTAGATCAGTGGTTCTCAACCTTTTTTCTGTCGGGACACACCTGACAGATGGTTCTCACATGCGAGACACACTGACCCATGATCGTCACGGGGCTAGATGTAAAAGTACAGTTTGCATCCACGGGAACCCCCCTGACCCACAATAATGGATGTAAAGCAGAATTAATGCATTCCCCATACAACTCACCCTACAAAAAAGATATTCTGGTTCTGGTGTCATCTCAGTAATAGCAACTCAAACTCCTTCTACTTCCAGGCTCAATAGCCCTACTTATGAAAAGACAGCAGTTTATCACTAATTCATGTCCTCTTGAGAAAACACAACAAATAAGACTGATAAAACACTTACATGCTAGTAAAATATCTCATCTCGGTAACAGACACAGAACCGACCTAACATACTCCCAGGATCTGTAGTAATGCACATAAACTAATCCGCAAACAGTTACACCTGTATTATGGAATGCACTCAACCAGTAACAACCCTATTTATGAAAAGGCAACACTACAAATATTAAATGAGGCCCTAAAAACCAATACACCTTTTATTAGGAAAACAGAACTAGCAAGCAGCTATAGATCCCCACACAGAAATAATTGTAAAACTATACTAATAAGCAGAGTACATGTTTCAAAACAGCTATGAACAGAATAACATCCAACAATTAAAAACTATTAAAAATTCTCCAAACACCAATAAAATATTTCAAAAAAAAGCAGACACATCACATAATATTAAATAATTAAAATGGCAGTCAATCAAGAAAAATAAACTTAAAAAGCCACCTTTACTTACCCCCTCCAGCAGCTCTCCTACTCCTCTTCCATGCAGGCTGTAGCACACAGCAGAAGCAGCAGTAGAGGCTAAGCTCTATACTCATGGTCCTCTTCCTTAGTGCCCATGTCTCTCACACACACACCATATCAGTCATGCCACCATGACCAGTTTCTGTCTCTCACACAACAATCATCTCCCAGTCTTTGACATACACACCAGTCACCTTCCGAACAGTTTCTCTCATGCCATACACACACACAGGCTTCCCACTCCCGTGTTCTACTTACATATATGGGCTTCTCACTCTCATAATCACTTTCTCTGTCTCACACACACTCACCAGTCTCTCACTCCCATGCTTGTTCTCTCCACATGCACAGGCTTCTCATTCCCATAATCACTTTCTTTCTCTCTCACACACACACAAACACACACCAGTCACCTGATCTCTCTCATGCATACACACACAAAAGCTTCCCACTCACATGTTCTCTTTCAGATATACAGGCTTCTCACTCCCATGCTCACTATCCACATGCACAGGCTTCTCATTCCCATAATACTTTCTTTCTCTCTTTCTCTCTCTCTCACACACACACACACACACACACACACACCAGTCACCTGATCTCTCTCATGCATATACACACAGGCTTCCCAATCCCATGTTCTCTTTCAGATATACATGCTTCTCACTCCCATGCTGTGTCTCACACACACCCAGGTTTCTCACTCCCATGCTCACTCTTCACATGCACAGGTTTCTCATTCCCATAATCACATACACACAAACACACACCAGACACCTGATCTCTCTCATGCATATACAAACACACACACACACATACACATACACAGGCTTCCCACTCCCATGTTCTCTTTCAGATATACAGGCTTCTCACTCCCATGCTGTGTCTCGCACACACCCAGGTTTCTCACTCCCATGCTCACTCTTCACATGCACAGGCTTCTCATTCCCATAATCACTTTCTTGCTCTCTCTCTCTCTCTCTCACACACACACACACACCAGTCACTTGATCTCTCTCAAGTACACACACACACAGGCTTCACACTCCCATGTTCTCTTTCAGATATACAGGCTTCTCCCTCCAATGCTGTGTCTCACACACACCCAGGTTTCTCACTCCCATGCTCACTCTTCACATGCACAGGCTTCTCATTCCCATAATCACTTTCTCTCTCTCTCTCTCTCTCACACACACACACACACACACACCAGTCACCTGATCTCTCTCAAGTACACACACACACAGGCTTCCCGCTTCCATGTTCTGTCTTACATATACAGGCTTCTCCCTCCCATGCTGTCTCACACACACCCAGGTTTCTCACTCCCATGCTCACTCTCTTCACATGCACAGGCTTTTCATTCCCATAATCACTATCTCTCTGTTACAGACACATACACACACACACACACACACACAACAGTCTCTCTCTCATTTCCATGCTCGCTCTCCACTGCCCAGGATTCTCATTCCCTGAATCACATTCTTTCTCTCACACACACACAGTCACCTTACCAACCAGTCTCTCTGTCATGCATGCACACACACACAGGCTTCCCACTCCCATGCTCTCTCTCACATAATCAGGCTTCTCACTCCCATGCTTTCTTTCACACATACCCCCACAACACCAGGCTTCTTACTCCCATGCTTTCTCACATACCCAGATTTCTCACTTCCATGCTTTTTCTCTCTTTCTCACACACACACACACACACACACACACACACACACACACACACACACACATACACACACACCAGTCACATCCCTGACTGTCTCACACTCTCATATACACATCAGTCATCTCCCTGAGCAGTCACTTTCACTGTCTCTCACATATACACACACACATCAGCTCTCTGACCAGTTTCTCTCAATCAAATACATTCTCTCACTTACCACAGGCAGGCTGGCTGCTTCACTCTCTTTCGCTCACTCACTTCCTCTTCCCCCCAAGCTCAAATGGTAGCTGCAGCAGCCTCCTCCTCCAGCCCCCGCAAGTCAAGAAAGAAGAATCCCATCGGCCGCGGGAGGCTCATGCTGCTGTCTCCTTTCTCGATTACCAGCTGCTTCAATTGCTCGGGGGCCGCTGCTGCAGCCGCCGCTTCTACTTTACCACGCGGCACGGCTATTTCTCCTTCCCGCACACCGCGTATCACTTCCTGTTCCGGGTCACGGGGGGGGGGGGGGGGGGGGCAGGCGCAGGAAGAAGAAAAGACCAGCCACAGGTGCCACAGCTTCTTTTAGCACTGCTGTCGTTCCCACTGGGCTTGAACGTGCTGATAGCCCGGTGGCAACAGCAGCAGGGAAGGAAGAGCAGCGGGAGAGACTGGGAGCACGCGACACACCAGCTGGTGCTTGGCGACACACCGGTTGAGAAGCGCTGGTCTAGATAAGGATAGACGTGAGTGCCCAGTCACCTTAAGTATGCGGCTACTACTGTCAGGCATTTCGTGAAGACACGAAGGGCCGATGCCAGGCCGAACGGAAGCACTCAGTATTGGAAGTGCTTGTTTCCAACGAAGAATCGGAGGTATTTCCTGTGAGACGGGGTAATTGCTTTGTGCATGTACGCGTCTTTTAGATCTAGAGAGCAAAGCCAATCCCCCTGTTGAATCAGAGGGAGTAGAGAGCCCAAGGTTACCATCCTGAACTTTTCCTTTCGTAAATAATTGTTCAAGGCCCGAAGATCTAATATTGGACGAATGCCTCTGGACTTTTTTGGTATCAAGAAGTACCGGGAATAGAAGCCTTTTCCCTTTTGCGGAGAAGGAACTTGTTCTATGGCATTGGCTTGAAGAAGGGAATTTATTTCCTCCTCTAGAAGTGGAGAGTGGTCGGTGGAACTCCAAGTCAGATGAGGCGGGGATTCTGATGGATTGGACAGAAAGTTGAGATGGTAACCTTGAGCTATTACTGACAGGACCCACTGGTCTGTGGTGACCGTGTGCCAGATGTTGATGAAGTGGCAGAGACGGCCGCCCACTGGTAATTACAACAGAGGCAGAGGTGGACATTTCTCTCTATTGGGCAGTCAAAAACCTGAGGATGGACCAGGCTGTGGAGAAGGCTGCGTCTTCTAAGGCCTAGGCTGTCGAGTTTGAGGCTTCTAATATGATCTAGATGGGCGAGACCGAGTCTGAGGTGGGTAGTATCTGCGTGCCTTAAAGGTGGTTCACTTAGCCTCCTTACGGAATGGGTGTTTAGAAGAAGTGGAGAAGCCCATGTGCCCAGCTGAGAGTTGCCATAGCGCCTCGTTATGGTTTTTAAGTTGAGCAACAGTCTCCTGAATTTTCTCACCGAAAAGGTTATCTCCCGTACAGGGGAAGTCAGCTAACCTCTCTTGAACCTCTGAACGCAGATCCGAAGACTTGAGCCAGGCCCATATCCAAGCACTTATTTCAGCTGCTGACTCCCTGGTGGCTGTGTTGAAGATGTCATAAGCTGAGCGCACCTCATGTTTACCAGCATCCAGACCTTTCTTTAGAATGGCATTGAACTGGTCCTGGAACTGGTCAGGAAGAGTATCAGAAAGATCCTGGAACTGTTTGAATAGGTTTCTATTGTATTGCGAGATGTAAAGCTGGTAAGTTGCAATACTGGAGATTAACATGGCTCCATGGAAGACCCTACGCCCAAAAATGTCGAGGAATTTCTGCTCTTTTCCTGGAGGTGTGGGCGAGTGAGGTCTTGGTCTTCTGGCTTTTTTCTGGGCGGACTCGACCTCCACTGAATGGTGGGAAAGTTGAGCCTTCTGGAATCCAGGTGTTGCTTGGACTAGATATGTAGCATCAGTCTTACAGTTTACCGCAGGGACTGTCCCTGGATGTTCCCAATTGCATTGAAGGAGGTCAAGGAGGACCTCATGAACAGGTATGGACATTACCTCCTTCGGTGCATCAACAAACTGAAGGACTTCTAACATTTTATGTCTGAAGTCTTCTTCAGTCTGGAGTGTAAATGGAATAGACTCCGACATCTCTTTGATGAAACTTATAAAAAAAAAAAAAAAAGGTCCTCTGGTGGAGACTTTCTTCTCTCATCAGGAGGAGAAGGCTCTGATGGAATATCTCCTGTGTCTTGGGAATCGGAAGAATCATCAGACCAAGGATGATAGTACTGATCCCCAGCACCCAACGGTTCTCCAGAGGGCAAAAATGGACCTCCCCCGGCCGGAGGAGGTTGAGGCACCGAAGGGCCCGGTGGCTGTATGGGTGCACCGGTGTCGGCATCGGTGGCAAAAGCGGTGCGGAAGGACTCGATGGCCTCATTGGTGGTAACACTCCAGAAGGGCCCGGCACCGGGTCTGGCATTGGCGATTCACCCTCATCTGAAGAGAAGGGGAATGGGCATCGAAGGACTGAGAGGCAACGCACCGATGAGGGCATTGATCCTGTCCAGCAATGGTGCAAGCATCGGTGGCATCGGTTCCGGCATTGGAATCAGGTATCCATGGAGAGCTTGCACCACCACCTCCTGAACCATCCGGTTCAGTTCCTCATGGAACACTGGCATTGTTAAGGCCAGGTCCGGAGTGGGAGGCTGGATGGGCACCGCTGGAACAACCATCGGTATAGGTGGAGCATTGGTCGGTGCCTCTCCGAAGGCGAGGGACGCTTCTGTGAACCTGGCACAGATGAGATTTGGGGCTCCTCGGCACGGGCCTTCTTCCTCGGTGACTCATTGGAAGTAGAAGTGGAAGCCACCGGTGCGCTTGGATTAGATGGTAAGGGTTTGTGATGCCGATGGCGATGCCTTTTCTTATGGTCTCCCTTACTGGTGTCCGGCTCTGAAGAAGCGGAAACCGAAGTCCTCGATGCGGGTCGAGAGTCATCTGTATCTGACCGATGACGGGACTTGGATGGCGATGGTGTCAATGACTTCGACACTTTTGATGAGGAAACCTGTTTGGAATGGAACAATAAAGCCATCTTTTCCAAATGAGCCCGAAGCCCTTTTAGGGGTCATTTGGGCGCAGTTGGTACACGAATCTACATCATGGGTAGGGCCCAAGTACAACACACAAACCTGGTGAGGGTCGGTGATGGACATTTCCTTGGACAGTCCGGGCACCTACAAAAACCCATTGCCATCGAAAATTTAGGCCGCAGTACGGTCGGTGACCTCTGGGCCTAAAAGTTAGAACCGACAGTAACCGACCGAGAAGGTAGTAAAACTTACCGAACAGGCACAGGTATCAACGGTATACAAGAGGGATCCCAGCCAGGGTGAACATTTTTGAAAAACTTGAATTTTTTCCTGAAGAATATTTTCCTGTCAGGAAACCGTGGAAGAGCTCCTATCTCCGCGTGGCAAAAGCTGCGCGGAAAAAAAGAGACTGAAAGGGGACCCCTGCTGGATGCAGGGTTGGTACCATGCTGGGCATGCTCAATGGTGCCAGTCAAAGTTCTAGAAACTTTGACAAAACTGTTCCATGGTTGGGCTCCATCCTGATGATGTCACCCATATATGAGGACTACCATCCTGCTTGTCCTGTGAGAAATGATGATTGTATATGAATGTTTTTATAATTGTTGTGTTCTGCTTCAAACAGTACATGGTAATGAATGCAAATATTGGTAAATAAATACAGATAAATCTGCATACTGGGTGGACAATTTTGTAGCAGATGAGCGAAGAAACAAAGAGGTGATCAGTGCAATACAGCCTTTATTGGAAAGAGCCCGACTCTGGCTGAGTTTCGCTCCTAAAAGGAGCTGCCTCAGGGGCTATCGCTGTAGATTGTCTTCAATTGTGAATAAACACTGTACTATCAGAAAGCATGTACAGTCCAGGCTGTGCAACTTGGTGTGTTAGTCTTCCGCGTTTGTTGATTACATGTGTAAAATGGTATAGCAACATAACTCAAAGAATGAACCAGTATGAATGAACTCCTCTTAGAGCCGTGTTTAGAAACACATATTGAAATTAAAGCAGGTCACTGGAGAAGTGCTAGGCGATGCGCGGAACATTCGATTTGTTTTAAGTGAGCCACTTGCTAACTTCATGGAGTTGTCCCTGGTCCTTCTGAGAGAGTAAATAACCGATTTACATTAACTTGTTCAAGACCTTTCATGATTTTGTAGACTTCTTTCATATCCCCCCTCATTCTCTTCTCCAAACTGAACAGCCCTAACTTCTTTAGCCTTTCCTCATAGGGCAGCTGTTCCATGCCACTTATCATTTTGGTTGCCTTTCTCTGCACTTTCTCCAGTGCAGCTATATCCTTTTTCAGATGCGATGACCAGAGCTGCACACAGTATTCAAGGTGTGGTCTCACCATGGAGAGATACAGAGGCATTATGACATCCTCCGTTTTATTTTCCATTCCTTTCCTAATAATTCCTAACATTCTGTTTGCTTTTTTGATCGTCATAGCACACTGGGCCGACGATTTTAATGTATTATCCACCATGATGCCTAGATCTCGTTCCTAGGTGGTAACTCCTAAGATAGAACCTAACATTGTGTAACTACAGCAAGGGCTATTTTTCCCTATATGCATCACTTTGCACTTGTCCATGTTAAATTTTATCTGCCATTTGGAAGCCCAATCTCACAAGGTCCTCCTGCAATTCATCACAATCCGCTTGGGATTTAATTACTCTGCATAACTTTGTGTCATCTGCAAATTTGATCACCTCACTTGTCGTACCCCTTTCCGGATCATTTATAAATATATTGAAAAGCACCGGTCCAAGTACAGATCCCTGAGGCACTCCACTGTTTACCTTTTTCCACTGTGAAAACTGACCATTTAATTCTACTCTGTTTTCCGTCTTTCTGCAATCCATAAAAAACATTGCCTCCTATCCCATGATTTTCTAGTTTTATTAGAAGCTTCTCATGTGGGACTTTGTTGAACACCTTCTGAAAATCCAAATACACCACATCTACTGGTTCACTTTTGTCTACATGTTTATTCACCCTTTCAAAAAAAATGTAGGTTTGTAAGGCAAGACTTCCCTTGGGTAAATCTATGTTGGCTTTGTTCCATCAAACCATGCCTATCTAAATGTTTTGTGATTTTATTCTTTATAACAGTTTCCACGATTTTTCTCAGCACTGAAGTCAGGCTCACCGGTCTATAGTTTCCAGGGCAACCCCTGGATCCCTTTTCAAATATGTGTGCCATGGAAACCGATACATGTTTTTAGATACATACTGAAGGGCACTTTTCAGCCAGGCCAATGATTTTGAATTTTACTCTCTAAATAACCTGAAGTATGAACAATTCAGTTTAATTATGACAAATATAAAGTAATATGTGTCAGATGTCAACATATTAAAAGCAAGTGCAAAATCAATTAACTATAATTAGCAAAAAGGACATGGAGAGGAATGTTAGGTAGTTCATATTCAGAAGGTTTGTCTTACTAAACCATGGTTTTTGAATTTCTTGCTGCATTCACTGGCTATATCTTATCCAGCTAGGTCGTTGTTCAGATAAAAACAATCAGATATCAGAGGTTTTCTAGGAAGAAGCTGATTTAGCTGGATTGCATCTATATTTAGTGTTATATAGCTAAGTTATCTAGTCATTCTGTGGAGTGGTCCTAAAGTTATTCATATAAACGTATTTGAATAAACTTTATTTATCTGGGTATATTCAATGGTACAGCTGTGGCACCGGTTATATGATTCAAGTTATAAGAACACAAAAAGTCACCATACTGAGTCAGACAGAGGGTCCATCAAGCCCAGTATCCTGTTTCTAACAGTGAGCAATCCAGGATACAGGTACCTGTCAAGTACCCAAATGTTAAATAAATCCCATGCTACTAATGCTGGTAATAAGCAGTGGCTATTTTCTAAGTCATCTTGACTAACAGCAGTTTATGGCGTTTATGGACTTCTCCAGGAACTTATCCAAACCTTTTTTAAACCCAGCTAAACTAACTGTCTTAATCGCATTCTCTGGCAACGAATTCCAGAGCTTATGCGCGCAGTGAAAAAGAATTTACTTCAATTTGCTTTAAATGTGCTGCATGCTAACTTAATAGTATGCCCCCTAGTCTTTGTATTATCTGATGCAAGATCTAGATAAATTAATCTGGATAATTTAGCCAGACTGCCCACAGCTTCGCTGCTTTCAGATCACCAGACACTACTGGCAGTGAAGCAATGTGTCAAGGCGATAGTTAAAGCCAGAAAAATGCTGGAAATCTTCAATTAATTTTAGTTCTCTGTCCCACCTCAAATGGACTAACAATAGCAAGTTATATGCAGTAAGTAATTACTTTTATTAGTATGCGTACACAGAGAAGTATGATGAAGAACAAGTCCTGTCACGGTTCTGATTTTAACAAGGAGAAAGCATAATTCTTATACCTTTACAAAGTTAGCATGATTCACTTGTCTCAACATTTTGGGTCAGCTTGACCAATTACATTCTCAGGTCTGCATCTTATTCCAGTAACCTACCTCATACATTAATAAATCTATTTTTTCCAATGGAAAATTATTTCTTCAGATTTGATATTTATCTTTTGCACAGCTAAGCAAAGTCAGAACATCCTCTTTTTTGACCTATAGTCTCTCTTCCTTTTTATCCTGTCTTTGAAGCCAAATATCTAACAGTACAGCCTTGAACACATTCTGTTATAGTTGCAACATACCATACATATTAAATATATTCTATTAATTGCTAGTTTCTACTTTGCGTAACCCTTCACCTTTGGCCTGCTTCTGATAACTAAACTGAAAAGCTCAAAGAAAAGCTTGACTAATCACCACAGTTCCTCCCTAGTTTAAATATCAAAGTGGGTCAATTACACCCTGGAGGTTTCAATATCAAGAGCACCAATAGCAAGCAAATCAAAATCTTTTTTAGGAATGAAGGTTGCAGGTGGTGCTGTAGGCAACTTAAAAATCTTTAGTGCCATTATGGTAGAAGCAGTGGACAGATTCTTTCTTGTTATAGTAAAAATAAATTGCCCACAAACACAAAAAAAGCATGACTTCCAACAACAATACTAAATGAGGTATTACTTTATTTATTAAATATAGTGAATGCCTCTCTGGATGAGGGAATTGTTCCATCAATACTGAAAAAGGTGGTGATTACTAGGGATGTGAATCGTTTTTTGACAATTTAAAATATCGTCCGATATATTTTAAATCGTCAAAAATCGTTAGAGCCGCGATACAATAACAATAACAATTCCCCCTTAAGGAAGAAGGGAAGGGACAGGATGAGAGAGGAAGTGAGGAGAAGAGAGTGAGAAGGTTGAAAGAATGAGTGGAGTGAATGAGAAAGGGAAAAGAAGGCAGAAGGTATGGAATACGAGGCTTAAATGAAGAGAGGGGAGAGATGAGAGGGAAAGGTGGGAAGGAAGTGAATGTGTAGGAGGGAATATGAGAGGTGAGTGGAGGGAGAGAACATAAAGAAAGATGGGTGCTAGCAAGGCTCTCTCCTCTCCCCAGCAGAAAGACAACCTAAGAAGAGGAAGAATATTGGATGAGTGGGGGGGGAAGGAAAGGTAAAGAAGGTGTGTGGGTAAGTAGGGAGGACAGAATTAGGCCTGGCATGGAAGAGAGGGAGCGACCTGGTAGGGGCCATCACAGCCAAAGGAAGAAGGGGCGGGGGAGAGAAGGAGGGCTGGTAGCTAAATAAATAAATCCCGTCCAGCTGGTAGCAGAAGGAAGGTGAGAGTGAGATAACCCAGGTGAGGCCTCGTGTGTGTGTGTATTAAGAGAGGAGGAGAGAGAAGGTGATAGTGCTTGAGGGAGAGCATGTACATGAATAGGAGGGAATGCATAAGAGAGAGAGAGCATGCGTGTGATTAGGAGAGGGAGGGCGGGCATAAGAGAGAGCATGCATGTAAGAGTGAGAGGTGCATATATGACAGAGAGCATGTCCATGTTAGTGTGCCTGTGAGAGAGAGAGGAGCTAGTTTGTGGGTCTCTCCCCCCACAAGTTGCACTACATACAGGGTCTGTCTTGTTGCAATATCCTTTTCATTTTTTGTCTGCAGGTTTCTATTTATGCTTCATGGTCTCTTTTTTTATTCTGTATTTGGGACCATGGATTTTATAACATGTGCGTACCAGGTAGCTTTTTTTTTATGTTTTAAGGGGTGTGTGCATATATATGTAAATTATATATGCAAATTATATTATATGTGTAATTGGGTACCCATGGGCCAGTATGGAGAAAAATCCCATGGGCCACTATTTTCCCACAATCTGCCCCTGCTCAGCTGCCATATCTTCGACCACTCTTCCAGCTTCCTTAAATCCCGTCTCATTCTCTCCACTCCTTCCGGAGTGTCCACTCTGTTGCAGATCTTAGTATCATCTGCAAAAAGACAAACCTTACCTTCTATCCCGTCCGCAATGTCGCTCACAAAGATATTGAACAGGACCAGTCCCAACACTGATCCTTGCGGCACTCCGCTTAACACCGCTCTCTCTTCAGAGTAAGTTCCATTTACCATCATACATTGTCTTCTGTCCGTCAAACAGTTTGCAATCCAGGCCACCACCTTGGCACTCACTCCCAAGCTTCTCATTTTATTCACAAGCCTCCTTGTCAGGACCGTATCAAAGCATTATCTTCATTGTCAGTCTATGTTATGTCTTTAGTTTTTGAAGCAACAGTCACCTTATGAAATACAGTATTTACTGAATATAGTAAACCTATGTTTCTAAAAATGTATATTATGTACAGTTTACCTCTTCCCATAATAAAACTCATGTGCTTTTCTTATATTTTAGAACTATGCCTATTGGCAGAAAGGGGAAGTGCCCAAGCTCACTATACATGGCCTGGCTTGAAACCCTGTCACAGGATCTGAGGCCCCCAGTCATGCTGACCAGAGGGAACCAAGAAAGTGTTCTCACTTTTTACTGCCAGTAGTGCAAGTCCTTGCTGTATATAGTACATGCATTCTTATCTGAATTGGTCCTGAAGAATGATATAAACAATGTTAAAAGTTATTTTTTAAGTTATTAAAGTAATAATAATTTGCCAAGCATAGATTTCATGCTGTTTGATAGAATTCTGTTTGATTATTTCATAAAAGTCCTGAACCAAAACAATGAATTTGTTGATACCCAAATGTCATTCCCTTTCTGTTATGCATTTTCCCAAATAGATCACTATAGTTGTAGAAGATACATGATTATCATAACTTACATCAAATGAAACAAAAGAATCAAATATAAGTGAAGGACACACTATGACATACCTCACAATACTGTTAGGCTACCCAAGATCAAACTGGGCTATTCTAGCTAATACTCTAGATAGCCTGGATTATTCTAGGTCTGGTTGGGAAACACTAGATCTTGACAGGGTTATCCTAGTTGAGGTTTTGTAATTCTAGGGGGCCACGTTGGGCAACTATAGAAATCAAGATGGGTCACTTTAACCTGCAAAAACTGGGTTATCCCAGAACAGGTTATTTAACCCTAGAGATGAGGCTGGGTAATCCATTTTTAGACTAGGAAACTCAAGATCAGACTGGATTATCATGAATCACTCTGTGTTGTGAAATGTTAGGGTAGTTAATACTAGATCAGTTTGGTTAACTGTAGATCAGATAAGCTATCATAGTTCAGATCTGTTGAGTAATACTACGTTAGGCTGGATTATCCTAGCTCAAGATGTGTTTACTCTAGGTAAATCTAAGAATCCTAGAGCAACCTAGATTAACTTCACCAGACTGCATAAACTTACATTAGGATGTTTTTTTCTAAATGAATCTGAACAATTCTAAATTCGGTCAGGTAACTGTAGATTGAACTGTTTTATCCTAGGTCAGACTGGACTGTTGTACATTAGAATAGTTTTTCTAGATCTTAGGTTATTTTTATATAGACTTGATAAACCTACGTCAGTCTTGTTTGTTCTGCTTCAGGTTTGGTGACCAACCGGCATTTTGCGAGCTGAATGGAGCCCTTTGGAGTACAAACTGTGGCTCATGATGGAAGTCCTCCTCTGCTGCTGACTGTGTTATCTGCCTACTGTATGCTGTGATCCTCCCCCTTCTCAGCAGCCAGTTTGCGGGCAGAAGTTGTAAGTTTACAACTTTCACCTGTGAATTGGCTACTGACAAGGAGTAGGATTGCAGCATGCAGGAGCTGCCTGCCTGCATGTCCGCCTCCCTTCCCCAAGCTGTCCACTGAGCTTGAGCCAGATGGTGGTGGTGGGGGGGGTGGGGTCTACCTATAGGCAGAGTTTGGGGGGACACTGCCCCCTCCCAAAATTCAAAAGCAAGAGAGGACTCTGCAGCCACTGCAGATCCCATCCTTCAGAAGCTGAAGAAGAGGCCACCCCAGAGACCATCCTGTGGTGGCTAAAGAAGAGGCCCAACAGGCTGCCATGGTCCCCATCCCATGGTGGCTGAAGAAGAGACTTGACAGGTCACTGTAGAGCCCATCCCGCGGCAGCTGAAGAAGAGGCCCGGTGAGGTCCAGGGTATTCCCAGGCCCAGAAGAGAGAGGGGAGGCCCTCAGAGAGTGTGTGTGTGTGCAAGTGAATAAGAGAGAGAGCATGTATAAGAGTAGGTGAGAGAGTGTGTGTGTGTGTGTGTTAGGGAGAGAGAGGATAAAGTATGTGCCCCAATCCATAAAACTCTCAGGGTGTCTGGAAATTAAAATTTCCCAGATATGGAGAGTAGTTGATTTTTAAAAAATGTATTAACTTTAATTATCGGGTATCATTTGATGTCTGCTATTTTGAAATATTTTATTGGTGATTGGAAAATATTAAAACAAAGTTCTGGGAGTTTTTCATTTTGGATATTCTATTCATTGGCTGTTATCAAATGTCTGAAAACTTAAGAACCCTCAAAAAACAATGCCAGTGTTGAAGAGGTGGAACCCATCATCGCCTTCAATCAGGAAGCATCAGATGATGGCCTGTCCCTGGGTTCTCTATCGGCCTTTGGCGCTGAGGGGACTGACGGCTTTCCCAATGATACTTCTTCCACTTATGCAACTCTGAGGTCCCTCAATGGTAATGCCTTCGATGCTAATGCTGGTGGATTCTGGTGCCAAAAATGTTTCTTCGTCAGGGCCTTCTGGGACAGTCATTCTTTTGGGGTCATAGTCATGTAGTTGTGACACCCCTAGAGACCCCCCTGGAGGCATCACATGATGTCCAGGGATGTCACAACTACATGACTATGACCCCAAAAGGATGACTGACACTGCAGAGTTCTGATGCTGGAAATCAAGGAAGCCAAAGAAGCATCGGCATCTGTCTCCACCGATGCATGATGACAGGAATGGGGACGATTCAGCAGCTGCCAAAATCCCAATTAAGTGGTCCTGTAGTGAGGAGAGCTCATCCTCTCAAAAGACCAAGGTTTTGCATCAGCCTCCACAGATCCTGGAGTCTGCCACTGATAAATCTCCTGATTCCAGAAAGGATGTGGCCACTCCTGCCTTCAAGTTAGTGTTAGTATCGGATATTTTCAAGGAGGAAATGGACATGAAGATCCAATAGGCTTGGAGAAGGCATTGCAGGGCCTTGGTGCCTTTCACATCAGGGGAACCACAATTGGCACCAAACATTTTAGAGATGCTGCTTGAGTCCCTTCATCTTCCTGGTTGGTAATCAGGCACTGAAACTGATGCCAGAGCTGGAACTAATGTTAATTCCTGGAAGGAGATCAGGATTTATGCCCATCATCTCATTGGTGATCTCCAAGCCACTGGGGGAAGAAGCTTTCTCAGGGTGTCAGAATCACTCAGGGTCCAAGCCAAAACTGCCAAGTGCCTCCCTCTCTGAGTCCTTGACTGAGGTGTGGACACTGTGGGAATCCTCACCCTCAGCAGATCATGGGGAGTCAGACTCTGAGTACTCATGGGGGTACAGCTATGGATCAGTCAATGTCTCTGAAGAAGAGCTGTTGATGGGTCTCCCCTCCAACCCCACTCATCCCCTAGAAAGAAGGAAGTTTCCTCCTGAGGACCTCTCCTTCACAGGTTTTGTCCAGAGAATAGTAGAGGACATGCTTTTTACTTTACAGATGGAGGATGAGATCAGAACCAAGATGCTGGATATCTTTCAGTTCATGGAGCCTCCTAAGGAGGTTGTGGCAATCCCAAGCCACAAAATCCTTCAGGAAATGCTGATGAGGATGTGGGTGACCCCCTTTCTATGGCTCTTATTAACAGAAGACTCCTGGATTTGAAGTCACATCAATCTGTAGTGGTCGAATCTGCTCTCAAGAAGCAGAAGACTCATTCCTTGGTGCCCCCAGGGGAAGGTGTCTTAGCTCCAGGACACCCTATTCTATTTAATATATATCTTCTCCCTTTATGCAATATCTTATCTTCTCTCAATTTACAATTCAAAATATATGCAGACGACATCCAATTTTTTGTCCCATATAAAACATCATGGTAAGCCACTCTATCCCTGGTCTCTCTCTATCCACTATTAACTCCTGGTTTTCGCATAACCGATTAAAATTAAACCCCTCAAAAACCGAACTTATACATCTAACCTCCATCTCCGATTCTTCATTAGGTCCACCATCACATTTGTTAATTAATAATACTTCCATTCCTATAGCACGTTCTGCCACAAGTCTTGGTGTAAACATAAACTCAGACCTTTCCTTAAAACAACACATCTCTTCACTCACAAAAAAATCTTTCTATAAGCTACGTCTTCTAAAGCATCTCCGTCTGTTACTTTTCTACCGATATTATAGAACTATTCTTCAATCCTTAATCTTTTCTGGTCTAGACTATTGTAACGCTCTTTATTTAGGACTACCAGACTCCACACTCTATCCACTCCAACTGATTCAGAATACTGCTGCCCGGATACTAACTAGAACCTCTCCACGTCATCATATCTCCCCTATTTTACAATCTTTACATTGGCTACCCATAAAGTTCAGAATAAAATACAAAATCCTCTCCATTATCCACAGTTTAATTCATAATCATACATCCACCTGGCTTTGCTCATTACTTCAGATTTATAAACCAACACGACATCTAAGATCACTTAACCAAAATCTTCTAGATATCCCCTCACCCAAACAAGCCAGACTAGACCTCACTAGAAAAAGGGCCTTTTCAATAGCTGGACCAATACTTTGGAATTCATTACCAAACCCCCTACGCTCAATATCTAACCCCTCTCACTTTAAAAAATCTCTCAAAACCCACCTTTTTCAGCTTGCATTCAATACGTCATCTAATTAAACGATTATTCATATATCAATCTATACCTGCATAGTCACTTGCACTTTTTACAAGCCTCATTCCCTACATTTTTCAATCCCACTTTTCTCCCTACCCTTCCCTCCCCCTGCAATATTAATACAATCTCCATTTTTATTATTTTCTCCTCACTCGACTCCCTAGATAATTAAGCCTATGGCATCAAACCTTTTATTTTATAAAAATCTTTAATCCTAGCATTCTGACTAGTTATTGTTTATTTTTTATGTATATTTGAAACCTCGTTTTATTTTGATTATTTTTATGTTTATTTTAGTTGTGTAAACCGTTTTGACAAAAATTTATTTTTAAAAAACGGTATATAAATGCTTTTAAATAAATAAATAAATAAATAAATGTCTTTCAGGGAGCTATGCTGAATGCCTGCATAGCCTTTTACCAGTTCCTCTTGGAACCTGCTGAAGCATATGCAGGGGTATCCGAGCTGCTTCCTTAGAAGCAGCAAGATGCTCTCAGTCACTGATGGACAAGGGAATGGAGTGTGGAAAACACATGGTCTGCTTAATCTTTGATGCCTTTGAGACAGCATCAAGAGTCTCTGCTGGAGGATCAGTGCCTGCAGACTCACCTGGCTGACAGGCCTCAGACCTCTGACCAGAGGACCAAGAAAGACTTGCAAATGTGCCATGCTCTGGGGAGAATCTCTTTGAATATAAGGTGAAAGCTGCGATGGTACAGATCCGTAAGGATTGTGTAGCAATTCTCCAGTGTCACTCCAGACCTAATGTCCACTTCCAGGAGGCATCTAAAGCTAGGGCAGAGGTGCACTTTTTCCCTACCCTCTGCCCCCTTAGTTCCAATCACAACAGATCCCACATGCCTGTCTGAGGCAGCAGTGGGGCCCAAGCCACAGCCAACAGCCAAATCAACTCCCTAGAAGGAGTTTTGACTGGACTGCAGAGAGCTCAGCCTGTATTCAGCAACCATGACAGAGAACCTTCCAGTCAGAGGCAGGCTAAGATTTTATGAAAACTGTTGGTTGAGTATAATTTGGGACTAGTGGATCCCTCTGCATCATAAGAAGAGGTTAAAATTGAATTTATTGGGCATCCCACCAAATTGGCCCCCAGACCCAAACTGGGGTCACTCACTGCACCAAGAACTGTTTTGAAGGGTATTCTCCTCCCTCTTAGAGACCAGAGCGGTCAAACCTCTTCTATCAGGGGAAAGAGGGCAGGGATTTTACTCCAAGTATTTCCTGATTGCCAGGAAAATAGGAGGACTCCATCCCATCCTAGATCCTGAGGGCTTTGAACAAGTTTATCAAAAAAGAAAAGTTCAAGATGCTTTTGCTGGGTAACTTAATTCCCTTTCTTCAAAAAGGAGACTGGCTCTGTTCTCTCGATCTCAAGGATGCTTACACACCAATAGAGATATTCTCCCATTGCAGGAACTATCTCATATTTGTGGTGGGATGCCATCACCTCCAGTATCGCATACTGCTCTTTGGCCTAGTGTCAGTCTATGGGTCTTTACAAAATGCCTTACCATAGTGGTGGCGCACCTACGCATGCTTGGGGGGCATGTTCATCCCTACTTGGATGATTGGCTGGTCAAGAGCACCTTGCAGGCAGGTGCCACAGAATCAATGCACAAGATCATCCGAGTGTTGGAATTACTAGGGTTCATTCTCAACTACCTGAAATTCCATTTGAGTTCATCCTCTCAAATGGAGTTCCTTGGAGGTCTGCTAGACATGACTCTGGCAAAAGTCTTCCTTCCACAACTGAAGGCTATCGCCTTGATGTCCTCTGAGGAAAGGATTCAAATGAGTCAACAGACATTGGCGTGAGATATGTCTAGGATGTTGGGCTGTATTGGAGGTCCATATTAAAAGCATTTAGCTGGCAGACTTAGAAGATAGCCAGATAGCCAGAAGATAGCCAGCTAAGTTAACTGGCTAACTCCAACATTCAGAGTTAGTTGGATGACTTAGCTGGCTATGTGCTATATAAAATATAGAATCCTCTACAAAACCCTCTCAACCATCCATAAATCGATTTACAAAACCTCATACCTCGACCTCAGGATCCCATTGCAGCTACATTCATCCTCCCGTCTGTTGAGATCAGCACAAAAAGGCTCTCTAAACCCCCTCCCCCACACTCAAAATATCTACAAACAAAAGAGCCTTCTCCACAGCAGGTCCTAACCAATGGAACTCTCTCCCTTCAGATCTTAGGCTCGAACAATGCCCCATCACATTCAAGAAAAGACTTAAAACCTGGCTTTTCACACAAGCCTACGCCTGAGTTGGACTTTACAACACCATCCTTTACTGAACAATTTCATTTTATCCCACTTCGATTATTAATACTAGAATTTAATTGCAAATCTCTCTTGCAAATTTTCAACCACTTGATTCATGATTAATTCATTCTAATCGCTAGTATATAAGATTGCTGTTATTTAAACTGATGTTTTATAATATGTTATTTATTTCAATTTTCTCCAAGTTCCTCTTTTTCCTTGTTCTCTGTAAGACTCACTTGTTAAGTCATTTCCATGTTATATGTAAACCGAAGTGATTAGTAACATTGTTACCAGAACCTCGGTATATAAAAATGCTAAATAAATAAAAATAAATAAAAAATGTTCTATAGTGCACTATTGAATATACCTCCAAAGTTACCTGAATAAGTGACATATTCGATGGACTTCTTGGTGTCCATCTATTATGTCACTCCCTTAGCACATCTCCACATAAGAAGAGCCCAATGAAACATCAGATCTCAGGTGCTGCAAACCACCCAGGATCTCCAGTACAAGGACACCTTGTCCAGGTGGTAAGACAATTCCAATTTGAATAGAGGTGTATACCCTGCCAAATTTTTCTGGTCTTATGGATTTAAATTGAAGATGTTTGCCCTGTGGTGTAAGCAGAAGGCCTAGGTTCTTTTTCCTGCTCCACACATAAACTGCTTAAATACCTTCTACTTCTTTTCAAGTCTGGTCTTAAAATCAGCTCAGTAAGGGTTCTCCTGAGTGCAACTGGTGCTTATCACAGCAGGTACAAGGTAAACCCATCTCTGTACAGCCTTTGGTTGTCTGATTCATGCAGGATCTGCTTCATTTGAAGCCTTCCATCAGGCCTTCTTCTGTGACTTGGGACCTTAGTGTGGTACTGACACAGTTGATAAAAGCTCTCTTTGAGTCACTGCTGTCCTGTGACCTGAACTACCTCATCTTGAAGTTTGTATTTTTGGTGACAGTCACTTCAGTGAACAAGGTCAGTAAGCTAAATGCTGCTGTGTGCTCACAGCCTCTGGGTGTGGCATTGCAGAGATTGGGAACATATGGCAGTACGCAGCCTGATCCATGGCTGTCCAGGATGGTAGTGAGGAATCCAGGAGGTTGTTAGCGAGGAGCTAGGGGTATAGCAGAAGGGGAGGGGGGGGGGGGAGTGGTCACCTGAGGGAATGCTGCTGAAGGGACAGCAGCAGAAGTTGATTTTATTTCCCCTTGCAGCTTGCCACCTGCATCATGTTGGCCCTGAGAAGAAACTCTATAAAGCATTCAGACAGCCCAAGTTGGGAGATACAAGGGAGAAAAATGTTACAAGATAGAACACTGCCCATATCAGGCCTGAATTTGACAATAGGCACACTAGGCCTGTGCCTAGGACAGCAGAATTCTGTGGGGGCAGCAGGCAGGCTAGCGGAAGATTTGCTGCCTTCTAATAATTTATTTTATTTATTTATTTAAAATCTTTTCTATACCGTCGCTAAGTTATATACCATCGCAACGGTTTACGTGTACTAAATTATACTAATAACTAAAATGTAAAACTACTTTAGTTTCATAATGTAATATAAAAGATGGAAATGTTTACCAATTTGCTTCAGAATTTTTAAATATTTGCCACAGAATCTACCCCTGAGTTGCCACAGGATGCTAAGGGGGGGACTGTGCCTTAGACCATCTGCTCCCTGTTGTTCAACCTTGTGGGAGGAGCGGGAAGAGGGAGATGACAGGGGGCAACAGCACCAACAATGCGTAGGGGAGCCAAAATCCTAAATCTGTCTTTGGCCAGTGTCAGCTATTACAACTAGAATATTAAAAATACATGGAAGGTAATTAAAACTTTCTAAAGTCACATAATCAGATATTTAAATACAAAATAAATCATCTTTACCATTTTTGTCCTTTTTTCCCCATATCATACTATTCTTTCTGCTCTGTTTTCATCATCTGTTGTGGCCAGGCTCGGGGCTTGAGCACTGAGAGAGCGTGAGCCCTTGGGCCATGGCACGACCCCAGGGCAAGGTTCCAAGGAACAATCCGTGGGTAGGCGAGCAAATCCGGGCACGAGCTGGGCTTGAGGCTAGTACACTCTAGAACTTGGAATATAGCTTGAACTTGGAGCATGGCTTGAACATGGAACACTTGAAGAGCTCTCTGAACCTGCATCCACAGAAGTGAGACCCAACAATGCAATGCTGGTCTATCCCTTTTGGACCTGCTGCTTGGGAACAGCTTGTACGGCAGGACAGATGGAGGCAGAAGACTCAAGACAAGAAGTGAAGAAGGCTTGTACATGATTCTGAAGACTTGGAACTTAGATAAAGGCACTAAAGTCTTGGACAACTGCGGGGGCAAGATGACAGGGTGAACCAGGTTGTGGTAACACTGCTCTCAGTTTCTTCTGAGAATATTTCCTTAAAATGCCATCCAAGAGAAAAGGAAAGATATGTGTTTATCCCTCTGACTCGACCTTTCCATCGGGGGCAGCATTTTATCACCCGATACACAACCGGGAAAGCAACGGAACAGGGGGAGAATCCCCCCGCTGTGATGGCCGAATAAGGAGCATTGGCATCAGTGGGGGAAATTACCTTGAGTCCCCCGGATCCTCGAGGTCCATTGGCTGTGATTTCCTCTGACTTCCCTCTATCTGCTGTGAATCGGGGTGCCAACGCGGCTTCAGTGACTCCAGAGGGAGGGGGCAGAGAGGAGAAATGCCCTTGACTCTTTCACTTCTCGCGGGATCTTCGGAGGCTCCAGGAGGTGCGGAACTGAAGGGAATGCTAGTTACATCGACCCTGGCGGACCTGGAGGTATGCTAGAGTGTCATGGCTGCATCTAGGGAAATATTGCTGGAGGAAAATTCTTTGGAGAGGAAAATGGGTGTGTCTTCCCATTTTCAAATACCTCCTAAACCATCAATAGTAACTTTGGATGCTATATGGGACCTAGTAGCTGCTCTGGGCAGCTCTTTGCAGGATCACAATACAAAGCTGGATAATCTCAACATTAAACTAGAATCTTGTGAAGTTCAACTAAATGAGATTAAACCTTGAGTGGATCCTGTGGAAACAGCAGTGCAGAAACTCAGGTTTGTAATGTTAAACTGATTAAAGATTTAACTAGAGTCTCTCGTAGGCTTGAGAATTTGGAAAATTACTCAAGGCATTTAAACTTGTGGCTTTTGAATTTTCCTAAAATAGTGGGCAAGATTCCCTATATAACTTAAAAAAATATTTCCTTCAAATACTTAAATTTGAAGAAGAAAAGACTCCTTGCTTAAGCAAGATGTTTTTTCTACCTGTTTCCACTAAAGATAGAGTTTCTATGGATAATCGTCCTGAGATACTGGAAAATCTAACTCAGTTCCTGGAGGATTCAACGGCTGAGTTTTATGAGTGTGCAGCTCTCCTGGTGTCGTTTATTTCTGACAAAGAACTAAGTAAAGTCATGAGAAAATACTTTGTCTATTAACAGTTCCATTTTATGGATCTCTTGTTCGAATATATCTGGACTTCACTCGTGCAACACAAGAAAGAAGGAGGAATTTTCTTGCATTAAGGGTACAAACAATCTCCCTAGCTTTCTCCTTTATATTGAGATACCCATGCAAATGTATTGTTAGATCCCAAAATGAATGCTATATTTTCTTTTGCCCAAACAGCTTAAATCATTTATTAATTCTAGGAGTATTATAACCTTTTCTCCTGGTACTTTATAGGCCCAGGGATCCATAAGATATAAGGTTGCTTTAGTATGTTAAACCTGTTTCTTTAAGTATTCAGTAAAATCTCCTAGATGTCCGCTCCCCCACTCATAATAATGTTTCTTGTTGGAAAAAATGCATATTTCCTGGAAAATGAATTCACTCATTTGGTTCATATGTGACGATAGCATTTTTGTTTTCTAAATAGTAAGAATTTGTCTTGTATTTTGTTGAAAAGTGATAAAAAAAAAAAAAAAGACTTGGACAAGATGAAGGCTCTGAAGACTTGGAACTTAGACAAAAGCTCTGAAGATCTGGACAAGATGAAGGCTCTGAAGCTTGGAACATGATTAGGAACATCACTTGGAATGAAGAACAAGGCTTGGAATGGGGAACAAGGTGATCTGCTGGTTGAACAAGCTCTACGAGACCGGAACTAGGAATATGACTAGGAACTTGGAACTCAGAACTTGACTTGGAACTTGAACTTAGAAACAAAGGTGGAGTCTGAAGACTTGATCCAGCAAAGGTGAACTTAGAGACAAGGAATCAGGCATTGTGCTACAAGGTTCCCTACATAGCCCACCATGGGCTAGTCATGGACCACAATGCTGGCACACCTGCAGGAACTTGGAAAAAAGACTTGGACCAACACTTAGGAGACGAACATAGGGCTCTGGAAACAAGGAACAGAACGCCAAAGACTAGGAAGACTTGGCCCCAAGACTTGGGCAGCGATGTGACCTACATAGCCCACCATGGGCTGGTCATGATCCACGCACTCACAGGACTTGGAGTACTTGGACACAGGAACATGGCAGAGACTCAGGAAACTTGGAAGATCAGTACTCAGAAACACGACAAGGACTCAGGAACCAGGAACAAGATGAAGACTCAGGAATGAAGACTTGGACTCAGGATTGAAGATGTTGAAGACAGGAATCGATGAGAGACCAGGAACATAGAACAAAAAACAAAAGACCTTGATGGTGCTAGCAATCCAATGAAGAACAAGGAGACCAACATAGAGAACAAAAAGACTGGAACATGAAGTCCATCATCACAGACATATGACCATGGAAGACATTGAAGACCGAGGAGCCATGGACAACCATGAAGATCCTTGTGAAGGCAATGAAGGACTGACAGAGAAGCCCTTTCATAGGGCTGCAGGCATGACATCATCAGGAAGGGCTGCAGAGCTTTTCCCGCCACAGGCCCTTTAAATTGCAGGCCGAGGTGCACGTGCGCACGCACCTAGGGAGAACACTGAGAGAAGCGGCGTCCCCAAGCACAGAAGCAGCGAGTTGGCTGTGTTTCCAGCCACACCAGATGGCAAGGCAGCGTTCCGCTGCAAGAAGCAGCAGAAAGACACAGGCAGCGTTGGCGGCTTCTCCAGGCCGCAAAGAAACAGCTTGGCAATGTGTCTCAGCTGTAGCGCAAGACCACAGAGGCCAGGCAGTGCAGCGTTGGGCGAGAGTAAGCTGTTCACGGTCGGGCCCACCAGCGTCAAACGCAACAATATCTGGTATTTCCTGACTCCTTTCCCTGTTTTTCTTTCCATTTTATATTTTTAATGCCTTTCTTTGTTCCAGCTCTTCTCCCATTTTCATTCTTTCCACCTCTCCTTTCTGCATCTTCCATCCATCATTGCGTCACACCTCTCATTCTGCATCTCATCTATTTTTTACCTCTCACTTGTCTGTTCCTGTTTTTTAAAAATGTTTTCTTTAAACAAAATAGGCAGGTATACATTAAACATTATAGAACAACACCTTGCAGAAACAAAATAGAAGCAGCATTTGTTCAAAGCATATAAAGAATAAACAAAACCAGAGTAAATGTGTTTAGCTAACTCCATCAGAATTATCCTTAAAATAGGTTCCTCCAACATGTCATCTTTTTCTGTATCTCACTCCCATCCAGTCATCTTTCTCTTGTCCCCTAACCAATTGTCTCCCCCTTTCCCTTAATCCCTCCCAGCCTTTCATCTGTCTCCCTCATGCCCTCTTTGAATTCCATCCCTCCCTCCTCATACCCCTGTTTCTCGCCCTTTGTGCCGAATTGTCATTCCTTCTTTCCTCCTTCTCATGCCTCTCCCCACTCCCATGCATGTTATATCATTCTCGCCTTCGTTTCCTCACCATGTCTCCTCTGTCCTCCCACTATATCCTTCTCTCCTCTCTTCCCTATAAACTCTCAGGACAATTTCTTCCCCATTGATCCCTTCTGCATTTCCTTGGTCCCTTTCTCTTCCTTCCTAATACCCTCTCCGTCCATTTCCTTTCCTTGTGCCATACATCCTTTTCCTGCCCCTGTAGCTCTTTTCCCTCCCTGGCTCATGGCTCCCCATCTATTCTGCCTCCCCCCCCCCCCTTTTTGTGGCTGCCCTTTGCCTCCTCTCTTCCTTCATTAGTCCCTCTGCTCTTACCTCTCTGCTAGAGTACTTCTCTCTTGGGCAGCATACATGGGTCTACTGATGCTGTATGACCCCTGGGTGTCAACAGCAGGTCCTATTAGAACAGCACAAGATATATCGGTTCATTGCACCACCAGAACATGCTGGAACCTTGGTGCAAGGGAACAATTAACATACCAATAAACTGTCCCGCCCCTCTGGCATCTCTCATCTTTTTGGCTAGCTCCATCTCTAGCCTGGATTACAAACTGCAACTCAAAGTAGCTTTTCAATGCCAGCATCTTGAGGCCACCCATGGCCTCAGGATGCTAGCAACTCTGGTACAGAGCAGGGCATGTTGCTCAGTTGACTCTTAGTTGCAGCCTCTTTTTCAATGGTCCATCAGCACTCTGCCACACCTCCAGAGTTGCTGTCCCATGCAAATGCACCGTTTGGACACCTAGTTGTTAAAGCCCTGCTGTCAAATATCTTGATTTAAGTTTTTGGCAAAAGAAGTGTGAAAATGCTGCAAGTGTGTTTACTTGTACAATTTCAAACACACATTTTTTTGCCAAGGATTTCATTCTTTCAGCTTCAGATATGAAAAAATTCTGTTTATCCTTAGTTTAATGAAGTGAAAGTAAAATCTGAAACTAAGTGGGATCCATGTTAATTCAATAGGAAAGAAAATTGGGAGACACAATTACCTTTATGGGATTAAAGCTGTGAAGAGCACCACATTTTGATTTTAACATCATTTGATTTTGTTGTTGAGACCTAGAGTTCCTGAGATCAAAAGTGGGTCAAAAAATGAAAAGTTTAGGAACCACTGAGTGAAACACTGTAGTGCTTCTTTACACTACTCCTTGTGACCTTGGGCAAGTCACTTTACCCTCCATTGCCTTAAGTACAAACTTAGATTGTGAGCCTACTGGGCACAGGGAAATGCCTACAGTAATCCACTTTGAAGCACCTGAAAAGCAGAATATAAATCAATTAAATATATAAATAAGCCAGCAAAGGGAATAGAAATGGGTAAAAAGTTATTTACTAATTCAAACATATTTTATAATGCTTGTATTTTCTATTTGTTTTATTTATGGCTTTACAGTTTCTTTAATAGATTCTCTCCAATAAAGGGAGAAGAGAAGCGTATTAAACACTAACGGCCAGATTTATGGAACAGGCTTAAAACGGTCAAAAATTGTATCTACTATATTTCAGTGTATTGTTTCTCATAACTGTCTTTTTGATGTTATGTCTAATTGACCTTAATAAAAATGTAGAAGTTGAAAAGAGCAAAAAGCCCGCAAATCAATTTGCTTGTACAGTTTTGAAACGGCACATCTTTTGCCCACGCTTTTAAGTCCCATGACTTCTGTAGCGGAAATGTTGCCCAGAAAAATTGTGCAAAAGGATCAGCCTGCTGGCTCAGTAGCAGTTGTCAGTTTGATTCCTGAGCCCAGCTTTTGCTCTCTGGGTTGGCTAGGGATGCTGTGAAAGCAGTGATCTTATTCCCTGGAAGGTGGGAGTCCCAGCCATTGCTCTTTGGTGTCACCCAGTGGCTCTTTTTTTGCTGCAGTAATTACTTTCTTGCTGACATCACTGGACACATCTCTCAGCACATTTGGCTAAAGCAGAATTCAATTCTCTCAAATATTTGTGACTCTGTTTGGTCAGGATTTCATTGTCATTTTATTTCTTCTAAAGGGCAGGCTCCTCAAATTTCTATCTACAATTGTTTAGTCTGTGGTGAATGAACTATCTACAGATTATTTGGGGTAATACATCCTTCAAATTATCTCATAGATTTTCTATATGATCATGTATGATTAATTAAAGTATTTTAATTATATTTTAATATTTTAATTCCAGACAAAATGCCATTATTTACTGATAAATGTATTATTTATTACAGGGAACATTTGCTATCTAAAATACTGTTATATTAGACATGCTTATCAAGTTAAATTATTTTTGCATGGCCACAGCATTGATGTAATGTGCTTTATATATGTACCCTAACTATCCTGGATTACCTTCTATTCACAGAACTTCATAAATATTTGTTTAAAAGTTAATTTCATCAATAGTCATTGTTTAAGAGTATTTACTTGAACAAATAAAACATTAAAACGTTGTGCAACCCTCTAATATTGCTCCTAGGTAAAGACTTCTTTTTTAAGAAACCATGATACAGCAAATTGAATCCCTGAAATGCCTGATAGGAATTCTCATAAAGGTCCCTTTCTTCAGGCTCATAGTCCTGGGCTGCTAGTAAACAAGAATCACAGATGATATGATCTGTACACAAACATATTGCCAAGCAATTGCAATAAGAAAATTAGTTCAGGAGCTCTGAGCTCTGGAAAGACTCCTATTTCTGATGCAGGGCTGCCAGCAGCAGTGGCATAAAAAGAGGATGACTCAATCTTGAAAAAAAAAGTACCACCATCATCTGGCAAACATCAGTCTTTTCCAGACCTGATCTTAAGTTTCCTCCGAGTTTGCAGGTGTTTCCTATTGACAGGGGAGAACTGAAGCAGAGTGCAGAAGCGAGCACCGATTTCATAATGGCCCTAATTTCCTAGTTACTTTCTCCTTTATTAAATTCACCAGTGGAGCTTAGAACAACTTGAAAAGAAAGGGGAGTATGAAAGGAGATTGAATGATGGCAAGATCCAATTTCTTAAACATATATCATTGAGAGAATGATACTGTGAATGAGGAATGGGAAGAAAGTTTGAGAGAGATCATGAAAACGATATCTTGATAGTGAGAGCTGAGTACAAGACAATCACTGCATAAAAGAGGAATGCTGAGAGAGAGACAATGATAGATTGTGAAAGAGGAAGAAATCACGAGAGAGAGAAATTGTACTGTATTTGTGAGATATACCCCCTTCTTCCAAATCTTCAAATTCATCCCTGTCTATTTTTAGCCTTGGTTCAAGCAAAACAGAAGCTTATCAGATGATAAATGTCAGTGTGTGTTAATGTCTGTGTGTGTTGTAGTTTGTTTTTAATGTATGTATCCCTCTTTCTTAACTTTGAAACAGATGGCTCAACTAAACTTTATAGAGAGTTAGGTCATCGGTGGGATATCTGGCATTTTCTCTTTGGATGGGGCATGGGAAGGGGACCATAGGTGGAAGTTTTCTCATAAGAAATGCATGCAATTTGTGTGTATAAGGGCCCCCTTCTAACTTTGAAATGGATGGATCCAGCAGTGCACTATCAAAGTTTGTGTGGTGGTAAGTCCTTGAGGGGACATCAGACTTTACCACATTTCAAAACTGAGAAATTATTTGGGATGGGGAAGGGGCACAGGAGGTGGTCAAAGTTAGCACTTTTTCAAATGAAAAGCATGGGGAGTTGAAGCGAGGTTATCTAAAATGTCATTCTTTCTAATGGTTCAATCCTCAGCTCCTCGTGTCTCCTCCCCTGCAGAGATCCTAGGCTGGGGAGGGGATTTCCCTGATTTGTGGATAAATGTGTCTTTTGGGTTTTTGGTCTTCTGGTAATGGTATGGAGAAGCATGATCTCCAATTCATCTCCTGGCCTTGAATCTCCAATTAGAAAACATAACATTTTTCATGTTGTTTCTAGACACAAGGCAGACACACAGTAACAATTTAGAACGTGGCAAGTTAAAACAGTGATGGGTGAGCAAGGTTTTTCAAGCCTCCTCTGGTACAAGAAAAGCAGGGGTTGCCATCTTAATCAGCAAGCAGGTGATATTTTCGGATGAAAATGTTGTTAGTGACCCAGGAGGTAGATTTTTGATTATGCAGGGTATATATACTAATATGCAATATTTATGCACCTAACAATTACAACCATGTTTGTTTTTCCCAGATGCTGCTAGGGGAGTTGAGATGTTTAATTCTGAGGGGAAATTAAAATATTGTTCATGACCCAGAGCTAGATAAGTCATTTGGGTCCCCAGGGGATAAAATTTGGTATAATAAAGTTATTCCCCTTCTATGTAGTCATTTAAATTTTAGAGATGCTTGGAGGGTTCTTAACCTCAGGAATGAGACTATACACATCTCTGGAGCCTCACAATCAAAAAAAGCAGAGTTGCTTACCTGTAACAGGTGTTCTCCCAGGATGTTAGTCCTCACATGTGGGTGATATCATCAGATGGAGCCCTGTCACGGAATACTTTTGTCAAAGTTTCTAGAACTTTGACTGGCACACTGAGTATGTCCAGCATGCCACTAACCCTGTGGCCTCATGGGTCCCCCTTCAGTCTCATTTGTGGCATAAAGTACGAGCGAAAAATAAAATAAGAAAACGCTATCGAACCCAACTCCGCGGGGTGGCGGGTGGGTTTCGTGAGGACTAACATCCTGCTGTCCTGGGAGAACACCAGTTGCAGGTAAGCAACTCTGCTTTCTTCCAGGACAAGCAGGATCGTAGTCCTTACATGTGGGTGAATAGCAAGCTACAGGCTGACTCATAGGAAGCAGGCCAAGCAGCCCACAACATGTACAACAGGCACAACAACTGGGGTGCTGTTGGCAACGATGAGGCAGCCTGAAATTCACAGCGGGTCGAGGTAGGACGAGTTGGGTTTTTATACTGGGAATAAGTTCCGTAAGAGACTGGCCAAACATGGAGTCTTCTCTACCAGCCTTGTAAAGATAGTAGTGGGCTGCGAAGGTGTGGAGAGAATGCCACGTCGCAGCCCTGCAGATGTCGGCAATCTGTACTGTACGATAGAGTGCTACTGACATTGCCATGGCCCTGACTGAGTGTGCCTTCACTCGTCCCTGACGTGGAAGGCCTGCTTGCTGTTAGCAGTTTGCTAACCAGTTGGAGAGAGTCTGCTTGCCCACCACAGCTCCAAGCTTGTTTTTGTCAAAAGAAACTTAGAGCTGGGTGGACTTCCTGTGGACTGCAGTGCGGTGTATGTAAAATGCAAGCGCACTCTTATAGTCCAAGGTGTGCAGAGCTCGCTCACCCGGTTGAGTGTGAGGCCTTGGAAAGAAAGTGGGCAAGACAATAGACTGGTTTAAGTGGAAATCTGTTACCACCTTATGAAGAAATTTAGGGTGAGTGCAGAGAACCACCGGTCATGGAGGAATCTTGTGTAGGGTGAGTAGGTCACAAGGGCCTGTAACTCACTGACCCTGTGAGCAGATGTTAAGGCTACCGGGAAAATTACTTTCCATGTAAGATATCTGAATTTGCAAGAATGCACGGGCCGTGCAAGAATGCATTGAATGCATTGAATTCGCAAGAATGCATGAGCCGTGCAAGAACTACATTGAGGTCCCATGCCACCTCCAGTGGTCATAGAGGGGGCTTAAGCTGTATCAAGCCTCTCATGAAGTGACCCACAAGGGGTTGAGCCGTTATCGGGGCATCCCCTATTCCTTGATGGTACGCAGAGATGGCACTGTGTACCCTTATGGAGGATTGTGGGACAAGAAAAGGGATCAAAGCCTTTTTGTGTGCACCGCAAGGTAAACTTCTTCCACTTAGAACGGTAAGACTTCCACGTGGGAAGGCTTTTGTGAAGCTACGAGGACTTTAGAGACGCTACTAGAAAGATTGAGGGATTGTAATATCAACCTTTCAACATCCAGGCTGTTAGAGACAGGGTCTGGAGGTTCGGGTGGCATAAATTGCCGTGATTCTGTGTTATGAGGTTGGGTGCAGTGCCCAGGCGAATGGGCACCTGGACAGATAGGTCAAGAAGTATGGGAAACCAGACTTGGCGTGGCCAATATGGGGCTATGAGTATCAATGAGCCACGGTCCCTGTTGTAGCTTCACGAGAGTCTTGCTGATTAGCGGAATCGGAGGGTACGCATATAGCAGACCTGTGTTCCAGGGACGGGCAAAGGCATCCATGGTTGGTGCTCTTCGGCCCCTGTGTAGGGAGCAGAAGCATTCCATTTTGCGGTTCTGTTTGGACACAAAGAGGTCGATGGTCGGCTGACTCCACCAGTGGAAGATTCTGCTTGCAGCAGGGGGATCCAGAGACCACTCGTGGGGCTGGTAACTTTGGCTGAGGCGGTCTGCTACTGCATTCTGTGTGAGTGCCAGATAAGTGGCTCGAGTAGTATTGAGTGCGACAGGGCACATGCCCAAATCTGCGCCGCCTCTTTGCAGAGCAGGTGAGAGCCTGTGCCCCCCTGTTTGTTCAGGTACCACATTGCAACTTGGTTGTCTGAATCAAGACTACCTTGTTTGAGAGGCAGTCCATGAATGCATAAAGGGCGTACCGTATCACTTGATGCTCTAGGAAGTTGATCTAATAAGTTGCTTCGTCTTTTGTCCAAATTCCTTAGGTTTGAAGGCCTTTGACATGGGCTCCCCAGCCTAGGTTGGAGGCATCATCGATTAAGGTCACCTGAGGAGCTGGTTGCTGGAAGGGAAGACCTGTTTGTAAGTTGACCTTGTGAGTCCACCAGGCAAGAGACAGACGAAGCTGGGTCGTTATGTGGACAAGGGACGAAAGCAGCTGAGTAACTTGGTGCCACTGAGATTTTAGAGTCCATTGTGTTACTCTCATAGCTAGGCGTGCCATTGGGGTGACATGGACTGTTGATGCCATGTGGCCGAGTAATGTGAGCAATTGGCAAACCGAGGCTGTTCGTCGACTGCGGATAAAGCTGGCAACGTTGGACAGCATGGTTGCGCAGTCATTGGGTAAGAACCCTTTGGCAACTTTGGTGTCTAGATCTGCTCCTATAAAGGAGAGATGGTGAGACGGTGTCAAGTGGGATTTTGAGTATTTGATCAGAAATCCCAATGATTGTAGAAGTTTTGTGGTAAGGTCGAGGGAGTCTAGGTCTCCTTGCCTGGATTGGCTTTTTATGAGCCAGTTGTTGAGATATGGAAAGACTTGCAGTGCAGCTGTGCAGCCATAACTGCCAGGCACTTCGTGAATACTCGGGGCGCTGAAGCCAGGCCCAATGGCAGTACCTTGTATTGATAGTGCCCATGACCCACTACAAATCGCAGGGAAGATGGCAATACGGGCATAAGCGACCTGAAGGTCCAGAGAGCAGAGTCAATCCCCCTGCTGTAGGAGGGGAAGCATGGTGCCTAGGGATACCATTTTGAACCGTTCCTTGTGAAGAAATGTGTTCAGGGCACGGAGATCTAGAATAGTCTGGAGGCTAGCGGTCTTTTTCGGGATTAGAAAATAGCGGGAGTAGAACCCTTTCCCTTGCTGAGTCGAGGGGACCGGTTCTGCTGCCCTGGCAGACAGAAGGGTCGAGAGCTCTGACTCGAGAAGTGCTGTGTGATCGTCCCTGCTCCATGCTAAACTGGGTGGGGAGTCCGGGAGTATAGCTAATAAATTTAGGTGGTAACCGTGGGTTACTATGGAGAGTACCCATTGGAATTTGGTGCCAATTGGTTACGAAATGGCATAAGTGGCCTTCCACTGGTAAGTCGGGTCGTGGGATCAGGGTGGGGTGGCTGCTGCTCTCTGGAAAGAAGTCAAAACACAGTCGCAGGACCAGCTTGTGGGGCTGGTTGTGCCCTAAGAGTCCTTGTTTGACGTGCTTGTCCTCTCTGAGAGGGTCGAGCTTGGACGAGCACGAGACACAGGAGGATAATATCTGCGTGGTTTATAAAATTGCTTCCTGGTGTCACTTCATGTGCCCCTGCGGGCTACGGAGGGTGCTTCTGAGGTGACAACTGACGCAGGGTCTCATGATGGTCCTTCAACTGGGCCACTGCGTCTTGAATTTAATCCCCGAACAGGTTTTCCCCTGTACATGGGGGAGATCAGCTAGTTTATCCTGCACCTTGGGACGTAGGTCTGAGGCTTTGAGCCAGGCCCAGTGTCTAGCACTGATGCCTGCTGCTGAGACTCTAGATGCTGCTTCAAAAGAGTCATAAGCAGCTTTCATCTCGTGCTTACCTGCCTCCAATCCTTTCTGTAGGATGGAGGTTAAGGTCTCTTGATGTTGTTGAGGTAGGATGTCTGTGAAATCCTGGACTTGTTTCCAGAGATTTCTGTTATATTGGGTCATGTATAATTGATACACAACTATTCGTGCTATTAACATGGACCCTTGAAAGATTCTGTGCCCCAATGCGTCCAAAGCCTTTTGTTCCTTACCAGGAGGAGCAGAGGAGTGTGGACGGGATCTTTTAGCCTTCTTTTGTGCTGATTCCACCACCACAGAATGGTGTGGCAATTGGCTTTTTTAAAATCCCGGGGCTTGCTGAACCAGGTACGTAGCATCAGTTTTTCTATTTACTGGTGGAATGGTACCCGGATGATCCCACAGGCGGTGCAAAAGGTCCAGAAGAATTTCATGAACTGGAATTGCTATTATCTCGTTTGGAGCGTCCATACATTGTAAGACCTCCAACATTTTGTGATGAGCGTCCTCCTCTGTCACTAATGGAAATGGGATGGTTTCAGACATTTCCTTGGCAAAGCTGGCAAAGGAAATGTCTTCCGGAGGAGAGCGACATCTTTTCTCCGGGGGTGAAGGCTCTGAGAGCAGCTCCTCAGAAGCTTGAGAGGAATGGTTCGAGGATGCATCCTCCCATGGATCATAGGGAGGTTCTCCTCCTGGTGGACTTCCTGAGGGAGGAAGAGTACCAAAGCTGAGAGGGCGAGAAGGCATCTATGGATGACGAGGTGGCATCGATGGAGGTTGCCCCGACATCGATGGCACTGAGGAGGATGAGGTGTGCTTAGGCACTGATAGCCCCAATGGCCCTGGAATGGGTTCCGGCATCGGGCCGGGAGTCGCCTCCTCATCCTCCAAGGAATCCGGTATGGGGATCGGTACCTGCGGAGGTTTCAATGGCCAACTCGGTGCCAGCGTATCCGATGGCATGGGTTGAGTCGGCAGGGCACCGATGAGCATGTCTAAGCGCTCGAGGAGCGGTGCAAACATTGAGGGTTCCGGTGCCGGTATGGGGGCCGGTGCCAGTGGCGATTGGAAGCCCTGAAGGGCATTCAGCCTTGCCTGTTGGGATTAGTTTGTCCAACTCCTCCCTGAAGGCTGGTGTAGATAACACTGTGCCTGGGGTAGGAGGCAGGCTAGGCATTACTGGAGTCTCCACAGGGATCTGTAGCGGCTCAGTACCTGTCACCGATGTTGATGGGGAATGCCTTGGGGTCCTGGGTCCAGAGGACGATGGGGGCTTCTCTTCCCGGGCCCTCTTCACAGGCGGCTCGATGGAAGTTGATGCCACTACGGTATTGGTGCCGGCACTGGGCGGGGACGCAAGTCGGTGCCAGAGACGATGTTTCCCTTGGTGCTCGGTCTGGTCCTTCTCCTGCACCGAGGATGATGACACCGATGCCTTAGAGGGGGTCGGTGATGGACGTTCACCCGCTCCCCGATGTTCCTGGCGCGGTGTCTCCAATGTCGATGGACCTCCTCCGGTCGGTGCAACTTGAACTGGAGTCGATGGAGCAGAACGTATTGACCCAAACAGATGCTCCATCTTGTCCAGTCGAGTGCGCAGGCCTTTGGGAGTCATTTGTGCACAACTGGGGCACCAACGGACATCATGTGAGCGGCCTAAGCACAAAACACATACATTGTGTGTGTCCGTTATGGACATGGTCCTCGGACACTCAGGGCACTTTCTAAAACCGGTCGCCATGTCGAAAAATTGGTGGGTGAGCAGTTGGTGACCGTTGGGCACCGAAAGGAATGCCGCCAGGAACCGATCGCAACTGCGGGAAAAGCACTTACCAAGCGTCAGAGGGAACGGAGTGCAATGGGGGACCCCAGTGAGGGTGAATTAGGAAGATAAACTTCAATTTTTTTTTTCCCGTGAGGAAAAATGTGAGAAATTTCTCACACAGCTCCTAAACCGTGAGGAAACTTGCTGCATGGAAAAAAAGAGACTGAAGGGGGACCCCGTGTGGCCACAGGGTTAGTGGCATGCTGGGCATACTCAGTGTGCCTGTCAAAGTTCTAGGAAACTTTGACAAAAATATTCCATGACAGGGCTCCATCTGATGATGTCACCCACATGTGAGGACTATCATCCTGCTTGTCCTGGGAGAATTGATTATCTTTTGGTGTCTCAATGATGTTTCTCTAGAGTGACTATAGCTTAGATTGATCCCTTTGAAATTTCAGATCATGCTAATATCTGTTTGGATGTATGCTGACGTGCAGATTGGGATGGAGTTTGACACTGGAGATTTCCAATTTATATGTATGGAAATCCCAGTTTTCAAGATATCTAGCCAAGAAATGGATGGAGTTCCAAAAGCATAATTGGGAACATACATCTTCCTCTGCTCTTTTTTGGGAAACTGCCAAAGTTGTTATGATACAGTTATTGCTTTTATGACAAAGTATAAGAAAGACCTGGATAATAGAATACCGGTACTTAGACTAAAAAAGGAAGTTCAGTGGAATAAAATTGTTTTAGCCACTAACAAGTCAGAAATATCCAAAGTTAGTTATATTGCAATCACAAATGGAGCTAAATACTTTAATTCACCAAAGAGCTAAGAAGTCAATATTCAATTATAAATTTAGATTATTCCAATATGGGGTCAAAGTGGGTATGCTGTTAACCTCTTTAATCAAATAAGGGGAAGGTTTAAAATGTATTTCTGTTGTTAGGGATAAAAGTGGAAGTTTGATTAATTCTCAAAAATAAATACAGGAAGTGTTTCTTAACTTTTTTCAAGATCTTCATGTTCAGGCTATTTTAAATCTGGATGTGGCTCACCAATACTTGCATGGTATTCGGATGCCCCAGTTTAGTGAATTACAACTGAATAAACTGAATGCCTTTATTTCCACATAAGAAATTCAATTGGGAATCCAAGAAGCAAAATTATACAAGGCCCTGGACCCAGTTCAATTTGGGAGGGGAATTTTATATGCTACAGTCATGTGCCAGCTCTACTGGCTATTCTGTATGAACATAAAATTGTATTAGGTAAGTCTCAATATGATGATAATGGAGTGTTAATTACATTGATAACAAAGACAAGAAATGATTTCTGTTTTCCTGAGTATTACAGACCAATTTCACTTATTAATTTTGATTTAAAGTTGTTGGCCAAGACTATGGCTGATTGGCTGGTGTTAGTGCTCCCTTCTTTAATAATTGATAGTCATGTGGGGTTTGTGAAATACAATGTGTGGTGACTAATGTGCGGGAAATATTAGCCTCTTTGATATAATAGCAAATTCTCAAATACACCACCATTATTGGTCAGCTTGACACACAAGAGATGTTTGACCGGGCTAAGTGGAATTATCTTTTTAGTGTGTTGGGGAAAGCAGGTATTCATGTTTTCTTTGAAGTAATACACTTGCTACATTCCCATCTCAGAGCTGCGTTACTAATAAAAGGTGCACGGACTGAGGAGTTCAGTCTTCAGCAAGGGACATGCCAGGGCTGTCTTTTTTTTCTAGACCAACTGCTAAGGAAAATATAAAGTCATAGGATTTGTTTAGGGTCTGCTGAATTTAAAGTGGCTGCTTTTGCTGATGACATTCAAGTACACTTAACGTACCCAGAGCAGTCTCTGGTTCATCTGATGAGAGAATTCATTCATTCAGGTCCTTTTCAGGGCTTAAATTAATCTTAGATAAGTCTGAGGTAATGGCAACCCAGTCAGCAGTGAAAAATAACTGGGAAACTGTTATTCCCTTAAATGAGCTAATAGTTCTTTTAAATACCTAGAGATCGTGCTTCCCTGTGCTTTGGACAATTTAAATAAAATGAATATTATGTCCCTTATTGCACAGATAAAACTGAAATTGCAACAATGGCATTCCTTGCTGCTTTCTCTAGTTGGCAGAATTAACCTGTTTAAAATGATTCTACTGTCCAAGTGGTTGTACATACTACAGCTATTACCTACTGAGTCCCTAAAAAAGATCTTAATTTAATATATAAGACTGTTTCAAGGTTCCTATGGAGGGGCAAGAAGTCAAGGATAGCTTTGAGGCACACAATGGGGCATTGGAAAGATGGAGGGATTGGGGTTCCCCAGCTTAGAGCTAGATTCATCAAAATGCAATGTTTAGAGCATAAAAAGCGGCCGCGTTACAAAAAGGGGCATGGCTAGGCAAATCTGCAGCCTGCCACATCGCATCGGAAAATTAAGTCATGCGGTGTTGCGGCATCGGATGCTTCTTTTTTGACCTAGCTAATACCTTTTTCCCCGCAGCGCCCAGAAGAAAGGTGGAGGTATTTTCAGCAAAATTTCCCACGCTAACGTGTGATATTTTATCGCATGCACCACTACCAGCCCCTAATTTCCCTTAACCCCGCCCAAACTCCTCCCACTTTACTAGAAAATTAAAATTTGCGTACGTAATTTGCGATGCGTTATCGCGTGCGGTACGACATCACGTGCGATAACAGCCTATTGCAAACTGATGAATGGACCCCCCTTAGATAAAATTTGGCCTGTCTATACCATCATGTTAAAGATTGTTTCTTTGATACTGACTATTACATCCTTTTGGAGCTTGAGAAACACCTGCTATCTCCAATACAATAAAGTTATTTTCTGTAATCTTGTTTCGCTACGCTTCCAAACTTTTTGAAACAACCAAATGTTATTCTCTGGTTAGGTTATTCCTGTGAGGTTACTCCATATCTGCCTATACAAGATAACTTGGGTTTTTCTCTGGGCATGCAGTACAAAGTATTTATTGATGGGCTACTAAGGGGATAACTCAGCTTCATCAAGTGCTTGATGCAGCTGGAGGTATGCAGTCTTTTCAAAATCTTCAGTGCACTCTTAGAGGTGAATTTTCAAAAGATGTGCGAATAAAAAATAACATGTGCGTGCATAAAATAGCATGTACACAAGTATACACTAATTTAAAAGCCCCAACATCCACGCATATATGGAGGACGACAAGTAAACTTGCATGTGTAAAAAAGAGGCAAGTGTTATTACATTTTGGAAACAACGCATATGTTGATTTATTAAATCTGCTCTGGGGTCTCTGATAAAAAAGATGATGATCAAATGAAATAAATATATTTGGTGGTTTTTCTCAGGTTTTCTATATTTACAGTTTCAAAAGTTCCCCCAGGGAACTACTCAGAGATAATCTCGCTATGTAATCTTGCCATCCCACAATAATATGTTTTATTTCTGGGTTGGCAGGATTTCAAATCAGTATATATCTTCCATGGCAAGTGCGCGCTCCCTACCCCACACAGCTCTCTCGTCTTCACCACTCGCCAACACACTCAGGTGCAGTCCTCTTACCTCTGCTCCTTTACACCTCTCTGCTCCAGCTGCAACCCTCTCATTGGCATCAATGATGAGTAAGAGGTACAGAGGGACTGTGCCAAGATTCTCACCCCCACCGGTCCAGCTGCTCCCTACTCCAGCCCTCTTCACCCCACAGTAACAGGGAACAGTTGGAGAGGGAGGCCTGAAGCAGATAAAGCTTCAGGCCTGCAGCTCCCTGTGCTCTGGGGACTTGGCTGAACAGAGGCGAGGAGGAGTCATGCAGTGCAAATGACTACAGAGCTGTATCTGCAGTGAGTGATTTGTGGGGAGTGAATGCTTGGGGTGGCTGTGCAAGAAATAATCAAAAATGGGGATGAGTAAGGGATGAATGCTTTTGGAAGGAGGCAGTATGAGGGGGATGAATTTTGGGGGGATTCAACCTTTGAACGCTCTGGAGTAAGAATGAAATCTGGAGGGAGCATGACGAGGAAATAAATCTTGGGAAAGAGGGGAAGAGATGATTATGGGGTTGAATGTCATCAACTTCTCATCCTCCCTATCTTCAACAATGCAAACAAAGGCTGCCTGGCATCTTTCTACACCCCAGGGTCCATGCTGCTACGTGTTCTTCAACAGGCGGGAGATGACTTGTGGGGGGAGGAAGGGGAGGAGTGGAATAACCAGAGGGAATGAGAAAGCACCAGGATAGGGCTTCACAATACAGCCAGGGATGGGGAAATGGGGAAGGGTGGGTGTGAAATAAAGCCAAAGATGGTGATAGGAGGGTAAAATAGCCAGAGATGATGTCATGGCAGGGGCAGAGGTGTGTGATGGATGCTGTTTGAAAGCCAGAAATAATTAACATAGAAACATGGAAATGACAGCAGAAGAAGACTAAACGGCCCATCCAGTCTGCCCAGCAAGCTTTCACACTTTTTTTTTCTCTCACATACTTATGTTTCTCTTGGCTCTTAGTAACCTTTTTTATTCTATTTTCCTTCCACCCTCGCCATTAATGTAGAGAGCCGTGTTGGAACTGCATCTAAGTGAAATAGCTTAATATGTTAGGGGTATTAACCACCGCAGTAAGAAAGCTACACCCATGCTTATCTGTTTAACCAGACTATGTAATTCAGTCCTTGTTGATTGTTGCCTGAATATAGATCCACCTTTCTTCATTCCCCCCTGCCATTGAAGCAGAGAGCTATGCTGGCTTTGCATTGAAAGTGAAGTATCAGTCTTGCTCCCCTGCCACTGAAGCAGAGAGCTATGCTGGATATGCATTGAAAGTGAAGTATCATGCATTGAAAGTGAAGTATCAGCTTATTTGGTGATGTATCCAGAAGTGTTTAAGAAGGGAGGGTGACAAACAGCCAGTTATGGTGAAGGGGACATGGGTGTGGCAGAGAGGCAGAAGTGATGAAGTGGGAAGGGAAACAGAGCCAGAGGTGGTGATATGAAGGAAGGAAGAAAGAGAGCCAGAGATGGTTTAGTGCAACAGGGAGGGGGGGACAGAACTAAAGCTGGTTAAAGGTAAGAGAAATGTAAAGGGATGGAGAGCTGGGAGCCTGAGGCAGTGTCTGAAGGGGGAAAAGGGTATGAGAGAGACAAACAGAAAGATGATGGGGGAGACAGGGAGTTAGAGTTGGGAGGGGTGGAGTGGGGGCTGAAAGTGAGACAGAGAGCCAAAGGTCATAGCATGTGTGTGGATACTGTTGGAGCTTCATTTCAAGTCTTGACTAAAATAAATCAGTGCTGCCACAAAGAGTACATTCACATGCAGACCATTACACCATCTGCTCAACTACAATGTAAAGAACTCTAAAGACCATCAACAATGTATTTTTGAGCAATCTGTTAAATAAGAGACTTATATTTAAACAATAACTTAGAAAAATTGTGTGCATATGTTGGACATGTGGACAGACAAAAAGGGGTTGAATTTGTACAAGTTTGAAACTTTTGAGCAGTAGCACCAGAGGTCAAGACTTCAACCCTCGCTACTTGTCCATTCAAATCCACAACAAATTAGGGAGCAAAGCACTGCACTTCAAACGTACATTAAACAAAGAAAGGAAGTGCAGTAATTTTTTAATGAGTCCCAATGACAACTTTGATGTTGAAATATTTTAAATTTTTAATGGCGGCAACTCCATTGCTTCACAGAGACACAATGTTTAAACAGGGTCCCCCGACACGGACCCGTGTTTCGCCACACGCGGCTGCATCGGGAGGGACGTAATTTTACAGCGGAATTCTTCAACTTCAGCAGTGTACATTTATTCACCCATCTTTCACATGCATTCATAATTCAATCATCTTAAAGTAAGTTAAAGTGGAGGGTATATCTCACATTTACTTACCTCATACTTGGATCTGAAATGGCTGAACAGCATTTAGAATTCAACTCCAAGACATCAGTGAATTCATCTGGACCCCAAGTCCATCTGACATGAGTTCATTCTAAAAAAAACAGGGGAAAAGATCAACTAAAAGTCAAACAATAATATATATATATAAATAATACAATTATAGTTCATGGTATCCCTCTATCTGTGTTCTTCTGCCAGGTGCTTTTAATGCTCTATTGCTTGCTATCAACAATGTAATACATGCTATCTGCTGTCCAGCACAGTTGCCAAGCCCTGGAAACATTTAATAGGGAAGTGAATTGTTTTTCAACGATTTAGATTATTATCCCGATAAGGTTTAAATCGTCATTAATCGGTAAAGAGTGCGATACATTAGAAATTCCCCCGATTTATCGTGAAAAATCGTTTTTTTTTGTTAGTGTGCACTAACAGAAAATGATATAATTTGACACTTTTCAGGTCAGTTTAGGAATGAATATGTATTCCTATTGGCTGCCCTCTTATTTATTCATGTTACCAAGGTTCCCACTGACGTGCAGAGAGGAAGATCACAACACTCCCGGTATCAGGGATATGGCACTGAGTGCAGGAAGATCACAACACTCCCGGTATCAGGGATATGGCACTGAGTGCAGGAAGATCACAACACCCCCGGTATCAGGGATAGGGCACTGCGTGCAGGAAGATCACAACACTCCCGGTATCAGAGATATGGCACTGCGTGCAGGAAGATCACAACACCCCCGGTAACCGGGATAGGGCACTGCGTGCAGGAAAATCACAACACTCCCGGTATCAGGGATAGGGCACTGCATGCAGGAAGATCACAACACTCCCGGTATCAGGGATAGGGCACTGCATGCAGGAAGATCACAACACTCCCGGTATCAGGGATAAAGCACTGCATGCAGGAAGATCACAACACTCCCGGTATCAGGGATAGGGCACAAGTTCTAGTCACATTGACTGATCACATTACTTTTTTTGTCAAGCTACCAACCGTCAGTGGCAACACCAGCTGCAAGACATGCCACAGTTGGAAGGGCAATATATCAGTAGTATTTCCCAGAATTGCCCCATCTCAGGGAAACACATAAGCATACAACATTCAGCCACATAATCCTGCATACAACATTCAGCCACATAATCCTGCAGGCTCCAGTAAAGAGACTGGGACAGGCTTTCGGCATATGGTAAAGCCACTTATATTAACAGACAGCACACAATTGCCCATAGTAAAAGTAGAGTACAGGAAGGCCACAGTAGGAACCAAGACAAATGCAGTTAAAATGAGCAACTCCTCATAATAGAACAGGTATATACTGACCCAAAATAAAAACCAAACATATTGATACACAGGGGGCACAAATAATACAGGAAGGGAAGATGTAGCCAAGGCAGCAGGCAAGAGAGAGATGCAGTAAAAAAAAAAAAAGAAATATTTCTTTACAGAGAGAGGGTAATGGATGCATGGAAGAGCTTTCCTGTGAAAGTGGTGGAGACAAAATCAGTATCTGATTTAAGGAAAGCATGGGTTAAATACACAGAATATTTAAGGCAGCGATAAGCATTGTAAGCTGATGGATAGGTAGTTGGTGGATAGGCAGATAGATAGCCATATGGTCTTTTTCTGCTGACACATTTCTGTTTTAAGCAATTCCTAATAGTAGGTGTTAACAGAGGTCAACATATGAACAGAAGGGAGTAAAGATTTTTTTTTATTATTGACCTGAGTCCTGGCGCTGAAGGAAAGCATTACTGGGATGTGGCATGTTTTTTCATTTCTCTCACTGAGGGGCCGATACAATAAATTTGTGAAAAAGCAGGCGCATTAAGAAAGCAGGCGCTGCTTTCTTAATGCGCCCCAGGTGCCCCCAAGGGGGGGGGCACCATGCAATATTTAAATTAGGGGTTTGCATTAGCGAGGAGGCGCTAGGGTGGCTTGCGCGCCCCTAATGCATCCTTGCTAACGAGAACCCTATTGGTTTTCGTGACTCGGCCGTCCGCCGGCAAGGAAACTACTTTGAATAATTTTGTATCATCTACAAATTTGATTACCTCACTCATCTTATTCTTTTCCAGATCATTCATAAACATATTGAAAAGCACTGGTCCAAGTACAGATCCCTGAGGCACTCCACTGTTTACCCTTTTCCACTGAGAAAATTGACCATTTAATCCTACTCTGAATTTTAAGCAGTTTGTAATCCACGAAAAGACATCGTCACCTATCCCATGACTTTTTAGTTTTCTTAGAAGCCTCTTATGAGTGACTTTGTCAAATGCCTTCTGAAAATCCAAATACACTACATCTACGGGTTCACCTTTATCCACATGTTTATCAACCCTTCAAAAAAGAATGAAGCAGATTCGTGAGGCAAGACTTCCCTTGGGTAAATCCATGCTGACTGTTTTCCATTAAACCATGTCTTTTTATATACTCTGTGATTTTGATCTTTAGAGTAGTTTCCACAATTTTTCCCGGCACTGAAGTCAGGCTCACTGGTCTATAGTTTCCCAGCTCATCCCTGGAGCCCTTTTTAAATATTGGGGTTACATTAGCCACCCTCCAGTCTTCAGGTACAATGGATGATTTTAATGATAGGTTACAAATTTTAACTAATAGATCTGAATTTTTTTTAATTCTTTATTTATCATTTTCAATTTACAAACAAAAGAAAATGTTTGCATATCACAGTTGGATAATGTATATATATCAGAGAATACAATTAACCTACTGAAAAAAAAAGAAATTACACATAATTTATCCAATCTGTACATCAAAAGAAACAAAATAAAAAAAAACAAAAAGAGGGCAACGGAGATAATATAGGGGAGAATATTTAGGAAATTCACTTTTAAATTCGGACATTAACATAGTAATACTCCACTGGTGCTAAATCAATAAAAGAATGATCTCTCCTTATTTAGGTTACTGAGGGTGAGGTGGTTGGCCTACAGGCATCTATAAATTGATGGATTTGATCTGGTTGGGAAAATATGAAACACTCATCACTCCTCTTTACAATGCATTTACATGGGTAATGTAAGGAGAAGGAAAAACCTAGAGAAATAACATTTTGCCTTAAAGAAAGAAACTCCCTTCTCCTAATTTGTGTCACCTGAGCCAAATCTGGATAAATTCTTAAGAAAATACGCATTACATTATTTAGATCTTGGACAGAAATAAAAGATACTAGTAAAGTATTTCTATCCATTACATCCAGGTTAGAATTTTCTAAAAAGCTAGTTAGGTTTGCAGGAATATTAACACCTGCAGTTTCTCCTGTTAAAGAAACTCTCCTATTGAGGAAACGACAGAAATTAATAGAGGGAATATTTTCTTCAGGAAAACCAACAGCTTCTTTCAGGAACCGCTTCAATGTAGTAAAAGGTATTTCTCCAGCAATTTTGGGAAAGTTCAGGATCCGCAAGTTCAGATGTCTAACATTGTTCTCTAAAATTTCCAGACATCTAGAACAGGCCATTTGTTCTTTAATGGTAACCATATTGAGTGCTTGGATAGACTGAATTTTATTTTCAGCCTCCAAGATCCTATTTGTGGTTGCACTGGCCTGTTCCTGAACCTCAAGGATTTTCTGCTGAAAATTATAGGTGAGAGAGTCCATTTTACTCTCTAAACATCTCAGAGATATCCCGTAGCCTGCCACCAAGTCCCATAACGCCTCAAGGGTCACCGCCTCCGGCCTTGAAGGAATTTGCAAGGACTCAGCAGTTACGCTGGTCGATGTCTGTCCTTGGATACCATCTGCAGGAACCTCTACTTCTCCCCTCCTCAGAGGATCCCCAGGTCAGTCTGCCACCGAGCCTCCGACGCCGATGCTCAATTCCGCTCCGGCAGAAGGAGAGCTCTCCACTTCCAGCACGAGGCAAAGAAGCGCCCCCTCCACCTCAGTCGCTCCTGCTGCGTCATCGGACTGCGACTGCGAAGCATCCTTGCTGGGGTCACGTTGCGCCGGAGGCGGGCGAAGGTCAGGACTGAGAGAGACGCTTTGTTCACTGGAGATCCCTGCTCTCCCCTGCGGGGACTCCCACCAAGTTCATCGGCTCCCTCATGCACTGGCTGGGTCATAAAATGCAGGATGTCAAGCTGCCCAGGAGAAGGTAAGGGTTCTGAGGGGAAAATCCTAACCTTCCCCTTCCTTTTAAATGGCATGGTGAAGAAAATTGAATCAGGAAACAAGAGCTTTAGGGCAGCCTGTGTTCGGCCACTCTATGTCGCCATCTTGCCCCGCTAAATTTCATTTTTGATTTCCTTCAGAACTCTGGGATGCCTAGCATCTGGTCCAGATGATTTGCTACTCTTTGGTTTGACAATCCTGGCCTACTTCATCTTCCAGGTTCACAGTGATTTGGTTCAGTTCATCTGATTCATCACCCTTGAAAACCATCTCCGGAACCGGTATCTCCCCAACATCCTCATTAATAAACACAGAAGCAAAGAATTTATTTAGTCTTTCTGCAATGGCCTTATCTTCCCTAAGAGCCCCTTTAATCCCTCGGTCATCTAACGGTCTAACTGATTCCCTCACAGGTTTCTGAACCAATTGCTCCATGAAGCTGTTGTTAATTCCATCCAGGAATGTTATGTCTCTAGCATGTCCTGATGTTACATTTTCCTAGTCAATATTGGGGTAATTGAAATCTCCCATTATTACTGCACTGCCAAATTAGTTAGCTTCCCTGATTTCTCTTAGCATTTCATTGTCTGTCTGTCTGACAAGTTTGGCCAGGTGAATGGTTGTATACTCCTATCATTATACTCTTACCCAACATACATAGGATTTCTACCCATATAGGGCCGGATTTTAAATAGGTTACGCGTGCCAGGCCTAAAGGCCTGAGACACATGTAAGTCCCGGGGCTTTACTAAAGGGGCGGTCCGGGGGTGGGGCCAGAGGCCTGCAACACAGCGGTCATTGCCGCTGTGTCGAAGGAGCACATGCCAGCAGCCTGCTGGCGCGCGCAACTTGCGCCTGCCCAGAGGCAGGCGCAAAAGGTAAAATAAAAATTTTAGGGGGGTTAGAGTAGGGCTAGGGGGAGAAAAGGTTAGGGTAAGGGGTGGGAAGGTCAGGTGCAAGGGGGAAGGGAACGGGGGGAGGGCAGCATGGTTTGGTGCGTGCAAGGTTCACAATTGTGCACCCCCTTGCATGCGCCGACCCGATTTTATAACTTGCGCGCGCAAGTTATAAAATCAGGTGTACATGTGCGCGGACCAGGTAGCACGCGCACATGTATGCCCTTTGTGCAACTTTTTAAAATCGACCCCATTGATTCTACTGAGCATTTAGTCTCTTGTATGATCTTTATCCTGTTGGACTCTATACCCTCCCGGACATAAAGTGCCACACCCCCACCAAGTTGATCCTCCCTATCATTGCGATATAATTTGTACCCTGATATAGCACTGTCCCATTGGTTATCCTCCTTCCACCAGGTCTCTGAGATGCCAATTATGTCTATCTCATCATTTGCTGCTATATACTTAACTCTCCCATCTTACTTCTTAGATTTCTGGCATTGGCATATGGACATTTCAAAGTACATTTTTTGTTTTTATTAACAACCTGCTTTTCAGTTGCTGGGGATAATTTGGAATTCTTTAGCTCTGGTGATTCTTTACTTATAGGCACATGGATTATGTTTGCTTTTATTGGAACCTCTCTTTAAGAATGCCTTAACTTTCCTGTTTCATTAGTTTCCTTCAAAGATACATTTCTCCAAACCATGCACTGCTGAGTGACTGCCGGCTTTCCCCCTTGTTTTAGTTTAAAAGCTGCTCTATCTCCTTTTCAATAGTTAGTGCCAGCAGCCTGGTTCCACTCCTGGTTAAGTCTTTTCGGAAAAGTTTCCCCCTTCCCAAAAGTTTCCCCAGTTCCAAACAAAACTGAATCCCCTCTTCCCTGCATCATTGTCTCATCCACATATTGAGACTCCGGAGCTCTGCCTGCCTCTGAGGACCTATACGTAGATCAGGGAGCATTTCAGAGAATGCCACCTGGAGATTCTGGATTTCAGCTTTCTACCTAAAATCCTAAATTTGGCTTCTAGAACCTATGTCGTTGCTGCACACATATACCACAACAGCCAGCTCCTTCCCAGCACCTTCTATAATCCTATCTAGGTGACACGTGAGGTCCGCCACCTTCGTACCAGGCAGGCAAGTTACCAGGTGGTCCTCATGTCCATCAGCCACCCAGATATCTACATTTTTAATAATCAAATCACCAGCTATGATAGCCAACCTAGCCCTTCCCTCCTGGGCAGTAGCCCTGGGAGATTTGTCCTCAGTGTGAGAGGACAATGCATCACCTGAAGAGCAGGTCCTTGCTACAGGATCATTTCCTGCTACACCAAGGTGATGTTCTCCAACCGGGAGACCTTTCTTATCCAAGGTAGCACCGGGGTTGCCAGACTGGATTTGGGACTTGGCTACTATGTCCCTGAAGGTCTCATCAATGTACCTCTCTGTCTGCCTCAGCTCCTCCAGGTCAGCCACTCTAGCCTCCAGAGATTGGACTCGTTCTCTGAGAGCCAGGAGCTCTTTGCACCGGGTGCACACATATAATTTCTCACCGGCAGGCTAAAAAAAAATCATTTATTTATTTATTAAGTTTTCAATACCATCACTAGGGCATACTATCGTAACGGTTTACAATACATAAAAGTGAGTAACAACAAATATAATCCAGACAATTTTTGAATAAATAACATTTTAAAATAACTAAAATTTAAAACAAACACTAGGTCCTAAAATATCTCATTATAACCAAGTAAAATTGCTAAAAAAAATCAATAACTTAAATACTAAAATAGACACTAATATTGCACATTAAAAGGCCTTAAAAAACATAAAATAGGTAATAAAAAGTAATAAAATAGATAAGGAAAAGGCGATATTTTCACTCTGTATATGCCATTCCAAATAGCCAGGTTTTAAGATCATGTTTAAACCTTTTACAATTTGTTTCAAGCCTCAATTCCTGTGGTAATGTGTTCCAAAGTTTTGGTCCTGCTAGAGATGTGACACTCGATGCAAAAGACTGGAAAGCCCCCGTCTTGCTGCTGGACTGCTGCCTTCATCTTAATTTTGTTGAGTTCCTAATTAAGTTTAAGTTACTAAGGGAGTTGGAGTTAGAGTACTTTAAGTTTAAGGTCTATTTACTAATGAATCTGCTAGTATCCTACAAGGGGATGATTAAGCTCTCACTAAGGGCTGGTGCAATTGTATGATTTAGATAAGAGCCTGATTGATTTTTAATGAGAAAGTGTCTCTTGCCTAAAAATCAAGGGTTGAGCTAGTGGTGGGTGGGTAGGAAAGACAGAAACCAGAATTAACTCCCTCTGGCTTGCTTATTATCTCAGACGCACACACAAACTCTAAAAATTATATACAACTATTTCACCTCTCTCCAAACTTTTTTAAGTCCTAAGATTTCCCAAAGCTGTATCGTCTGTTAAGCTCACACCTACATACACTGGATCCTACCCTGTTCTGGTATCTCAATCTCATGTCATACCAGCATCTCTTCGGATCCAAAATTCTTTTCAAATATCCCTCTTGATATTTCTGATTCTGGGTAAAGGAATGAAAAAGGTCTGGAAGCCCATCCCTGAGGATAATGATCCTGATGCCGAATTTAAGATCTAAAACGTTGATTCCAAGTTGATCAGTGGTAAATTACATTACCTTATAGCAGAGCTTTCCAAACTTTTCATGTTGGTGACACACTTTTTAGACAAACATAATTTCACGACACAGTAATTCAATCTACTAGCAAACCAGAGGGTAAAGGTTAAATGAACGAAATGTATTTTGACAATTTATGTATCTTTCCTTAAATATATACATAAAAAAAATGTTTTATGACACAACCTATCTCATGAAAACCTTTCATTTATATTAAAAATATATAATATTCCAAGATTAATGTTATTGTTATAATTTGAGTAACAATAATAAAACAAATTGTCTGTCCCCCACACACTTATCTCTCTCCCCCCCAAGCACAATGTCTGTCCCCCACACACTCATCTCTCTCCTCAAGCACACAGTCCCCCACACACTCATTTTCTCCCCCCCCCAAGCATGTCTGGCCCCCACACACTCATCTCTCTCCCCCCAAGCACATGTCTGGCCCCCACACACTCATCTCTCTCCCCAAGCACATGTCTCACCCACACACTCATCTCTCTCCCCCCCCCCCCAAGCACGACTGGCCCCCACACACTCATCTCTCTCCCCCCCCCCAAGCACGTCTGGCCCCCACATTCATGTACCTCTTCTTTTTGATTGTTGCCAGTGTTTCATGAAAAAAACAAGCGCTATTTTCAAAAAAAAAAAAGCCCAAGCACATGTCTGTCCCCACATACTCATCTCTCTCCCCCCAAGCACATGTCTGGCCCCCATACATTTATATCTCCCCCCCCCCCTCAGCACGTCTGTCCCCCACACTCATGTACCTCTTCTTTTTTATTGTTGCCAGTGTTTCATGAAAAAACAAGCACTATTTTCCAAAAAAACAAGCCCAAGCAGATGTCTGTCCCCCACACACTCATCTCTTCCCCCCCCCCCCCCAAGCACATGTCTGGCCCCCACACTCATGTACCCTTTCTTTTTGAATGTTGCCAGTTAAGTGCTTCACTCCCTTCTGGGTTCAAGCCTGCTGGGGTGCAAAACACCTTCCATGATCACCAAACACTGTTGCTTACAGTCAGTTCTCCGCGTGGCCAGACCTCATCAGCAGCAGCAGCCAATGACAGGGACAGCTGGGCTCAAGTCCCACCCACAAAGCCCCAAAAAAACACGATTGACAGCAAAAATCGTACGAACTGAAAAAAAAAAAAGTGACTCGCTGGAGGGGAGCGGCTATGTGGCCCGGGCTTGCGCGACACACCTGCACACTGCAGGCGACACACTAACGTGTCCCGACACACAGTTTGGAAAGCTCTGCCTTATAGACTGAAAAGGCTTCTGGCCTGATGAAAGATTGTGGAAACCTGCCTCTAATCCCCATGCTCACTTGCTCAGAATATTCCATTGCCTCTTCCCTCACAAGCCTGGGGGCAGGGGGGCAGCCCGGGAGAGGGGGTTAGGAGGAAGGGTACTGTTACACTCCCTACCTCTCTAGAACTCCAGTGGCACCCTCGGACCCCAGGTTCCTCTGACACAGCTCCCAGCATTGCTCTGCTTCCGGGGGAGCAATGCTACAATTCTTGAGCCTTTATATAGGCTGTGAATCCAGGACTTGCTTTGTCATTGGCTGATGATGCCATCACAACTTGGATATATAAGAAAGCTCTGCAACCAGCCAGTAACTCAGCAAGAGTTCTCCTTGCACCTTGTTGTTGATTCTTCTGTCTGTACACCACCAGTTCTTTCTACTGCCTGTTACCTGGATTTTGCCTGAACCCCACCTACCCTGACTTTTGCCTGTTACCTAGATGCTCTGATAGTCCTCCAGAAATCACTCTCTCAGTGCTCCAGTTTCTGGATCTACCTGTCTGATAAAGAGGATGGAATGATTCCCCTATTAGAAATGCTAAAGATGTTAGGGCTCTTTAGCTTGGAGAAAAGATGGCTGAGGGGAGATATGATAGAGGTCTATAAAATAATGAGCAGAATGGAACTAGGGGATCCACAATAAAGTTACTAAGTAGTTCATTTAAAACAATTAGGAGAAAATATTGTTTTATTCAATGCATAATTAAGCTCTGAAATTCATTGCCAGAAGATGTGGTGAAAACTATTTGTGTAGCTGTGTTTCAAAAAAATTTGGACAGGTTTCTGGAAGAAAAGCCCATAAACCATTATTAAGGTGGTCTTGGGAAATCCACTGCTCATCCCTGGGATAAGCAACATGGAATCTATCAACATTTTGGGATTCTGCCAGGTACTTATGACTTGAATTGGCCACTGTTGGAATCAAGATACTGGGCTTGATGGACCTTTGGTCTGATCCAGTATTACAAATCTTATGTTCTTATAATTATTTTCTAATAATTTGAGAGAATATTTAAATGAGATTGTGGGTAGACAGTTTAAGCTTTCTGTCCATACTTTGTTGTGATATCATATCATTAGCATTAGCATTCTCTACTTTATTCCAGAGGGTGCTGACATTTGGAGTGAATCTACATGTCTGAAAATGAATAATGCGACTTCTGCATAATGTTATGAGGCTAAAAATAATATATTACACATCATATAACAGAAGCTGGCATAAATATCCAAATAAAAGTGGTAGGGGTATTAACTGTTCTGAGACCAGCCAATCTTAAACAGAGGATACAAATATATTTATTTCTCTGATGCAGCAAATACATTTTGGGGGGTAAATTTCTATGAGTTACAGATAGGATGAACCAATCCTCTTAATATTTGCATGGAAGTTTCAAGTTATAATTTGGCAGAAACTGTCTCATACCAGTTAAAGGGTTCCTCAGACTTTGGACCGCAATCAGCCAATACTGTGAACCTGCTTGACTTGCCACGTCAGTGCATCTGTTTCCTGTTTTCACTGGTACACAGATCCTGTGCTCTGAAAAAAAAAAATGTGCACCCATTGCAAGCTGGGCAAGTCCATGGGCCCTTTTTCTGGCACAAATCATATTTTGTCAAACTACAATTTAAAACTTCAGTTTAAACTTTGTAAGAGCAACATTCAGTTGAATATTAGTACAATAACTGAAGGAGTCCAGGTGCTTTCAAAAAATCAGCACAACATGAAATGGTTCTTTAAACATAATAAAGAATAACACTTTCTTCTGCCAAATTACTTTTTCAGTATAATTTCACTGCTATCCTCAATACTTTGGGTTCTAATCTTGACTGAATGTCAGTGGCCCAGGGCCCAAATATAGGGGAGAAGAGAAACCAGGAATGTTGTATGTGATCTGATTTTTTTTCCAATAGACGCTCAATATAGGAACTCTTCAATAAATTACAACCTTAGAATATTTCCTAGGGCAATGGTTACCCAGCCTGTCCTATAGACCCAGACTGCAAAAGGAGACTCACTTTGATCAATGTATTTAGTTGTTTGAAGGGGGGAAATTTCTCAAATGTAGCAAGGTTATGTTTTCTTGTTTTCAAGGCTACATGTTGCCACCTGGAGTTTTTCACTGAAAAGCAGATGTGGCTTTCACAGACTCATACAAATGCCTATGCTGAAATGTGTCTGATTCTTGATTGCAAGATGATCCCTCTGCTCTGTTCTAGCATTACAGTAATATCAGGGATCCAGAATACTGATTTTTTAAGATAACAGAAGTCTTATTTGTTCACCTTTGGAAAAATGTTCCATTTTGAACACATTTTATTAATTAGATCCCAAGTTTTGAAAACCAAAAGAAGTAGTAATTCATTTGGAAGTAAGCTTCTATCTCTTTCTCACCTGCTCTCCCTGCTCCACACCCAGTTATCCATGGGGTTCTAGAACTAAACAAAAATCTCCTACAATGTGGTTAACTAAAGCGTGTGTAGTAGGCATCAGCAGCCTCTAGCAAGATGTAAGAATTATAGTAAGGGATAACACAGCTCCTGCAATTCAAACGTAGATCTTGCTACCAGGGTCAGTGCCAGAGGAGTTGCTATCTAGTTAAAACACTCAGGGCTCTGGTCCATAAGAATTGGACCCATAGATTGTTTTCCCTCCTCCCCCACTGGAGATTTTGATAATTAAAATAAAAAAAAATCATGATCAGTTCCCCAGCCTGAGGTGAGACAGCTGCTGTTAAGGGGGCACTCCGTCCACTTCTCCATTCCACACGCTGGAAAATGTCCTTGCTCCGCTGCCAGTTCTAATCCAGAGTCTCTGCTGATTCAGCCTAACTTGAGTGGTGATGCCATCAATCCCAGATGCTTAAAGACCAGGCCAGCCACTAGAGGGGAAGCCAGCTTGTGAAACAGCGGTTGCTGTGGGGGGGACTTCATCCCCCTCATGAAGGAGAATGTCCCTTCTCATCTCCCAGTTTTGGCCTGGTGTTTTTGCTGAATCTGCCTACCCTCGGTGATATCATCAATCCTAGACATCTAGAGGGTAATTTTATAACAGTCAACGTAGGGCTAAAGTTTACGGCACTTTGTACTTTAGACAATTTTTTTTTTAATTTGCGAGTTGTCTTGGTACTTGCATGCATATCCGTGCAGAGTTATACCTCCTTCTGAGCAAGTGCAATTTTCTGCATCTACTTATACGTGCAGATTTTTGAAAGAATGCATGGAAATGCTTTTCCACCCCAATTCCATCCTCTCTCTGGAAAGTTTCTTGCTAGTATGGATATAAGTACATGTGAAATGGGGTTTCACATGCACAACTCTCTACCTGATTTTAAAAGTACCACTTACTTGCATAAAACCAGATTTTATGCACATACATTGCTGTGAAAACCAAGCCTTTAAAGATCAGGCCAGCTGCCTGATAAGCCAGCCTGAAACACCACCGGCTTGGCGTTCAGTTCTGGCCCAGCATCTCTGCTGCCAGCCTACCTCAGGTGAAGTTATTAATCCCGGGTGCTTATAAACCAGGTCTGCCACTGAGGGGTGGGTCACGCTTGAAGAAGTAAACTAAAGAAGGTTGTCCCTTTGGGATCCCCTTCAAGAGCCACTCAAGATCATTTAGAATTGGTAGGAGCTTATGGCATCTGAGAGTGCTGATGTCATCTGCTAAAGAACATAGCAGTCTCTCAAAGAAAGAGGTCTGCCAGGGCTTGATTTAAAATTATAGTGCCTGTAGGCAATGGACTCGGGGGAAATCGGAGAGCAGTGGAGGAGTCCCAGTTTTCCGGCACCTTCAGAATTTGGCATACTAGGTACATGCCTATTGCCTGTGCCTAAATCTGGCCTGGGTCTGCTGGGTATCTGTTATTTGCTGTGAAGCTTACATAAGGATAGTTGGAGATAGTTATTTTCTATTATATATTTATGGTTTTTTATATGTTTTGATGTATTTTTATGATGTGGCAGAAATTCTATTGATTAAGAGGAAATGTTAATGTCTAGTTATGTGTTGTGGCCTATCACTTCCTCAGTGAGAACAGAGATTTGATTAGTCTGCATTAGAGATTTTTATTAATGTATGTATGATATTATTGATGTAATATTTTTTATGTAAGATGCTTTAGGTCCCTATTTTGGGCAATAAGTCAATGTATAAATGAGAAAAGAGAAAAATAGAGCCCGTACAAATAAAGAACAGCTTAGATGCCGATAAGCAGAAACGGTGGTAAGGTTTGGTGAGACTCAGGTTCTTTTCCTCTTGCCCATGTTGACAAAAGTGTAAGTTCCAACTTGAATGTTTAAATTTGTGTGCAAAAATTTTTAAATATTGTCGATATTTGTCCTTCGTAGAAGACGCCGCTAAGCAGAAACGGCGGCAAGGCTTGAACATTCGACCAGCAGTCAAATGAGTGGATATGATGAATACTTTCTTTCAGTGAAAAACTTATACTTGTTTCAGTCCCTGAAGCAGCAATAGCGAAACGTGCGTCGGACTGGACGGGACTCAAGGACCAGCAGTGATTCGAGTGCAAGGAGCGCGGCAGCGCCCTTGAAATGAAACCTCTGAACAACGCATAAGGAAGGTATCAGTCCACATGACTTTTTATTGAAAAGAAAAGAAAAAATATTATATACTTAGTAATAAAGAACTGGGACCTATGATTAAATATGATCCGGAGTGGCAATACATAAAGCAAAAATTGCTCGTATGCCCACGGTTGTTATGATGGTCCATATTATAAACAAAAAACATAAAAAAATCATATATATGAAATAGTGCACATTGAAAGAAAAATTGGGATTGCATAACGTCTTTAACGTGAGACTTCAATTACCCCAATATTGACTGGGTAAATGTATCATCGGGACACGTTAGAGAGATAAAGTTCCTGGATGGAATAAATGATAGCTTTATGGAGCAATTGGTTCAGGAACCGACGAGAGAGGGAGCAATTTTAGATCTAATTCTCAGTGGAGAACAGGATTTGGTGAGAGAGGTAACGGTGGTGGGGCCGCTTGGCAATAGTGATCATAATATGATCAAATTTGATTTAATGACTAGAAGGGGGACAGTAAGCAAATCCACGGCTCTTGTGTTAAACTTTCAAAAGGGAAACTTTGATAAAATGAGAAAAATAGTTAGAAAAAAACTGAAAGGAGCAGCTACAAAAGTAAAAATTTTGCAAGAGGCGTGGTCACTGTTAAAAAATACCATCCTAGAAGCACAATCCAGATGTATTCCACACATGAAGAAAGGTGGAAAGAAGGCAAAACGATTACCGGCATGGTTAAAAGGGGAGGTGAAAGAAGCTATTTTAGCCAAAAGATCTTCATTCAAAAATTGGTAAAAGGATCCAACAGAAGAAAATAGGATAATGCATAAACGTTGGCAAGTTAAATGTAAGACATTGATAACACAGGCTAAGAGAGAATTTGAAAAGAAGTTGGCCATAGAGGCAAAAACTCACAGTAAAAACTTCTTTAAATATATCCGAAGCAGAAAGCCTGTGAGGGAGTCAGTTGGACCGTTAGATAATCCCCTTAGAGAAGATAAGGCTATCGCGGAAAGATTAAATTATTTCTTTGCTTCGGTGTTTACTGAAGAGGATGTTGGGGCGGTACCTGTACTGGAGAAGGTTTTCATGGGTAATGATTCAGATGGACTGAACCAAATCACGTTGAAACTAGAAGATGTGGTAGACCTGATTGACAAACTTAAGAGTAGTAAATCACCTGGACCGGATGGTATACACCCCAGAGTTCTGAAGGAACTAAAAAATGAAATTTCAGACCTATTAGTAAAAATTTGTAACTTTTCATTAAAATCATCCATTGTACCTGAAGACTGGAGGATAGCTAATGTAACCCCAATATTTAAAAAGGGCTCCAGGGGCGATCCGGGAAACTACAGACCGGTTAGCCTGACTTCAGTGCCAGGAAAAATAGTGGAAAATATTCTAAACATCAAAATCACAGAACATATAGAAAGACATGATTTAATGGAACAAAGTCAGCATGGCTTTACCCAAGGCAAGTCTTGCCTCACAAATCTACTTCACTTTTTTGAAGGAGTTAATAAACATGTGGATAAAGGTGAACCTGTAGATGTAGTGTACTTGGATTTTCAGAAGGCATTTGACAAAGTTCCTCATGAGAGGCTTCTAGGAAAAATAAAAAGTCATGGGATAGGTGGCGATGTCCTTTCATGGATTACAAACTGGCTAAAAGACAGGAAACAGAGAGTAGGATTAAATGGACAATTTTCTCAGTGGAAGGGTGTGGGCAGTGGAGTGCCTCAGGGATCTGTATTGGGACCCTTACTTTTCAATATATTTATAAATGATCTGGAAAGAAATACGACAAGTGAGATAATCAAATTTGCAGATGATACAAAATTGTTCAGAGTAGTTAAATCACAAGCAGATTGTGATAAATTGCAGGAAGACCTTGTGAGGCTGGAAAATTGGGCATCAATATGACAGATGAAATTGAATGTGGACAAGTGCAAGGTGATGCATATAGGGAAAAATAACCCATGCTATAGTTACACAATGTTAGGTTCCATATTAGGTGCTACTACCCAAGAAAGAGATCTAGGTGTCATAGTGGATAACACATTGAAATCGTCGGTTCGGTGTGCTGCGGCAGTCAAAAAAGCAAACAGAATGTTGGGAATTATTAGAAAGGGAATGGTGAATAAAACGGAAAATGTCATAATGCCTCTGTATCGCTCCATGGTGAGATCGCACCTTGAATACTGTGTACAATTCTGGTCACCGCATCTCAAAAAAGATATAATTGCGATGGAGAAGGTACAGAGAAGGGCGACCAAAATGATAAAGGGAATGGAACAGCTCCCCTATGAGGAAAGACTAAAGAGGTTAGGACTTTTCAACTTGGAGAAGAGACGGCTGAGGGGGGATATGATAGAGGTGTTTAAAATCATGAGAGGTCTAGAATGGGTAGATGTGAATCCGTTTTTTACTCTTTCAGATAATAGAAAGACTAGGGGGCACTCCATGAAGTTAAATGTGCCACATACTAAAACTAACCGGAGAAAGTTCTTTTTCACTCAACGCACAATTAAACTCTGGAATTTGTTGCCAGAAGATGTGGTTAGTGCAGTTAGTATAGCTATGTTTAAAAAAGGATTGGATAAGTTCTTGGAGGAGAAGTCCATTACCTGTTATTAATTAAGTTGACTTAGATAATAACCACCGCTATTACTAGCAACAGTAACAAGGAATAGACTTAGTTTTTGGGTAATTGCCAGGTTATTATGACCTGGATTGGCCACTGTTGGAAACAGGATGCTGGGCTTGATGGACCCTTGGTCTGACCCAGTATGGCATGTTTTTATGTTCTTATGTGCGCGGGAGCGCGCACATGTTATAAAATCGGGAGTATATTTGTTCGCGCCGGGTTGCGCAAACAAATCAACTCCTGCGCGCACCTTTTAAAATCTACCCCTGTGTGCAGTGCTGGTCACATCTCAAAAAAAAATTATAGCAGAATTAGAAAAGGTACAGAGGAGGGCAGCCAAAATGATATAGGGAATGGAATGATTCCCCCTTGAGGAAAGACTAAAGAAATTAGGACTCTTCATCTTAGAGAAGAGATGGCCGAGGTGGAGATATGATAGAGGTCTACAAAATAATGAGTGGAATGGAACTGGTACTGTGAACCAGTTGTTTATTAATTCAAAGAGTACAAAAACTAGATGATACATTTAAAACTGAGATAATATTTTTTACTCAACACATAATTAAGCTCTGTAATTCGTTGCCAGAGGATTTATTTATTTTTATTTATTTATAGAGTTTTATATACCGTCGTTCGGTATTGCCATCACAACGATTTACATGCTTCCTTTAAGTTAACAATCTTGCGAAACGTGATATGTACATTGTAGTATTAGTGAAATGATGGGGTAGTTAACATATTAACAGCAGTCTAACATAGCGTTGGTTAGGAAGAAGATTTGCACAGTTTACAAGCTTTCTTTAAGTTAACGACCTATGGAAGGTGTTAGGCATGTTGTCAGAGTGAAGTCAAGGGTTAGTTAAAAGATTAACAATGTAGTTTAGTTTAACAGTGGAACTCACGTAATACAGATGGTTTTTTTTAACAATAAGGTTAGAATTCAATTTTCATAAATATATGTTCGAAGCGTGGGTAGATACCTGTTGTATTGCTCTGTTGATAAGAGAGCTGTGGGTGCCAATTGAGGTTCATTGTGTGTCATGATAGGCTTTGGTAAACAACCAGGTTTTCAGATCCTTTTTAAATGTTTTCAGGCTGGGTTGTAGTCTTAGTTCAGTTGGCAGTGTATTCCAGAGTTTGGGACTGGCAAGGGAAAATGCGCGCTCGTTGATTGAGGTGAGTTGTGTGGAGTGATGGGAGGGAATTGTCAGGAGTCCTTTGTTGGCAGATCAAAGGTTTTTGTGAGGTATGTGGGGCTTGATAGTACGTCTAACCAGTCGGTTTGTTCCTTGTATATAAGTCTGTGTAGCAAGGTTAAAATTTTGTAGTCTATTCGGAATTTTAATGGCAGCCAGTGCAGGGATGTAAGAATTGGGGTTATGTGTTCGGATTTCTTTGTTCCTGTTAGTATTCTCGCTGCTGAATTTTGTAGGATTTGTAGGGGGGCGGATATTGGAATGTGGTAGACTGAATAATAAGGAATTGCAATAGTCTAGATTGGAGAAAATGAGTAGTTGAAGTACAGTTCTGAAGTCCTCTGGGGTTAGAAATGGTTTTAGACGCCTCAGGGTTAGTAATTTGTGGTATCCATCTCTTATTTTTTTTTTATATGTGATTTTTAAAGGATAGTTCATTGTTGATGATGACTCCAAGGTTGCGTGCGTGTGTGATGGGGGAGATTGTATCTAATTGATTCTCTAGTTTGAGGGGTGGTGGGGGTGATGGCCTGCTTTTTCTATCAAGTGTTATTATTTCAGTCTTCTTGATGTTTATTACAAGTTTCATCTTGGTTAATAGTTGCTTGATTGTTGTGAGATGGTTTGCTGTTATTTTATAGGTTTCATCAAGTGAATTTTGTATCTCAATTAGAATTTGGATATCATCAGCGTAGAGAAAGTGTTTTAGGTTAAGACTGACTAGTAGATGACATATCGGGAGAAGGTAAATGTTAAAGAGTGTTGCGGATAATGCAGAGCCTTGTGGAACTCTGGTGCTTAGGTGTATCCTGTCAGAGAGAGAATTGTTAAGTTTGACTTGGTAGGGTTATGTTGGATAAGCAGGATGAGAACCAGAGAAGGGTTTTGTCGGTTAGTCCTATTTCGCTTAAGCGTTCGAGGAGAATTGAGTGGTTTACCGTGTCAAACGCTGCTGAAAGGTCAAGTAGTATAAGTAGGTAGCTTTTTCCATTTTCGAAGCCTCGGAGAACGGTGTCGTTGAGGGAGAGGAGTAGTATTTCGGTGCTAAGGTGTTTCCTGAAACCAAACTGCGATGAGTGTAGTATGTTGTTCTGTTCAAGGTGATCGGAGAGTTGGGAATGGATGACTTTTTCAATGAGTTTGGCGATGAATGGAAGGTTTGAGATAGGACGATAGTTTTGAAGGTTATCTGGGTCCAGGTTACTCTTTTTTAATATGGGTTTTATTATTGCTGATTTAAGGGAGTCTGGGTAATTTCCTTCTGTGAGTGAAAGGTTGATGATATCAGTTTTGGCATTGGTTATGGTGGTTTCAATAGCCTTGATCGATACAGGGTTGCTGTCAATGGGATGATTGGCTGGGTTCATTTTTTTATGATTGTTTTGATTTGCAAAGAGGAGGCTGGATCAAAGTTTGGCCATGATGGAATTTCTTTTTTTTGCATTTTAATGTTTTGTGTGTTATCGGTGAGGTTGTTTTCTATTAGTTTGTTTACTTTGTCTTTGAAGAATTTGGCAAGTTAATTGCATTTGTTTTTGTTTAGAGGCCTATGATGCTCATTTGGGTCCTTGGTGAGGTTTTGTACAATGTTGAATAGCATTCTGGGGTTATGTTGAAATTTATTGATTTTTCTTATTTATTTATTTATTTATTTGGAGTTTCTTATATACCGATAGCCGTTTGCACATCGTATCGGTTTACATACAACTGATAACTTGTGGGCGTAGCCCTTACAAAGAACAATAGCAAGATGTGAAAAACAATATACAAGAGATAAATATGTAAATTAAGAGATATATGCAAAAAAATACAAGAGATATATATGTATATAAGAACAGGGAGTATCAAATGGGGTTTCTTAGACAGCTATAATAGCAATTATATCTTAATGAGAAAAATTATTATACAGGGGATCAAGATACGAGCAAAGCAAGAACATGAAACTATAAAACGTATTACCGAAATACGTTCCTACAGTAATTCTTAATATGTTGCCATGAGAAAGGGTAAAACATCAGAGGTGGGGAGCTGTATATATCAAGGATTCAAATAGGGTGGGTCGGGGAGGAAGAAAGCATAACAGAGGTAAATGAGGGTGAGGGAAAAATACAAAGGAGGGAAAAATACAAAAAAAATACAAAAATAATTCTTGTGAAGAATTATTTTTTTGCGTTGTTAAGGTTTTTATATTGGGATAGGTAGGATCGATAGGCGGTTAGTGATGCGACTGACCTGCTCTTACGCCAGGTTTTTTCTTTTTCCTAAGTTCGTTTGGCCGATCTGATGTTGGCGTTGTACCATTGGTTCTGGTGGTGGGAGCATTCATTGTTTTAATGTTGGTGGGGTTTACATTGTCGGCGACAGAGTTGGTGATGCTGAGCCATGATGTAACAGCCTTCTCGCAGTTAGATAGGTCTAGGTTTGTTAATTCAAGATGTGGTTTTTCTTGGAGGGTTTCCAGATTAAAAGAAGGGCGGTATGTCATTGTCATGGGGAGCTTATCTGTTGTCATCAGGTTTGAGTTAGAGCTCATATGGGAGTGAATCAGAGAATGATCTGACCATGGGATCTTGGTTATCTTTGTATTGTATGTTTGCCAGTGGTTAGTGTTAATGAAAAAGAGGTCTAAAGTGTGTCCCGCTTTGTGAGTTGGGCCATGTGGTAAAAGCTATTAGTGTGGCTGTGTTTAAAAAAGGTTTGGACAAATTCCTGGAAGAAAATTCCATAAACCATTATTAAGGTGGAGTGGAAGATATCCACGTCTTATCCCTAGGATAAGCAGCATGGAATCTATCTACCCCCTTGGGATCCTGCCAGGTACTAGTTACCTGGATTATCGACTGTGGAAACAGGATTTGGGGCTTGCTGGTCATTTGGTCTGATCCAGTATGGCAAATTTTATGTACTTATGTAAAAACAGAAAGATGGGAAAATTGTTTAAGTTTGGGGAAGATTTCTTTACTAGTTGGGATAGGTCCTTTTCTTTTAATGCTGCCATCACTGGTTGTTATTAGATCATTGTTCCAAGCCTCTGCCAGGGTAGTGGTAGTCTGGGCACTTGGTGGGCCTGGTAAAGTAAACAGGAGGGATTCTGAGTCCAGGTGGGATGTTGGGATACATATTTTACTGGAATGATGGGAAAGGGGGAGGAGGTTGGGATGACATGTCATGCTATAAGCTAAAAACCTCTCTTTTAAAACTGTTCTACCTTGGCAGTTCCACTCTTGAGATGGGCTGCAGTGAGGGCTTGAATTATATAGAAACATAGAAATGACGGCAGAAGAAGACCAAATGGCCCATCCAGTCTGCCCAGCAAGCTTCACACATTTTTTCTCTCATACTTATCTGTTTCTCTTAGCTCTTGGTTCTATTTCCCTTCCACCCCCACCTTTAATGTAGAGAGCAGTGATGGAGCTGCATCCAAGTGAAATATCTAGCTTGATTCGTTAGGGGTAGTAGCCGCCGCAATAAGCAAGCTACACCCATGCTTATTTGTTTTACCCAGACTATGTTATACAGCCCTTATTGGTTGTTTTTCTTCTCCCCTGCCGTTGAAGCAGGGAGCTATGCTGGATATGCGTGAAGTATCAGTCTTCTCCCATGCTGTTGAAGCAGAGAGCCATGCTGGATGTGCATCGAAAGTGAAGTATCAGGCACATTTGGTTTGGGGTAGTAACCGCCGTAACAAGCCAGCTACTCCCCGCTTTGTGAGTGCGAACCCTCTTTTCTTCTCCCCTGCCGTTGAAGCAGAGAGCTCTGCTGGATGTGTGAAGTATCAGTTTTTCTCGTTGAATCAGAGAACTATGCTGTATATGCATTGAAAGTGAAGTATCAGGCTTTTTTGATTTGGGGTAGTAACCGCCATAACAAGCCAGCTACTCCCCTCTTTGTGAGTGCAAATCACAAATCATTGAAGGGGAATGGATGGGAATACTGTTCCCCTTGTTTAAAAAAATAAAAAAATCACTCCCTTGTTATATCCTGCAGGAGACAGCAGTTACCTCTGGAGTTTTCAATCTATGGGCAGGAAGCACCACATGCAGCTCTGCCCCTGGAGCTAAGGAGATGCTGACTCCTGAGCTGCCATGGTTCGGGGTATGCAGGTGGTGTACCATCTTTTGTGGACTCTGCAGGCATGGGACTGGTTCTGGCCTGGAATCTGTAATTGCCAGGTGAAGTGCTGCAGGGATGGGGAGGCAGGAGAAGTTCTAGAATAAAGTTATGTACCTGGGCTCAGAGAGGGCAGAGCAAGGAAGTGATCTACCTTTGGAGGAGGGGGGAAACACAAATTGACAGGTGAGCTGAGTCTATCAATGAAAGGAAGCCTAAAGTGCTGAGGAGGAGTGAGGTATGGGGAGCAGTGAAGGGATGGGCAAACTATGTCTGCGGAGGCAAAGGGCTGATGAGGAACCTGCTGGGAAGTGGAGGGATGGGGTGAGGAACGGAACTATGTGAACAGATAAAGATGGGTGAAGCGGAATTGGGGAGCATAGCAGGCTAATGGTATGTAGGGATTGGAGCAGTGAGAGGGATATTAAACCTTCTGCTCCAAAATCTAAAAGTCAAAGTATGCCTAAGCAGGAGGGGGAGAATTGTACAAGTGCAGTAGGAGAAAGGAGGGAAGGGAAAAGAGAATAAAATGGAAGAAGGAAGAAGAGATTAGGAGATTGTGAGAGAAAAAAAGTATTCAGGGGTAGGGAGGAACTGTGGCGTAGATAGGCTGTGGGAAGTAGGAGGGAGTAGTAGTCTGTTAGGGATGAGCTGGTGTTGAGAAAAGAATGGCTGGGACTTTGAGTGCTTCCTTAGCAGGGACAGCTCAAGGCAATCTGCTGCCTGAGGCAAAGGATGAAATGGCGCTGTGCCCCCCCATGGTCCTGTGCAGGTGAAATCACTGAAGGCCAGAGAAGGGGGAAGGCAATGAAGGGTGAAGTGGCAATAGGATTTGAACCCTGGCTTCCCTTGTTTGCAGCCCACTACTCTAACCACTCAGTTTTTGGGCCTGATATTTTATTGCTCTCAGTCTTCAGTGTCCGTACTAGAGGGCATTGGAGAAATGTTTAATCGGACGGGGCGGCCAACATTCAAAGTACAATCTTCTGAAGTAAAAATATCACTAACAACAACATACATATTATATAGGCATACACTGCAACAAAAAAACCCCCACACTTTCAATAATAATAGTTTAACAGACTTAATAAACTACTTTTCTCATAGTAATCAAGGCAGTTTACTGGATCCCATATGGTATTAGGCCTATGGAAAAGTGCACTGGGTGTGGACTTGGCCCACAGAAAGCCAGGAATAAACTCAACTACAATTCCAATATAGCAAGCCTTCTATATCATAATTGCCAGCACTCAACCTATGAAAAAGCCTTACTGCAAATATTGCATGAGGCTCTAAACACCAATAAACCTCCTGTTAGGAAAACAGATTAAAGCCAGGTTGTTGTAAATCCTTACTCAGAAACTACATGCTAGCAGAATCCCTAAAGCCTCAGTCACAAAAGCAGAACATAGATAGACTTTCACCAAATACAGAATAAAGAGACCATAAAATAGAAATTGAAATGTGCAGACAAAAACTGAACTGGAAATCACAAGAAGCCAAACTCTGTAAGCAATGCAAACCCAATCAAGAAATATAAAACATTAAACATACCAATAAAAAGAATGTCAAATCTGTTGATAAATTCAGGCAATTAAAAACACATATAAAAATGTTTAAAATATTACCAAATACAAATAAAATATTTCAAAACAGCAGATACATTTATTGTTGGATGTGATGTAACAAGGATAAAAAAATTATATCTCCCACTCTCCATGCCTGGGAACTTTAGATTTCTAGTCCTCCTGAGATTGTCGTAGATTGGAGAAGGGTGCACAAACTTTAACCTCTCTCACACACATATATACAGGTGCTCTCACACACGCACAGGCACTCTCCCTCTTAGACATACACATAAACCCTCTCATATATACATATACACACACACACTCACCCTCACACATCCTCTTATACAGACATTCCCACCCTCCATCTCATACACACACACACCCTTTCATATACACATACATACCCACACATCCCCACCCTCTCATATGCATATACTCATCCCCACCCTCTCATATGCATATACACACCCTCTCATACACACTCACAAAGTCACTCTCACAGGGCAAGTCTCTTTCACACACACATGGTGCACAGCATGGTTCACAGCATGGTGCACAGCAAGTCCTCTTCTGCCACTGTCTGCGTGGAAAACGCTGGCGGCACCTCAGACCCTTTCCTGCCACTGGCTGCGGGGGGAAACTTTGGCCATGCTCCTTTCACTTTGCCTTTTCAGGCCCCCAAACTCCTTCACCCTCCACTATCTCTCCCCTTCCCTGCTAGGCTCATCCCTTTCCACTCTATCTCCACTTCCAGAGTTTGACCCCTCTCATAAGAACATGTCATACTGGGTCAGACCAAGGGTCCATCAAGCCCAGCATCCAGTCTCCAACAGTGGCCAATCCAGGCCATAAGAACCTGGCAAATTCCCAAAAACTAAGTCTATCCCATGTTACTGTTACTAGTAATAGCAGTGGCTATTTTCTAAGTCAACTTAATTAACAGCAGGTAATGGACTTCTCCAAGAACTTATCCAATCCTTTTTTAAACAGAGCTACACTAACTGCACTAACCACATCCCCTGGTAACAAATTCCAGAGTTTAATTGAGCGTTAAGAGAAAAAGAACTTTCTCCAATTAGTTTTAAATGTGCCACATGCTAACTTCATGGAGTGTCCCCTAGTCCTTCTATTATCCAAAAGAGTAAATAACCGATTCATATTTACCCGTTCTAGACCTCTCATGATTTAAACACCTCTATCATATCCCCTCTCAGCCATCTCTTCTCCAAGCTGAAAAGTCCTAACCTCTTTAGTCTTTCCTCATAGGGGAGCTGTTCCATCCCCTCACACAGGCTCCCTGTGTCCCTCTCTCTCACTCTCAGGCTCCCTCTCTCTCGTGCACATGTGCACCCCCCTCATACAGGCTTACTCTCTCTCTCTCACCCCCCCCCCACGCAGGCTCCCTTTTCTCTCTCATGCATACACCCTCACACATGCTGCCTCTCTCTCATACACACCCCTGCACATTGGCTCCCTCTCTCTCTTCTCTCACACACACAGGCTCTCTCACTCTCATGCACATACGTACTCCCTCATCCAGGCTTACTCTCATGCACATACGTACTCCCTCATCCAGGCTTTCTCTCTCGCACACACACACACCTTCACCCAGCCTCCCTTTCTCTCTCATGCATACACCCTCACACAGGCTACCTATCTCTCTCTCTATCACATACATCCCTTCACATAGGCTCCTTCTCTCACAAACAAGCTCACTCCCTCAGACACTCCCTTTTTCAAGCACACCAGCTCCCAGTCTCTCACACATACACATTCCTTCACAATCTCCTCTAGCTGTCAGACATACACACCCTCATTCATGCTCTCCCATACACACACACCCCGGCTTGCAGTCTTAAACACATACCTCTACACACTGCCTTTCAGTCTCTCACATAACCAGTACACAGCCTGGTCCACTCGCACATGCTGGGACCTCCTTCCTGTTTGCCCTGGGCCCTCCTTTCTCTTCACTGCTGCACAGCAAGTCAGGGCCTCCTATCTCTTTGCCCTCGCTCGGCCAGCTGGGGCCTCCTTGCTCTTCACTGCCAGGTGGCAAGCCAGGGCCTCCTTCCTCTTTGCTGGATGGGGTCTACTCGCTGCACAGTGGCGGCGTCTTCTAATTCTACGCAGAAACTGGAATTTTTGCACAGGAGGGAGTTATGTGCTCTGCAGTAGCGCAGAATTCCCCCAGGACTGAGTTTGCCTGAATGAAGGGTGAGGTGTCTGTGGTAGGAAGGTTTCAGGGGCAAATTTTGCTGCCTCAAAATCTTGCCACAGGAAATGGCTGTCTCACCCTGCCTCATTATAGGACTGCCCCTGTTCCTTAGCTTTTATTTTGTCCATGGAGCTTCCCCATATTTGCATTACCTGTTCCTCTCTGGGCATTTAACTACAACCTGGTCAGTCAGGCTCACTACCCCCTGTGCTTTGTTTTTTCTTTTAGGGCTGGAGCTAATTTGTGTTGAGTTCGGTATCCCCAATCATTTTCAAAGTATTGTAGAGAAGCAAGCTGTGCATTTAATAAGTAAATAAATAAAGTGGCTTCTGTCATAAGCGTATGGAGGCAGTGGGGCCGGTCCGAAAGATGCTCAGTTACAGAAGTGTCGCCGCGGTTCGCTGCATGGCGCTTGTGCTTGCGTCTGTGTAAACCTGAACCTTGCCTTCTAGGTCGTGTCCGTCTCACGCGAGCTGATGAAAGAGTTGGCACTGGCCTTCCTCCTCACAGGAAGAAATACACAACACAGCTTTCCATCCCCCGCCTTAAAGCCCTCTAGGCTTCGCAGTTTTCACACGACTTCCCTCGGCCGACAGATTGCGTCAGACAACGGCGGGGGCCCCGCCCCCTGCAGGCGATCTAGGCTGTGATAGGACCACGTTAGGCACGCGAAACCTCCCAGCCAATCAGCCGCAGCCACACAATGTTTGGCAAACGCCAGAGCGGTTATAAAACGAGCGAGCCGAGCCGGGGCGTACTCCTAAAAGGCGTTACGTGCGGGAGAGCGGTGCTTCTAATTCGAGCGGATACAAATTTGGACGGCGGCGGCGGCCAAAGGCGGCGCACCCGCTTTTTTTTTTGTTCAACCGAGCTCGCGGTTCTGATTCTTTCCCGATCATGGAGGCAGCGGCCGAACCGCTCTCGGAGACCGTCACCCTGGTCATCAAAAGCCCGAACCAGAAGCAGGACGATCAGCTGATCGAGGCCCAGCGGGCCTGGAGCGTTCAACAGCTCAAGGCCCACTTGCGGCAGGTGTTTCCGGGGCAGCCGGTGAGTGAGGGCAGCAGGGTTAACGCCTCGGGATTTTCCGAGCCGCGGAGAGAGGAAGAGAACGCCTCGGTATTCATGGCGGGACGAGCGGGGGTTTGAGGCCGTTAGGCCGACTCCCCGAGCGCTAGAGATAAAATGGCGCGTCGCATCTCGTCTCCCGAGTCAGGTCCTTCAGCTGGGAACTGTCGGCTTTTATGTGCTGCCTCCTGCTGCAGGTGGTTTTGTAGCGGTGGTAACCCCCCCCCCCCCCCCTTCCCACTTGTTGGCTATCCTCATTCTCCCTTTATGAGGGATTATAGCTTGGTTTATGAACTGCCTCTTACAGGGAGAACCGGCATTTGGCGGTTGGACGTTAATGTAAGGTTGAAAAGTTGTAGGTTGCTAACCTGCATATCATAGGGGATGTGGTGATGAGACCCGGAACGGTAACCTGTTTAACGGGTTGCTGTTTGTTGACGACGTGTCAGCTGTGAGCTGTTGAAAATCAGTGTAGTTCATTTAATTTTTTTTATACCACTACTCCAGACATACTAGTGGTTTACAAAATATGCCATACACAATAAAATATCTATGTATACATCAATATTTATTTAAAAAGGCTTTTTATACCGCTATTCCCTACATCAGCGTTTCTTGGTATTGTTTTTCAACTGAGATGGATTGTTTCTGATATTTTCATTTTATTTGGGCGTATGAGAGCCACGCTGTTGTATCATAGTATATTTTTATCTGTAAGGCTGTGAGTATAAGAAGTCGTTAAGTTACTGTGATGTAACTTACTTACGCAGGGATTTTCAGTGTAAAACTGGGTTTTTTTGGTAACATATCGAGGTGCCAAGCCAGATTGAGAATTCTTTTGCTTCAAAATAATCCAAAGTGTCGTTACATATGCTAAATTGTAGGAGTTGCCATCCAGGAAAAGGATCAAAGCGTCATCGTCAGCTCAGTGTGCGTGGCTGTCAAAAGGAATGTTAGGAAAGGCTTGGGGAATGTCTTATTACCTCTTTATGGCTCTATGGTGCGACTGCATCTAGAGTACTGTGTACAGTTCTGGTTGCCACATCTTAAAAAGAAAAAACAATAATGAAACTGGAAAAGGTTCAGAGAAGGGTGGCCAAAATGATAAAGGGGATAGAGAAGTTTATCTGAGGAAAGGCTAAAGAGGGCACTGGTGGAGAAGAGGACTGAGGAGATATGATAGAGGTCTATAAAATCATGAGTGGCTTTGATTGGTAAATATCAAATATTTACTCTTTCAAACACATACAAAGTTTAGAGTACAAGCCATGAATTACTAAGCACATTAAAACAAATTCAAAAAAAATTTCACTCAATGCACAGTTAAATTGTATCACTTCCAGAAATGTAATAAAGGCAGTTAATGTAGTTGGGGTTAAAAATGGTTTGGACGAGTTTCTGGAGTTAGTCTATAACCAGGTACACTTGAAAGCCATTCTTTTCCCTGGACATAAGGAATATGGAATCTTATCTGTTTTGGAATCCTGCTGGGTCCTTGTGACTGGATTAGCCAGTATTGGAAACAGGATACTGGATGTGATGGATCCTTTCTCTGATACGTATGTGAGTTCTTATGTTTTAATTGTTGAATGTTGTGAAATGCACAATAAAATATCAGAGTATTAAGTTCTGAGAGTTTTTTTTTTTTTAATTTTTGACTTTATTCTTTTTCAGCCAGAGCATGAACAGAAGTTGATCTATTCTGGAAAGTTATTGCTTGCTCATCTACAGCTGAAGGATGTGCTTTCCAAGGTAATTGCATTTAGCTATAATCTTCTTTTCATAACATGTATGTAGGGAATCCGCATGAAATGAATTTTTGAGCATTTGGACATTGTAGCATCCAGTAGTTCAAAGCAAAAGCGGTATGTATTTAGTGTACAATTTACAATCCACACAGCGTTCATATCATCTTAAATTTCTTGCAAAAATCACAGCAAACTACATATTATGGATGAGGAACCATCATACATTTAGCTTCTGTCATTATCATCCTTTTCATTGCTAGATTTAAATATAATCACAGGTTTCCAACAGATTTTATATGTATTTTTAAATTGCATTTAAAAACTACTTTTCTTCAAATGATGTTTTAAATATATTTAAATCTAGCTATTGTGTGCAGATTTCTCCTGTGAAGAGGCTGAAAGCTAAATACAATTTGTTGCTTTTTTAAATATCTGAGGGCCGAGTGAAAATTCTGACCGCATTGTGTGCCTTGGATTCTAGAGTATTTTGTAGCTGTATATAAAAGTAAGGGAGGGGGAAACACTTTGTCACCATCCTTTATTCTCTAGGTAAGGAATGCTGCTAACAATTGAATTGCCTTAAAGAACAATTTTGCAAAGGTCTGAGTCATTGTTTGCAGGTCTTTCCTGTGAATAGACACTCGGGGCTAAGTACACTGTTAATTTTTAAAATATCTGGCAGGTGGATTCTATAAAGTGCGCTCAGCCGTGCGTACTGTTTAACAGGGGTTTGGCCCCATGTTTTCGAGGGGCGCCTATTACCCCTTATACTTTTCCAATGGAAAGGCAGCTGTAAAACTAGGGGTCATGTTGAAACTCCAAGGGAAAAGACTCGAACAATGTCAGGATATGTTTCTTCACAGAAAGCATGGTGGATACAAGGAATGCCCTCCCAGAAGAGTGAGGGAAGATAACAGTAATGGAATTCAAAATGACATGGGACAAATATAGGTTCCCTGCTGGCTAGAGAATGGAAATAAATAGGGTAACTTTTTATTTTTTTTTTCTGTTACACTTTGGGGGTAGCCTGCTTGGCATGGCAGTTGCTACTACTACTCTTAAAGGAAGGTTTGGGGGTAGCCTGCATGGAGTGGAAGTTGATACTACCACCCTACCCCACAAACTAGATGGATCATATTGGTTTTTATCTGCTGTCCTTCACTATATTTCTATGTAAAAGATTGTGATATTAATGCCTGCAGCTAGAGGTACCTACCTTAATATATAATTTACACTGATTTTTCAAAGAAAATTAAACTATTTGGAATGCTGTGTGGATTGTAAGTTCATTAGAATTCTATGTCTATTTTGTTTCATATATTTAGTGTAAACACATTTTAGGCTTCATGTTGCCTAGTTTGATAACCTTTACCAAACATTTTGGAATAAACTAATTTAGATATTTTTCGATCACTGATAAATTAGATGTTGGCAAATGACGCCTATCTATTATAAGTGACGACAAATCCTATTTGTTTAGAATAGAAACATAGTCACTTGCTGTATGTAATAGGTTGTGGCTTGAAAAGCGAGATAATCTGGTAAATGCTTGATGTCAAAACAGGAGCATTGTCTTCTACCCTGGACAATTCTATACAGTAACTGATTTTCATCACTAGATGTAGGAGATGTCTAGTGATTTGAGCACTAGGCCACTGTGATGCCAAGAGCAGCTCTAGTCTGTATTCAACTTACCTTTGGTTAGACTGAGCTTGGTCAAGTCATTTTATCTCCCTTTGCCTTGAGGGCCCAGTTGAGTCATTAAGCTTGCTTTTCAGGCAAAAAAAAGTATTATTGTAACTAAGTAGATTCACTTAAGTTACTTTACTGATTTTTTTTTCTCACTATATACCGTATTTTTCGCTCCATAAGATGCACCTAGGATTCAAAGAGGGGAAATTTAAAAAAAAAATTAAAAAATGGTGTACTAAACCTGCACTGTTCCCGGGCGTCTGTCTCTTATAGAGCAAATTAGGGATGTGCATACATTTTTTTTCCCCCCTGTTTCGTTTTCTGGTCTGGGGAGGGCCATTTCGGTCCATTCCCCGGATCAGAGAACGTTTTATCGTTCTCTTTCGGGGGGGGGGGGGAACCCCACCCCAACCCTTCAAATGTAATTAACTACAACCCTCCTGACACCCCCCCCAAAGACTTGCCAAAAGTCCCTGGGGGTCCTGGGGGCGATCTCCTGGTCTTGGGCTGTCTGCCCCTGTCACATAGTAAGGGCAAAGGGCCACGGCACCATTTTGATTACTGGCAGCCGACGGCCCAAGAGCAGGAGATCACCCTCGCTGGGCCACCAGGGACTTTTGGCAAGTCTTGGGGGGAGGGGGTCAGGAGGGTGGGGGATTGTAGTTATTTATTTTTTAATACCCCCCCCCCATAAGACGCACAGGCATTTCCCCCCCACTTTTGGGGAAAAAAAAGTGCGTCTTATGGAAGGAAAAATACGGTATATGCTATTTTAAGGTTGGTTTTGTATTTATATGGGTTCTTACACTTGTTCCTTGACAGGAAACGCGGCATGTTCTTCATCTTGTATGTAACTCAAAGAATCCACCTGACCAGCAGCAACCAAATGTAAGTATTTTAACGAATATATGTACTTTAGAAAGGGGAACATGTGAATTCTATTTTAAACACTGATATTTATAAATGGTCTCTAGAGTAGAGTGCTTTGGTAATATGTGGTAGCATCCTCTAGTTGACAGCGTCCAATAGCAACATAATCCCTTGTGTATTTAGACTTAAAGCAAATTCCTAGTGTTTTATGAATGTTTATCCTGGTGAGCACAGAGTAGGCGAAAACCTTGGATAAGTTATGCCCCTTATGTCTGTCTTATTGCATTGAGTTAGGATTAGCTTTGTTTTGCAAAAATGTTTCAGGTACAGTATGGTAGCAACAAATGTATGAAAAAATAACTTAAAAATAGGGACTGCTAGAGATGTTAGGAAATACTTTCAAGAATGATTCTGTAGGTTATAACCCCTGTAGTATTTATTGTAGAACAAGGAATGTAATGAGTGAAAATCTGATGACTCGCTTTATGTGAAATATAGATTCCATAGAAGCCTTTCCATTTGGGATAGATAGCTTTCCTGCCCCACAGAGGTGTGTGTGGACAGAGTGATGGATTTGTCACATGCACGACAGGTTTGAGTTGCTTTGATTCATTGTTTTTTATAACTACAATGAATTAGCCTCAGTTTTAATTAAGCTTGTCTTATATAAAAACATGAAGTAATGATGGAAAAATAAAGATAATTTGAGCTGAAAATCAGAGGTAAAGCAGAAAACAGATTGAGTCGCTTGCAGGAGTGCATGTGTTCACTAGCGCGCACACATGGAAACACAGATTTTGTAACATGTGCACCTATGCACACTCTATAAAATCCGCTACCCATGCGTGTGAATCCCGTCTCGAGTGCATAAGGAGGAGGGGAATTTTAGTAGGTACGTGTGGCGATGTATTAGCCCTATTTCCCAGTTTCCTCAATTTTCCCCAGTAAAAGAGCAGACTTCTTAAACCCCCTACCTAACTTGCCCTCCCTTTCACCCTACTAGCCCCAACCCCAAAACCCACTGACTACCTTTTATTTTTTAAATTTAACTATTTTCATACTGTCCATAATAGAACCAAATTACATACTTGTGGGATCTTGGAGTGCACTGGTGCAGTCCCAGCATGCCTTGCCCAGACCCTGCCCCTTTTTCACCAACTCATTTTTTATCCGTGTACTAGGAAATAACATGCGTGGCTGCAAGCCTCTTAAAATCCGCACGTGTCCCAGTCATGTGCATATCTCCTGGATTTGCCGCGTTTTGGGCTTTTAAAATTCGCCCTGACATGTCTAGAAACTGGTTATAAAACTTTAGTTAGTTGGGAATTAAATGAATGATGAGGAACATTAGACAACGTTCAGTCACCATTTTGATGTGACAAGTACAAAGAAATATAAAGCAAACTCCATGTTTAGTGGGGTATTGTTATAGGAATGGTCTCTTTTGGCATGACTCTGAGGTGTTTGAAAAGTCTTGTAAGATCTGATTGTGATGTTTGAGAACCAAAACCATTAGAGCCTGTAGGACTGCTGTTAGGGTTTATGAGAATTAGATGTTTTGCAAGACAGAGCTCATAGCACCAACTGCTACCAGTGGTTGTTGCATCACATCAGTTTTCAGATGAACCTGTAAACTAGAATGAATGTGCAGCCAAAGATACCAACAGCTCAGATCCCTTGTTGAACCCTAAGTCTAGTAAAATAAAAATCCCCCCCCCGCCCCCCCCCAGATAGTCTTTGTATTTTAAGATAGCACTTCATGAATATGAAGCCCGAGTCATACTTTAAATCAGTTTTCACAGTCATGTTGCTATTGCCATTTTCTCATATTTCTATTTGGGACATTCTCCTAGCACAAGCAGGATGGTAGTCTTCACAAGTGGGTGATACATTCCGATGGAGCCTGGCACAGAAAACTCAGCGTGCCATTATCCACACATCCATGTGGGGTCCCTCTTCAGTCCCACGTTCAAGTTTTTCTTGGTTCTGTTCCTGTTCTAGCTCCCTCGACTTTGTCCTGGTCCAAGTTAGTGAGTGTCACAGTGAGTTTTTGCAATCCTTGCAGTTGATTCCCTGACTCTGCTGGTTCCCGGTGACTGCTGGTGATTGACCGCTTTTTGGTTACTTTTTGAAATATTGGGGTTTCCCCAGTGCCTGGGGGTATCCCATGTGCGATACCCCCAGGCAAAAGATACAGACCTCTCATGAGGTCTGTATCTTTTGCCTGGGGGTATCGCACGGTCAGGGGATATCACTTTTGTGCCCAAATGACCACCAAGGATCGCCATGTGCGCCTTGACAAAATGGAGAAGCTGTTTGGCCCCAGGACATCTGGTCCCTCAACATCAGTATCGGAGGGGGGCCTTGACAGCCTTGGGGAAAGGAGAGTCGGCAGCTACCTGCCCAGTGTTGTCTTCTCCTCCAGGTCCGCAGATCGAATTGGGCACTGGGGACCAGCCTACTTCTTGTTCCAGGTCTGGGTCCTTTCCATCTCCCTTGGTGCCAGGGGGAAGACAGGCCGAGCACTGTGGGAAATCGAGAAAGCACTGTCATCAGTCTCCGTCCTCGCATGAGACCAGGCTCGGGAAGCCACCAGCACAGACCACCCCGCCCTCCATTGAAGCCGAAGGACCAAGGCAGTCTGCATAGATTCCTATGCTGGACACCTGTCTCCCTCCGGGCTCTGGGGGAGTCCAGGTCATGCTTTGGATGATCAGGGATCTGTATTGGGACCCTTACTTGCTCCATGCCATGTGCCTTCCAGGGACGTAGAATGTAGTGGCGGATGGCTTGAGTCGCTCGTTCTGCCCCCCACGAATGGAACACTGAAGCAGAAGGCTGCGGATCGGCTCTTCCGTCTTTGGGGAACCCCAGACGTAGATCTGTTCACCTTCCCCTGCAACAAGAAGGTAGCTTGGTTTTTCTCCCTTATCGCAGAGACCTGCGAGCCAGCATCAGACGCCTTTGCACACTATTTGGGGCAGGGACCCCCTGTATGCATATCCTCTGCTTCCACTAGTGTTGAAGACCCTCCTGAAGCTCCAGCAGGACCAGGGGACCATGATCCTCGTGCCAGATCTGGTTCCAACTCCTGCAAGAACTTTCCCTGAGGGAGCCAATCCATCTGGGGGCCTCCCCAGACCTTATCACAGGGAATTGGGGCAGGCTGTGTCATCACAACCTTATCCCTCATAGCATGTATGTTGAAAGGCTGATTTTTACAGCTCTCGGATGAGGTGTCTCAGGTTTTGTTGGAGTCTAGGAGGCTGTTTACTAGGAAGTCTTATGACCTAAAGTGGAAGAGGTTCTCCACTTGGTGTGCATGTCATGGTTTAGATCCATTCTCTTGCTCTACCCCTGAGTTGCTGGACTACCTGCTTACACCTCTGAGTCTGGTGTAAATACAAGATCAGGCAGGGTGCATCTTAGTGCTATTGGGGCTTACCACCAGGAGGTGGATGGTACTGTGTACACCCTATCATGGGTTGCTTCCACTAAAGCCTCCTCTGAGGTCCCCTGCAGTGTCCTGGGACCTCAGCATAGTCCTGGCCCAGCTTATGAAGGCTCATTTCAAGCCTCTGTGCTCCTGTTACTAAAATTCTTGACGTGGCAGGTAGTCTTCCTAGTAGTGGTCATCTCTGCACACAGAGTCGGCGAACTTCAAGCTTTGATGTCGTACCCTCCTTAAAGTTCTTTCATAATAGGGTGATTCTGTGTACATATCCTAAGTTCTTGCCGAAGGTAATAATGGATTTCCATCTGAGCCAATCCATTCTTACCCACCTTTTTTTTCCAAAGCCTCATTCGCACCAGGTTAAAAAGGCTCTCCACAGCCTGGATTGTAAGAGAGCCTTAGCCTTTTACCTGGAGCGGATGGCAAGTCATAGGCAGTCGAACATTGTCCAACTGGCTGGCAGATCGCATCTCTTTCAGCTGTGCACAGGTGGCACTACAGCTGGGGACCATGTCAAGGCTCTCACTATTCAAGCCATGGTAGCTTTGGTGGCCCTCTTGCAAGCAGTTACCATGGATGATCAGGGATCTGTATTGGGACCCTTACTGTTCAATATTTTTATAAATGATCTGGAAAGAAATATGACGAGTGAGATAATCAAATTTGCAGATGACACAAAATTATTCAGAGTAGTTAAATCACAAGCAGATTGTGATAAATTGCAGGAAGACCTTGTGAGACTGGAAAATTGGGCATCCAAATGGCAGATGAAATTTAATGTGGATAAGTGCAAGGTGATGCATATAGGGAAAAATAACCCATGCTATAATTACACGATGTTGGGTTCCATATTAGGTGCTACAACCCAAGAAAGGGATCTAGGTGTCATAGTGGATAACACATTGAAATCGTCGGTTCAGTGTGCTGCGGCAGTCAAAAAAGCAAACAGAATGTTGGGAATTATTAGAAAAGGAATGATGAATAAAACGGAAAATGTCATAATGCCTCTGTATCGCTCCATGGTGAGACCGCACCTTGAATACTGTGTACAATTCTGGTCGCCGCATCTCAAAAAAGATATAATTGCGATGGAGAAGGTACAGAGAAGGGCTACCAAAATAAGGGGAATGGAACAACTCCCCTATGAGGAAAGACTAAAGAGGTTAGGACTTTTCAGCTTGGAGAAGAGACGACTGAGGGGGGATATGATAGAGGTGTTTAAAATCATGAGAGGTCTAGAATGGGTAGATGTGAATCGGTTATTTACTCTTTCGGATAGTAGAAAGACTAGGGGACACTCCATGAAGTTAGCATGGGGCACATTTAAAACTAATCGGAGAAAGTTCTTTTTTACTCAACGCACAATTAAACTCTGGAATTTGTTGCCAGAGAATGTGGTTCGTGCAGTTAGTATAGCTGTGTTTAAAAAAGGATTGGATAAGTTCTTGGAGGAGAAGTCCATTACCTGCTATTAAGTTCACTTAGAGAATAGCCACTGCCATTAGCAATGGTTACATGGAATAGACTTAGTTTTTGGGTACTTGCCAGGTTCTTATGGCCTGGATTGGCCACTGTTGGAAACAGGATGCTGGGCTTGATGGACCCTTGGTCTGACCCAGTATGGCATTTTCTTATGTTCTTATGAGATTTGCAAGGTGGCAACATGCAGTTCCTGCCACACCTTTGCATTACTGTCTGGACAGGGGACGGTTGACGTGATGGCAATTTCAGCCAGTTTGTCCTCCAGAATGTCTTTCAGATATAAAACCCAACTCTTCCTGGCTCAGGCCATTGGGTTCAGGCTGTCTTCCTCTGTTGCCAACAGCACCTTGGTGGTTGTGCTTGTGGGCACCTGGTTAGGTGACTGTTGGTCTCCTTGTTTTGGGAACAGCCTGTAGCTAGGTATTGACCCATTTGTGAGGACTACCATCTTGCTTGTCCTAGGAGAAAGCAGAGTTGCTTACCTGTAACAGGTGTTTTCCTAGGACAGCAGGATGTTAGCCCTCAGGAAACCATCCTGCAGAATTGGGTTTTCTCCTAGTTTATTTTATTTTTTTGTAATTCTATACTACGAGACTGAAGAGGGACCTCGCATGGATAGGGGCATGCTCAGTATGCCAGTCAAAGTTTCTAGAAAGTTTCTCGAAACTTGACAAGTTTGATATTTGATATTTGATGATTTGATATTTGTATCGAGAATGTCGGTATATAAAAATCCTAAATAAATAAGTTTTCTGTGCCGTGCTCCATCTGATGCATTTGTGAGGACTAACATCCTGCTGTCCTAGGAGAACACCTGTTCCCTGTACGTACCAGGATCAGTCCAGGACACCTGGTTGTGACCCCGCACCAGTAGATGGAGATAGACTAAAACTTGTGGGCGGAGCTACATATGCTCCTGTGCCAGTCACAGCCCCTCAGTCTTACTCTGTCTCCAGTAGGTGGTGCAGGTGTAGTCACAGCCTCTAGGTGCCCTGAAGACTGTTGCTTATTTAGTCAGGGTTATATTATTTCTTTTGAGTCCAGTTTATTGTTAAGTTAATTTTGTTATACTATTTCTGGTTAGAATAGTTTAAAAAAAAAAACAAAAAACTGTCCGTCCTTCCTCCCAGGGGGGTGGGAAGGTTCTGAGAGGACCATCCCCCCTGGTTGAGGCCGCTGCTGAGGGTCGAGGACCCGAACTACCAAAGCAGCAGCGTCAGGGGTGACACCGGGGAGCCCGGTTCACTCACCCCCAACAGGAGCAGGAGCCCCAGGACCCTGGACAGCGGCAGGTTTGATTTAAAAAAAAAAAAAAAAAGTGTATTTTATTTTTCTTTGTTTTGAGCCGGCTCTCCGTTTTCTTTTTCGCCGGGGGGAAAAGGTCCTCGGTTCGTTGAAGGGAGGGGAGTTTTTCGGCGTTTTAAAGATATTTTTTCTTTTATCTTTTATTTTCTTCACGTTCCCGCCGTGACTGAAACGATGCCTCGGGGTACAATTTGCCGCGCTTGCGGCTCGGCGCGCGCGCGGCTTTCCCGTGAGGGAATCTGTTCCGCCTGTGTTCCGGGCGGGGAGGGACCGTCTAGAACAGGCAGGGGGGTCCGTTCCCGGTCGGTGCGGTCGCCGTCGCGCGCTCCCGCTGCGTCTGTCACCCCAGCTGATCCCTTCCCGCTCAGCGCCGGAGTGGCGGCCATCTTGGCTTCGGTTCAGGAAGTTAGGAGGGAACCTGCAGGGGATTCTACCGTGCCTCCCGCGTTGTCGCCTCAGCAACGGCCTTCGGGGGGGGCTTCCATCGAAGGGGCTGAGTCCCCGGATGAGGATGGCAATGACACAGTCACCTCAGACTCGGAGTCCTCTTTTTCGGCGGATTTTGCCCTCCTGCTGCGCAAAGTTTTAAAATACAAGGTCCACAGGCGCAAGGAGCTGCATTGCCACTCCAAAAAGGATACCCCGAGGAAGAAAAAATCCCGGGATGACCCTGCCACAGTAAAACGAACACCAAGAGGTGTCCCGCAAGATACAGATACCGACTCCACCTCACAAGATGAGGTGGATCCGCCCGATGAGCCCCTGAAGGGGGCCGATGGTGCGTCAGGGGACAATTCTGCCCAGTCGGGGCCGGGCAAACCTTCGCAAGCTGGTGATGGGGACGACCCAAAGGTTGTACGCCTTTTCCGAAGGGACGAGCTGTCCCCGCTTATCCCGGCAATTCTCAACGAGTTAGGGCTTGAAGCCCCACCGACAGTCTCTCGCCCCGGAGCCACTATGGACCCAGTCCTGCTGGGACTCACTGGTCCAGCGGTAGCCTTCCCATTCCATTTTTCAGCGTCGGACATTTTGTTTCGGGAGTGGGACACTCCTGAGCTGGGACTGAAGGTAACCAAAGCAATGGATAAGCTCTACCCCCTACCGGAGGACGCACTTGAACTTCTTCGGCTTCCAAAGGTGGATTCAGCAGTGTCGGCGGTAACGAAACGTTCCACGATTCCGGTCACTGGAGCTACAGCCCTTAGAGACATACAGGACAGGAAGCTGGAGGTACAGCTCAAGAAGATCTTTGAGATCTCAGCATTGGGGGTCCGGGCTGCTATCTGCAGCAACTATGCCATGCGGGCTAGTTTGCGATGGACCCAAGTTTTACAGGCCAATGAAGGTCTTTCTCCTGAAGAGGCCACACAGGCGGACCGCCTAGAGGCCGCCATTGCTTATGGTGCGGATGCTCTTTATGATCTACTACGTACTTCGGCTAGATCCATGGTCTCTGCTGTCTTGGCACGCCGCTTGCTTTGGCTTCGCAATTGGGCGGCTGATGGATCCTCCAAGGCTCACCTTGGAGCCCTGCCCTTCAAGGGAAAGTTGTTATTCGGTAAAGAATTGGATGATCTGATGCTTTCTCTTGGAGAGAACAGAGCTTTTAAACTCCCAGAAGACAGGTCCAGAACCCGGTCTTCTTATTCGGCCAGATCCCGGTTTCGAGGTAACAAGAGATCTCGTCCACAGAGGTCCTCGGGTCCGTCTTATCGCTCGACTTCTTCCCGGTCTTCTTCGTGGACACAGTCCTTTCGGGGGAAACGTTACGGCAGACAGGGAGGCACCCCGTCCAGCACGGGGCCCAAAGTCTCTCAATGAGATACGGCAGGTCCATTCCTTGCGGCAGCCGCAGGCCTCCGTTCCAAACGTAGGGGCGAGGTTGTCCTTGTTCTTCAAGGAATGGGCCAAAATAACGTCCGATCAGTGGGTCCTCAACGTCATAAGGCACGGTTACGCGTTAGATTTTGTACGGACTCCAGCAGACAAGTTCCTGATGTCGCCCTGCAAGTGCCCCAAAAAGACGACAGCAGTGCTAAGCACCCTCCGGCGCCTAGAAGATTTAGGAGCAATCGTCCCCGTTCCTCCCAATCAGCAAGGCACAGGTCGTTATTCCATTTACTTCATCGTGCCGAAGAAGGATGGCACGTCCCGACCAATTTTGGATCTCAAAGGAGTAAACCAATGTCTGCGTATTCCACACTTCAAGATGGAAACGATTCGGTCAGTGATTGCCTCGGTTCGTCCAGGCGAATTCATGGCCTCCTTAGACCTCACGGAGGCGTACCTCCACGTCTGAATTCAGCCGTCTTTCCAGAGGTTTCTCAGATTTTGCATCTTGGGCAGACACTACCAATTTCGGGCTCTTCCCTTCGGCCTCGCCACGGCTCCGAGAACATTTACAAAGGTGATGGTAGTGGTGGCGGCCCACCTTCGACGAGAGGGGTTCCTGGTGCACCCCTACTTGGACGATTGGCTGATTCGGGCCAAGTCCGAGACCTCTTGCCGTCAGACGGTAGCCAGAGTCCTCCAGTTGTTGCAGACCTTAGGTTGGGTTGTCAGTCTCAACAAGAGTCAGCTTGTTCCTACCCAGTCCTTGGAATACCTGGGAGCTCTATTCGACACGAAGCAGGGCAAGGTATTTCTGTCCACGGATCGTGCACGCAAGCTTCAGTGTCAAGTGCGTCGATTATTAAGTCTTCAGCTGCCGCTGGTTTGCGATTATCTGACGGTTCTGGGATCTATGGCGTCCACACTGGCGTTGGTTCCTTGGGCTTTTGCTCATCTACGACCATTACAATATGCGTTGCTCTCCCGATGGAAGCCGGTGTCAGAAGAGTTCCACCTACCACTTCCACTCACGACTCAGGCGCGGGAGAGTCTTCACTGGTGGCTCGATCCGGTTCATCTCACTTGCGGAGTGTCTCTGTTGGTCCCCGACTGGACAGTGGTGACGACGGATGCCAGTCTCTCCGGTTGGGGAGCGGTCTGCCTAGACAAGTCGGTACAGGGCCGGTGGTCCTCCATCCAGTCGCAGTGGTCCATCAACCGTCTGGAAACCAGAGCGGTGCGCCTGGCTCTGCAAGCCTTCCTCCCATTGGTCCAAGGGAAGGCGGTCCGTGTGTTGTCGGACAATGCAACAACAGTATCATACATCAGTCGCCAAGGGGGGACAAGAAGTCCACTTGTGGCGGAAGAGGCAAAGCTTCTGATGAGCTGGGCAGAGCGCCATCTCAACTCCATAGCAGCGTCTCACATTGCCGGGGTCGACAATGTTCAGGCGGACTTCCTCAGTCGACACCATCTCGACCCCGGGGAATGGGAGCTGACGGAAGATGCCTTTCGTCTCATTTGCGATCGGTGGGGGCTGCCCCACATGGACCTGATGGCCACGTGGCACAACGCGAAGGCTCCTCGGTTTTACAGTCGACGTCGAGAGCGAGGAGCCGAGGGCGTCGATGCGCTGGTTCTTCCTTGGCCAACCAACGTGTTGCTGTACGTATTCCCTCCGTGGCCAATGATAGGCAAGATCTTAAGGCGCATAGAGTTGCACCCGTCCAACGTGATCATGGTAGCACCGGAGTGGCCACGGCGCCCTTGGTTTGCGGATCTCGTTCAGCTGTCGGTGGATGCTCCCCTTCGGCTACAGGGGTTTCCGGGGCTCCTTCGTCAGGGCCCCGTTTGTTTGGAGGATGCGGATCACTTTTGTCTCGCGGCATGGCTTTTGAGAGGCAACGTCTAAAGAAAAAAGGCTATTCAGCTGCGGTGATTGCCACGTTACTGCGGTCCAGAAAGCAGTCTACGTCCTTGGCTTATGTACGTGTCTGGGTAGTTTTTGAGGAGTGGTGTGTCAGCCGAGGGCTAGATCCCATTTCCGCTTCCGTCTCTGATATTCTGGCCTTTCTTCAGGCCGGCCTAGCCAAAGGGCTTTCATGTAGTACCCTTCGTGTACAGGTGGCAGCGATTGGTTGTTTGCGGGGTAAGGTTCGCGGTTCCTCTCTGGCCCTGCATCCCGATATCTCTCGTTTTCTTCGGGGGGCTAAACACCTTCGCCCACCACTACATCATCCATGTTCTTCCTGGAATCTTAATTGGGTCCTTTCTTCTTTGTCTGCGGCTCCGTTCGAACCCTTAAAACGGTCTACTCTTAAGGATCTTACTTTAAAGACCGTTTTCCTGGTTGCGATTACCTCGGCTCGGAGAGTCTCGGAATTACAGGCTTTGTCTTGTCGGGAGCCATTCCTGCGGATTTCAGATGCGGGAGTTTCCCTGCGGACGGTTCCGTCTTTTTTGCCAAAAGTGGTGTCACCGTTTCATTTGAACCAGTCTATTGAGCTCCCTGCTTTCGCAGGTGCTGAATACTCGGACCCGCAATGGAAAGAATTGCGGAAGTTGGATGTGCGGAGGGTCCTCCTCCGTTATCTAGAAGTCACTAACCCTTTCCGGGTGTCCGATCATCTCTTTGTTCTATTCTCGGGTCCAAAGAAAGGGGGCCCGGCTTCCAGGGCGACAATTGCACGGTGGCTTAAAGAGGCCATCGGCTCAGCGTACGTGTTACGAGGGAAGCCTATCCCGAACGGTCTCAGAGCTCATTCGACAAGAGCTCATGCTGCGTCTTGGGCGGAATCTTCTCAGGTTTCGCCTCAAGAGATTTGTAGGGCAGCTACCTGGAAGTCCTTACGTACCTTCATTAGACACTATCGGTTGGATGTTCAGGCTGCGGATTCTGGGGGTTTTGGAGAGAGGGTACTCCGAGCGGGACTCTCTTCTTCCCACCCTCGGTAATTTAGCTCTGGTACATCCCAGGTGTCCTGGACTGATCCTGGTACGTACAGGGAAAGGAAAATTAGTTTCTTACCTGATAATTTTCGTTCCTGTAGTACCAAGGATCAGTCCAGGATCCCGCCCGTACTGTTCTGAAGAAACGGAGAGTCCGCTCATTTCTTTGTTAACTATTCCGGTTATTGCTTCGTTCCCTCGTTTTGGGGTTCTGTTCCAGTTGGGGGTCCTTGAATGGCTCCCTGTTAAGGTTAGTTATTTAGTTTGATTGTTCTATTTTTTTGTCTACTTTGACATTACGTATGACTGAGGGGCTGTGACTGGCACAGGAGCATATGTAGCTCCGCCCACAAGTTTTAGTCTGTCTCCATCTACTGGTGCGGGGTCACAACCAGGTGTCCTGGACTGATCCTTGGTACTACAGGAACGAAAATTATCAGGTAAGAAACTAATTTTCCTTTACAGGTAAGCAACTCTGCTTTATCCTGTTATGAGTAGTGCCCCCAGCCTCCACCGATTGTGTGGCCTGAGGGAGAAGCAGCATAATTTGCTTGTTGCTGTTTGTTTTACAATTGGGCGCAGAATCAACATTCCTGAAAGTTTTTACACCTCTTAATTCAGTCTTCTGAAGAAAACTACAGGGTGTCTGCATTCATTCTGTTTTCTCTCTGCTCCATCCCCCTCCTTCACAAACAGCCTGCAGGAAAACGTATGTCCCCTCTACCCCCCTTCCTGTCTGGAAGAGAGTAGCTGAAGTTGACGTGGACAGAGAAAGCAGTCAGTTTGAACCCTCAAAAATCTCTTAAATCCTTCAAATCAAAGATTTTGATTATAATCCCCGGATGGAGTAATATCTGTATAGAAGAATTTCATCTGTATATGGAGGTTCTTGCACATGTGGCCAATCATACACAATTTACAGTTTGGAAGACAGCAGCTGCTGGTGACTCCCAGCTGGCAGAGAGGACACTTATTTCAATTCATAGAAGCCCTGATGACTGGCAGTACTGCTGATGAATTTCAAATTGTGCTGATTTCAACCCCCTGTTGTATCTTACCATGTTGAATGTATGTGCATATATCTTTCTGCATAATTAGCATGACAAATGGAGAAGGCAAATCATAAACATAATTAAAAAGCACTTGTGATATGGTTCAGTGCTATTATACAATATTAATAATTTACCCATTAATCCATAAAATGATTTAAAAAATACAAACATTTTTTGTGGGTGGGGGTCTTTCAATATTCAAGTCTTGCAAAATATTTTACCAATGCGAAAAAATAAACTAGTTCCTTCATGCTGAATGAAAAGTAGTGTGTAACAAGTTTCACCCAGAACTCAAGGAGCCCACTTACAGAGACTGTATGTAACCACAGTCCACATTATGGATCCAAAAAACCCATTGCTGTGAGCCCTCATTTCTCTCCCTTGACTCTCCTGCTCATCTATGCACTCAATCTCTCACACACCTACAGTTCACTCACAATCTCAACCAGTCCACAGCCATGTACATAAGCAGGTCATGGAGTTAAGTGTGCTTTTTGAAGTTGCCATGTAATTCTAGATTTTTTTTATAAATGGGGGGGGGAAGAAGCCAACATCTCAATTTTACTTTCTTGCTGATATCAAGAAATGGTACTTGGTATGTATCAAAGTACATAGTGAATCTTAATTAGGATCACAACTGTTCAGTGACCTGAGGAAAGAATGTTTCATCAGTGCCTTACCATACCAGTGTAGCACCTCCATATAACTATATATTGGCAATAGGGCAAATGAGGGAGGAAAGTACCTCATGTCTGAAGGGACATGAGGATTCTGAGGTACAAAAACTTAGATGTGGATCCCTAAAACATTTCCTATTTTTGAAATACAAATTTGTGGATTAAGGAGTAGATAATTAAAATTGTGTGATAGCACAGAATTATATCAAGAATGCTTTCTACTTATGTTACCCCTTTATGTGTTCCTACATTTATATGCTTTTATTTTTCTCAATAAGCATTTTTATAATTTTGTTTAAAGGGTTCACTCGGTTTCTTTATTGTCCAGTGTTATACAGAGGCTTGTTCTACATTATAGAACAGTTCTGGTTGAAAACATGTTAACTTGGAATGGACTACTGTCTTAATAAAATTATAGAAAATTATATTTATAGTCTATTTACACTTACAGAGGCTTTTGAGGATTTCACATTTATTTTTTTATAGCCCTTACCATATCCACACAGCTTGAGACAAGATATAATCCATAGTAAAGATTTTAAAACAATTGTGTGAAGGAAAATAAAAAGCATACAGCAAAGTAAACAGTACAGTAACAGAAAAACTATATTATAGTATTACCACATGAGATTTGATAGAACAATATCAGCCGTGAAGTTCTTAAAACACATGCACTATCAAGGAATAAAAAACGATAGGATAGAAGCTGTCACCTACACCATAGAAAATCCCTGTGATCTTATTCTATGTTGTCTTGTTAGATTTCAGAAACCAAGCAACTTCCTACAGCTAATCCTGGAAGGAGTCAAGATTCTGTTGCAAATAGTCCACGTGATGAAGTGAGGCAAAGGGCACTGCCACAAAACCTTCAGGAAAGCAACACTAGGTAAATATGCCTTACATGACTTGGGATTACATCATTTTGTAAGCAAGCTTGTTTATAAATGGGGTAGGAAAAATATTTAGAAATCTTGGGCGTTGGCTAAAAATTTTAGAAGCTGGGCAAAACCATGGGATAGGTAACGATGTCCTTTCATGGATTACAAACTGGCTAAAAGACAGGAAACAGAGCCTAGGATTAAATGGACAATTTTCTCAGTGGAAGGGAGTAGTGGACAGTGGAGTGCCTCAGGGATCTGTATTGGGACCCTTACTTTTCAATATATTTATAAATGATCTGGAAAGAAATACGAGTGAGGTAATCAAATTTGCAGATGATACAAAATTATTCAGAGTAGTTAAATCACAAGCGGATTGTGATACATTATAGGAGGACCTTGCAAGACTGGAAGATTGTGCATCCAAATGGCAGATGAAATTTAATGTGGACAAGTGCAAGGTGATGCATATAGGGAAAAATAACCCTTGCTGTAGTTACACGATGTTATGTTCCTTGTTAGGAGCTACCACCCAGGAAAAATATCTACGCATCATAGTGGATAATACTTTAAAATCGTCTGCTCAGTGTACTGCAGCAGTCAAAAAAAGCAAACAGAATGTTAGGAATTATTAGGAAGGGAATGGTTAATAAAACGGAAAATGTCATAATGCCTCTATATCGCTCCATGGTGAGACTGCACCTTGAATACTCTGTACAATTCTGGTCGCCGCATCTCAGAAAAGATATAGTTGCGATGGAGAAGGTACAGAGAAGGGCAACCAAAATGATAAAGGGGATGGAACAGCTCCTGTATGAGGAAAGGCTGAAGAGGTTAGGGCTGTTCAGCTTGGAGAAGAGACGGCTGAGGGGGGATATAAGAGGTCTTTAAGATCATGAGAGGTCTTGAACGAGTAGATGTGAATCTGTTATTTACACTTTTGAATAATAGAAGAACTAGGAGGAATTCCATGAAGTTAGCAAGTAGCACATTTAAGACTAATCGGAGAAAATTATTTTTCACCCAACACACAATAAAGCTCTGGAATTTGTTGCCAGAGGATGTGGTTAGTGCAGTTAGTGTAGCTGGGTTCAAAAAAGGTTTGGATAAGTACATTAACTGCTATTAATTGCTTCAGTAACATGGGATCTACTTGGTGTTGGGTACTTGCCAAATTCTTGTGGCCTGGTTTGGCCTCTGATGGAAACAGGATGCTGGACCTGGTCTGACCCAGCATGGCAATTTCTTATGTTCTTAAATGGAAACCAGAATAGTATCTTTTATTAAATGTCCTTGGCAGCAGGCATTATCATGACATAATTGTCTTTGCTTATTAGATTGGGCATTTTTCTTCATGGATAATTACTTCTCAATGTTCCCTCTAATTTTTTTTTTTTTTTGTAGGCTGTGTGCAAAAACGTTTTCATGTGCAACATAGCGGTCAAATTTGTGCATTGTTCTTTGAAACACCATTCTACTTTCCTTGTGCATGTTGTCTTCCTATGTGCTTGTTTCATGATCTGTATATTTGCCCAGCTTACAGGGAGCATTGTTCATAATACTGCTTTTACGTGGGCATTCTCATTTAATTTTACTGGCCTCTGCCTGCTTTATATCATTTAGCCATTATGAAACCTTATCGTTTAAAGTCAAAAAAGTAGAAAGGTGGCTTGCTCTGTTGGAGGGAAGGGGGAATAGAGATACTGAAGCAGAGCAGAAAATGGAATGTATTTGCTAATCCTTTGTTTAATCTTTAAAAGGCTTACAGCAACTCAACAGCAGCAACAAGGTACAGGCCCAGGCTTTCCTACATATTCAACTTATAGTCCACAGCAGCTTTTCTGGTTCCAGCAGATGTATGCAAGGCAGTACTACATGCAGTAGTAAGTATCTTTTTTTTAATTTTGGGAGGCAAATGCTGGATTAGTCTGGAGTTTCTTCCATTATTTTTAAACTTTTAGAAAATTACTTTAAAATCAGTTTGTTGGCTTTTGCTATGAAAAAGTAAAATTACATAATTTTTGTGTTCATACCTGCAGTGTCTTGTCTGTATGCTTTTTCAGTTTTACGTAGAAATATAATAGGCAGCAATTGTGCTGTTCTAAAGAAAGCTATTTAAAAGATTGACATAGTGGTATATTTAGATACGTGCACATATTTGTGTGTGAGAGCAGGAGGGAATTTAGCTCCTTTCAGACTTTGTACTTGTAGCCCAAAAATTCCATCGTGAGCCCAGCCATCTGTTACATCTTTATAGCTTGTTTGTATCTCTTTATTGATAATGCTGTGCACACTGTGCTACAAAAGACCAAATTCACTAAGTATTTTCCCCATGAAAATATAAATATATTTGGATTTAGATTTAATTACCTGCCTTTTCTCAGTTTCGAGTTGACTTGATATTCAGATTTATTTATTTATTTATTTTTAATTTTTATATACCGGAATTCCTGTATACAATACAAATCAGTCCGGTTTACAGTAAACGAAGAAATTGCCCCAGTCTGGGAGGTCAGACCTGGGTTGATTACATCGAACATTGAAAAATAACAATGAAAAATAAAAAATATATTAAAATAACTACAGATACTGTAGTTATTTCCCTGCCCAAGAGGACTTATTATTCAAGTTATACCTGAGCCAATGGAAGGTGAAGTGACTTGCTCCACATCACTAGGTGGAAGAAGCAGGATTCAAACTCTGAGCCTGCTGCACTAACCAGTCTGTTCTTTTAAAAGTATTCTAATTTGAGATTTTGCTTCTTAAAACGGAATTGAGAGGAGGGCAGAGTTTATCTTCCTGGGAAGTAAAGAAGAGTTAACGGCAGTTGAGAATTTAAGTAGGGGGTGGGCATAGATGAGAGAGAAACTAGTTCTTCCAAATAGTATAATTAGTGTTCCCCAGCATACTTCGGATTAAGGCTCTTTTGAGGGTTCTGGAGTTAATAGTTTATGTACAGATAGGAATGTTCCTCCTATTAAAATATCTTGCTTTTCTTTCTAGTTTAGCTGCTGCTACTGCTGCTACACTTGCTACTTCATCTTCTCAGGGAGCGCAGGAAATACCGATTACACCAGCTGCAGCTCCAGCTCCACAGCCATTACCAAATCCTTTTCCTGATGCCAACCAGCCAGTCAATCCCAATGCTCCGCCTCCAGTTAATCCAGGGGCCAATCAGAACCTGCGAATGAATGCACAGGGAGGGCTGGTGGATGAAGAGGATGAGATAAACAGGGACTGGTTGGACTGGGTATACACAGCAGCAAGGTTTTCCATCTTCCTCAGCATTCTCTACTTCTACTCCAGTCTGAGCAGATTCATGATGGTGATGGGAGCTATGATACTCATGTACCTGTAAGTTTTGTTTGGATCTCTCTTAATTAAAGATAGATACATATATCGTTTAGTTGAAATTGAACATAAGTTATGTGCAACTGATGCATGCCCTCCTAAATTCAAACAATGTCAGAAAAATGTTTGTTTTCATAAATTGAGAGAGAAAATATTTAATCTCTACTTAAATTTTAATAAAATCTTAAGGTGCTTCTTTCCCTGTATGGATAATATACCCTTAAAATTTGCAAGGAGAATGATATTGAGTGTTCTTTTTTCACAGACATCATGCTGGGTGGTTTCTGTTTCAACAGAGACGAGTTCAACCCATTGCAAACAATCCTCCAGCTGCTGCTGTTGCAAATCAGGACCAAAACAATAATTTACAGGTTTGTATCACATAGAGAGCTCATTCATGTTGGATTAATATTGGGGCCTTAGAAGTTTCAAAAGCATTTTATACACTCCAAAATATGCAGGTTGCCTCTGATAAATCATAAATGCAAGATAAACTAGAAAGCGCATTAGTACATAGAAGTAAATTTCACTATGATGAAATCAAACTTTAGTATGAGAAAATTAAGAGGCTGTCACCAGAAACTAGTGCTCTGGTAAGAGCAATGGAAATTCTGAATGACTCCTTTTGGGGTAGGAGAATTCCTTATTATTCTGAGGGAAATGAAAGGGCAAGTTAAGGTGTGTTCAGTTTGTACATAAATGGGTCTACATGCATACACATTAGAATGGCAGCTTGAATTACATAGTGGCAACATGCCACTGTGTGATATTCATAAATGAGCACATTTTTTATTTTCATTCTAATATATTGCAAGGAACAATAGATGCAACTGAACACTATGATAACTGGGATCTAATGGCAATATGTATTTGACATATGATAAATGTAGCCTGATGGCATTTATGATAGTTTTAATATATCCTTTGACTATAGTGCCAGGACATGGGGGTAGTAGGGGGAATAAGACTAGAGCATTTGTCCTGGGTTTGATGCCTTAACAGGCACTGAGGTTCCTACAGGACTACTGAAGCAGCAGCAGAAGAAATCAGTACACATCTGTTTGCCTGCAGGCTCTTACAGGTCCTGCAGTGTCTTCCATCCTTGCATAGTTTTCCTTTAGTAACAAGGCCTGTGCTAGAGAGTGGAGCTTCAGCAGGTTCTGTAAGCACATGCCTGCTAATAGGCCCCACACTGCTTTTTTTTTTCTTTTTCTGATTATCTGCCCCAGGTTTTGAGAGCTTGTCCTGGCAGTGTTTATTACCTTATTAGGGTTATGCTTGCACTCATTCTAAAAAGCAAAAAGTAATTAGCTTGAATAAAAGAAAGCATTAGCCAAGGAGACATAATGTAATACTCTTAAATATGGAATGGTATTACTTTTTAATGAGATTGTATTGAGGAAAATGGTATGGAAATGCTATTTCTCACAGGACAAGCAGGATGGTAGTCCTCACAATGGGTGACATCACAGGATGGAGCCCAATCACGGAACACTTTTGTCAAAGTTTCTAGAACTTTGACTGGCACCTACTGGGCATGCCCAGCATGGCACTAAACCTGCAGCCAGCAGGGATCTTCTTCAGTCGTCTTTTTTCCACGCAGCAGTAGCCACGCGGGTTAAGGAGCTCCACAGAGATTCCTGATGGGAATTTTCCTCACAGAATTACTAAACTTTCATACCCCACAAGGGTCCCTCCTTCGAATTTTTGACTCCGCGGTACTCTAAGTTTTTTACCCGGTTTCAATCGATTCCCATCGAGTTTGGCTCTTGCGGCCTACTGGCCATCGACCGTACCGCGGCTAAGTTTTTCAAAGGCCATGGCATCGGGGTTCCAGACTGTACTCGCACCATGTCCATTACAGACCCGCATAAAGTCTGCGAGCATGATTTCCTGACTTGCACCAAATGTGCCTTAGTGACGCCAGAATGGAGAAAATGGAACTTCTTCCGTTCTCAAACTCCGCCGTCCATTGCATTGACGTCGTCTGAACCGGCACCATCCACTTAACGCCAGTATCGGCCACCAGCCAGTGACCGGCATCGACGACTTCTCGGCCTTCGACTAACTCTACTCCCCTTCAGGACCGAGGGGATCGTAGAGAGAAACATCAGCATCAACACCACAAGTCTCGTACCATCGGGGAAGGAAAATCTTTGACCACGCCATCGTCTGAGCCGCCATGGAAAAAGCCCCGTCCAGAAAAGGCACCGACCCTTTCTGCAACCAGGTCACTGAGGCAACCCTCACCCAGACGGGTATTGGGAGCCGTGACTCCGCCTTTAGCGGTGGTCCCTCCGGCTATGCCTCTACCTCCTTCTTCCCTGCCGGGGCTGCTTGCTCCAGGTCTCCGTGAAGAACTGGACCGGATGGTTCAGGAGGCCATCGATAAGGCGATGCACAGACTCCAAGTTCCTCCGAAACGGTGCCAATTGTGGAACCGACCACCGATCCAATTCTGGCAGCACTGGCACCGCTGCTCTCGAAGCTGGAAGCACTTATAGCCACTTTTCCACCGATGGCTCCTGGGTCACTGGCTCCGGTGCCCTCCCCACTTACTCTGTAATCGGGAGGGGAAACACCGTTCCGCATTCCTCCATCGGGAGTTCTTCCGATGCCTCAACCATCGATGTCGATACGCCCATCAGCGCCACCGATCCATCCATCGGTGCCCTCGATGCCTTCATCTGTGCCTCCAGCACTTCCCTCTGCCTTCGGAACCTAGACCGGGACCTTCAGGAATACCATCGTCCCGTCTTTCTCAGGCTCCTAGAGGGGCAGGTCCTGATCCCTATGACACCTGGACCAATGATTCTTCTCAAGACACCGATGACTTGCCATCGCCACCACCTCCTACTGAAAGCAGGAAGCGTTCTCCTCCAGAGGACCTATCCTTCATAAATTTTGCGAAGGAAATGTCTGAATTGGTTCCCTTCAATTGCAGACTGAACAAGATGAGACTCCAAATGATGGAGGAGTTACAATTCCTGGATCTCCCAAGGAAATAACCTCCATCCCTATTCACCAGGTTCTTTTGGATCTACTCAAAAAGAACTGGGAACACCCTGGTTCTGTTGCTCCAGTCAACAGAAAAGCAAATACCACTTATTTGGTCCAGTCAGCGGTCCAGTCAGCCCCAGTTTTCCAGAAACCTCACCTGGATCACCAATCTGTGGTTGTAGAATCTGCCCAAAAAGGGCAAAAAGATCAAAACCCCACTCTTCCTTTCCCTCAGATAAGGAACAGAAATTCCTGGATGCCATTGACCGGCATGTCTTCCAGGGATCAATGCTTATCTCTCGGATCGCCTCCTACCAGCTGTATATGACCCAGTACAATAGGGTCTTATTCAAGCAGATACAGGACTTTGCAGAGTCCCTACCTCAGCAATTCCAGGAACAACTTCTAATCCTAGTACACAAGGGTTTTGAGGCAGGGAAGCATGAAATAAGATCTTCTTATGATTGACATCGCTTCCAGGATATCTGCAACTGCTATTTCTGCAAGAAGATGGACCTGGCTTAAGTCTTTGGACTTGCGCCCTGAAGTACAGGACAGATTATCTGATCTGCCCTGCATAGGAGACAATCTGTTTGGGGAACAGATTCAGCGGACGGTGGCGGAACTCTAGGACCATCATGAGACCCTTCGCCAGCTTTCTCTGATGCCCTCTGAGTATTCCTCCAAACAGCCTTTCAGGAAGGATACTAAAAAGTCATTCTTCCGTCCGAAGAAGTCCTATCCACCACAGTCTAGGACTCATTCCACGAGACCTTTCCAAAAAGCCCAGTCTCGTCAACCTCGTAAACAAAAGCCGCAAGCAGCTCCTCAGCCCAGCCCTGCTTCCGGTTTTCGACTCCTGCATAGAGAGCAGCAGCCAGTTTCCACTGCCTCAGATACCAGTGGGAGGTCAATTATGTCATTTCAACAGCACGTGGCACACAATCACCTCGGACCAGTGGGTCCTCACCATAATCTCTCAAGATTATCGTCTGAACTTTCTCTCCATTCCACCGGACTCCCCACCTCTACAGGCGTGGACAACATCCGACCACTCACTACTTCTGGAGCCGGAGGTCTCCCTCCTCATCCAGTCCAGAGCAATAGAACCCAGTACCGTACTCTCAACAAGGCCTAGGATTCTATTCCCGGTACTTTCTAATCCCCAAAAAATCAGGAGGCGTTTGTCCAATTCTGGACCTACATGCCCTCAACAGGTACCTCCAATGAGAAGTTCAAGATGGTAACCTTGGGTTCCCACCTTCCTCTTCTGCAAAGAGGAGACTGGCTTTGCTCTCTCGATCTCTCCAAGATGCGTACATGCACATTGCGATTAAATCCATCTCATCACAGGTTCCTGAGATTTCTAGTAGGCCCCAAGCACTATTTTACCGAGTGCTTCCATTCAGCCTGGCATCTACACCACGAGTCTTCAAGTGCCTCGTAGTAGTAGCAGCCTTCCTCACGTCTACCCCTATCGTGACGATTGGTTGATCAGGGTTCCCACTCAGCAAGCTGCTCTGTCGTCCCTATGTCTTACTTTACACACTCTGAATTCGCTAGGATTTCTAGTCAACTACGTGAAATTCTGCTTAGTCCCATCTCAAACTTTATCATTTGTAGGTGCAGACTTGGACACTTTGCAGGCAAAGGCATTTATGCCTCGACAGCGAGCTCTCACTCTCATCTTCGTCGCACACCAACTACAGTCTTGGCGCTGCACGACTGCACGCCACTTCCTCATCCTACTGGGACACATGGCGTCCTCAGTACAGGTTACCCCAATGGCCCACTTGGCCATGAGAGTCATGTAGTGGACTCTGAGATCACAATGGACTCAGTCCGTCCAACCTCTGTCAGCTACTGTCCACATCACCGACTCACTCCGTCAGTCTCTAGCCTGGTGGAAAAATCAGATCAATCTCCTCCAAGGCCTGCACTTCCAGGCTCCAGACCCTCAAATAATTCTCACCACCGATGCTTCTAACCTCGGCTGGGGAGCCCATGTGGCCGATTTGCAAACTCAAGGAACTTGGTCTCCAGATGAAGCTAAACACCAAATCAATTTCCTGGAGCTTCGATCAATCAGATATGCTCTCAGGGTATTTCAGGATCGCCTTTCCAATCAGGTGGCCATGTGGTACATCAACAAACGGGGGGGGGGGGGGGAACGGGCTCCTACCTACTGTGCCAGGAAGCTGCGCAGATATGGGCAGAGACCCTCTCCCACTCGATGTACCTCAGGGCCACCTATTTGCCAGGAGTGGACAATGTGTTGGCGGACAACCTAAGTCGCGCTTTCCATCCGCACGAGTGGTCTCTCTATCCCACAGTAGCGGACACAATATTCCAATGTTGGGGTCATCCTTGCATAGACCTTTGTGTCACCTCAAAACCGCAAGGTAGAGAACTTTTGCTCTCTCACTCACAGCCAACACTCTCAGCCAAGAGATGCGTTATCCCTCTCATGGGCAACCGGTCTCCTATATGCATTCCCTCCACTTCTCTCAAAGACTCTCGTGAAGTTACGTAGGGACAAAGAATGCATGATCCTGATAGCACCTCACTGGCCTCGCCAAGTATGGTATCCAATACTTCAGGATCGCTCCATTCGCAGGCACATTCCCTTGGGAAAGGACTCGCTTCTGATCACTCAGAACATGGGTGCCTACGCCACCCCAATCTTCAAGCTTTGTCCCTGATGGGCCTGGATGTTGAAAGGTTAATTCTCCAGCCACTTAACCTTTCAGAGCCAGTTTCCTGTGTCCTGATTGCTTCACGGCACAGGTTTAAATCATGGTGTTCTTCTCAATCCTTCGATCCCTTTACCTGTTCCACCACAAAGTTTCTAGACTATCTCTGGCACTTGTCCGTCAGGTCTAAAAACTTCCATCACAATGCATGTCAGTGCGGTGGCCGCCTTCCATAAAGGTGTCTGATGTTCCTATTTCAGTACAACCCCTTGTAACACGTTTTCTGAAAGGCTTGCTTCACCTCAAGCCTCCACTACACCCTCTGGCCCCTTCTTGGGACCTCAATCTGGTTTTAGGAAGGCTCATGAAACCACCATTCGAGCTCTCCAATCCTGTGATCTTCGCTATCTCACATGGAAAGTGATTTTTCTTCTGGCAATCACATCTGCTCGCAGAGTTAGTGAGTTATAGGCCCTAGTTACCTATCTGCCTTACACTAAACTTCTGCAGGACCGGGCAGTACTCCGCACTCACCCTAAGTTCTTACCTAAGGTAGTATCGGAGTTTCACATTAAGCAATCCATTATACTACCTACCTTCTTTCCCAGGCCCCACCCCAATCCAGGAGAACAGGCTCTGCACACCCTTGACTGCAAATGGGCTCTAGCCTTCTATCTAGACCGTACAGCTGCCCACAGGAAAAGCACTCAATTGTTTGTCTCTTTCCATTCCATCAAATTGGAGCAGCCTGTGGGTAAGCAGAGTCTCCTTCTGGTTAGCAGACTGCATATCCTTTTGCTATCAGCAAGCAAGCATTCCACTTCAAGACCCATGTTAAAGCACACTCTGTGAAGGGCCATGGCGACTTCAGTAGCGCACCTACGCTCTGTGCCGCTTCCTGACATTTGTAGGGCTGCTACCTGGAGTTCTCTCCATATCTTTACAGCCCATTATTGTTTAGACAAGGCCAGAAGACAAGATTCCATCTTCGGCCAGTCTGTCTTGCACAGCCTTTTTACAACTTGATGTACCAACACCCTTCCGCCTGCCCGTTGGGGTTCAGGATGCCCGCTACCAAATTCCACCCCAGTCCTTGTGCCTATTGCACATCTTGGGAACATTTGGTGCATTTCTCAGACATCCTCAGCTCTGTATTCACCCATATGTGAGGACTACCATCCTGCTTGTCCTGTGAGAAAGCAAATGTTGCTTACCTGTAATAGGTGTACTCACAGGACTGCAGGATGTTAGTCCTAATGAAACCCACCTTCCACCCCACGGTGTTGGGTTTGTTACGTTTTCTTATTTTATTTTTCGGCACTTCCTGTAGCTTTAAACAAGACTGAAGAAGGACCCCTGCTGGCTGCAGGTTTAGTGTCATAGAAACATAGAAATGACGGCAGAAGAAGACCAAACGGCCCATCCAGTCTGCCTGGGCATGCCCAGTAGGTTCCAGTCAAAGTTCTAGAAACTTTGACAAAAGTGTTCTGTAATTGGGTTCCATCATGTGATGTCACCCATATGTGAGGACTAACATCCTGCTGTCCTGTGAGAACACCTGTTACAGGTAAGCAACATTTGCTATCTTTATAACTATATGCTGAAAGGCACACTGTGGTCTGAATTAATTCCGCCATTGACAAGCAGGGCTGAGTTAGGTATGATATGGGTGACATTAATGGAGAAAAGCATGTTTGCTTACCATAAATGGTGTTCTCCATAGACAGCAGGATGAATTAGCCATGCTTAATACCTGTCTACCTCCCTGGAGAGGTGACTACCTTGCTAAAGCTTAGCTATTCATTGACTGAAGAGCTCACAAAACAGCACATGCTCGAAATCACAATGCATGCTTGGTGGAGGCAAAACTTTTAGCAATGTCACCCAGATGCCATAGCTAATTTATCATGAAAGTCTATGGAGAATACAGTTTATAATAAGCAAACATGCTTTTCCTAACTTACTTAATGTTTTCATTAACAGAATGAAAATGCAGAGGAGAACCATGAAACTGAAGCGGCCAATGAAAGACCAGCTACATCTGAAATTGGATTGCAGAGCCCTGCATATATTAAAATAGTCTGGGTTTTCTTTAAAACTTTCTTCGCATCCCTAATACCAGAAGGTGGTCCTGGCATTGCTAACTAGCTGCTTTAGCTCTGAGCACTAAATCTTTCTACAAACTTAAAGCCATCAACTCTAAGCTTACAGTGAAGTACTTCAGCTGATTCTACTGTTGGCACAGGAGGAAGCTGACTTGTTGGGGCATTAAATACAAATGCTTTACCAAAGAACAGTAGGCACTCCATTGCCTATTGTGACTTTGAGCCAGTCCAAGTACACAGAATGAAACCAACAGACTGAAATCCACATCTGTATGCTCTTGGTAGCTTTATACTGATGAACTTCTAATGCATTTATCTAAGTCGATTTGTGCTTACTTTGAGGGACACCTTGTACTATATGCAAGTATATATATGTGTATATATACGTACACAGATGCAGAATTGTTCTGCTAATGCCATATGATTCCTGTTGGAATATTTTGAATGCAGTTTTAAATTACACTGAGTGTAGTATCCCACAGTCTTTGGAATTGCTATACATGTTTTAATAAGCCTTTGTAGAGGTGATTTCATGCTTGAATTCCTAAATGCCATGCTTTATTTTAGATGAAGGAAAATACTGTAAAGGTCTAGAACCTTCATGGCAACTTTTTGTGCAAGTCTTCCTATTGCTCATGTCGTAGCTTTTCACTAAGATCTATTTAAAAAAATAAATGTGGCATATTGGCTATATGAAGTCGTTGTGTATTTGAGGTTAATGTTTGTTTAAGAAACATGGCTTTAGAAATTGTTTCTAGTTCGTACTCCTTTGTAAAGGCCTCACTTCTGCTGTAGCACACAGTTCGAGCCTTGAAAACTAGTGCTTTGGGTTTGGATCTGCTACCTTATGGCTTTAATTCCAAAGCTCACTAAGCACAATTGAAAATTCCTACCTACCTCATTTTCTCCTTTATTTCACCCTTTCATACTACAATTTTATGGCAGGTGTAAGCAACTTCTTGTCTTCCTGACTGGTTTGCTGCACTTGGTTTTTTTTTTAATTTTTAATTCATTTTACAAATTTGATCAAGTATTAACTTGAAAGAAAAATGCATGTATTTTGCAGCACTTTTCACAAAGTAAAGACAAGATCTTACACAACAATGCAGTAGTATAATTAAAGGGGGAAAAAATGTTACAATACATGCCAAACAAGCCCTCTATACGAGATCTAAGATTTACTCAACCCTAATAGATTATAATAACTTAGAAGAAAAATTTGGCTTTAATAGATACAGCTTAATTTTGAGAGGTCTAGTTACAGCTTAAGGAGCTTCCAATCCAGCAGTTGGGGAAGAGCTGAACCTAACTCCCACTTTATCCGAAAGAAATGTTATTAATTGGGAAGGTTGATAGAGCAGGTTAGAAGCCCCCTGAATTTTAATCAGAAATTTACATGGGAATTTTAACAAAAATAATGAACCTAGTTCAATTACTTTAGGCTTTAACATAAGAAACTGTTTTCTACACTGAGTTTGTCTAGATAAATCATGAAAAATCTGAATCTTATGATTGAAAAACTACCTTTTGAAAACCCATTCCCTGTCAGTCTCTAATAAAAAGGTGACAACCAAAGTTGAAGATATTGCCAAGTTCTCATCTAGCTGTTCAAGACTGCTGAAATATCCAGTTTTAGACGATTCACTTGGTATTAATACTTGAAAATTGCAGGTATCTACTGAGCTTTTCTTCAGTGGAGGAATGTAATATACCTTAGAAATTATTGGGAGTGTAGCCTCTGTAATTTTTAACCCTCAAATCATATATCTTCTCCAAATATCTTTAGGGGGAAACATAAGGAAGTTTCGGAAAGTTAATGCACCGTAGATTTCCCATTGATAGCAGGGCTGAATTAGCCATGCTGTCTGGCAGCGCGTCGCGACCAGTCAGGCGGAGTTTTCTCAGTTAGTACAGAGTTTTGAACGCTACTGCACGGTGAGCTTCCCGCGCAATTGACTTGTTACCTCGGACTTTTTTTTTTCCCGCAAGCAGGACTGCACGCTGGGTTTTTCTCCTCCTTGTCTCTGAATAGAAATTTTTTGATTTTTTTTTGCCCCCCCCCCTTTTCCTTGGCAGATGGACATAATTACTGCTATATTTGCCTGGGCCCGGAGCACAACCAAGTCTCGTGTCGAGACTGGTCGTATGTCGCCCCGGGCCCAAAGGCAACGCGCTGAAAAAAATCGCACATTTAAAATCACCATCAACACAGTCTTTGCTGGGACCGGTGAAGAGACCAAAGAAGAAACCAGCTAAAAGATCAGCTTCGCTGGAAGGTGCCTCGGCTAGGTCAGTAATAGCACCAGGGCCGATGAAAGGTGTTGAGGCCTTGACTCCACTTAAGCAGAAGGCCCCTCATGCGCCGTCCGGGTCACAGGGCCCTGTACCCATCCGCTTTTGCTCCTCAACACTCTGGACACAGCACCTGGACACGATGCACCGGCGCACCTGGACACGACGCACCAAAAAGGGTGGACCCAAAACGTGTCGCATCAAAGCGTGCCGCACACATACTGCACAATACATCTAGGCATGAGGATACAAAACGTGCGAAGCTCTCGACTTGACCTCGTCACAGTCCTCACTACATGGTCAATCACATCTTAAAAAGACTCATAAAACGAAACATCTGGAGTCATCAAAAACTCCACAGACTGAATCTGAACTAGATGTGAAACTAGTCTCGGACCATGACTCTTCCTGTAGTGAGAGTTCTCAATCTAATTGGTCTTCTCTTAGTAGACCACGTTCCCTTCATCAACAATGCCCTCAAAAACAAGCACCAACTGCTCCTCAAAAACAGACTCCATCTTTTTGAGTTAGACCGAGCCACTTCCACCACCATACATACAGGTCGATACTGTAACGTGCGGTTGAAGATTTCCCATCTGTAACGTGCTGGGAGCGCACAATTCGGACGCGTAAGGCGATCCAGCGATAGTCTCCAGTTTCACGCGTCCATAGCGCTTCTTAAAACAGACGCATAACCCTTTCCGCACGCAGCATGTATATGATATGTAAATGAACGAATTAGCTGTATAAAGAAGGAATTAGCTATTCCCCTCAGATACTGTGACGCGCGCTCAGATTATCTGCTTTGTAACCCGCTATTTTGCCGCGTCCTTAACCTGTTAGTTTACTGCCTACCCTCTACTTGGTGTTAGTGTGGTGTTAGAAAATTAAAACGGGAATAAAGTGTAAAAAATGGGGGCGATTTCGGCGCTCAAGGCCCCGGCCGGTCTCCGGTGCAGCCCCAGTCCTGTCTCCTCCTCCCGAAGCAAAAAAAAAACAAACCCGAAAAAGTAGCAAGGCTCGGGCCTGCTACGATAGTCCCTTCTCCTCTCCTCCCGATTTCGGCGCTCAAGGCGGCCGGGTGGGCGTGCATTCATCCAGGCAGAGGGAGCCAGAGGCCGCTTTCGCCACCGGCTCCCTCTGCTTGGATGAATGCACGCCCACCTGGCCGCCTTGAGCGCCGAAATCGGGAGGAAGGGAGAAGGGACTACCGTACCAGGCCCGAGCCTTGCTACTTTTTCGGGTTTGTTTTTTTTTTTTGCTTCGGGAGGAGGAGACAGGACTGGGGCTGCACCGGAGACCGGACGGGGCCAGGGCAGGTGGGCGGGGGCTGGGGGAAAGTTTGCCGAGCATTGGGGAACATAACTGTCCACTTCCTGGTACCTGTCATTTCAAATGTCATTTGAAATGACAGATACCAGCGCGGCCGTGAAGCGTTAGGTCCACGAACCCAGGATACTGTATAGGCGCTCTATACAGTAAAATGGGTTGCGCGGGCCTAACGCGTAAGACTTCGCAGCCGCGGCATGCATTTGCATGCAATTTGAAGAGAGTATCGAGCGGTAGGTGACGAGAACTGTGCGTGCGGGGAACGAGGGTGCGCCTGACACTGCCGCACTGTTTCTACCGCGGCCTTAGAGTATCGATCTGATAGGGGGTCGCCTTCAGCATTTTAATGCCAATTGAACATAAGCACATCAGATCATTGGGTGCTGAACATCATAAGAGAAGGTTACCGAAAAAATTTTCTAACACTTCGTACCTCCCTCATGTACTCCCCTCTGAAGTACATCATCCCACTCTCTGTACCTTCAGGAACAGTTACTCACTCTACAGATACAGAACTCTTCAAAGAATTCTAATATCACGGGAAAATCAGGGATTCTACTCCCACTATTTTCTCATTCCAAAAAAGTCCGGAGGTCTTCGACCAATCTTAGACTTACGAAACTTCAACAAACACATCCAAAAAGAAAAATTCAAGATGACGTCTCTCAAAAGTATCCTTCCCCTCTTGCAACCCAATGACTGGCCTTGTTCCATAGACCTGAAGGATACTTACTTCCATATACCCATGCACCCTTCTTCTTGGCACTACCTTTGTTTTCAGGCTCAAAACAACCACTGTCAGTTCAAGGTTCTACCCTTTGGCCTGTTCTCAGCACGAGAGTATTCACAAAATGTTTAGTGGTGGTGGCGGCTCACCTGAGACAGCTCTCGATCCAGATTTTTCCCTATCTAGATGACTGGCTGTTAGTAGCCTCATATCCGGCTACTCTGGAAACTCACACATTCCAAACTGTCTTCAGACATTGGGCTTTCTAATCAATTATGAAGAGTCCAACCTACAACCGACCCAGACTTTACAGTTCATTGGAGCGTTCATCAATACAACGCAACAGAGAGCATTCCTCCTGCAAGACAAGATTCGAACTCTATCCTCATTTAGCATCTATACAATCAATCGCACGCATCTGCACACCAAATCCTCCAGCTACTGGGTCATATGGCGACAGCTATTCATATGGTTCCCTACACGAGACTACACATGCACTGCCTACAATGTGGTCTCAATACTTGCAACCACTCTCAACCAAAATATATCTTACAACACAAATGCGAACCAACATTCAATGGTGGATAAACACCAGCCACCTGAACTCGGGAACACCTTTTCAGTTACCTCCCCATCAAATCACACTCACAACGATGCATGCAGAAAGGGCTGGGGAGCCCATCTGTGCGACTTGAAAACTCAAGGCCTCTGGTCTCCTCAGGAGAGCGCACACCAGATCAACCTTCTGGAACTTCGAGCCATTTGGAGAACACTTCAAAACTTCTCTCCCCACATTCAGGGAAAACATCTCATGATATACACAGACACCCAGGTCGCCATGTTCTACATAAACAAGGAAGGAGGGAGATTGCAAGCATAAGGAGTGTGAAAAAAGGGCCCTGAGGCCTTATCAGAGGTGCTGGCAGCTGTGCGAAGTCCCGACGGAGGTGTTCTGGGTACCACCCCCACCGTGGTCATCAGTCGCCGAAGCCCAAAGGGAGGTATAAAATTGGAACGGCGCGTGCTGTCGCCAAAGCCGCGCGCGCCTTAGTTTTTGATTTGAGGTTGTTCAGATGAAATAGATGGACCATGAATAAGGGACTCCTTTTATGATATATTTGAATTGTACACTCCTACCTTTCAATCTCCAATGATTAGGAAAATCTTATTAACTGTGTAGAAACATTGTTTAAAGAATTTAGGTCCTGATTTTCCTCTAAAGTTGAATTAAAATAGTAATGCCTCATACTGCCAGAAAAAGACGGGCAAAAGAACGTGCTTGCCCTAGTGCCAGTCTAGATCTCGTTTTGACTGGCCCAATGGACCCTCGTGTTATTAAAGCTGGGCAACAATCTGTGCTTGAGCCGCATTGGGGGATGCTCTTGCTCTTGAGCAGAGCATCTCCCCAAGCACAGACATCTCACTTTTCGCCGATATTTATTTATTTATTTAGGATTTTTATATACCAACATTCTCTATACAAATATCAAATCAGGTCGGTTTCCATAGAACAAAACTGTCGCGGTTAAGGCGTTACATTAAACAGAGTTTCTGAACATAAGAACATAAATATTAAATGGACAACAATAACTCGTCAATATGGAGGGAAGCTCCTGCAAATCCAGCATCGCAGAGAGGCTCAGCTGAGGAAGTGGCCACAGTGTCTGCCAAAGTCGCAGACAAAGGTTATGGTCTACCAGGGAACCCAACTCTGAGAGATCTCAGCTAACACCGCTCAGAAGAGTAGCGGGTGAAATTGCAGGTGGCATAGGCTTGGGAGAGCAAGGAGAACCTAGGTAAAAGATATCTACTCCTATAAAGGCAGTTTTTGATTTTCAAATGATTAAACCTAATATAACGTTAGCCTCACTTTGGGATGCTATAGAGGGATTGGGGAGGTTTATTTCTGGTCAGATTAATTCTTATTCTGAGAAATTACAAGATCATGAAGATTGTATTCATACATTAGGAAAAACTAGTTTGATTACTCAAATTCTGAAAATAATGAAGTGGAGGCTAGTAAAAATCTACAAAATGCTTTAGTCAAAGATAATTTGAATCTACAGGTTAAATTAGAAAACATAGAAAATATTTTGTAAGGGAGAAATTTGCATTTTGTAAACTTCCCACAGTTACCTCTTATTCCACCTAAGGAGATGTATAAAAGGTATTTAAGAGAAATACTGAATGTATCAGAAGAAAATATACCACCAGCTACTAGAGTATTTTATATATTGTATAGAGATCACAAAAATGGAATAATGCAAACAGAGTGGAGTGGCAAAGGGTGATCAAGGAGAAAAAGTTTCAAGGTTAAACATAACTGAAATGCTAGAAACTTCTGATACAGAGTTGGCCAAATTGGCTACCATGATTGTTAGGTTTACTTTGTATTATGACAGGGATTGGTGTTTAAATTTATTCTTCAAAAACAGAATGCAGACCTTTTTAGGTTTACATATAACGTTATTTCCTGATGTATCTAAAACCACCCAAAAGAAGAGAAAGCAATTTCTACTTCTTAGGCCCCTAGCCTTTCAGTTGGGGGCTACATTTCAACTAAAATGTCCTTGTCGATGTTTGGTCTCCTATAAAGGTGCTAAATTTATTTTCTTTATACCCTCTCAATTAGCTCAATTTTTAGAAAAAAAAGTAGAAAGAGAACAGGATAGTGAGAAAAGTGGTATCTAGAGTCTAGTGTATGAGTATCTCCAATACAAGGTTATGTCTCTCCAGAATAAAGAAGGCTTAGCTAATAATATAAAATGATTTCTAATTAAAATATTATAGTATGTTATATAAATTTAATTAGGGTTCTCCTTTTCTTTAGGACTTGAAGTTATGGATCAGTTTTTTCTTGTGTTAAGATAAAGTTGTATATTCTATCTTTACTTAGGATGTGGTGATAGACTTCAAATTCTATGTCAAGTGATGAATTTTCTTGATTGTAAAATTGAATAATAAAAAAAAAAAAGGAAGGAGGGTCAGGTTCCTGGATACTCTGTCAGGAAGCACTTCGGATACTGACTTGGGCAATATCAAACAAAGTCTCGATACAAGCCACTTACCTCCCGGGTTTAGACAACATCACAGTGGACCGCCTCAGCAGAATTTTCCATCCATATGAATGGACTTTAAATTGGGACATTGCATCCAGACTGTTCCAACGCTGGGGCAACCCAATAATTGACCTGTTTGCCACAGAGAACAACCGTCAAATGCAGAAATTTTGCTCCATCTACCAGAGCAAACTTCATCATGCTCCGGATGCTTTTCTCATCCCATGAACGGGGGGGGGGGGGGGGGGGGGGGGGGGGGGGGGGGTGCTTACTTTATGCTTACCCTCCCATTCAACTAATATCAAGAACAATTAAAAAATGCATTCGAGGAATGGCAGATATGATCCTCATAGCTCCGTCATGGCCAAGGCAGCCATGGTATGCGTATCTCATGCGACTATCCATTCGCCCACCAATTCCACTGGAAAACCATCCACGTCTGTTAACTCGGGGGGGGGGGAATTCTTCCTTCAATGCATCGTTCTGGAGGTTGAACGGCAAGTATTAAACCACCTGGGACTTCCTTCTCAACTAGAGGACATTCTTATTTCTTATCTCATCCAGAAAGCCTTCAACCAGGCGTAACTATGATGGAAAGTGGAGTCATTACTCGGAATGGTGCAAACCGAAGCGATTAGACCTTACTCCTCAACAGTCACGCAACTTCTGAAGTATCTACATACTCTCTACTTAGCTGGTTTGGCATCCACTTCAGTTCGTGTACATGTTAGCGTCATTGCAGCTTTCCACCACTCTCATAATGGACTTCCCATTTCCAACCATCCTTTAATTTCTAGTTCCCTGTACGTACTCGGATCAGTCCAGACTGTGGGTTGAGCCTCCTTTCCAGCAGGTAGAGACAGACTAAAACTGAAAGGATATCCTATATTAGGACAGAGCCTACCCTGCAGCCCTCCAGTATTTGTCTCCAAGCAGGTAGATCAGCTCACCCTTCGGTCTCCTGATTTAGGTTAGTCAGCCTTCTTTTCTTCCTTTCTTCTTGGATCAAGCAAGTACTTCTTCCTTAGGGATCTTGACTGGATTTCTTTCTGTAAAAAAAAAAACAACAAAGAGTTTAACTTTTATTATCCCAGGACAAGCAGGATGCTAGTCCTCACATATGGGTGACGTCAGTAAACGGAGCCCAGGTGGGAAAACTTTCTGTCAAAGTTTCTAGAAACTTTTGACTGGCCCAGTGAGGCCACTGAGCATGCCCAGCATGCTATGATATTCTCTGCCACAGGTGTCTCTCTTCAGTCTTCGTTTTTTCCGCGCTGCAGCTAGCATCGCGGATCTGGAGCCGTTGAGTATTCTCAACCTTTTCTTGACTATTTTAGTCTAAAAGTGATATTCTCTCTCACAAAAAATCTCTCGGGGTCTCTCCTTACCGGTCGGTAAGTAACCCAGTCTTAGATTTTCTTTTTCGGAGAGTAGAAAAATTACCTCTGTCGAATCGACGGCCGTCATCAAATAAAGATGTCAACAGGATTTAAAAAATGTCCTGTTTGTTCCAGAAAAATGTCACTAACAGACCCACACACTGAATGTGTGATGTGTCTGGGTGACAAACATGATGTACAGAATTGTCCGCAATGTGCGGAAATGACGCCGAAATCGAGGAAAACCAGGCTCGAAAAAATGGAACATTTATTCAGCCTGCAACTTATACCTTCCCCGTCGCAGTCGTCGAGGTCGTCTCCGGCTGGAGCGAGTAAGCGAGTAATACTTAAAAAACCTCGCCTGGGACCGTCAGGGGATCATTCTTCACCTTCCTCGTCTTCGTCGACGAAGTCGTCTGAAAAATCAAAGTCAAAACATCGACACAGACATAGAAGCCCCCTCGTTGTCCGATTACGCTTCCCAGGAGCCCTCGACAGCGAAGCGGCCTAGATTTCAGGAAACGTCTGAGTCTTCTACGCCTCGGCCTACCTAGACACCATTGCCGGCACCAGATCTAGTGCAAGGTACGTCACAAGAATTGGTACTTCAGCCTACGCCACCGCCCTCAACCGCTCTGCTTCCAACGGTTGTGCGGCCGGAATTGTCGGATTTAATCCGACAAGCGATTTCACAGGCTTTGAAGGAACAACTTACAATGCCGACTTCATTGTCGATGCCGATGATTTCCACATCGATGCCGGTGGGCACACCGATGCCGGGGTCATTCTTGACTTCGGTACATAGAGACTCGACGTCGACACCAAAGATCATTACGTCATCAACGTCGATATACGCTCAAATTCCGGCTATTTCATCTATACCGTTACCTTCGATGTTGCCACCATCGGAATCGACACCAAGAGCACTACCATTGACAACTACTTCGAGGACACCTATTCTTCCCTCGACAATACCTGAGCAAGAGGATAGTGACACTCAAGAATTGGCTCTTTTTCAACTACTTTTGAAAAAATATCAAAAAGTTGTCGACAAAACTCCCCAGAAAATTAGTGAGGTCAATCCTCCTACAATTTCTATCGATGACCCTTTACCTGGACCATCAGGTATTTTTACAAGGAAAGTCCCAAGAACTCCCTATCAAGAACCAGATGAAGATTCTTGGGATGATCAAGGGACAAATACTACTTCTGAGGAATTCATGTCCGAACCCTCACCTCCTGAAGTAAGGAAAAGATCCCCACCTGAGGACTTATCCTTTTCAAGTTTTGTCCAAGAGATGGCTGATACAATACCATTTAAGCTATCATCAGAAGAGGATTCGAGACAACACACCTTAGAGGTGTTACAGTTTGTGGACCCACCAAAGCAAGTTTTGGCTATTCCCATCCACGAAGTCCTGTTGGACCTACAACAACAAGTGTGGGAACACCCATGCACGGTTCCAGCAGTGAATAAACGTGTAGACACTACTTACCTAGTGCAGCAGGCACCAGGCTTTCAAAAGACACAGTTACCACATCAATCTGTGGTAGTGGAATCTGCCCAGAAAAAAAAATCAAAAAGGGTACGTCCACATTCCTCAGCTCCCCCAGGAAAGGATCATCACTTTCTGGACTCTTTGGGCAGAAAAGTGTACCAAAGTGCACTTTTATCTTCTAGAATCTCTGCCTATCAACTGTATATGACACAGTATCAAAGGGATCTCTGGAAGCAAATGGAGCAATTCACAAATTCTCTCCCGGAACAATTCCAAGAATCTGCACAATCCATTACCAAAGGCCTAGAGGCTGGGAAACATGAGGTAAGGGCTGCTTATGACAATTTTGACACAGCCTCAAGAACAGCAGCAGCTGGCAGTACAGCAAGAAGAATGGGCCTGGTTGAAGGCATCAGATCTCAGGCCTGAAGTGCAAGACAAGCTGGTAGATCTACCATGCCGTGGAGATAATTTGTTCGGGGAAAAAGTACAGGATGCTGTCCAACAACTTAAGGATCATACAGAGACCTTAAGAAGGTTATCACAACTACCTCAAGAACCAACAACTCGGGCACCTAGACGCTTTCCATGTAGGGAACCCAGACGTCCATATTACAAACCAAGAAGGTACTATAATCAGCCTACCAGACCCAGACCTTCTAGGCCTACCCAGCACTCTCAGGCCAGACAACCAAGAACAGCCCGTACCCAGCCTCCTCCACAGACTGGTCCAGCTACGGGTTTTTGAACACAAATCCAGAGATCAGACCCACCCTCCTAAACCCCAAACAACACCTACCAGTGGGAGGAAGGATTTCCTATTTCCACACAAATTGGGGAAACAGACCAATGGGTACTTTCCATTGTAGCTCACGGTTACAAACTAAATTTTCTCTCAATTCCTCCAAAATTCCCACCCACTTCCTACCCACAGCAAAATTCACAAATAATTCAATTACAAATAGAATTATCCACCCTCCTGACAGCCAGGGCCATTCAACCAGTGCCCAGGTCTCAGCAGGGCAGAGGATTCTACTCCAGATATTTCCTCATTCCAAAGAAAACTGGAGGCCTACGTCCCATCCTAGACCTCAGAAATCTCAACAAATTTCTAAAGAAAGAAAAGTTCAGGATGGTCTCCCTAGGCACAATGCTTCCACTTCTTCAAGCAGGAGATTGGCTCTGTTCTCTGGATCTTCAAGATGCTTACGCCCATATTCCAATATACCCGCCTCATCGCAAGTATCTACGCTTCAAGGTGGGCCTTCAACATTTCCAATACAAAGTACTCCCATTCGGACTAGCTTCTGCTCCCAGAGTGTTCACCAAATGTCTGGCAGTAATAACAGCACACCTACACAAAGAAGGGGTACATGTTTTCCCATATCTGGACGATTGGCTCATCAGAAGCCAAACTCAACAAGGAGCAATACAGTCTCTCAACAAAACTATTGCTCTATTGCACTCCATGGGATTTCTCATCAATTATCCAAAATCACATCTAACTCCAAACCATCTCCTACAATTCATAGGAGCAGATTTGAACACCAACCTCTCAAAGGCATTTCTACCAGAAGATCGAGCAAACACACTGTCTCTACTGGCAAACTCGATTCACTCCAAGAAACAAGCAACAGCTCATCAGTTTCTAACATTACTAGGCCACATGGCATCCACAGTTCATGTCACTCCTATGGCAAGACTAGCCATGAGGGTAACTCAATGGACTTTAAGATCACAATGGATCCAAGCCATTCAACCACTTTATTCTCCAATTCAAGTAACCCACCAGCTACGTTCTTCTCTACTGTGGTGGGTGAACAAGGACAATTTGTGCAAGGGCCTACCCTTTTAACAACCAGTTCCACAAATAACTCTGACTACAGATGCATCCACCTTGGGTTGGGGAGCTCACATAGGGAATCTCCAAACACAAGGAATATGGACAAAGCTCGAAGCAACATTTCAAATCAATTTCCTGGAACTTCGAGCTATACGTTATGCTCTGCATGCCTTCAAGGACTGCCTTACAAACAAGACTGTGCTGATCCAAACAGACAACATAGTAGCCATGTGGTACATCAACAAACAGGGAGGGACAGGCTCGTACCTCCTTTGTCAAGAGGCAGCTCAGATATGGGATTGGGCCTTCGAACAACTCCATGTTTCTCAAGGCCACTTACCTAGCGGGCATTCACAATGTAGTGGCGGACAGACTCAGTCGTCAATTCCAACCACACGAATGGTCCCTGGATCCCACAGTAGTGACCAGGATTTTTCAACGTTGGGGACAACCAACAGTAGACCTCTTTGCATCACATCTGAATCACAAAGTGGACCACTACTGTTACCGATACAATCTGAACAACAAGCCATTCAAGGACGCATTTGCTCGCCCTTGGACCTCAGGCCTGTTATATGCGTATCCTCCGATACCACTCATAACCAAAACTCTAGTGAAGCTACAACAGGACAAGGGGACCATGATACTCATAGCCCCATACTGGCCTCGACAGGTATGGTTTCCCACACTGCTGGACCTCTCAGTCAGGGATCCAATTCGCCTGGGAGTAGCTCCCACTCTCATAACTCAGGATCAGGGTCGGTTGCGACATCCCAACCTCCAATCCCTATCCCTGACAGCTTGGATGTTGAAAGCTTAATCTTACAACCACTCAATCTTTCATCCAATATATCCCAAATTCTTATAGCTGCACGTAAACCTTCCACAAGGAAGAACTACGCTTCCAAATGGAAGAGATACACTTTGTGGTGCAAACAAAAAGACATTACCGTATTTCCACGACAATAACCCGCCCACGTATATAACCCGCCCACACACATAACCCGCAGGTTTTCAAGATTTATGAAAAAAAAGTTTTAATATACCCCGCCTCCTCATATAACCCGCAATTCAAAAAAAAAATAAAATTTTAAATACCTGTCGGAGGGCCGCGTGGGTCCAGGCGGGCGGCGGGAGCCGGGTGGTCGCGTGTTAAATCTAGGCCGCGGGCGGGTGGGCGCTTGTTCCAGGCGGCGGCGGCGGGGGCGGGTGGACGCGCGTTAGTTCGAGACGGCCGGCGGGTGGTCGCGTGTTAAATCTAGGCCGGGTCGCACAGGCGCGCATTCATTCACTGCCGGTGGGGGCAGCCCCCACCGGCAGTGAATGAATGCGCGCCGAAAGCAGCTTGTTCCAGGCGGCGGTGGCGGGTGGACGCGCGTTAGTTCGAGGCGGGTGGTCGCGTGTTAAATCTAGGCCGGGTCGCTCAAGGCAATCTAGGCCGGGTCGCTCAAGGCAGTCACATGCCGTGACGTCACGGCATGTGACTGCCTTGAGCATCGAATCGCAGGGGTCGCATTCATTCATCCAGGCGGAGGAGCCGGCTGCTTTCGCCGCTACTGCCTTGAGCGCCGAAAGCAGCCGGCAGCGGCAGCTGAAAGCAGCCGGCTCCTCCGCCTGGATGAATGAATTCATTCACTGCCGGTGGGGGCTGCCCCAGCCCCACCGGCAGTGAATGAATGCGACCCCTGCGATTCGATGCTCAAGGCAGTCACATGCCGTGACGTCACGGCATGTGACTGCCTTGAGCGACCCGGCCTAGATTGCCTTGAGCGACCCGGCCTAGATTTAACACGCGACCACCCGCCCCGAACTAACGCGCGTCCACCCGCCACCGCCGCCTGGAACAAGCTGCTTTCGGCGCGCATTCATTCACTGCCGGTGGGGGCTGCCCCCACCGGCAGTGAATGAATGCGCGCCTGTGCGACCCGGCCTAGATTTAACACGCGACCACCCGCCGGCCGTCTCGAACTAACGCGCGTCCACCCGCCCCCGCCGCCGCCGCCTGGAACAAGCGCCCACCCGCCTGCGGCCTAGATTTAACACGCGACCAATCAGGAAGCGGCCGGGCGCAGGGATAGGACGGACTCCTCTCAGCTGCAGCCTATTCAGAGTCGGGAAACTTTATTGGTTGTAAAAATTTTTCTGGATAACCCGCCCACGTTTATACCCCGCGGGGGGCATGCGGGGTAGGTAAAAACGCACATTACCCGCGGGTTATATGCGTGGAAATACGGTAATCCTTTCACTTGCCCTACAAAGTCTTTATTAGACTATTTGTACCATCTTTCAGAATCCGGTCTACAGACTTCATCTGTAAGAGTACATTTAAGTGCTATCTCAGCTTACCATAACAAGGTAGGAGATGCACCTATCTCTACACAACCTCTTGTCAGCAGGTTTATGAGAGGTTTAATTCACCTAAAACCACCAATTAGAGACCCAGTCACACAATGGGATCTAAATTTGGTTTTAACTAGACTCATGCGTTCTCCTTTTGAACCCATTGACTCCAGTGACCTAAAATTCCTTACATGGAAGACTATCTTCCTCATAGCCATTACATCAGCTAGAAGAGTTAGTGAGTTACAAGCACTTGTCACATATGAACCCTACACTAAGTTCTTACATGACAGAGTGGTTCTCCGTACTCATCCAAAATTCCTTCCTAAGGTAGTTACGGAATTCCACTTAAACCAATCTATAGTTTTACCCACATTTTTTCCAAGGCCTCACTCTCTCCAAGGAGAGAGGGCCTTACACACCTTGGACTGCAAGCGTACTCTCTCTTTCTACTTAAACCGCACTGCAGTTCACAGGAAATCCAATCAGCTTTTTGTTTATGACCCAAACAAGCCAGGTAAAGCAGTGGGTAAACATACTCTATCCAACTGGTTAGCAGATTGCATGCAGTTTTGCTATGAGAAAGCAGGCCTTCCTCTCCAAGGGCGAGTAAAAGCACATGCAGTAAGGGCAATGTCAACTTCCGTAGCACATTACCGTTCAGTGCCAATACTTGACATATGTAAAGCAGCAACATGGAGTTCACTTCACACTTTTGCAGCTCATTACTGTTTGGACAAGCAAGGAAGACAAGATTCAGCTTATGGACGATCTGTCTTAAAGAACTTGTTTCCAGTTTAAACCCAACTCCTTCTACAACCAAACTGCTGTGATCTTCGGCTGACTCATTCAACAACAACATTCCACTACACAATGACTCAGCCTCTAGCTTGCTAATCACCCATATGTGAGGACTAGCATCCTGCTTGTCCTGGGATAAAGCAAAATTGCTTACCTTGTAATAAGTGTTATCCCAGGACAGCAGGATGTAGTCTTCACAGAACCCACCCTCCACCCCGCGGAGTTGGGCCTTCTATTTTTATTATTCTTTTTTGCTAATGCTTTTGCTACATACTAGACTGAAGAGAGACACCTGTGGCAGAGAATATCATAGCGTGCTGGGCATGCTCAGTGGCCTCACTGGGCCAGTCAAAAGTTTCTAGAAATTTTGACAGAAAGTTTTCCCGCCTGGGCTCCGTTTACTGACGTCACCCATATGTGAGGACTACATCCTGCTGTCCTGGGATAACACCTATTACAAGGTAAGCAATTTTGCTTTCTGTTCAGGAGAAGGTCCCGTCTCCTGGCTCTTGCTGGACTCAGGGGGGCTTCGCCCCTTGTGCGGAGCATAGCCTGAGTCCGTGTGTGCTTCCAGGTGTGGGGACCGAGGCTGGTGGCCCAGCTTTTCATCTCCCCTCCCCTCCCCCCCTTCTGGCTGCCTAGGGAGCATAGGGCTCCATTGTTATGCTCATTCTGAGTTTAAAAAAAAAAAAAAATTAAATACCAAACTTTTTCTCCTTACCTGGGATTCGAACTGGCTGCCAGACAGGCAGGAGCGAGCAGGCTTCACTCCTGCTGGCGGGCTGCCAATCAAGTATATTTTTTACTTTTTTTTTTCTCAGCGCGCAGCTCCTCTTCACTGCCTTGCTTGTGGGCAGCCCTCGTTGCGCCTATCGAGTGAGGGGCTCTGCTCAGCCTGCCTGCCGGATGAGGAAGGCCCCTCCTCAGCAAGGCAGGCAAACTTAGCCCGGGGACTGAATCCCCAGCGCATGGCTAGGCTGTTCCCGGGTCGGCAAAGCCTGGGAATGGTGGCCATTTTGGATTTTTCTGCAGCTCCTGATTCGAAGCTGCTTGGGGCTGGGGAGCCGGATTTTTGCGAGTTTCCCCCCGATTTGAGCCCCGAGGCCCCCCCCAGGACGTGGTCCCTGACCCCCAGGAAATCCAGGGCTCGTTTTTCATAAGATTTATGCAGGAGGAGGACAAAATCTGATTTGGCTAGCTTGCAGGAGGAGGGTCCCCCCTGCCCCCCGGCAAAGATTCCGCACCGCACGCAGTTTCCTGCTTGCCCGGCCGCGGAGCCTTCGGGGTCTGTGCGGGTGGTTCCGGGAGTGGCCTCCGTCCCTGACCCCCCGGTGGCCCCAGTTATTCCGGATCCTGATCCCACCTCAGATTCGGCAAGCACCCTCCCGCCCCTGGAGGGGGACGATCCCAGGGTTCGCAGCATGTTTCAGCAGGAGGAGTTGGAACCCCTCGTCCCCTTTGTCCTCCAGGAATTGGGGCTGGAGGGGCCCTCGGCGGATACCCTTACAGCCTCCTTGCCCAAGAATATGGGCCCGGTCCTGGTGGGACTCAGGGCTCCGGCAAGCGCTTTTCCTTTTCATCCTATGCACAAGTTGCTCTTGCGTGATGGGAGGCTCCCGAAGCGGGACTCCGGGTGGGGTGGGCTATGGATAAGCTCTACCCCCTCCCGGAGGAATGCTTGGATATCTTGAAAATTCCCACCGTGGACTCCTCGTCTCTGCGGTCACCAAGCACACCACTATCTTTGTGGTGGGATCGACAGCTCTAAAGGACGGACAGGACCACAAACTCAAGGCCCATATGAAACGTATTTTTGAAGTCCTGGCTCTGGGGGTCCGAGTGACTATCTGCAGCAGTCTCATGCAGCGGGCAGGTCTCAGGTGGGTTCAACAATTACTCGGCACCCAAGACCTCCCGTCTGCGGAGGCGGAGCAGGCTGAACGCCTGGAAGCCTTCATCTCATATGGGGCTGATGCGCTCTACGACCTCCTCAGTGTCAAGGTGATGGCCTCGGCGGTATCCGCTAGACGACTCCTCTGGTTGCGCAATTGGTCAGCCGACCCATCATCCAAGGCACGGCTAGGCACGTTGCCCTTCAAAGGTAAGTTGCTCTTTGGAGAGGACCTTGAGAAGCTTATTGATTCCTTGGGAGAAAATAAGGTTCACAAGCTTCCGGAGGACCGCCCGAAACAATCATGCTCCTTTACACCCTCCTGTCCTCGTTCCCGGGGACAGAGGTATACACCTCACGGATGAGGGGGCTCTTCCAGGGGTTATTATTCTCGGTCTCTATCTTGGTCGAACCCCTTTCGTGGGCGTCGCTCCTTTCGCAAGGGCCAGTCCCTGCGCTCCACCCCTAAGCCTGCCACACAATGAAGTTCAGTCGACCCATTCCTTGGTCCCCTTTCTGGGAGGCCACCTCTTCCTTTTCTATGAGGAATGGATCAAAATCACGTCGGACCAGTGGGTCCTCAACATTGTCTGAGACTGTTACGCCTTCGAGCTTGTTCGCAACCTACCAGATCTTTTTCTATTCTACCCCTGCGGTCGGCTCAAGCAGGAAGCGGTAGAGCAAACCCTCGGCAGACTATTGAGTCTGGGCGCAGTTGGCCCAGTTCCGAAAGCGGAGCTCGGCGCAGGCCAGTATTCTATTTACTTTGTGGCTCCCAAGGACGAAGAGGCTTTTCGGCCGATCTTAGATCTCAAGAGGGTCAACCGGGCCCTCAAGATCCCACATTTTTGCATGGAAACCTTGCGAGCGGTCATCGCAGCGGTTCGCCCCAGAGAGTTCCTCGCTTGATTTGACAGAGGCTTACTTCCATATTCCGATTCACCGTGATTACCAGAAGTATCTTTGCTTCCACATCCTCAACCGGGATTTCCAGTTTCGGGCGCTACCTTTTGGCCTCGCGATCATACCTTCACCAAAGTCGTGGTGGTAGCGTCCCTTCGCCGGGAAGGAATCCTAGTCCACCCCTATCTGGACGACTGGTTCGTAAGGGCCAAGTTGGAGGCTCTGTGCTGACAGGCGGTGGATCGGGTATTAGCTCGTCTTGCAGGTGGATAGTGAATTTTTCCAAGAGCAACCTTCAGCCCTCCCAGGAGTTAGAGTTCCTGGGAGCCCACTTTGACACTCAAGTGGGCAAGGTCTTGCCTCATGTGCGGGCCCTCAAGTTGATCGGCCAGATTCGGAATCTGCTCTCGCTGCCTCTTCCAATGGCCTGGGACTACCTGCAGGTCTTGGGGTCCATGGCTTCCACCATCGACCTAGTTCCCTGGGCGTTTGCTCATATACGACCGTTACAGAAAGCTTTGCTATCCCGTTAGCAGCCGGTGTCGGAACAGTTTCACATAGTCCTCCCACTTTTGGTCTCAACCATCGCTGCCTTGCAGTGGTGGCTATCGTTTCTTCATCTTCTCCGGGGAGTGCCCCTTCAAGCTCCACAGTGGACGATAGTAACCATGGACGCCAGTGTCTCGGGCTGGGGTGCGGTCTGCCTGTCCCAGTCTACCCAGGGGATCTGGTCACTGATTCAGACCCACTGGCACATCAATCGGTTGGAGGCTCGGGTGGTGCGTCTGGCTCTGCAGGAATTTCTGCCCCTGATTTGCGGCAAAACGGTGAGGGTGCTGTCCGACAACTCCACCACCATGGCTTACATCTGGATCTCTCCCCGAGGCCTCCCGAGGCCCCCCTGGACCACCAGGTAATTTTAAAAGGTTTTGGGGGGCTCGGGAGGGGGGGGTCGATTTAAAGGGTTGGGTGGTTTGTTTTTTTTAGCAGCGCGGGCCTCCCTAAAAAAAAAAGGGTCGGGAGGGTGAGGGAGGCTAAGGGGTGTCGATTTAATGGGTCAGGTGGGTTTTTTTTTTATTGGGCCATCGGCGCCATTTTAATTAGTGGCAGCCAAAATGGCACCGTTGGCCTGAGAGCGAGAGATCGCGCCGGGACACCGCCCCCCCCCCCCACTGGACCACCAGGTAACTTAACATTTTGGGGGGGTTCAGGAGGGTAAGGAATTGGTTTTAAAGGGTCGGGGTGGGTTTAGGGGTTGTTTTGGTGTGCCGGTTTTCCCGCCCTCCCCCAAATAATTCCCGTGCCCTATTTAACGATACAATACAAATGCCCCTGACGATAAATCGGGGGCATTTGTATTGTATCATGCACTCTAATGATTTTGGACGATTTAATCGTTCAAAAACGATTCACATCCCGAGATAGGAGTATACTACCATATACCTGGTCAAGATGGTGAGACTGACAATGAAATGCTAAGAGAAATTAGGGAAGGTAACCAAATTGGTAATGCGGTAATAATGGGAGACTTCAATTACCCCAATATTGACTGGATAAATGTATCATCGAGAGATACAGTTCCGGGATGAAATAAATGATAACTTTATGGAACAATTGGTTCAGGGACAGACGAGAGAGGGAGCAGTTTTAGATCTAATTCTCAGTGGAGCACAGGATTTGGTGAAAGAGGTAACGGTGGTGGGGCCGCTTGGCAATAGTGATAATAATATGATCAAATTTGAATTAACGACTGGAAGGGGGACAGTAAGTAAATCCCGGCTCTCGTGCTAAACTTTCAAAAGGGAAAAATAGAAAAAAACTGAAATGAGCAGCTACAAAGGTAAAAAGTGTGCAAGAGGCGTGGTCATTGTTAAAAAATACCATCCTAGAAGCACAGTCCAGATGTATTCCACATATTAACAAAGGTGGAAAGAAGGCAAAACGATTACCGGCATGGTTAAAAGGGGAGGTGAAAGAAGCTATTTTAGCCAAAAGATCATCATTCAAAAATTGGAAGATGGATCCAACAGAAGAAAATAGGATAATGCATAAATGTTGGCAAGTTAAATGTAAGACATTGATAAGACAGGCTAAGAGAGAATTTGAAAAGAAGTTGGCCGTAGAGGCAAAAACTCACAGTAAAAACTTTTTAAAATATATCCGAAGCAGAAAGCCTGTGAGGGAGTCAGTTGGACCGTTAGATGATCGAGGGATTAAAGGGACACCTAGAGAAGATAAGGCCATCGTGGAACGATTAAATGATTTTTTTGCTTTGGTGTTTACTAAAGAGGATGTTGGGGAGGTACCTGTACTGGAGAAGGTTTTCATGGGTAATGATTCAGATGGACTGAACCAAATCACGGTGAACCTAGAAGATGTGGTAGACCTGATTGGCAAACTGAAGAGTAGTAAATCACCTGGACCGGATAGTATACACCCCAGAGTTCTGAAGGAACTAAAAAATGAAATTTCAGACCTATTAGTAAAAATTTGTAACCTATCATTAAAATCATCCATTGTACCTGAAGACTGGAGGATAGCTAATTTAACCCCAATATTTAAAAAGGGCTCCAGGGGTGATCCGGGAAACTACAGACCAGTTAGCCTGACTTCAGTGCTAGGAAAAATAGTGGAAAGTGTTCTAAACATCAAAATCACAGAACATATAGAAAGACAGTTTAATGGAACAAAGTCAGCATGGCTTTACCCAAGGCAAGTCTTACCTCACAAATCTGCTTCACTTTTTTGAAGGAGTTAATAAACATGTGGATAAAGGTGAACTGGTAGATGTAGTGTACTTGGATTTTCAGAAGGCATTTGACAAAGTTCCTCATGAGAGGCTTCTAGGAAAAGTAAAAAGTCATGAGATAGGTGGCGATGTCCTTTCGTGGATTACAAACCGGCTAAAAGACAGGAAACAGAGAGTAGGATTAAATGGACAATTTTCTCAGTGGAAGGGAGTGGACAGTGGAGTGCCTCAGGGATCTGTATTGGGACCCTTACTTTTCAATATATTTATAAATGATCTGGAAAGAAATACGAGTGAGGTAATCAAATTTGCAGATGATACCAAATTGTTCAGAGTAGTTAAATCACAAGCAGATTGTGATAAATTGCAGGAAGACCTTGTGCGACTGGAAAATTGGGCATCAAAATGACAGATGAAATTTAATGTGGATAAGTGCAAGGTGATGCATATAGGGAACAATAACCCATGCCATAGTTACACAATGTTATGTTCCATATTAGGTGCTACTACTCAAGAAAGAGATCTAGGCATCATAGTGGATAACACATTGAAATCGTCGGTTCAGTGTGCTGCGGCAGTCAAAAAAGCAAACAGAATGTTGGGAATTTTTAGAAAGGGGGAATGGTGAATAAAACGGAAAATGTCATAATGCCTCTGTATCACTCCATGGTGAGACCGCACCTTGAATACTGTGTACAATTCTGGTTGCCGCATCTCAAAAAAGTTATAATTACGATGGAGAAGGTACAGAGAAGGGCTACAAAAATGATAAGGGGAATGGAACAGCTCCCCTATGAGGAAAGACTAAAGAGGTTAGGACTTTTCAGCTTGGAGAAGAGATGGCTGAGGAGGGATATGATAGAGATGTTTAAAATCATGAGCGGTCTAGAACGGGTAGATGTGAATTGGTTATTTACTCTTTCGGATAGAAGAAAGACTAGGGGGCACTCCATGAAGTTAGCATGGGGCACATTTAAAACTAATCGGAGAAAGTTCTTTTTTACTCAACGCACAATTAAACTCTGGAATTTGTTGCCAGAGGATGTGGTTAGTGCAGTTAGTATAGCTGTGTTTAAAAAAGGATTGGATACAAACAGTCTAACTTCAGTTAGTCAGCCTGAGTGACTCACTGCTCCCTTGATTAACAATGTTGGTCCCTATTCAAACCCAATCACACTACCTCAACACCTTTCCAAGGTGAGTAACTGAGCTGAAGTATTCAACTTGTTTACTTAGGTATACACTGCTCCTAGCTTATTTCTAGCTTCTGGCTACTTTTTGGGTTGGGGGTTGTTTGTTTTTTTTTTGTGGATTTTTTTTTTTTTCAATACAAGCACTCAGTATTAAATACAAACACTCAGTTCTTTAAAAGTCTGGAGAACACTCAGTTCTGCAGACTTTTAAAAATAAATACACTACCTACTGCTACCTTATTGACTGACTAAAAATACAAACAGTCTAACTTGTTTATTCACTGCCTACCTACTGCTTCCTTATTGACTGGCTATTTAAAAATACAAACAGTCTAACTTGTTTATTCACTGCCTTTCTGACTATTAAAGGCACAAACACACTAAATAATATTCCCAAATAGTTAACTTTGCCCCAATACTTTTAAAAAAGACAACGTCCCAAGCAAAAACTTACTGATTCCTTTCAGCCACCAGCAAGGTGATCCTCTCCTCTCAGTGTCCCCAGTTGCAGGAGTAAATGACTCAGAAATTAAATGCTCAATGCAGATAATCTGTTCATTTTATCCCCAGAAGGTTTACAAGAGAACCTAAACCTTCTAGATACCTACTATAAATCATGGTCCCTGCAAGTAAAACTAGAGAAAACACAAATTATGATTTTCCAGAACAGGCTAAAAATCTCCAATTCAAATTCCTCCTAAATAGACAAGAAGTTGAAAATACCTTGGCTTGAGACTATATGCATCAGGGAGTTTTAAATTGGCTATAAAGACACTACAAGAAAAATGCCTTATGCAACAAAGAAACTTGTGGAAAAATACAACCCCCTAGTAAATCTATTATTACAGTTTGATAGCATAATTTAACCAATCCTCTTATTCAGGAGTGGGGGCTAAGGCCTATCATTAACCCCAAACTATACAGAATGAGGCAGAATCCCAATAGAAATCCTACACCTCCAGATCTGCGAACACACTTTGAGGTCCTTATTCAGCTATCTGGCTGAGCTAGTTAGCCAGATAAGTTTATCTGACGAACTTTAACACAGGTCTCTGGCATGACCAGCGTTAGCTGGATAGGTTTCTGGCTAAATTAACTCCTCCCAGTTATGCCTCTGCCCTTCCCACCGCTTAGCCGGCTAAGTATTTAACCTGATAATTAGTTATCTGACTAAGGGGGTCATTTTCTAAGCCTATCGCACGCGAAAAGGGACTTTTCGCGTGCGATAGCTTGCCAGGGGCGGAGTTGGGGCAGGTAGGGGAGGAGTCGGGGCAGCGAGGAGGCCGACGCGGTGCTATCTTCGCTGGCGGCGATAAGGTAAACATCGTTATCGCCACCAGTAGCACACCCAATAGCACCACCTTTCACGGTGGCACTATTGGTTGCGAAAGCCGGCAGCGATAACACCGAGGTGGTGCCATCGCTGCTGGCTTTCGCGGGCCCGCCCCTGTTAGTGCTGGGATTCACCATTCTCTGTGAGAATGGAAATTCCAGCCCTAAGTGGTGGTTGCTAATCCTGGGCAGATAGTTAGCTGCCGCTACTTAGCCAGATAAGTCAAAGCTTATCCAGCTAAATGATGCTGAATATGACCCTCCAAGTGTCCAAAGATACACCCCCAATGGGTGCAGAGCAGAATTAGGACACTTCCCCTTACTGCTCACCATGCAAAAAAAAAAAAAAAAGGGGCAAATTCTGGTGTCAATAACAGTTATTCAAACAGAAGAGACCACTGAATATGCCTTCAAATATACCAAAAGAATACCCAGCAAATGTTAAAAATCATGAAAAAATGATTATACAACCATGTAAATGACTTGTATGAAATCTTATGTCACTTATGCTTGTCAATATTTATTACTATTTATGGAGAAAAAAGGATTCAGATGCCAGATCTTAAGCGATGCTGCTTTTGAAATGGTTTTAAAATGCAAAATTATTAGTCATAAAAGATCTTCGTATTTATCATAAACGGTGCCACTTGTGAATTTTATATTTTTTTAATTTTTATCTTTATGCAATCTTAGGGGCAGATTTTCAAACAATACGCGCGCCGGTACACCGGCGCAAACAAAAGTACACCAGATTTTATAAGATACGCGCATATCTTATAAAATCCGGGGTCGGCGCGCACAAGGGGGTGCACATTTGTGCAACCTGCGCACGCCGAGCCCAGTGCAGCCTGCCTGTTCCCTCCGAGGCCGCTCCGATTTCGGAGCGGCCTCGGAGGGAACTTTTCTTCACCCCCCCGGCCCTATCTAAACCCCCCCCTTACCTTTGTTGGCAAAGTTACGCCTGCTGAAAGCCGGCAGCCCCGCTCCGTCCTCCGGTCCCGGGGGCGTGGTCCGGAGGCCTCGACCATGCCCATGGGCCGGCACCCCTGGCGCCGCGTTGTTTCGGGAACGCCCCCGGACACGCCCCCTCCCTCCCCGTTTCGAAAGCCCCGGGACTTGCGCGCGTCCTGGGGCTTTACGCGTGCCGGCGGCCTTTGCAAAATAGGCATGCTGGCGCAAGGGCCCTGCACGCGTAAATCCTGCCAGATTTACGCGCGCAGGGGTTTTAAAATCCGCCCCTTACTGTTTAGTTTAAGTAACAATGGCATAAGATATGCCATACTGGGTCAGACCAAGGGTCCATCAAGCCCTGTAACCTGTTTCTAAAAATGGCCAATCCAAGTCACAAGTACCTGGCAAGTACCCAAACAGATAAAACACAAGCTGCTATTGCTTATTAATCACCGTAATAGCAGTTTATGGATTTTTCCTCTAGGAACTTATCCAAACATTTTTCAAACCCAGTTACATAACTGCTGTAACCACATCCTCTGGCAATGAATTCCAGAGCTCAACTATGCGCTGAGTGAAAAAGAATTTTCTTCAATTTGCTTTAAATGAGCTACTTGCTAACTTCATGGAGTGCCCCCTGGTCCTTCTGTTATCTGAGAGTAAATAACGGATATACATTAACTTGTTCAAGTCCTTTCATGATTTTTTAGACTTCCCATATTTCCCTTCAGTCATCTCTTCTCCAAACTGAACAGCCCTAACTTATTTAGCCTTTCCTCCTAGAGGAGCCGTTCCATGCCCCTTATCATTTTGGTCACCTTTCTCTGCAATTTCTCCAGTGGGATCTACGGTATATCCTTTTCTGAGATGCAGTGACCAGAATTGCACACAGTATTCAAGATGTGGACTCATCTTGAAGCGATACAGAGGCATTATGATATTCTCTGTTTTATTTGCCATGCCCTTCCTAATAATTCCTAACATTCTGTTTACATTTTTGATTGCCACAGCACACTTGGCTGACTGAACCATATCATATTAATTCTATAAATGTCTGTTCAAACATCATATTTTTGTAGAAGTGCACTTAGCTTTGTTAGATTGCAAGAAAAATATTGGTAACAAGCATAAGTGACATAAGATTTCACATGTCTTGACATGGCTGTATAATTTTTCAAGCTTTTTAAAATTTGCTGGGTATTTTTTGGTGTATATATATAATTAAGATATGCCATACTAGATTAGACCAAGCATCCATCAAACCCAGAATCCTGTCTTCCAACAGCAGCCAATCCAAGTCACAAGTCCCTGGCAAGTACCCAAACATTAAATAGATCCCGTGCTACTAATGCCAACAGCAAGCAGTGGCTATTCCCTTTTGATTAATAGTTTATGGACTTCTCCAGGAACATATCCAAACCTTTATTAAACCCAGCTACACTAACTCCCTTAATCCCATCCTCTGGCAATGAATTCCAGAGTTTAATTGTGTGCTGGGTGAAAATTTTTTTTCTCTGATTTGTTTTAAATGTCTTACTTGCTAACTTCATGGAGTGCCTCCTAGTCCTTGTATTATCCGAAAGAGTAAATAACTGTTTCACATTTACCCATTTAAGTCCTTTCATGATTTTGTAGACCTCTATCAAATCCCCCCTCAGCCATCTCATCTCCAACCTTGAAGAGTCCTAACCTTTTTAGCCTTTCCTCATAGGTGAACTGTTCCATTCCCTTAATCATTTTGGTTGCCTTTCTCTGTACTTTCTCTAGTGCAACTATATTCTTTTTGAGATTTGGCGACCAGAACTGCACACAGTATTCTGGTGTGATCTGACCATGGCGCAATACAGAGGCATTAATGCATCCTCTGTTTTATTTGTCATTTCCCTCCTAATAATCCCTAACATTCGGTTTGCTTTTTTGACGACCACAGTCGATGATTTCAATGAAATATCAATTAGGATTCCAGATCTGTTTCCTGGGTTGTAACACAACAGTGTCACAAACTTTCTTTACTACTAAGCATTCCGTGAAGTAACTCAACACCCTGGAAAAAAATACATACTCTGCACCTATGTAGCAAATCTGTCATACCAAACCAGCACTAACACCTTGAACTCAAACTACAACCCAGCCTAGGAAAAGGTGGTAGTGAAATCTTGCACTGTGCCCTAGGACGCCAATACAGTTCATTAGAAAACAGAACAAACTGGACTCCTACAGCTCCCTACACAGAAAATACATGCTAGCAAAATACCTCACTGTGGTCATAAATGCAAACACAGACCCTCACCAAATACAGAATGTTATCCCGGTCTAGAAATAGAAAGATGCAGACAAAAACTAAACTGGAATCCCCAGGAAGCCAGACTCTGTAAATAATGCAACAGAAATGCATTTCCTCCTGTGCTATGCAAAATACAAATCTATCGGTGATTATCTGTCAGCTTTGAGAAATATGCACCGAAGACTTTCCATAAACAAGAAAATGAGCAGGAAATACTTTTTCCTTGTCTTTCTGCTACACCAGTTCAAAATGTTAGGGTTCTGTCCCAGCAGCTGGAGGCAGAATTCCTTTTTATTTATTAATTTTTGTAATATATGACATTGCTGCTATTTACTGCATGTTCTGAACCTTTTGATCCAGTATTTTATCCCTCCAAGCTGATGAGTAGAAACGTGAAAAAAGACCCAAGGTATTTAGAAAATGCCAGAATGTCTACTCATCAGCTCACTCTCTAAAGACCAGAGAAAACCAAGGTATATATAAATAATAGAAACGTGAAACAAGACTGAGGTCTTTAAAAAAAAATAAGACATAGAAGTCGCACCTAAATGGTAGAGACCATCATATTATAGAGACTGTATCATTTGCTAGATTGCTGTTCCTATACTCTTCAGGAACACTTGGCATTTTAATGTCTCAACGATATAATCATTGGTCTCACTATTACTAAATTTTTTCAGAGGTATTTTTTCTTATTGTGAAAATTTAAAACACCTGTAGGCCAGAATGAAACTGTTTCTGGTTGTTCGCTTCAGCTTTTTGAATCAGAGTACTTCAGCCATTGAACTTTAAAAGATAAGTGCACATCCTCATTTTCTTATGGGTGTGTTAAATTTTCACAAAAAGAAAAAATACCTCTGGGAAAAAATTTAGTAGTGAGACCAATGATTATATCGTTGAGACATTAAAATGCTAAGTGTTCCTGAAGAGTATAGAAACAGCAATCTAGAGAGCATTACAGTCTCTAATATGATGGTCTCTATCATTTAGGTACGACTTATCTGTCTTATTTTTTTAAAGAACTCAATCTTGTTTCACGTTTCTATTATTGATATATACCTTGGTTTTCTCTGGTCTTTAGTGAGTGAGCTGATGAGTAGACATTTTGGCAAAGTAGCTAAATTTATTCCTTTCAGTTTTTCAAAAGACAATTTTTTATTTGAAAAAAGATTAAAGATTTAAGGCCATGTTCCAACCTGAGGGCTGATGAAGTGAGCCAGTAAATCTAAGGCTCCCTTCCTCATTGCAGAGGTTTGGTAGAGCCTAGATCTTTAAAACTCTCAGGCTGATGCAGGAAGCTGAATGTTAAAACACTGTACACTTGGGGGCAGATTTTTAGAGTGCCCACTACCTGGCGCGCACAAATGTTCACCCGATTTTATAACATGCATGCACTGCCGCGCGCATGTTATAAAATCCAGGGTCGGCGTGCGCAAAGGGGTGCACACTTGTGCACCTTGCGCGCGCTGAGCCCTAGGGGAGGCCCGATGGCTTTCCCCGTTCCCTCCGAGGCCGCTCAGATTACAATTACAATTCCGAAATCAGAGCGACCTCTGAGGGAACTTTCCTTTCGCTCCCCCCACCTTCCCCTCCCTTCCCCTATCTAACCCACCCCCAGCCCTACCTAAATCCCCCCTACCTTTGTTGTCTAAGTTACACCTGCCCGCGTTGGCCGGCTGTTGTGCTGGAGAACTCGGGACCGTCCCCGGACCGCTGCCCCACCCCCAGACCTCCCCTTTTTCAAAGCCCTGGGACATACGCACGTCCCGGGACTTGTGTGCGCTGCAGAGCCTATGCAAAATAGGTTCGGCGCGCGCAGGGACGGGTTTAAAGGGTTACGCGCGTATCCCTTTGAAAATCTACCTCTTGATATCAGTGCATGGTTTTAATACTCAACGTAAAATATTTTTAAGTCCTGATGCAGTAAGCTAATGCTATGCAAATGCATTGGAGTTTAAAAAAAAAAAGTGGGCTGACTGTAAAATATGTTTGGCACAGGCCGAATATATATTTTAACTCGGGAAAAGTAGTGGTGATGGTGGTGGGGGCATCCCTCACAGGCAGTCAGTACTTATCTTAATTAAGTGGTGGCTATACTTATGCACCTCCCTTTTTTTATGGGTTTTAAGTGCCAACACTTCTTAGAAACTTAACTCCATGGCTGACCTAGGCAGTAAGTTTCCAGTGCTAAAAAATATCCTGGCCAAGCCAATGCACTTTTCTGCAAGGCTGATGCAGTAAAATACGGGCTGAAAACAGGTGCTAGTATTGATTGAAAACCCATTGCTCTAACGTGCACGCAGCCACGTCCTCTGGGCGCCTGATACATTAAGGGTGCACTTAAAGGAAAACTGTGCATCCATAGCGCTCAATAGTTTTTTTTCATTGGGCACCCAATTTCAACGGGCACTCAATACGAGCCTTCATTCTCATCCCGCTTCTTTTTTTTTTTGTTATAATTCTCTTCAGCAACCTCAGCAAAATAATTAGGTGCCCCTTGCTATGGACGTCCAAATTATGTGGCCGTAAGAAAAGTGGGTTTCTTTTAATCAAGTCAAAATATGCAGTTATTTTTCTCCACCAAAAGCAGTAAAGTGTCACAATGATATTAAGGAGGAGGACAGCAGGGCCGGAGAGAGCAGGAATTAGGCCTGTGGCAACTAAGAAAAGTAGGCCCCTATGTAAGGTTCTGATGTGATACTTAATAAGAGAAATCGTTTTCTAAATTTCCCAAATAATTTTTATTTATTTAAGAAGGCTTTACGAGCTTTTTTGTTAGCAAATTCTTCAATTACAATTGAAATTTTTATTTATACATTTTAGAAATAGATATATTTAGCTTTTTTTTTTTTAATTTTGTCCAACAAATGTAGGCCCCTTGAACATTGTAGGCCCTAGCCAAACGGCCATGCTGGCACCCCCTCTCTCCTGGAGTGGACACACTTATCACAACACAGAGAAACTATTTTTTAATGTTTTACCTGAGCCCTTCCTTGACTGCAAGTTGACGTTTTACTCCTCCTCTGAAGCTGGAGTTAAATTTGCCACATTAGTGTGCATTGGGCACTCAGTGCTTTACTGGATCGGGGGGTAATATCTAATGTCCTCATCTACATGCAAATTACATCGGACAGGTGCTATCGGGAACTCATTTGTTTAGGTACACATTTTGGATACGCTAATCTCCTTATTGCATCGGGTGCTAGTCTAGCACATCCAAAACCTACACAAACCCATGCACTAGGCTGAGTTCACTTTATTGCATCAGCTCCTGCATGGGGGAGTAATGCTTAATGTCCTCATTTGCATGGGATTTCCATGCAAGCATGCTAAGCATTGCTCAGTTTTCATTGTATATTTTGTGCAAGTAAAATTCCTTCCTGCATTGGTAATAAGCTTTAAAGAAAAAATTGTGCAGAAGGTTCAACACATTTTATTGCATTGGCCTGTCTGAGCTTAAGGAGTGCATTACTCTAGCTGCTTTCCTTTCTTAAAGATATCTTTGTAAGCAATGTCAGTAAACTTGACAAATGGCATTGACTTGTTTAAATCCTGCTAATGTAAGCTTTAAAAAAAAGAAAAAAAAAAAAGGACGAAAGAAGGCTATCAATATAGTTTTTGCCCCTGCCCACAATTTTGTTATACTTTGGCCAGTGGAGTAATTGGTGTTGAAGGATTTGTATTTTGTAAAAAAAATCAAATCATGTCGGAAAAGTCCCATCACTGCAGATCTTGAAGCAACAATCACTTGAATAGTGACACCAGCTCAAGCTGCACTGGCTAAGTGTCCACATTCAGAAAAAAGCTTTCATGAGAAGCTTATCTCACAGAGAAGTCCAAAAAGGGTGCAATCGAGAAACACCCAGTTCTAAAAACATTATAGAGTAATGAGGAAAGGATGGCTATTAAACAGTCTGTGACCTTGGACTCTATCATTTAAATAACATAGAGGAACCTTTGGAGAGTGTCTCAGATTATGGTACTCAGAAAACACTGGCAAATAACTTTATCACCCAATTTTGTTGAATTTATACTCAACGTTTTTTTGGCATTTGGCATCCAGAGAGAGAGAGACGAAAGAAGAATCATTTGAAGGTAAATAGCACCACCCAGAGACTAAGATGATAACTTTGAAACAGGCATGCAGGCACATATGTGCATGCATTTGCCAGCTCACATCCAGAGACATGAACATTTTATAACATACACATTCATAGCACACATGTTCTAGAATAGTCTGGACGAACATACATGTGCACACAATTTTAATTGGATGTGTGCATGTGCACGCAAATGCTGCTTCTACTGTGAAAGTGGGGGAATTTTATGAGGGACACGTGCCAACGTCATAAGTAGTTTTCCCAGTTGGCCCATTTAAGGGATAGGACTTCCAACCCCCCAAGTTTAATAGACTCCCTTTTTCCCTGTTAGCCCTGACCCTTAAAACGCCGCTGACTAGCCTAGATATTTTTATTTTGTTACGTACATGCCATCCACAGAAGTAATACAATTATGGGGCAGGGGACCCTGGTGCACACCTCTTGGTATTCTCCTGACATGCCCGTGCCCTGCCCAGACCATGTCCACGCCCCACCCCTTTTTAAAAAAAAACTTTTGACTTGTGCACGGGATGGGAGATATGTGTGTACACGGGCGGCTTACAAAATCCACTTGACTGACTTATGCATGTATCTCCTGGCTTTGGCACGCACAGGGCTTTTAAAATTCGCTTGTAAGCCTATACTTTCACCAAAACAGTGAAAGAATGCAACATTCAGAATACATTTTAAGAATGCCCAATATGAAAATTATTCCGGGGGCGCTGTTGAGCACGCGTTGTAGATAGACGTGTGAGCGCCGAGCTCCCGGCATTGGGCCCTCCATACCCTGTTCTAGTACGCGATTGTGATACAACAGGACTAGTATTTTATCAGCAGAGCGCTGTGAACTATTTATTATGGCTACCAAGCGAAAAATGGAAGATTTAAAACACTATGGCTTTCGAAAACAGACGCTGGAGGTGACACAGCAGGAAGAAGCAGAGGCCGCAGGACCCCATGATGACGCAGGCGGCGGAGAAGAGCCCTCTGAACTGGGCCTGGCACTTAATATTAAAGATATCCCCAGCTGAGACAAGATCCGTGGCTGGTTCATGGAACTCTGCACTGATCTCCGCCAGCATAAAACTGAGTTACTTGCCTCTATGGCTGAAATAAAGGAAGACATGGTGACATTGGGGAACAGAGTCTATGAATTAAAGCAACGTGAAGATGGGCAAGCGGCCAACATGGTGACATGCACTACTCAATACCAACTTCTGCAAACCGAAAATCAAGCAATTGTTGAAAAACTGGAAGATCTAGAAAACCGCTCCCGGCGGAACAATTTAAGTATCCGGGGTATTCCTGAGTCAGACTTATATAAAGATCCCACTAAAGTTGCAAGGAAAATGTGTTTTTTTTCTTACTAAAAATTCCTCAGAGCAGACCATAGCTTTAGACAAGAACCCACCAGTAATTGATATTGAACGAGCGCACAGGGCATTGGGCCCTAGGGCGGACAATAAAGCTCGTGACATTGTTCTCTGCCTCCGAAATTTTCCTCAGGAGGCACAAATTTACGAAAATTATTCTGATTTATTGAGAGATCTTGTCTATGATTCCCTTGAAGAGGGGGAAGTTGTTTCAGGAAGTGAAGACAGTGCAATCATTTGCCTTAATCATATAGGTTAAGGTATTGCTAGATTGGGATCCCTTAATTAAAGGGATGAGAGAACCATCTTTTATGTTTCTCCATTCGGAATTGGAAAACAAATGATGAAAGCAGAATGGAAGTTACTAGATTCTGGATTAAAATGCATTCAATTTTTTGCTAAGTTTTATCTGCTCCCATTAGAAGTTCAGGAGTAATTATTTCAAATACCTAAGGTGGATTTTATGGTAACAGTTACAGTTAGAAGAACTATTATCCCTGCAAAAAGGGGACGCATCCTTAAGAGAACATTGAGACAAAAAATGTGAGCAATTTTTGAGGCACATCTTTTCAATCATTAGCTCCACTATTTAGAGTGCAGTCTAAAGTTATGTTTTCAGAGCCCTTCTACGCTCAATTCAGCAGCTACTAAAAGGGGATGAAGCAGCAAGAATGTAATCAGCTACAGTATTTCTAGTTGACAGGTTATATGATCTCATAAAGTATTTTGTAGAACAATTGCTTTGTCAGTGGGTGCAAGGAGGCATGTATGGTTTCCCTTTAGAGAGCAAATGCTTTTTGGAGATCGACTAGAAAAAATGTTAAAGGTCTTTGGGGATTTACATTCCCAAAAATTACCAGAGGAAAGAGGCAAACAGAGGCTTAGACCTTATAAGACAACAAATCTTTGAGACTACAGAAGATTCTGCCCTGCTAAACAGGCTGTTTCTCAACAGTTCAGACAAAGAGGAAGAATGCAAATCTTTCGTGGAGCTAGACGAACAAGACCCAATTCTTCTTGATTCTTATCCTCAGCAAGTAGCTAGCAATGATGGACTATGGATCCATTCTTTGATACAGCCATTAGGAGGTCACTTTCACAACTATTTCAAAGAGTGAATCCAGATAACTACAGACCAGTGGGTCTTAGATATAATCCAACATGGCTATGCATTTGAGGTAGCATGCCCAGTGGGGAACAAATTCATGGAATCCCCTTGCATAAGTCCTATAAAGAAGGTAGCGATGCAAGTAACTCTGGACAAGTTAACAATTGCATGCAATTTGCACGGTCCATTATCAAGAGCAAAAGCACAGATGCTATTCAATTTATTTCATAATTCCAAAAAAGATGGAACTTATCTGATATTGTAAGTAAATTGGACTCTTGTGCTGTGGCATGATTGGCAAAGGCTAGCAGGTGAACCTGCTAGGCCTACGCCAACAGCTGGTGGACATGCCCTGAGCTGGGACAGAGTTGGAGCTTTACCTGTATCAGCCCCATTCTCTGCAGGTTGAGCCCTTGGGGGTCCAGGGGCCAGCAGGACATAGACAATGTTTCCCACAGAGCAAAGATGGAGGGAGTCTGGGGCCAAGCTGAGTTCAGGGCAGGAAGCCAAAAGAGAATCATCGGATCCAGGCCAAGGGTTGGGGCAGGCAGCAAGAAGAATGTAGTCCAGGGCAATGGGTAGTGGCAGGCGGCAAGCAAGTGTGGTCATAGTCCAGAATGAAGGTCAAAGATAGGCAGCAGGCAAGAGAATGGTCAGAGATCAAAGCAAGGGTCAAAGACAGGAATCATTCTGAGATAGACAAAGGCAGGAGATAGGACATGGAAGTCCAAGGTAAGACAGGGACTGACAAGGCAAGGACACGGGAGCAGGACAACAGAGGCAAGACTATACAGCAAGACAATGGGCAAGGCCAAAAGGCACAAGAGAGCAACATGCACTTCTAGGCAGGGGGAACTATTGCTAAGGCAGTGAGAGCATCGCGGCGGGGGTTTAAATACCCCTCCACATGACATCAGGAGGTGCCCAGATTGAGGTTTCCCACCATGGAGCCTTCTTAGGATAGTGCGCACCTAGGGACCAGGCTTGCTCGATGGGAGGAGCCGGAGGATGGCAGCGTTGACGCGATGGCGTCTTGATGAGTGCGGCCAGTTGCATGACCAGCCAAATGTTACAAATATTGGATCTGAAGATAGCTCAAAGCATATACATGCCTCATTTTTTAATGGAAACCTTCCATTTAGTCATGCTCTCTGTAAGGAAGGGAAAATTCTTAACATCACTAGACCTCAAAGAAATGTATTTCCACATTCCAATAAGAGAATCTCATCAAAAGTATCTTTGTTTTTGCATTACAGGAAAACATCAGTTCAGAGCTCTAACATTCAATTTAGCAACTACCCCCACAACTTTCACCAAGGTAATGTTCGTGGTGTTTGTGACCAAAGAGAGGTATTCTGCTAATGTGTAGTTTCTGCGCAGCCTGGCTTGTTCTATTTTCTTAATAGGAGGTGTATTGATGTTTTAGGGCCTGGTGTAATATTTGCAGCATTGACTTTTCATAGGTTGTTAATGTTTGAGTGCAGACAGTTAATGCTATTTTGGTTTAGGAGGTTTACTATTATAATTCAGGTTACTCATGGCTTTCTGAGGACCAAACCCACACCCAACACGCATTACAGTAGGCCTAATACCATATGAGTTCCAAGTGTCTTTTTTGCTTTTTTGCAGGGTTTTCTGTTGGCACCACAGCAGTACTTGTAAATATAATATACATCATGTTGTAAGTGATATTTTTATGTCAGAAGACTATATTTTGAATGTCCTTTTTTTATGCAAAATCTGTTAATTTTAGTTGTGTGTGGAGAGGGCTGCAGGTGATGGGCATGAGCAAGGGTGTGGGGTTTGCCTAGTCCTAGAGTACCTAATACCCTTGTACCTGTCCTGGGTTTGGGGGCTTACGTGTCAATTTTAAAAGTTTGGATCTCAGAAAGGATCTGAGGTTTTGGGAGTGTGTTTTTTTTTTTTGGCATGGAAGAGTGACCTAGGACAGAGTATAAAAGTAAGAGCATGAGAGAGAAAAAGTGTGTGTGAGAGAGACAATGAGACAGTCAGAGACTGTTTCTATTGTGCATTGGTGACTGGAAAAACAGAACTTAAGCATTAATTTAAAAACAAACAAACAAACCCAGAATGAGGAAGGGCAGCTAAAAAGCTAGCACTGGCCCTGCAATGTATGAAGATGCTTCCAGTACAATAAAAAGGATACAAAAAAAACAGACCGAAGGACAAGAGAGAGAGAAAAATAATTGTTAGCAATAGGAGGTTATTCCTTCCAGTCAGATAATACAAAATTAAGAACATATATGCTACATTTTGAAAACTACTAAAGACTAAGATTTGCAAGAGAAAAGGGGGATACACATCTTGTTGTGCTTTGGAATAATCAGAATTTTGGAGGAAGGAAAAAGCAGAAAATAAGCTGTTTGTCCAAAGAGGAAGTCTTCCTCCTTACCAAACAGGAAATTCTGCAAATGCAGCAGGCCTTAATAGCTTCTCGAATTCTTGGAAAAGCATTGCCCACTTCCAGGTCAATGAAACACAGTAACTCCTTGCATTTAAGGTCATTCACTTTCCAAGTTAAGATGCCTTAAGAAAATACTGTTCTGGTGCCCGAGGGATAACACTGTTCCCACAAAGGAACTTCTGAGTTTCTGTAGGCGCAAAGACTCAGGCGGATTCTAGGTTATTAGACCGGAAATCAGAAAGAAAATCAGTTACATAGTTAATGTAGGCAATGGTAACTTGAGCTATTAATTCTATCTTAGTATATTAAGGAAAAAAAAAGAATTCCATCTGTGAAGTAGGAATTGTGTTATAATTGTGGAGAGGCACTTTTCAGCCTTACCAACTTTTGTCTCATTAGAACAAGAATCTGGATTTTCAGAAAGCATTTGACAAAGACCCTCATGAGAGACTCTTGAGGAAATTAAAAAGTCATGGGATATGGGGCAGTCTCCTATTGTGGATTGAGGAGTGGACTAGTTAAAAGATAGAAAACAGAGAGTAGGGCTAAATGTGGAGAAATGTGAATAGTGGAGTTCTCCAGGGATCTGTACTAGGGCCACTATTTTTTAACATATTCATAAATGACCTAGAGATGGGAAAAACAAGTGAGCTTATCAAATTTGCTGGTGATACAAAATTATTCAAAGTTGTTAAATCACAAGAGGATTGTGAGAAATTGCAAGAGGACTTTGCAAGACTGGGAGACTGGGCATCCAAATGGCAAATGATATTTAATGTGGACAAGTGAAAAGTGATGAACTTAGGGAAGAGCAACCCAAATTATAGCTACAGAATGGAAGGTTCCACATTGGGAGTCACCACCCAGGAAAAGGATCTAGGAATCATGGATAATATGTTGAAATCCTCCGCTCAGCATGCAGCAGCAGCCAAGAAAGTAAATAGAATGCTAAGAGTTCATTAGGAAAGAAATGGAGAATAAAACTGAGAATATCATAATGCCTCTGTATCGCTCCATGGTTCAACCACACCTTGCATATTGTGTGCAGTTCTGGTCACCACATCTCAAAACAGATATAGTATAATTAAAAAAAGGCACAGAGAAGGGCAACCAAAATGATAAAGAGAATGGAATAATTCCCCTATGAGGAAAGGTTTAAGAGGTTAGGGCTCTTCAGTTTGGAGAAGAGACAGCCAAGGGGCGAATATGATAATGAGGGGGGGAGGAGTCAAGAATGCAGGACAAGCTTAGGCGCGGCTCCAGTGCTGGGGGTTAAGTTTCCATTTATTTGGTTTTTCTGTGGTTTAACATGCCTTCCAAGAGGAAAGGAAGAGTGAGAGTCTTTCCTGCCATGACCTACCCCCCTTTCGGATCAGCGGTCTATTGTGGAGTTCGCATTGCTCGTGTCCTCTATTCGGACACTGAGCCCCATTGACGAAGCAGTGAGAGGAGTCACGCTTTCGCCCTGGGAAATATCACTTAAGCCAGTCAGCCACCATCACCCATTGCCACACAGGAAACTGCTGTTCAGCTATGGGCGTGCAGTGAGGACCTCACCGCTGACTCCTGCACGGAGGGGGGGGCATCAGCGATAACACAGTGTTTGGATCTGAAACCTTTCTATCCCGCATGAAGATGATGCCGTGGAGGCCCGAACTGTTATCAACAGTGACCACCTGGATCCTGTTTTAAACAGACCCTCAAGGCTGGTACACTCGAGGAGTGAGTCAGTAGTTTCACAGCTTACTTTTCCTATTATTAAGCCAGAGGTACTGGTGATACTTGGCACTTTATGGGACTTGATAGCCAATCTGCCTCAGGCCTTCATGACTCAGTTTCAAAGTGTCCAGGATGTTTCCCAGAGATTGGATCTGTTGATTCAGGACCATCAGCGTGTATTTCAGGAACACTTGGAAAAAATTTGTTGAAAAGGTTCATGATGTTAAAGAAGTAAATTCAGCCATTATTCATGAGCAAGCCTTTTTAACTAGAAGAGTGGATAATGTGGAAAATCAGCTCAGCCATTTGAATTTGAGGATGACTAACTTTCTAAGAGTTGTTGGGGAACTTCCTTGATTAACCATACAGAAATACCTTACAGATATTCTACAGATTCCATCTGAGCAAATCCCTATTTTCAATAGGGTTTATTTTTTCCTTTCAAGACTAGAACTGATCGGCTTGGTTCACATCATTTCCTGCGAATTCTAGGAACCTTATCATCGCCTTTTGGAATCCTCTGCAAGTGAGATTTCTGAGTGATCTACATTCCTTGTTTCTTTTATATATGATCAAGATTTAAACTATTTTCAATGTATGAATGAGAGTTGTTTTGGTGACCTAGTCAGGATTTATCCAGATTTGGCTAAGGTCAGACAGGAAAGAAGGAAGGGATTCCTTGGAATGCGCCAAGAAGTTCAAGCTTTAGGTGCATCCTTCTTTCTTAGGTACCCCTGTAAATGTTTTGTTTTCTTTAGCCCAGAGCAGCTTAGGACTTTTTTAGATGCAAGGACTGGGAACATGCTTCCTTCCTCTTAAACATCGAATAATTGTATCTGTCTTTGAAAGTTAGGATTGGGTAAATGCTTGTGTTAATGCTTTTTCCTCTTTTTGATTATCATTCTTTCCTCTTTTCCCTTTCTAGTCTCCCTTATTTGTTGGACTTTAAAATGAGAGGAAGGTTATTATTTTGTGTTTTTTTTATTTTAGCTTTGTAAATCTATTCTGTTGTTAATACCCTCATGTTTCTGTGCAAAGGATTTTCTTTGTATTAATAATTTGGAATCTCATAAATAAATATAAATATATATATATATATATATATATATATATAATGAGCAGAATAGAGTGAGTAAACACAAATCAGTTTACTCTTTCAAAAAGTACACAGACTAGGGGACGCACAATGAAGTTACTAGGTGCTACATTAAGACAAATAGAAAATATTTTTTTACTCAACACATAATTAAACCCTGGAATTTGTTGCTTGAGTATGTGGGGAAATCCACTGCTCATCCCTGGGATAAGCAACATGGAATCTATTGACCTTTTGGGATTTTGCCAGATACTTATGACCTGGATTGGTCACTGTTGGAAACAAACCTTTGGTCTGACCCAGTAGGACAAATCTTATGTACTTATGTAGGTTGGTGTTATGTAAAATGTGTAAGGCTGTGACAGCCCCAGGGCTTCAATTAACCTCATATGTAATGATTTTACTTCCCAAAATTGCATAAAAGCTTGCAAAATTAATAGGATGAAACTAATTCAATTCTAAAAGTTTGTATAATAAAGATAGAAAAACACATTTTCAATTTATTTAAGATTTTTATATCCTGCCTAGTTCTAGGCAGATGACAATAAAACATACAAAAAATTCCATAAAATAATAGAACAGCTAACAATTTTATCAAAATGTGAATTCTGATAATTACATTCATTATTTTGACTCGTCAGTTTTCTTCCTGCTCTCGCGGCTGGGATCAGTGCTATGAGCTCTTATTCACAACTACTCAGGGACTTTTACCCTTTTTAAATTTCCTGTTGGACTCCCTCAACCATCTCAGGTGCAACCTCCTCCTCTCGCCTATATATAATTAACCCCACTCTTCTGCCATGCTGTCATATTTGTAAGAATCAACTATCAGTCCATTATCAAAAGAAAATCTTTATTGGATGGATATGGCCATCCAATAAATTGCATACAACAATTAAATTACAAAACAATTAGTAACATTCATTCAATTTACAAAACATCAATTACTAAAATATTCTCAATTCCCAGGGGTGACCACACCCTCACCTGCTGAATTTAAATTCACTAAATGCTCCATAGGATCCTGCAATATAGCACCGTTGTGGATGCAGGGCCCTCGAAGCCATGCTTCAGTTTCATAAGGGCTCTATAGTATCATGCTACAGCAATGTAGTGCCATTGGGGGACACAGGGCCATCAAAGTCTTGCCCCTCAGATTATCCTGCATTCGATCCTGATTACAGACGAAGTTCTCAGCAGTGTGCTGAAGCGCTGCTTCATAAAAGAGCAGGTGTCGCTCATTAAGCATGCCAACACAATTTTGGGTGATGCGCAGGCCAATCCTGGCCGTCAAAGTCGAAGACTTCACAGTCAACTCATCTTGCTGTTAGCTACCAATGCAACATAGGAGTAGGAATACCTTGCTACTTGGTATTTTCTATCCAGCCAGCTTTCAAGAATTGATGTGCTGTGCACTCCGGGTCATGGTCAACCCCCTGCCACAAGCCCACAGTAGTGTCATCTCACTTGCTGTGGGCACCCCACCAACCCAGCTGCGGCCATATCTTACAATCATTGATGCTGTCTAGTGCTTTAACAACTCTTAATGCTCTTGTTCAATATCTTACCTGAAATGCATACTGCTCCAGATAGCACCATCCCTCCAAAATCCACAGGAAGATGCTGCATATTGTCACCCATACCATATCTTACAACCCACTGATGCCGTCTAGAACTTTAACAATTCTTGATGCTCTTATTCATTATTATATCCAAAATGCACACTATTCCAGAGAAAGTATCATCCTTCTAAAATCCACAGGAGGATATTGCATATTGTCACCAACCTATCTGATTGCCTCCTTTCTGGAATGTGCTGAGTATCGCTATGTGCCTGTTGAACGCTCTATCTCAAAACCTATGGGGTTTATTACATGGGGTGTACTGTATGCAGTAATAATTGAATGGGAATATGGTAGTCCTGAATCACCCCAACTGCCAGGGGTCCACTAAGCTTATTTCTAGAGCATACATGAATAGTGCTAAATTGTCCAGTGTTTAATCTGGAGACCTTGCCGTAACAAATGTAAACTATCATATAGTGCGAGGTTGCAAGAGCCAGAAGATCAAACAAAAGAACTTATAACAAATAAACTTAGCAAATGTAGCAGCAAACACTGGGCGATTACTAGCCTACAATATTTCAGGCTTACTTTTCCAGGGTCCTTCAAATGCTATCATGCATATGCTAGAGACTATATTATGGGCATATATAAATCACCCTTCCATTTACTTGCAGTAATGAGGAAATTAACTTTGAGTAGCCCCAATGCTGGGCAAGCTATGATGCCACCTCATGAACACTAGATAAAATATCCTACTTGGACAACAACCAGTCAGTCGCAGGGGCAACTGCTCCTGGAAGAGAAAAGAAATCCGGCATGTGAGAGCAACTATTGCTATAGGCCGTCCCAAATTAACCTTAATAGGATGTGCTAATATGCTCTGGTCTTGGAAAATGTTGACATGCAAATGTTGGAGCATAGAAGGCATCAGGGATAATGAGTATCCCTTATACCAAACTACTTAGATTGTCAAGTCTATATTGACGCAGGGATGCTGAGCAAGATATCTGACTGCAAGTGCCTGACTATCCAAACCAAGAAGATGACGGATGATTTATAATCCTGCATTAACTTATCCAGTGGCAATATTACCTGCTATACTTCTGACCGTGGCCCCAAATTCTTAAAGGGGGGAGCCACATGCTGATGTCAAGGGAATAGAACCTTTGCTGGATGGCCATCCTTCTGACTCCCATCCCACGAGATTTATTGAAGTAACCTGCTGAACCAATCACTGGAAGCCAATGGTGGCCCTTTGTTTATTGATTCCTGGATGCATTCCATGGCCTGTCCATGAAACTGAGATAAAACATAACAGAAATCAAGCAGCATGGGATGAACACCAAAGATAGCCAGTCACAACAATGCGAATTAACGCCAAAAAGAGATAGTTCAGAGGAAAATGGGCCAAAATTATGATAATAAGCAAGAACATCCATACTGACAACTTAGATGTGTAAAGATCTTGTTCCATGCCAAGAAACTGCCATGTGCTCTCTCTCAAAGGCAATATAAGCCCACTACCAAGAGAATGCTGAAACAGAGAAAAACAGTGTCTGGGTGCAATAAGAGATTGGGAGAACAAGGTAACTGGACAACTCTAACGATATGGCGCAATTGTACCATCAAAAAGTGCCAAGCCACAGTGGCCCCAGTGCTGGGCCCGCTGTGGTAATATAGTCTTCACATCTCTTATAGACTCAAGGTCATTCTTTTTTTTTTTTTTAATTCTTTATTCATTTTGATACATAAACAAATCAAATTTGCCTATACAGAATACTGTGAAGTCTTTAACATATTCTATTATTGACTTATTTTCACCTTACAACCATTTCAAAAAGGGAAAGGGAAAGCAAAAAATTTTTTCTTTTAGTCAAAATTCTATAAAGATATTTATAATCACTTTACAGAAGTGGTGAAGGGGAAAATGAAATCGTATTACTTTTAAACATTATTCATCATGTTAAAAGCCACAAACCTAGCAGATGAAAAGTAAATCATTTAGAGAGAGGGGAGAAACGTGCAATCTTTAAAGAAGGAAACTTTAGGTTAAATTGAATAATTCACTATATAGTGCACGTAACAGCAGTGCATTATTTATGAAATTAGTATGTTCAATTTCCTCGCCTCTATAAACTCTTTTAACTGTTCCACACTAAAGAAAACATATCGCTCATTATCTTTCATAAGAAAACATTTACAAGGAAATAGAATTTTAACTACATAGCCCAGCCCTCTAGCCTCTTGTCTGAGATTAAGAAAACCTCGACGTCTGGCTTGAGTAGCCGGGGCTAAATCAGGAAAAATCTTCACTGTTGCCTCGTGAAAATTAACAGGATATTTCCTGAAATACTTTTTCATCACAAAACCAATATCTTTAACTGTTATAAACTATACCAACAGTGTTCCTCTACTAATTACGTCCAGTGTTGAGTCTTCCAAAAACCCCGTTAGGTTCCCATCAAAGGGAACATTAGGGGGATTTCCTGGACGTGTTGAAGTAGGAAGGAAAAAGCAGGTATTCACTGAAGGTAAATTTTCCTCTGTGATTTCCAAAGTTTCCAGGAAAAACTTCTTAAGGGTAGTGTAGGGAATTTTCCCCACTACCTTAGGAAAATTTATAAAGCGTAAGTTCAGGTGTCTGGATTTATTCTCAATAAATTCCATCTGTCTGGATAATATTTGGCTATCTTTTATCGCAGCAATTTTATATTGTTGAAATTGTTTGCCCTCCTGCTCCAAAGTTATTACTTTTTGTTTTAAGCCGTCCACCTGAGATTGCAAGGCAACAGCTTTTTGAGCGCTCTGTAAATTAGAAGAATCAATTTTTCCATCCAAAGAGTTTATAGCTGAGGCCATCCCGGCCATAAAATCCCAGAGGGAATCAAGTGTTACCTGTGCAGGGCGTGATGGTATCGTAATCAGTTCCTTCCTCGTGGCAGTCTCCGGTGGGGGGCCTTCTCCCCGGGGAACTCTGGGGTCAGTTGTTCCTTCCCCTCTCTGCTCTTCCACCGGACTTGAGGTATAGATTCTCAAAACAACACCATGAGGAGTTTCTGAAAAAGCCTCTGGGTTCAAGTCGGCCCGGGCGTCCACTGCACCTCCGTTCCTCGTCTCCTCCGTCAGCCCCTGCACAGGCGGCGCCCTCTGTTCCGGGCTTAGAGACACCTCCCCCGCAGGCACAAATGGCTCCTCCTCCCCTTCGTGCGCATCAGGTTCCTCAGTTCTCTGTTGAATCACTGCTGGACTCAAAAAGCTGGTTATCTCAGTCTGGATAGTCGCAGACGGGACTGGTTTAGACGGGTATGTCCGAACCTTACCCTTTCTTTTTGCAGGCATTTTTCAGGCAGGAAAAAACACAAGCGGCTGAGAGCTCCGACTAGGTCTCAATGCGTGCAGCCATCTTGGTTCCGCCCCTCTCTCCAGACTCAAGGTCATTCTGAGGGGGCCTGATTAAGAAGCATTGCCAAGCACACAATGCTATGTTTGAACACATTAATATCATAAGGTCTCCAAAGGAATAGTAACAAGGACGTTGGATAGCAAGAAAAGGCTGCCAATAAATGGATGCTCATACCACCCCCAGCATGGTAACCTGCAAGACTGTAACAGAAGCAAAGTCCTTAAATGATGCATGTTCAAGCAACCTTACCTGACTTAATGAAGGCTGCTCACCCTGAAAATGTTGCTAGCCATAATTTTCTGTTAAGCTACCTTAACATAAGACTTGAAGGTAACCCGCACGAGGCAGTGGCCAATACCCTTCAAAGAAGCATGGGCATAACCTGCACGGAGCGGCAGTCACTACCACAACAAATTGTTGGACAGGCTGGATGGACCATACGGTCCCTCTCAGCCGTCATCACAATTTATTTATTTATTTATTTACAATCTTTTCTATACCATCATTAACTTATTTACCATCACAACGGTTTACATAGAGGCACATATAGTAACATGAAATTATTAAAAATAGTTAAGGGGGTTAGGAACCTACATTTTTTTTTATACTTATTGCTTAAATAATTGCTCATAATATTTAAATGCTTCTCTAAATTTTTCTTTAAAATCTCAGATGGATGTATGAAAAGTGATTCTTTTGAAATATGTAGTATGGATTTGAAAATATGTATAGAGTACTCCACCTGTAAAAGTCATTATAGCAAGTAATGTATTGTATTTACATGTTAAAATCATAAATAAACAATTAAAAAAAAAATAGTTAAAACGTTAAAGAAGTGCCAACAATGATCCAGTTACAAAGTATATTCTAATATAAAACTATTTACTGAATTTCGTTTATCTTGTCCTTTTAATACATGTATCAAAGTTAATTTACATGTAAGTCTCTCTTGCAATTCATATTCTATATAAAGTTATCAGTGAGAAGTGGGTAAAAATAACAAGCACATAGTAAAACTAAGTGCTGAGTTTATGATGCCCACTTTTATTTATTTTCTCCGTTCTCTTTATGAAACGCCTGTTTAAAAAGCCATGTTTTTAAATTTCCTTTGAATAGTTTAAAATTTCTCTGCAATCTTATCTCAAGAGGCATTGAATTTCACAAGTTAGGTCCTGCTAAAGACAGTGCTCGCTCCCTTACCTGTGTAAGTCGTGCTGTCATAACAGATGGAACATTCAGGAGTGCTTTATTAGCCGATCTCAGATTTCTCTGTGGTAAGTGTACATGCAGTGCTGTTAAGCCATTCCGCTTTTTCATCATGAATTAATTTATGCATTGTACATAGTGCTTTATATATTACTCTTTGTTCTATAGGTAACCAGAGTAATTCTGCTAGTGTTTCAGTAATGTGATCTCTTTTCCTTTTACCTGTAAATATTCTTGCGGCAGAGTTTTGTAATATTTGAAGTGGTCTTATAGTCGTATATGGTAGTCCCAATAACAGAGCGTTACAGTAATAAGTGCTTGCAAATATTAGTGCTTGTAAAACTGTTTGAAAATTTGATAGTGTTAATAGAGGTTTTAACTTCTTTAGAACCATTAATTTGGGGTATCCTTATTTTACTTTCAGTGATATGTGTTGTTTAAGGTTCAGTTCTGGGTCTATTATTATGCCAAGGTTGTGTACCTTCTCAGCTAATTCCACTTTTTGATTGTTTTTTTAGTATTATTGGTGTTTGAATTAGGTAAATATTTTTTCGTTCCAGGTGCAAGAATTCAGTTTTTTCAATATTTATCACTAGTTCCAATTGATTTAATAGCTGTTTGATTATGTCCAGATAAATATTGGCTAAGTTTAATGTTTTTTCAATTGCATCATCAATGGGTAAAATTTACTGTATGTCATCTGTGTATATATAGCGTACAATTCCAAGACCTACAAGTAGATGACATAACGGTAAAAGGTAAATATTAAAAAGTGTCGCGGACAATGCAGACCCCTGTGGTACTCCTATTTGTAAACTTTCTCTGACATTGTGTTTTTAATCTGCACCTGAAAAAAATCTATTACTTAAATATGATTTGAACCAGGCAATTGTGTTACTATGCAGACCTATTTCTTCCAGTCTTTTGATTAGAATTTCATGGTTCACTGTGTCGAATGCTGATGTTAGATCCAATAGGATAAGAATGTAATTTTCCACTATCAAAGCCTCTTAAAATATTATCAGATAGTGAAAGCAGTAACATTTCTGTGCTGTAATGTTTGCGGAAGCCTTGTTGTGATGGATATAGGATGTTGTTGTTTTCTAAATGTTCTGATAATTGTTTTTGGACACTATCCACGGCGGCTAACACACTAATGACAAGCAAATGGAGTTACCATAGTATGCCTGCTTCATGGGCTGACCACTTCTTCACTACAGTGCTCCTGGCTGGATAGTCCTTTTGCCTCCAGTACAGAAATGTGACTGAGGTTCTGCTTTTTCCCAATGAGTACATGCACCAAAACAAGGCCTTCCAACCACATGGAGGTGCACAAGCCTGGCTGCTATGCACATCCGTCAAATCTTTTCATTTGCATCAAAGAGTGGGATGGCAATGATGTTCACCTGCGTGGGAGTGTAGGGGTGAACTGATATGGTAATGAGCTGAATATGTGCTGCCACCAAAGAACCACATTGCAATCATACACTCTATTCAGAATAGTTAAGTTGCAAGCAGATTGTAAGAAACTGCCAAAGCCGCCTCCGATACTGGAAGACCGGGTATCCAAATAGCAGACAAAAATTCAACCTGCATAAGTGCAAGGTGACGCACACAAGGAAAACAACTCATGCTGTAGTCACACGATGTCAGGCTCCACTCCAGGAACCACCCCCAGGAAAAGTTGCAGGAGTCGCAATGGAGAAAACATCCAAATAGTTGGTTCATTTTGCCACGTCGGTCAAAAGCAAATGGAATGCTAGGAACCGACTAGGAAAGAAATGGCGAACAAAACAGAGAATGTCACAATGCATCTGCATCACTCCATGGCGAGACAGTGCCCTGAGTAAAGAGGCTAATGCTGTTCAGCATGGATATGCTGGGGGGATATGATAGAGGCCCACAAGATCATGAATGTATTAGAAAAGGTTAAATGTGAAATTCCAATAATGTAGGACTAGAGTGCACTTTTTTCTTTTGTCAGTAACTGCCGCCTGATGCAGGTCACTCCCAAGCCCCATGCCGAAGGCAGCAGCACTATCAAACATCTAGTCCTTTATGCAAAATGTTTTATATAATATAAATAGATCCATTAATGAATGGCTGTTGGCCCATGCTGTAACACTGCTACAGGAACTTACTGCCATCCTAGCCAATGCCACCTAGTAGAAGTCATGAAAGGACAGCTCTGGACGGCTTTGAAACAGTGGGGTGCTGGTTTCAGAGGCTGGAAACATGGTGATGTATTAGATCCTTGAGTCCGTCCTGCCTTAAAATGAAGACCACTAACCATTTTCGCAGTCCAGCTATTAGTCTGACTGTGCCCGGATTTAAAGGGCAGCCTCCAGAACTGCACACAGTTCTGGAGGCTGCCCAGACAGAATGAGGTCTCGCCAGGTGATTTGGCGGAGGAGTAGGACCAAGGCGAATCAGCAGATTGGCTCATGGCTGGTGCTGCTGGGGGGCCACCTTATTCGGTTTGAATGGTCCTGGGGGGAGAGCAAGGGGTTGTTTGGTAAGGATGGGGTTCATCTTTCCTTCATAGGGATGGATCTGTACCTTAACTTGATTCAGGAGGCCTTGGAGGAGCTGTTTCCGCTGTAACTGGGGCTGCATCTTTGGGGGGTCATGGATATGTCATATCCGTATCTATGGCGGATGGCCCGAGCCACTACAGCTCATGTTGTTATTGTTAATGATTGTTCCTGCTATAACTTGTATTGGTTGACAACCGGGGGGGGGGGGTGGCAGTTTGAGGTATGGACTCCTTGCTGGGAGTCGGCGGGGGTCCATTGGCCTGACTCCTTGCTGGATAGTGGCGAGGGTACATTGGGTTGGCTCCTTGCTGGGAGGAGGTGGGGGTCTGATCTTGGTGCAAGGGCTGGAATGTCGAGCCACATGGCTGGTGTTGACTGTCTTGCAGACGGTTGGTGGGGGGGAGGTGTTGTTGAATCGAAACTGTGAATGTTATGTGCAGGGCTCGGGCCTCCCTGGTGTTAATAAAAGCTGCGGCCTTTGTTAAGCCAAACTGATGTCTGTGTATTATTGGAATTGTGAAAAGGGGCGGATGCGAGTGAGTGATATCCTGGATGCCCATGTTATTTAGTTTCAGCCTCTCTGAAAGTAAGAAACTTCAGAATGAAAATCAACTAGTGCTCTGGGCACAGGAATAAATCTGAGGTATTTAAGGAAGTCAAAGTTTAGATTGTGCTTTGTTCTAAAGTTAAAGGAAGTAGGTCATATCCTGCTCTATTTTCCCTTTTCATTTTCTTTAAGGCCATAAAAGTGTTTAAGTAATCAGCACTGAGTGAGAATCCTCTGTCCACGTGGCTATGCCTACTTCCTGACCCATTCACCTCAGCATGCCTACCACCTGCTGCTCCTATTCTCTCACAAGAACCGAGCTGTAGGCTGGCGCAATGCTGCTCAGATTCTTAACGCCTCTGTTCCTTCTCAGCGCTTCCTCCGCTTGTGATTTAAAGCCAGCCTCATTTAAAGAAACTGGAATTGTCTGCAGAGTCACAAAACCAGCCGCTTTAGTATGTAAGTTGCTATGCTTATCATTTTTTTTTTTAGACCTCTGACGATGGAAGACAGAAAAAGATGTAACAATAGACCTCATAGGAAAATCATGTTCTGAAATTTTTTTAAATTTATTTTTATGCTAATCACTTGTTTACATCTTATGTTCTAACGTTATTAAAATGCCTTAATTCTGAGTTAAATATGTTTTTATCAATATACATTATTCACGTTAATGAAAAAAAAAGTGTTGTTTTCTTGTACTAGATCTATGATAGATGACTAAATTATAGGCAGCTATTGACACTAAAACACCAGCTCCCATCCACTTCTGATCTTAGATGTGAAGTATGGAACTGTAACAGGTAGTACAACATATTACACACTGCATGCATCATTCTTTATTCTATGATAGAACTAACAACAAAAAACATATTATTAACTGTAAGATTCTACCATTTAATGAATTTAACTTAGTTATTTAAAGAGAATTAACATGCACAAAATTTCAGACAGATGAAAGCAGCTCCAGGTTAAAAAGTACGTTTTTGACATGGCAAATTAGGAGCTAGCGCTTTGAAGAGGTTCCCTGGTGCTACTGGGAGCATCTTTGTGTGTGTGTGTGTGTGTGCATGAGCAATAGCAGAACAATGGAAACCCTGATTATTTTGGGAAGTAGAGATGTAGCTGACATCACTCAGTTGCTGCCACAAAATATACGCTACCAGCGGCAATAGAGAGCCCTCTTCAAGTCAAGCTACTTCGCAGCCTGCTTAAGTCTAAACCTATTGTCCTGCAGGAAGTACTGACTGGACAGTAAGCTGCACTGATTTGTGGGGATGGGAGTTTCCTTTGAACTTTAGTGCATGTTTCCCAGCATGTTCTTATGCCTTCCAAATCTCTCCTGTTGAGCAGGAGAGCAATGCATTTAGCAATAGTCACCTACTCTCCTGCTATAAAATGTTAATCTCCTATTGCAATGCTTACTGTGCCTAAGCTGAATAGCTACATCTCCTGCAAGAAAACAGTGTCTTTCACTCCCCTAGGACTCCCTTTTCCTTCTTGTAGTAGGAGGGTAGTGCTTCTTAAAGACCCAATTTTCCTCTATCATCCACACACACTGCTCCAGTGATTCAGTTTAAATTGCACAATGCTGGCGTGTGACTGGATGGGGGTGGTGCAGGCGCAATTAATATTTCCCTCTCATCAGTCGCTCCCCCTTGTCAGCGCTGAAAATCTCTGGGACTGCTCTTCCTACTGTTCCCATTCAGATGAATAGGAAGAGAAGAATTCCAAAATTCAGGCATGGCGCAAGTCTGAATTCTAATAGTAAGCCGCCAAGTGCTTCAAACTTTGCATTTTAAGATTCTGCATATTGTGTGAGCAGCAGGGGAAGAGTTATACATATGGAACCGGTGTGAGATCATGACCAGTGCAACCTTGAGCCTGGACACCCTGGTTCAAACTTCGCCACTGGCCACCACCACCACTTACCTTCTCAGTCACTTGACCGCCCTATGCTGACACAAGGGTCCAATGAAGTAAAGGATTGCTCCCATTTTGTGTTCCTGGGGAAAATGCTTAGTACATAGGTATTAGACTGCAAGTCTTCTAATGCAAGGACCTTACGACTTATCTTGAACACGTTTTTGTATTAGTATTATAAAATAAGAGAAACACCATGTGAGAGTGTTAATTTACAGCATCAGCAGCATTCAAAGGGAGGAAGAAAACACCCACAGCAGTTTAGCTTCTGCACTGGACAGGAATGAAATGTAGAAAAGAAATAAAAATGGGAAACCTCAGTAGTCCCCAAATATTTTTTTAGACTAAAAGTTGTCATCTCTATTCCTTCTTTTCTCATTAATAAGGTAAAACCAACAAAGCAATTACCTAGAGTTGATAATTTTAGGGTCACATATTTCAATATAGAAGCTTTTGGGATTACTGAGGTTCCTTCCTCACATAACCTTCTTTCACATTTTCAATCAGATTTTTACTTCATTACTGAGATTTTGATATTCAAAGGTTTTTGGGGTTTTTTATGCCCATCTTACTTAAAAACATCCACTTTTATGAAAAGAACAGCAAAGTTGGCCCTTATCAGAATCTCACAGATGCATGGAAATATATGAAGCATGAACAACTGATGAATAGCCAAAGAGAAAGACAGTTGGGAAAACAGGGGCTAAGGCATGAATAAAAATTGCACACCTTCTCCCAATTCCTTCTCATAAAGTGTGAAAATATAAAAAAAATAAAATATATCATACGTAAAAAGAAAGAAGACCTAGTAAAAAGACCAAAAGAAAACAAACAATAGAACCTAGAAAGAAATCCACTGCTGTTTTGAGGAGTTTTTAGTACTGCTGGTTTAAATTTAAATTTAATTTAATTTGAGAGTTATAGCGTGCTTTTCTGGGGGTCAAAACCTCTCTCAAGGCAGATATAAAGATTAGGAGATTACATAGGACCATCTCACAGTTACATGTTACAATTAAGGAGCAAGGATACAAACATATAGTCAATGATCAATGTGAAAGAGGTGTTAGAACATTCAGCTGAATTAATTATCTGATTTGTGAAATGCACCTTCCTTCTCTTCCTCATACATACAAAAATATTAAAATTTACAAAGCATAAGCAATTGAAACATTACTTTGTTTCTGCAGATGGGTGCTAATAAAATAAAATGGACAATTCTAATCTGTGATCACTTGTGTCTATGGTTAGTAACAGCTCCTGAGTTGCTCATAAGTTTTATGGGTGGATATCTGCCTAGTCACCTCAATTATATCCTTTTTTTTTCTGCCGCAGTGAACAAGCAGACAGCGCAGGTGATTCAAGCTGCATTCAAGCATGCGACATACCCAGACATCAATGGAGAACGAGCAGTGAAAGTCCTTGGCAAAGTGACCTATGGTCTAAACAAGTAAATGCCATTTTTCTGTGTGCTGTCCTGTTAAATTGAGATGGTGGGGCAGAGCACAACCTAACCTTAATTTCACACTTCCATAGAAACATAGAAATGACGGCAGAAGAAGACCAAACGGCCCATCCAGTCTGCCCAGCAAGCTTCACACATTTTTTCTCTCATACTTATCTGTTTCTCTTAGCTCTTGGTTCTATTTACCTTCCACCCCCACCATTGAAATATCTAGCTTGATTAGTTAGGGGTAGTAGGGGTAGTAACCGCCGCAATAAGCAAGCTACACCCATGCTTATTTGTTTTACCCAGACTATGTTATACAGTCCTTATTGGTTGTTTTTCTTCTCCCCTGCTGTTGAAGCAGGGAGCTATGCTGGAAATGCATGATGTATCAGTCTTCTCCCATGCCGTTGAAGCAGAGAGCCATGCTGGATATGCATCGAAAGTGAAGTATCAGACACATTTGGTTTGGGGTAGTAACCGCCGTAACAAGCCAGCTACTCCCCGCTTTGTGAGTGCGAACCCTTTTTTCTTCTCCCCTGTCGTTGAAGCATAGAACTATGCTGTATATGCATTGAAGGTGAAGTATCAGGCTTATTTGGTTTGGGGTAGTAACCGCCGTAACAAGCCAGCTACTCCCCTCTTTGTGAGTGTAAATCCATTTTTCCACATTTCCTCTTGCTGTTGAAGCTTAGAGCGATGTTGGAGTCACAGTAAGCATGTGTATGTTTATTGAATAAGGGTATTGTCTCCAGGCAGTAGCTGTCATTCTGGTGAGTCACCCACTCTTCATTGGCGGCCTCTTGACTTTATGGATCCACAGTGTTTATCATTGGTGGCCTCTTGACTTTATGGATCCACAGTGTTTATCCCACGCCCCTTTGAAGTCCTTCACAGTTCTGGTCTTCACCACATCCTCCGGAAGGGCATTCCAGGCGTCCACCACCCTCTCCATGAAGAAATACTTTCTGACATTGGTTCTGAATCTTCCTCCCTGGAGCTTCAAATCGTGACCCCTGGTTCTGGTTCCATTCATAATTATTTCTTTAAAACAAAAGTATTTATTTATTTTTATTTATTTATTTAAAATCTTTTCTATACCATCGCTAAGTTATATACCATCGCAACAGTTTACATTTAGGCACAAATTAATGTAGGTAAAAGTGTACTGTAGAACATTCTAAAAGGTGCCATCAAAGGTTCGGTTACAATAAATCATTCAAGATAATTAGTTGTTTAGTGAAGTGGGTCATGACCTAATGTACCGATAAGGTATTGTTTACGGCTAAAATTCATTAATCAAGTGTTATAATTATGTTTATAGTGATGTAGAGTTCATTGACCACTCTACTGCACATTTCTAAGTGCTGTGTGTCGGTGCTCTTCTGCGTATTCCTGAGTATTTTCTAATCTCCCGTCTCTTTATAAAATGCCTGTTTAAAAAGCCATGTCTTCAAACGTTTCTTAAATGTTTTGAGATCTCTCTGCAATCTGATCTCCCGAGGCATTGCGTTCCAAAGTGTGGGGCCTGCTAATGATAAGGCCCTTTCTCTTATTTGGGTTAGTCTTGCCGTTTTTACTGAAGGAATGGTTAAGAGTGCTTGATTTGCCGAACGAAGGTTTCGTACCTGTTTAACCATTTTAAGAAACTATAAAATATATGATAAATTCAGAGAGGTAACTTTTTAAATGAGTTAAAGTTTGTTTTGTCTGCATCAGTTAAAAAGTGAATTCATGTTGCATAGTTAAATAAACGTGAAAGGTTAAAATGTAATATGGCCTTAGCTTATGTGGAATTAAACAATACTTTTGTCACAATACTAATGAGATGTGAGGACATCATATAATGAATATGCATGGGCAGAGGCTAAAATTTAGTTTTGGTTAGTTTATCTGTTTCATAGGTTGAGGTCATTCATGTGCTTTATTTCAAATTAATAAAAAATCATTAGTTTTATTTGTTCATTCATTAAGTCAATGAGGAAAGCAGTGCAGTCTATTTGGGGCTGCCAAATTGGGGTTGTTTAATAATTTCTAATGAAACTGGGAGGTGAACATCATCAGAAGGGTGAAGGCATGCCAACGCATTGAGGCTGTCAACAAGGCACCAAAAGTGGCATAAAGATCCCAAGGATCCGCAGTGTGGCAAAATGGTATCGGTAGTGGCACTTCTCCAAGGCACTGTGAGAGGAGCAAAGCAGTAGCAAGAGAGATCAGAACATTCCAAAGCTCCAAAATTTGGGCAGAGAGCACCAACAACAGTGGCATGAATCCCACAGAGCTGCACAAAATGGTCAATGTGTGGAATGAACAGCTGAAGGAACCATGAAGGAGGAACAAATCACCAAAAGAGGCAGAAAAACTTTCAAGGCAGTGATAGTGTCAAAGCAACATAGAATAACATAAAAACCCCAATGTCTGGCTTTTACAGGTTTGGGGTCGGTCTTCCCTTTACCTGAATATCTTCTGATTTTCAGCCTGTCAGTATCATCTGCCGTCTCCACCTTCTCATTGGAGGCTAAAATGCTGCTGACTAGAGGCACCAAATGCTTCTCAACCACTAGCTGTTTAATATCCTATGATTCAGGAAATCCAGGACATGATTCTTCCGAATCAGTTTTTGTAAATGCTTCTCCAATTACCTGAGAAGCAGTAATAATGGAGGCACACAGTCTTGGTTTTAGGTGCTGTACATATGCTGCCTCTGCTTCTGCCTTTTACCATGGTACAATCCATCAAAGGCTAAATAATGGAATGAACCAATAGTCATAAGAACAATAGTGAATGGAGTTTGAAGAAAAAGTCTAAGAGAACATGAAACATTAAAAGATAACTGGATATGGCCTGTGTAAAGCCTTGGATTAACAGGGCAAGACCAAGAAATGACAAATACCATAGAGGAAGGGGATTTGGAAAGAACTTTGAAGATAATCTGAGCAGAGGAAGAATCACCCTAAGGTTCTAAGAGAGGTTTGGAGTGGCAGCAGAAGCACTAGCACATGCAATTAAATCAGAAATAGTAGGAGAAGAGAAACACAGCAAGAGAAATGGTAGCAAGGCCTCCAAGATGTACTATGAGGGTTGAGGCAGGAGGAAGAATATAATCAAAAGCCCAAGGCATTAAGAGAGGCAAAGTAGTACTAGGAGTGGCATGAAAGGCCAGAGGTTCCATGAGTGGTGCAGTGAGTATGAAAAGCATCAGATTTCCAGGGCAAGACCAAGAGGTCCATAGGCAAGGGGAAAGAAACTTGGAAAGAGCCTCAAAGACAGCTGGAGCAGAGGAGGAAGCACCCTAAAACACCAAGAATGACTTGGATCAGGAGCAGAGCATTGCAGCAAGAAAAGTGGCAAGCCTCAAGATGTATTACAAGGGCTTAAACAGAAGGACGAATGGCATCAAAAGCCCAAAGCTATGTCTATGCAATGCACTGCAGTTGTACATTACAGTACTACACTCAGTAACTCTTATCGTGTGTGCAAAAATGTCTCACACACTGAGGGGTAGATTTTAAAAAACTGCGCCCGCGCGTACTTTTGTTCGCCGTGACCAGCGCAAACAAAAGTACGCCGGATTTTAATAGATACATGCATAGCCGCATGTATCTTTTAAAATCTGGGGTCGGCGCACGCAAGGCTGTGCAAAATCAGCAGCCTGCGCGCGCCGAGCCTCGCAACCTGCCTCCGTTCCCTCCACCCCCACTGCACCTTCCCCTCCCTTCCCCTACCTAACCCACCCCCCCAGTCCTATTTAAACTCCCCCCTACCTTTGTTGGTAAAGTTATGCCTGCCTGAGGCAGCGTGTCATCCGGGGCAGGGCCCACGGATGACACGCTGCCATGACACGCCCCCCCCGAAACACCCCCGACACGCTCCCCCAGGAAAGCCCCGGGACTTACGTGCATCTCGGGGCTTGCGTGCACTGCCGAGCCTATTCAACATAGGCTCGGCGTGCGCAGGGGGAGCTTGAGGCAGGTTTTCGGGGGGGGGGGGGGGGGGTACGCGCGTAACCCTTTGAAAATCTGCCCCTATGTGGGGAATCACAAACAGCATTAAAAAAAAAAAAACCCAAGGCATAGAGTACTGCGAATCGCAAAAGCACAAATGCATCAAAGCACTTAAGGTATAGAGAATAGGGAATCGCAAGCAGCACAAAGACGCCTCTATGACAAAATATCCTGCCCAGACCTGGGTGTTAATTTTCTTTCATTAAAGAAATGAGTAGAAAGCTGTGTGACTCCAGCACACCTCACTGCATTGCAGGGTAATACTTAAGCTCATTTACATGGATAAGCATACATATGTGCTAATTTTAGGACAGGTTTTAACACCTGTTCTGCACTAAATCCCCCATTACATATGGGGATATTTTAGCATAGAAAAATCTAGGGGAGAGAGCACTGAAAGCTTCCTGAGAGGCATTTCCTTTGAGCTGGGGCTTGTGCAATCAACATCTTGTCTGGCTGGGAGAGGGAGTGTCCTACCTCTAACTTCATATTCCTGGGACTACAAAGCACGCCGTGCAGTGGTGCGCCAGTGCGCCAAAGGGGCACGCCCCTTCTTACGTTTTTTGCTTGCAGGAAAGCTTTCAACGTAAGTTTGTTTGATACCTTTCCAAATGGGTAAGAAGAGGAAAGGATTAGTTAGGACCTTCCCTTCTAGTTCTTCTGTAGTTCCTTCCACTTTGCAACCTACTTTGGAGGTTTTCCAATTTACAAGCCAGGGAAACTCAGGCAATGAACTTGAACCTGATGGTTCTGTTTCTTTGGAGGGGTTGACCTCCTTAATACCTGATGGACCTTTTCCCCCCAGGGTAAGGAGCTCATCTCAGTTGGGTGAGCCGGACACTGCACCAGGAATGGAATCTACTGCTTCAGTGGCCCTAGGAGGGGCTCCCCTTCAGAACTGATTGAGCTACTCAACTCCTTCCAGCTATCTTAATAAACCAGCCTCGATAATGCTGGACTCTCTATGGGTAGCTATCACTAAGTTGGAAACCACCTTATCGTCCAGAATTGATTCAATGCTGAATTCGGTTGGAACTATGTCTGTTGTCCTGAGTGATCAAGCTCAGAAGATTTCAGATCATGCTGGGAAATTGACTGTTGGAAAACAAGATTTCTTTAATCACTGAGTTTAATGAGAGATAATCTTATTTTGTTAAGAAGGCTTGAAAATCTTGGTAATTATGCTAAGAAATGTAACTTGAGGATTTTAAATTTTCCTAGATGTTCAATTGTGTCTCCTGTGGAGATGCTGGGAAGATTTTTTTCAAGATCTTCTTGGCCTCTCTAAGGAGCATATTCCTGTTATTGTTAAAGCCTATTATTTATTTCCATCTAGAAAGGATACAGGAGGAACTCAAGTGGAAGAATCTCTTGACCTTACAAGAGATTTAGAAAATTCTGATTTCGTAATTAGAGATAGAGCAACTCTTCTGGTTGAGTTCCTAAAATAATCTGATAAACAGCTAATTTTGAAACTCTTTTTCAATTTAAAAGAATGTTTCTTTCATGGATATAAAATTTTTATGTTCCCTGATGTAACAAGGGATACTCAACAACGTCATAAACTGTTTTGGGCTAGGAAACAAAAGATTCTAGAAATTTGTGGATTCTTTCAATTAAAATTTCCCTGCAAATGTTTCTTAAACATCAGGGTTATAGATATATTTTCTATGAAGTTACTCAGTTAGATAGTTTTTTGGCTAATAAGGAGGTTGTTAATCTCACTAGTGGTAATGCATGATGAGGATTATTCTGGTCCTAATGAATGATTGGCTTATTCTTTTTAAGTTTTTTTTTCTTCTTTTTTGATCTCTCCCCGATGTGGACTATTCCGTTCTTTGGTCTTACTGTTAATTGAGTGTTTTTATGTTTCCTGTTGACTTTTTTCTGTAACCAAGTTTTCTTGGAAAATGTGTTCAAAATTCAATAAAGAAATAATTATATAGCATAGAAAAATCCATGCTAAATTATGGGTAAAAATCCATGCTAGGGTAAAATGCATGCTAAATGATGGGTTAAAATCCATGCTAGAGTTAATGCAGTTTATTACATCAGCCCCCTTTGTATTTTGGGTAAGTCACGTCACCCTCCATTGAGACTTAACTCCTTCACATTCTAAAAAACACTTAGCTGTAAGCTAATATTATCAGGAGTTTAAAAAGTGAGCTAACCCAATAATGTGCACACCAAAATATGGGGTACATTTTAAAAAACAGCGCACGTGCGTACGTTTGTTTGCGCCTGGTACGCTGGATTTTATAAGATATGCACATTTGTGCAACTTGCTTGCGCCGAGCCCTGCGCACGCTGCCTGTTCCCTCCGAGGCCGCTCCGAAATCGAAGCGGTCTCAGAGGGAACTTTCCTTCTACCCCCCTGCACCTTCCCCTCCCTTCCCCTACCTAACCCACCCCCCCAGCCCTATCTAAACCCCCCCCTACCTTTATCGCACAAATTACGCCTGCTCGAAGCCTCGAACATCGCACCGCCCCCCAACACGCCCCCGACACGCCCCCCCCCTAGCAAAGCCCCGGGACTTACGCGCGTCCCGGGGCTTGCGCGCACCACCGAGCCTATGCAAAATAGGTTCGGCACGCACAAGGTTTTTTTTTAAGGGTTACGTGCTTAACTTAAGTGCGTAACCCTTTTAAAATTTGGCCCATCGTGCGTAAATGCTTAGCAGATGTAAAAGCAGTGTTTGCCACATAAGCCATGTTTTCTGCACATAAATCCTGTTTTCTGCATAAAAATTTATACACAATTTATGTGCAGAAAACATGATTTGTACACAAACTGAGTTATGTGCACATAAATCCCAAATACATGACTCTTGCACCACGAGCTCCAGGTTTGCCCCATAGACTAAAGCTAGCCACAGGAACACTCCACCTCTGAACAGAAGTTAAATTTTGAGTATAAAAAAAACATGGGGGTAATAACTAATGTGGTCATTACCATAGGATTTGCATGAAGGAGCACTAATTTGTGCACACATTTTTAGTGCACAAAACTCTTTGTTAAATCGGGAGAAAAATTCTGTGCACAAAAACATGCACATAACCATTTGCTAGTATGTGCATACAGCCCAACTCACCTTATTATATTGAGCCCTTAGATTGTAAGCCCTCTGAGGATGGGGAAATACCTACTGTACCTGAATGTAGGTTGCCTTGAGTTATGACTAAAAAGGTTTGAGCTAAATAAAATAAATGCAACTATGAAACTCATACTTCTCTTTTCTCTTTTAGTATTCAGATCAATGACTTGACAATAGAAAACAGTGAAGTAGATTTAAAGGAAGACCATGCTGTCAATATTATGATTCAAAATGTGAGTGCATCCTTCAAAGGTATTCTTCACTATGGCTATGGCGGATGGTTGTAAGTACTGAATCTCAATTTATAATTTCATGGCAAAGTATGTGTATTAAGCAGTGTTATCCAAGGAGGTAGACAGCTCTGAGACTGTAGTGACTGAGTAGCAATCTCCTGGTCTCTAAGGCAGGTATTGTAAAATTATGCTTTTTTTTTTTTATTTCTACCAAAAGGACAGACTTGTTTGTTTGGCTTGGTAGCTTCCATCTACTTCTTTAACGTTTCAGCTCAGTAGAAATGTGTTCAAATTAGAGCACAAAAGTTATCATCTATGGCTAGCTGTGGTTTCTCCCCCATTTTTACTGCTGCACTATCTTTCCTCTAGAACTAGTGTAGCCACCTTTCATCCAGTACCGGGGTAGATAGGGTGCAAGCCCCTATGATTTTATTTTTTTATTTATTTAAAAATATGTCTTGACCATCTTCCCAGTGCTAAAGGTTGGCCAAAGCAGTGTACAAAATTCTTAGTGACCTTCATTTTCAGTTTATTTTATTTTCCTCAGGAATTTATCAGTATCCAATACAAAAAGAAAACATATATAGGGGTAGATTTTAAAAGAAGGGCGCGCGCGCACACATGGATGCACCAATTTTATAACAAGCGCACACTAGCGCGTGCTTGTTAAAAAATCCGGGGGCCGCATGCATGTGCATGCGGCATGCGCAGCGGGGGGACTTATGCAATTTCTATGCAGCAACACATCCCAGCCTTCCCCAGTTCCCTCCCAGACTGGAACAGAACTTGCCTACCCCCCTACCTAACTTCCCTTCCCTTCCCTTTCCCCTCTCCTCTCCTCCCCACCCCCTAAACCCTACCTATTCCTTTTTTTAGTTTTGTTTCAGTAATTTCTTCAGGTTGCTGTCCCGGCCCGCCCCAGGGCCCGCCCCTTGCAGGAAGGCTGGCACTTGTGCGCGTACCGGCCTTTACGCGCATGGCCAGGCCTTATTGAAAATTGGCTCGGGGCGCACAAGGCACGGGCACGCATGTAAAGGCTGGAATTTACAAGCGTGGCTGAATAAAAACCTACCCAATATTTACCAGGAAAAATGATGAATCATTTTTTCCAAAGATTTCTCCCATTTCATTCTTATTGTAATAAACACTGATAAATTCCTGGGAAAAATAAAATAAAATTTAAAATGAAGGTCCCTAAATATTATATAAAAAATGCAATCATACAACATGCAAATAGAACAGCAAAACAATCATAAAACAATTCAAATAAAATTTGAAAGGAAAAGAACAGAAATAACATCAATAAGATAAAAATAAAAAAATAACAAAAATCAACACACATCAAGTAGACTGACAGGTATGGAAAGAGTACTTCCAGAAACCATCAATTGAAACATAAGAAAAACAATACTTTTCAAAGACCAACACCACCACTCAATCATGGGAAGAGCCAAGCCTTTAGCCCTTTGTGGAAGGTCAAGAAATTCTCTTCCAGCCAAATCTGCACAGGAAGTTTATTCCATAGGGTGTGTGTGTGTGGGGAGGGGGTGGGGGGGGGGGGTCCTATTTAAAAAGTATCTAGCTTCAAGCCTGACTTTCCTCATCAATCTAATTGGACTTTCCAACAGTGCTTCCAGGCTAGACTGCAACTCATGCTGGAGGCAATACAATGTCAATTTCTTATTTTTTTGTAATTTAATGTTTATTAACATGTTATTATTAAAACATCCAACATCTTTAAATGCTCATATAGAAAACATAATATCCAAATTATAAAATCGCTCATATAATACAGCAGAAAATCTTCGACGGATACATAATATGCTTTAGCCGAGATGTTAATTATAATACTATTGTTTTATGTTACAAAATGTTTCCATGTATGAAGTTGTTCAATTGTAAACCGGAGTGAAGGCTTCCCGCTATACTTCGGTATAAAAAAGATCATAAATAAATAAATAAATAATACAGACAAAAACAAACTCTAGTAGTTACTTCCTTTCATTTTTTGTCACCCCCCTTCCCTTTCCTTGTCCACCCATTAATCCCATTTTTCCCTAACCCCCATCCAGTAAACCCTTCCCTATACCCAACCACCTAATTCCTCCAAAAATTAGTATGTGTGTGTACCTCATTCCCATGAAAGCTTTAGATTACGCCATTTTAAACTAACCCCTATGTTCCTTCCAGGCAATATAAAGTGCCCAAAATTTTTCAAATTTTTGAAGCGTGACATGTAATATTATTTTATTTATTTTATTTTAATTCTTTTATATACTGGAATTCCTGTATGCAATACAAATCAATCCGGTTTACAAGTAACAAAAAGGTTGCCCTGGTCTGGGAGGTTAGACCTGGGTTTTTTTACGTAGAACATTGAACAATAACAATCAACCATTGAACATTATTACAAGGAACATTGAAAGTAACAATAATATTTAACAAATTTAACAAATAACCTTATTCGTGTATTGAATAGTATGTGTGTGGTCACCTTTTTACAAGGAACTTTAGTAGCGACTATGGTCTGCAGTAAACGGTTATATAAAGGTGAATAATGACTGTTAAATAGACATGCTAATAGACTGTTAAATAGACATGCTAATAAGCAAGTACGGTATGAAATTAATATAGCAGAGAGCTTCCCCTTAGTAAACCCTCTAGTCAACTGCACGTGCACATTCACTTTTAATGGGACTACCTCCTTGCGCCACCTTGCTGCTAATTAACACGGATTTCATCATGAAGGTGCCGGCTCACGAAAAAAATTCCTAAAGAGTAACTAAAAATATTAGAATAAAATAGGAAACTCTCCGGTGCGTTGAAAGGCAACTCCTCCCGAGGTCCCTGAAGCAGGCAGACAACTGCCGAAACACGGCTGCTGTCGGGCAGGCGACCCCGACCGGATAGAAGCAATAAGAACTCTGCAAGATAACAAAAGAAAAGAGCTGATAAGTATCTAGAAAAAACAGCGGAGTGGCTCATATATGGTCGGGTTCATCGCCGGGGAGAGAGCATTATTATTAAGCATAGATAAAAAATAAAAAAAGCACAAAACATTAATAAAGAATTTTGAAGAATAAACATGGGGGCTGCGGATTGAGACAACCAAACACGGGTTATCTCATATGTGGCCACCACACATTACCACAAATTAAGGAGTTCCCTTAATGATTGATTGTTATTGACTTATAGTATATAGGGAACGAGGTTTTGTTTTTGCTAATTAACACCTGGCAGCAATAATAATATGCAATATCAAACTTCTCATTTTCTCATTTAATTCATCGACTTCCATGCTTATCAATAGCAATTTAGGGTTTTTCCAACTTTACATCCTGTGATCTCACATATTAGGGCTAAGATCATATTCTAGTATGTCCTCACTTTAGGACAGTCCCATCATAGATGGAAGAAATCCCCCTTCCCTCCACAGCCCCGCCAACAGAGATCCTGCACTGAAGGAAATATTTTGTTTAATTTAGCTGGAGTCAGATACCACCTATAGAGGATCTTGTATCTATTTTCCACAATATTTGAGGAGACTGAACTCCTCTTCATAAGCTGAAAACACAAATCCCATGCTTTCTCTTCCAAAACCAACCCTAAATCCTTTTCCCAGGCCAACACATGTCTTGGTTTATATCACAATTCCACCACCAGCAGACCATAAATTTTCTCAACTGCCTTTGAAATCCCATCCGCCTTATTGCCGTATGTCTCTAATAGCGACTTATTCTGTTGTAAGGCCTCAACCACTCCTCTAGAATGGATAAACGATACTGCTTGCATGTAAGTAAACTTATCTCTTTCCACTAATGCATATCTATGTCCTAATTCCTCAAACAAGAGTACCCCTTTTTCCATCCCAAATTTGCCCTAGTCTTTCCAGTCCCATGCCTATCCATCTTGCTGCCACTCCTTTAGCATTATCTGGCGGAACATCTTTATTATAAAGAAAAAGGATTCTGTGCCAATAATGTTTGTCCCCCACCAGCTGTTTCCTAAATTTAACCCATAGTGCCAATGTCACCTTTGTGCAAGGCTATGCTCCCTCAAGACCCTTTGCCAAGTCACCCTGTATCTACACTAGCTTAACTAGAGGTAACCCTGGCCATATCCCATTCCAGAATTGTCCAGAGCTTTTGTTTCAACACACACTGCCATTCCAGCATTGCTTGCTATTGAGCTGCAACACAGTAGTAACCCAGCCTAGGCACCCCTAATCCCCCCACATTTTGGCTAATATAAGACCTTTCTAACCACCCGAGGTGGCCTTTTTATCCAAATAAATCAAAAGACTTTCCTCTCCCAATCTCTAAGCATCTCATCAGCGATATGTATTAGAAGAGTCTGAAAAGCATAACAAAATCTAGGTAATGCATTCATTTTAATAGTATGTATTCTTCCCAGTCAAGATAAATGTAATCTCTCCCACCTCTCTAGATCTATGTCTAATGCTACTGGTCTATAGTTGATATCAAATAAATTGTCCATATTCAAATGTAATCACACTCCAAGGTATTTTACACTTTCCCCGCAACTCTTCTAGTAAGATTTTCAGAGATGACTCTGGTTCTGTGAGCATAAATACAGATCATTGGCAAACAGTGTCATTTTATAAGAATTCTCCTCTACTAATACCCTGTTTCTAAGAGGGTGTGACTTAATTTTTGCAGCCAGTGTTTCCAAAGAAAGTGCGAATAATAAAGGAGATAGCGAGCAACCCTGCCTGGTCTCTCTCCCCTCTGGAAATGGCAGAGTATCCCCCATAAACTCTAATATAGGCCTTTAGTTAATTATACAGCACTTGAACCCACTTTATAAAGTAAGTTCCCAAACCCATCTTCTGCAACATCAGAAATAAGAAAGGCCAATGCACCCTGTTGAAAGCCTTTTCCGCATCTATTGCTGGAACCTCTTGATATTTCACCTTCCACATTGTTTACAACCCTCCTCACATTGTCCATCACTATCCTATCTGGGACAAACCCTGATTGATCCCCATGTATAAATAAAGGGGCTACTTCACCCAATCTCAGAGCCAAAATCTTTGCTAAGACTTTTAGGTCTAAATTGATTAATGAGATGGGATGATTCGAAACACACAATGTTGGATCTCATCCTCCTTTTGCCAAAACCATGATATGCTCCTTGAGCCAATTCCAAATTCTCCCTTAGATAATTAAACATCTCTACTAGAGGCCTGATAATAACCTGCTTGAAGGTCTTATAAAATTTGGATGTAAATCCATTGAGACCTTGGGGCTTTCCCTGCTTTCAGGTCTGATATTACCATGGCTACTTCCTCCACTCTTATTTTTGCATTCAATAATTTGCAAACTTCCTCTGTGAGACAAGGAAGTGATGTCTCCTTAAGAAAATTTTCAGTAGTAGCCATTACAATGTTATCTGCAGAATACAGCTCTCCTCATAGAACTGAGCAAATTGATTTGATATGAGTTTACTATTGTATGTATAGCCCCCATTTCTATTTTTAATCTTCAAAATTTGGTTTTGCATAATTTTTCCCTTAAGTCTTCTAACCAGTAAATTCCCCACCTTATTACCAAATTCCAAATACTTTTGTTTAACCCTCTCCATTTGCGAGGCTATCCTTGATAGGTCTAATTTTTGTATTCCTGATGCGCATTTTCCAGCAAGACTATGGTTGATCCTTCCCAATTTTGTTTTAATTCCAACTTTGCTATCTTCTTGCATCAACTCTAATCTCACCCTTTCTTTCTCCTTCTTAAGATTCAATGCTCTGGAAACCAGCTTACCCCTAACCACTGCTTTCAGCACTCCCACACCACCACGAGGTTGACCTCTCTGTTGTCATTAACATTCAAATACTCTTGTATATCCTTCATCATGTCTTCATTCATTGTTTTATCGGATAACAAGTCTTCATTCAGCCTCCAATATCTATGCCCCCCCCCCCCCCCCGATCACTCCCTATTTTTAACTTCACCCATACTGGCCACAATGAGACCAGATGACATAAGAACAAAAGAAAATGCCATACTGGGTCAGACCAAGGGTCCATCAAGCCCAGTGGCCAATCCAGGCCATAAGAACCTGGCAAGTGCCCAAAAACTAAGTCTATTCCATGTTACCATTGCTAATGGCAGTGGCTATTCTCTAAGCGAACTTAATAGCAGGTAATGGACTTCTCCTCCAAGAACTTATCCAATCCTTTTTTAAACACAGCTATACTAACTGCACTAACCACATCCTCTGGCAACAAATTCCAGAGTTTAATTGTGCGTTGAGTAAAAAAGAACTTTCTCCGATTAGTTTTAAATGTGCCCCATGCTAACTTCATGGAGTGCCCCCTAGTCTTTCTACTATCCGAAAGAGTAAATAACCAATTCACATCTATCCGTTCTAGACCTCTCATGATTTTAAACATCTCTATCATATCCTCCCTCAGTCGTCTCTTCTCCAAGCTGAAAAGTCCTAACCTCTTTAGTCTTTCCTCATAGGGGAGTTGTTCCATTCCCCTTATCATTTTGGTAGCCCTTCTCTGTACCTTCTCCATCGCAATTATATCTTTTTTGAGATGCGGCGACCAGAACTGTACACAGTATTCAAGGTGCGGTCTCACCATGGAGCGATACAGAGGCATTATGACATTTTCCGTTTTATTCACCATTCCCTTTCTAATAATTCCCAGCATTCTGTTTGCTTTTTTGACTGCCGCTGCATACTGAACTGACAATTTCAATGTGTTATCCATTATGACGCCTAGATCTCTTTCTTGGGTTGTAGCACCTAATATGGAACCCAACATTGTGTAATTATAGCATGGGTTATTTTTCCCTATATGCATCACCTTGCACTTATCCACATTAAATTTCATCTGCCATTTGGATGCCCAATTTTCCAGTCTCACAAGGTCTTCCTGCAATTTATCACAATCTGCTTGTATTTTAACTACTTTGAACAATTTTGTGTCATCTGCAAATTTGATTACCTTACTAGTCATATATTTCTTTCCAGATCATTTATAAATATATTGAAAAGTAAGGGTCCCAATACAGATCCCTGAGGCACTCCACTGTCCACTCCCTTCCACTGAGAAAATTGTCCATTTAATCCTACTCTCTGTTTCCTGTCTTTTAGCCAGTTTGCAATCCATGAAAGGACATCACCACCTATCCCATGACTTTTTATGTTTCCTAGAAGCCTCTCATGAGGAACTTTGTCAAACGCCTTCTGAAAATCCAAGTATACTATATCTACCGGTTCACCTTTATCCACATGTTATTAACTCCTTCAAAAAAGTGAAGCAGATTTGTGAGGCAAGACTTGCCCTGGGTAAAGCCATGCTGACTTTGTTCCATTAAACCATGTCTTTCTATATGTTCTATGATTTTGATGTTTAGAACACTTTCTACTATTTTTCCTGGCACTGAAGTCAGGCTAACCAGTCTGTAGTTTCCCGGATCGCCCCTGGAGCCCTTTTTAAATATTGGGGTTACATTTGCTATCCTCCAGTCTTCAGGTACAATGGATGATTTTAATGATAAGTTACAAATTTTTACTAATAGGTCTGAAATTTCATTTTTTAGTTCCTTCAGATCTCTGGGGTGTATACCATCCGGTCCGGATGATTTACTACTCTTCAGTTTGTCAATCAGGCCTACCCTATCCCTGCACCCACTGTGTATCCGAAAAGTATTTTCTTGATCAGAAAAAAATCTATCCTGAAATAAGATGCATGGGGTTTAGCGTTGTAGGTATAATCTTTCAATATCAGATTCCACAGTTACCAAACATCTATCAAACTCCATGTATTAATCAGTTCCTTCAGTCTGGATCTCTGCACCGTTGATGCACAGATTCCACCCCCTGAGTTATCTAAAAAGGGATAGTGGGTCAGATTGAAGTCCTCCCCTATCAATAAGTAACCTTCAACCCAACTTGTAAGAGTATTGGAAAGGGAGGACACAAAATCCCTTTGAGAAACATTAGGCGCATAAACATTTACTAATGTAAATAACTCCCCTTGAATGGATACTTTTAAGATCAAAAACTTCCCCTCGGTATCGCTGATTACTGCCTTAACATCTACTATCAATTGCTATGCAGATAAAATCCGACAATTCCATACTTGTTACTCTTCATAGAGGAAGCAAAATATTGATTAGGGAATGCTCCTTACATCAATAATCTCTCATTCCTGGCTCTCAAATGTATTTCCTGGCAAAAAATAATATTCGCCTGTAGGCTTTCAGCTTCTCTCTAAAATAGCTTCCACTTTATGGGCAAGTTCAGTGCTTTTACATTCAAGGACATGATTTTTATTTGCACCATTATTCAATCCAAATCAGTGTCTTCTCCCCCGCTTCAAACCAATGTATACACACATCATCCCCTGCTCTCCACAACCTTTAGCACTCACACATTTACTATTCTTAAGCCCTTTACCCCCTTGTCTTCTATAATCTCCTTCCCTCTTCCCCTTCCCTCTCCCTTCCCCATCTCCACACCCCTCCCCCCTCCCATTCCTTCCTTACACCACAGTCTCCCATTGTGCACATCCCTCATCTTAAAGAGTGACTCCCAGCTATTCAGCAACTCCATCCCATACTCCATTTAACCCCCAGTTAAACTTCTAAGAATTCCAAACAATGCATTCACATATATGTTGCTCTTGTTTTGGTCCCCTTCCCCCCTCCCCCCTCCCCCTTCACCTAGCTCTTGCTAGGCCTAATGAACCAGAGTTAGATAAAACTCTATATCAGGCCACTCCACTAGTATAGTTACTTCAGGCCTATACACTAAAGTCTGACGATTCCCTTAGCTCCATCACACACTCACCATTCCAGATAACGAGGGGCTTCCTGGTTCTCTCTGCAGCCTTCTACCAACACCTGGTACTCTTTGCCATCTAGGTTGCTCTTCCTTCTGCTTTGAAACAGACATGCTGATGCCCTGATCTTCTCCCATAGGTACTGTCACTCCTGCCTCCCATAAGAATAATGCAGCTGCTGCTACAGTCTTCACTCTGGCTGCTTTACCCTGAATTGAGAAATACAGTCTTTTCGTTTTAGTATAGTAATCACACTTTTGAATTCTCATTGTTTTCGAATTGTGATTGGAGAAATATCCTAAAAGACCTCCATCATCTGATTTCTCCATGTAATTTACCCCATTTTTTTGGGTCCGTTGTGCCACTTTCTCTTTAACTGTAAAATTATGGAAACAGGCCACTATGTTGCGAGCTAAGTTACCACGCTGTGCACCCAGGGCTCTGTGTGCTTTCTCCAGTTTTACAAAGGCACTGTTTCTGCAGCTTCATCAGATCCCCAAATTGCTACGCATATGCTATTTACTGTCTGAAAACAATCTGCGAATTGTGCTGATTCCTGTACTCCTCAAGGTCTTCCAGCTTTTCTTCCAGCTCTACCGCCATTTTTTAAAAGCCTGCCATCGCCTCGCAGTACATATTTAAGTCTATAGCCTTCTCTTCTAGTTGGGCCTCCGACTCATCCACCCTCCAGCTCAGCAATGTCACCGCGTAGCTATGCTCCAAATTCTGCCTTGATCCCGGCCATATCCTGCCTTTTCTCAGCCAACCATTATTTATATTCGGCCCGAGTGGCAATGCTACTATCTTCCGCTCTTGTTATGGCTTCGCCAGGCTCGTGGTCTACCTCGGTGCCCATGTTTCCATTGTCCATCTCTTCTGCAATACCTACTGCTCTCATTAACTCATGGTTTGTAAAAGAGAAATGCTTCAGATCAGGTTATTTTTTCTTTTGCAACATAGCTGAGATGTTCCCCGATCTCCACATTGTACCGCCACTGACACCAAGGGGCCAAAACACGTTGATTGCAAAAGATTGCTAATCTGAGGAAGGAGCTCTGGGTCTAAGCCACCATCTACCCGTGTGATGTCACTTTTTCCCACCAGGCCAATTTCCCACTTTGAGTCCCCTTATCTTGTACCACCCAAAAAACTAAAGGCAATATCTTAAATTGTACCCATTCTATTACTGGTAGCCCATGAAGTTTATGCATCAGGAGTAGAATGGAAATTCACCTAGGTTGTCATAACACAATTATTGCTGCAAAGCTTTGGACCACTTGAAGCCTGTGCTTTAGTCTCTCTGGGAGATCAATGCACAGGCCATTCCAGTAGTTCAACCTTGAAGCCATCAGAGTGAGGATGACCAACTCGAGATTTCATGGCCAACAAGGGATGCTATTTCCAGACTGTAAGTTACTTAAAAATAGTACTTCACATTATTTTCATGATCTGAGACTGCAAGGAAAAAGAGGAATCAAACATGATCCCAAGTGTCTTCACTGAATTGATCGATGTGATATTTCCATGCTTCCACCGCAGTGTCCTGGGATCTGATGTTAAAACATTATTACTGATCTTCAACAGTTCATTTTTTGATGCTCAAAACCAATTTATTTTCCAGTGGGAAGATAATCTAGATATCAACCATGTAGATATAACCATGGAGCCCCGCTGAGAGAAAATCTCTTCCCAGTGTCTGAATAAAGATGTTATATAAATAGTACTGGAGAGAGAGATGAACCCTGAGGGATTCCTTAGAGTATTAGAGTTGATGGAGAGACACATTCCTTGCTACAGACTGAAACCTCAAGGCCTGACAAAAATCATGATAGCTGTTTCTATGCCTGACCCCTAATCCCCAATGAATATCAACACTGGAGACGTTTTTCATGATTGATAAATCAAAGGCTGCCTTCATGTATAAAAGCAACAGAATAACCTGTTTTCCCTCACTCACACTTATTAGTAACTCATCCTGAACTGAAATCTTTCAAGTAATTTAGACAAAAAAGGGATACTAGCCACCTGTCTAAAATTAGCATACTCCGACACATCTAAGCTTGTTTTTTTAAGTATAGGGGACAGTACAGTATGCTTCAAACTCAGAGAGACCATACTGCCTTCCAAAGATTTAGTCACCATTTTCCTTAGTAATTCAGGAAATATATTCAAGCTATTTTTCAACAGCTCATCCAGGCATGGATTGTACAGGAGAAAAGAATGGCTCTTGTTTTTCAAAAGTACTTTGCACATATCAGACAGTGACAAGCGATAAAATTCCTCCAACCACAGCCCATATGTAATAACCCCATCTCCCTATAGCTTCAAAGGATCATTACACCCCTTTCCCAGTAGGTGCTGTGCCTCTGGAATTTTTTTAAAGGGGTGATACCTTCTCAGCATAAAACCAAATACAATTATCACGACCAGGGGCAAGCCAAATCATTCTTATATCCTGTAACCAAAAGTCTGTATACTATAGAGAACATTTTGTTTCCAGCCGCTTCAACTTTAGATATAAAATAGGACTTTTTTTGGCTTTGACAGCAGCCTCATAATATAGATTAACCCTTCTACACCCTGTTTGTTTATTACATTGATTAGATACCTTAGCTCAGCCTCTTTCCAGTCTTCTCAACTCCCTCTAACTTTCACAATGTCTCTGAAAACCAAGGACAGACCTGAGGAAGACAGATTATTCACTTCCATGGTGCATTACATCTATGATAGACTGAATATCTGTCTTCCAAGTATCTACTATGCAATCAATGGGAAGAATCCAATCTAAATGCAGCTAACGTGTAATACCTGTAATTCAAAATGGATCGTATCGATTTTACCCCACATCATTCTTCCTAACCCTCCTCTACCCGAAACCTTAGAGAGGTCTGTATAAAATGAGGAATAAAAGATAAGAGGTAAATGGTCAGACCAAGGACCTCCCTGAGTGCCTCTAAATCTCAAAGCACAGTTTTTCATCATTAGATCTTTGCCAACCAATAAATCAAGTGTGTGGCCTGTCCTTTGTGTTAGAACAGTGACAAACTGAGTAAAATCATTATCACTCAGGGAGCTCAAAAAAGTATTGAGCCAATTTGTACTCCTAGTTATCAGCATGCAAGAGGGTTGTGGTAAGGTTGAACTGGTTCCTTATCTATTTATTTGATTTACATTCTGCTTTTCAGGCACTTCAAAGCAGATTATGTTCACATACTGTGTAGGTATTTCCCTAGTCCCACAGGATTTACAGTCTAAGGGGGCCTATTTACTAAAGTTTTCTCTCCTTTTGTGTCTGGGAAAATGCAAAAGCCCGGTGTGCATCAATATCGGGAGATACACAAGGTGGGCCCGCGCGTGGCCACCGAATTTTAAAAGTTGTCCAGATGCACACACATCTCAAAAGTTTTCAAAAAGGGGCGTGGACATAGGCATTTTGGGGAGTGGCCAAGAGATTTATTTATTTATTTATTTAGTACTTTTTTATACCGACATTCATGATATAGATCATATCATAAGAACATAAGAAAATGCCATACTGGGTCAGACCAGCATCCTGCTTCCAACAGTGGCCAATCCAGGCCACAAGAACCTGGCAAGTACCCAAAAACTAAGTCTATTCCATGTTACCATTGCTAATGGCAGTGGCTATTCTCTAGGTGAACTTCTCCTCCAAGAACTTATCCAATCCTTTTTTAAACACAGCTATACTAACTGCACTAACCACATCCTCTGGCAACAAATTCCAGAGTTTAATTGTGCGTTGAGTAAAAAAGAACTTTCTCCAATTAGTTTTAAATGTGCCCCATGCTAATCATATCGGTTTACAAGGAACATAGAAGAAGAGGCAAAAGTTACAATAAAACAAGGGTAATGGAACTCGGAAGATGAAGAAGAAGAGATGTGTACATAATACTTATGTGCCTGGGCGCGTGCCCAGATTCCCTGCCACATAAGTTTACTTCTGCTAGGGCTGAGGTGTAAGTTTACAAAAATACAAAACTAGCCATACCTGAGGGGTTTTAAGGGTCTGGGGTAACTGGGGGGAGTGTAAACTATTCAACCAGGGGGGTTTGGAAGACCTAGCTGGTAACCGGAGGAACTGGTTGACGAACCGGTGAAACTGGCAATGGTGTGGACAGTTTTTCAAATTCCCCAACTTACGTGGTAGAAGGGGGATTTATGTGCACAGGCATGTGCCCACTTAAAATTGGACGCAAATGTGTGCGTGATCAGGTTATTTTATAACATGAATACATATACGCACACAAGTTATAAAATAGCCGAATATCTGGGTGCGTGCTGACACACATGGCCAAATTGCATCTGCTCACTGGTTTGAAAGGTACTGTCTTATAAAATCAGGCCCTAAGGGCCTCGTTTACTAAGGCTTTTCTCCCATTTTGTGTCTGTGGGAAAACTGCTTAGTAAACCCTATCGCACGCGAAATGCAACTTTTCGCGTGCGATACCTAGATCGGGGAGAAGTTGGGGCGGACGCCATGGAAACTTCGCTGACGGCGAAAAGGTAAGGCCCCTTATCGCCGCCAGTAGCGCGCCCAATAGCGCCACCTTTTACGATGGCGCTATTGGGTGCGAAAGCCGGCAGCGATAACACCGCGGTGGTGCGATCGCTGCCGGCTTTCGCAGGTCCCCGCTTCCCCCCCCCCCCCCCACCCCCCATTATCGCCAGGATTCGCAAAACGTTGCGGTGAAAGAAAATCCAGGCCTAAGTTTGTACCTGAGACAATGGAGTGTGCAGTGACTTGCCCAGGGTCACAAGGAGTGGCAACAGGATTTCAGCCCTGGCTTCCCTTGATGGTAAAGGCTGATTGAAGTTCCCCCGGACCTGCATTTATTGAGGTTGTTACAATAATGCCAGTAAATCAATGGAACAGATGTTTACAAAAGTCAAATGAGTCATATACAGCTGAGACTCCTATTCCTTGGCACAGATAAATATGTACAGTCTACTTCTTCCTTTTAAAATGAGCAAGACAAAGTCAAAATTCTACTTCCAATTTAATTTTGGGTCAAATCCCTGATTCTTAGGTTAAACGTCCTTATATTCTTTGCTGATAGTATTATTATGCTCTCATTTCAACAGTGCTGCTTGTTTGGGGTGACAACAAAAGCATCTACCTCTGGCCAGTCCATAAGTGTATTACTTTCATATCACTAAATCAGGATACTAGGGTTATCACTTTTTCTTCACCACAGTATAATCAAGGGTACTTCAATGTTTCCATAGTCAATATTACTTTTACTCACTGTTCCCATGTCCCGGTTTTTGTATTCCAAATTGGCTAGTTTTAATGGTATTTAGATAATTTTTCCTCTGATTAATTTTCTTTGTATAGCCGAGAGGACGTTTTCCTGTTACAATGTTTATGCCTGTAATAATCTAAAATTTCCATAAATAAAAAATTTTTAAATGTGCAGTTTCTGAGAAATGCAATTTTCATATCCTATGGAAATTACCCAAGTGTCTACCTATGAAATGAGGAACTCAAACTGTTCTAAAACTTTATTCACAGCAACCAAAATCAAAACAATTAAGGCCTCTTTTTTAGAACAATCTAGAAATAAATTTCAGTTGTACCACATCTTCAAGAAATCTTGCTCCCTCTCTTCTTGAAAGAACTTGATGTTAACTGGGTATAACAGAGCACATTTTATTTATCTTTTATGGAGGTAAGTGAAGAAAGATGCCATCTACTTCCTGCAGGTTGACACCGTTACAGAATAATCCTGGAAAAGCAGAATCTTTTTGCCCTGGTAACCTCTTTGCCCTTAGTTGTAACCTCTCTTTCAAAGGGTCACCTTCAGAGATTGCTAAGCTCTGAACAACTCAGTGCATCATCTGAAAATTGCAAGATTTGTGCTATGTGGGAGCAAGATTGACCTGTGAGGTCCAGGGGATCTCCAGAAAAAAAAAATAAGAGCACACCAGCTTATCTGTTCCAACTCCAAAGAAAACAAATTCAGCAGATAGAGACAGAAAAATAAATCAGAAAACAGTTCTGAAAATCACAGAATTCACAAAGCAAAAAATAGGTTATCACTCACAGTCTTTCCATCCTGCTTGAATCAAGTCAATCTGAAGAATATTCCCCTCAGACTGTCACCAAGGCCTCCTCTGTCTTCTTCGGACCCGAATAAAAGACAGGAAAATCCTTCTGTATTCCAATCACTTACAGGTCGATACAGTAAGGCCGCGGTAGAAACAGTGCGGCAGTGTCAGGCGCACCCTTCCTCCCCGCACGCACAGTTCTCTTCCCTAAGTCCCCGATACTCTCTTCTAATTGCATGCAAATGCATGCCGCGGCTGTGAAGCGATAGGGAAGGGTTATGCCCGCGCAACCCATTTTACTGTATAGGCGCTGAGTACAGCGCCTATACAGTAAAATGACTGTAGACTCCCTCACTATACTCCTTCCTTGTAAACTAGAGTTGGGATTTTCCTGAGTGGTCTTCACCCTTATCAGAGAGGGAACTCCTCTTTCTCCAGTGAATCCATAGTGCACAGGGTAGAGTTTCCCTTAAGCTTTGAGTTGTCTCTCCAACCTTAGCCCAGAACTCCTTCAGATTCCAGACAATGCAACTCCTCCCTGTGACTCAGAGTCATCTTATGTACTCTGTAGCTCACTGACCCACCTTTTGGGGGGATGGACCCACGGCCAGTGCTTCCATTAGGCAACCTAGGCGATCTCCTAGAGAGTACCAAAATGTAGGGGGTGGCAAAATCCTGCCAGAAAGAAGCCTACACGGGTGCTGTGCTAGAACCAAAGAGAGCATTCTGGAGCCACTGCTGCCAGAAGGAGGAAAGGCCGTGCTGGAGTTATCGCCAATAGGTAAATTGGGGGGAGGAGATGCATGACTGAAGGCTTGCGTAGAGCACCAAATTCTCTTGGATGGACCCTACTATCAATCATTTCACAATAGAATACTCCCTGAACCTCCTATTGCTGGAAAATTCTCTCTTCGAAAGACTAGCCTTACAAATACCCCTACTAAAATACAAAAAAAACTGTGAAATCACAAGAGACACTTTTTTTAATATATATATATATATATATATAATATACCATACACAATATAAGGAAAACATTCTGCAACAGAAACACAGCAGAGGACATACACTAAGGGGCGCTTCCTTGAATTCCTGCAGCTAGCACAGGAGTCTCACCTAGACTTGAAAATTATGGAAATGCTGCCACCTACTGAGTAAATAAACTCAATGCATGAAATACATTTCAAAACAATATTAGCCATCAGATTTCCCTTAGTCAAGGAAATCTGAGATTGACAATCAATGTACAAGAAAGTTACAGACCCTGCGATGATATGGACTTTCACCAAGTCCAGAACCATACTAAAACTTGTACACCCACCATCGTGTGAACTTGTACACCCAAAAACTCACATAGGCTTTACCCCAAATCATCCACTGGTTCTCACAGGAACCAGCGGGTAGAATGTTTCATTTACCATCTCTACAAAAATGCCCTCGGTGTAGAAGATGCATTATTCCCATATCACTGTAAAAACTTCTCACGTAGAGAAACCACCACTCTTTTTTGAAAAGTCTCAAGGTGGGAGAAACTACCACTCTCCATTAGTTGCATGGGTCGCTGGGCCAAAGGCTCACACTCAAATTACATGAGATCTCTGAGTTGGAGAAACGAGGAATCCTAGTGCCAGTCACCCAGGAAAGTGATGCATTTCTCACAAAAATAATCATTTTTCTTCCAGATTCAAATTCCCCCTTCAGTTCCTGGCACCAGGCTGAAAGAAAAATGAGTTAGCGAAGCGTTGCTGTCAAGGCAGCGGCTAATACCATTGGGAGCAGTATTCTTGTACTGTGGCCTCAGCAACCTTTACAATTCAGGGTTATTGAGCACGGAGATACTGCTGGGATCGGCTTGGAGGGGGTGGTGGACTCCTTACCTATGTACAGGTTTTCAATCACTGAGGGGGGGGGGGGCTGGCCCAACACTGTTTTATACAATTACAGGGAGTTTGAGTGTAGGGTGGGGGGCACGAGCCCGCTGGACTGATTTTGGCATCCAGTTGGGGAGGTGGAGTTGGGCCATTGCCATGGGACTAGACTTCTTTTTTTTTTTAAATGTGTTGCAGCTTAACTGGCTTTATTCATTTGAATATAGGAGGTTAAACCTAAAGTTATCTGGCTTCTTTTAGCCAGTTGGCTTTTAAACTAACCAGAGTTGTTCAAAAGATGTTCAGTCAGGTTTAAAGTCATCTAGCTGTTTGAGGATTTTCAGTGGGAGTTTATCCCTCTGTATATCCAGCATAATATATTTGGCTAACTTTAGCTGGATAAGTTAAGCCATTCTGTGCTCTGTGAGGTCCATATTCAAATACATTTAGAAGATGTTATCCAGCGAAATGAAAATGTGGCCACTTATCTGGCTTAGAACATAAGAACATAAGAACATGCCATACTGGGTCAGACCAAGGGTCCATCAAGCCCAGCATCCTGTTTTCAACAGTGGCCAATCCAGGCCACAAGAACCTGGCAAGTACCCAAAAACTAAGTCTATTCCATGTTACCATTGCTAATGGCAGTGGCTATTCTCTAAGTGAACTTAATAGCAGGTAATGGACTTCTCCTCCAAGAACTTATCCAATCCTTTTTTAAACACAGCTATACTAACTGCACTAACCACATCCTCTGGCAACAAATTCCAGAGTTTAATTGTGCCCCCTAGTCTTTCTACTATCTGAAAGAGTAAATAACCGATTCACATCTACCCGTTCTAGACCCCTCATGATTTTAAACACCTCTATCATATCCCCCCTCAGATGTCTCTTCTCCAAGCTGAAAAGTCCTAACCTCTTTAGTCTTTCCTCATTGGGGAGCTGTTCCATCCCCCATATCATTTTGGTAGCCCTTCTCTGTACCTTCTCCATCGCAATTATATCTTTTTTGAGATGCGGCGACCAGAATTGTACACAGTATTCAAGGTGCGGTCTCACCATGGAGCGACACAGAGGCATTATGACATTTTCCGTTTTATTCACCATTCCCTTTCTAATAATTCCCAACATTCTGTTTGCTTTTTTGACTGCCGCAGCACACTGAACCGACTATTTCAATGTGTTATCCACTATGACACCTAGATCTCTTTCTTGGGTTGTAGCACCTAATATGGAACCCAACATTGTGTAATTATAGCATGGGTTATTTTTCCCTATATGCATCACCTTGCACTTATCCACATTAAATTTCATCTGCCATTTGGATGCCCAATTTTCCAGTCTCACAAGGTCTTCCTGCAATTTATCACAATCTGCTTGTGATTTAACTACTCTGAACAATTTTGTGTCATCTGCAAATTTGATTATCTCACTCGTCGTATTTCTTTCCAGATCATTTATAAATATATTGAAAAGTAAGGGTCCCAATACAGATCCCTGAGGCACTCCACTGTCCACTCCCTTCCATTGAGAAAATTGTCCATTTAATCCTACTCTCTGTTTCCTATCTTTTAGCCAGTATGCAATCCACGAAATGACATCGCCACCTATCCCATGACTTTTTACTTTTCCTAGAAGCCTCTCAATAGGAACTTTGTCTAAAGCCTTCTGAAAATCCAAGTATACTATATCTACCGGTTCACCTTTATCCACATGTTTATTAACTCCTTCAAAAAAGTGAAGCAGATTTGTGAGGCAAGACTTGCCCTGGGTAAAGCCATGCTGACTTTGTTCCATTAAATCATGTCTTTCTATATGTTCTGTGATTTTGATGTTTAGAACACTTAAATATTTGTCCTGCTAGAATTTGGCCGGATAAGTGAAGGCCGGGCCAGAGGCATTTCAGGGAGGAGCTGAGTAAGCTGGGTAACTTATCCGGCTAACTCTGGTCATCCCACAGACCTGTCCTAAAAAGTTAGCGGAATAAACGTCCTGCTATAACTGTAAGGTAGCTGGGTGTATTCAGTGGTGTGGCTGCATTGCTGAATATAATATAGCACTAGTTAGTAGAGATGTGAATCGTTTTCCATATCGTCTTAACGATAGAAATCGTGTGGCAGGGCAAGAAAATCGTGTTAGGCACGATTTTTTAGTTAAAAAATCGTTAAAAATCGTTTTTTCCGATTAGTGTGCACTAACTGGGAGTTAGTGTGCACTAACTGAAAATGATACAATTTGACACTTTTCAGGTCAGTTAAGGTCAGTTTAGGAATGAATATGTATTCCTATTGGCTGCCCTCTTATTTATTCATGTTACCAAGCTTCCCACTGACAGTATATGGGGGATGGGAAATGGAAACAGTTGGTAGCTTGACAAAACAAGTAATGTGATCAGTTAATGTGACTAGAACTTGTGCCCTAACCCTGATACCAGGGGTATTGTGATCTTCCTGCACATAGTGCCCTATCCCTATTAATACCAGGAGTGTTGTGATCTTCCTGCACACAGTGCCCTAACCCTGGCACCAGGGGTGTTGTGATCTTCCTGCACACAGTGCCCTATCCCTATTAATACCAGGAGTGTTGTGATCTTCCTGCACACAGTGCCCTAACCCTGGCACCAGGGGTGTTGTGATCTTCCTGCACACAGTGCCCTATCCCTATTAATACCAGGAGTGTTGTGATCTTCCTGCACACAGTGCCCTAACCCTGGCACCAGGGGTGTTGTGATCTTCCTGCACACAGTGCCCTATCCCTATTAATACCAGGAGTGTTGTGATCTTCCTGCACACAGTGCCCTAACCCTGGCACCAGGGGTGTTGTGATCTTCCTGCACACAGTGCCCTATCCCTATTAATACCAGGAGTGTTGTGATCTTCCTGCACACGTTGCCCTAACCCTGGCACCAGGGGTGTTGTGATCTTCCTGCACACAGTGCCCTATCCCTATTAATACCAGGAGTGTTGTGATCTTCCTGCACACAGTGCCCTAACCCTGGCACCAGGGGTGTTGTGATCTTCCTGCACACAGTGCCCTATCCCTATTAATACCAGGAGTGTTGTGATCTTCCTGCACACAGTGCCCTAACCCTGGCACCAGGGGTGTTGTGATCTTCCTGCACACAGTGCCCTAACCCTGGCACCAGGGGTGTTGTGATCTTCCTGCACACAGTGCCCTATCCCTATTACCAGGGGTGTTGTGATCTTCCTGCACACAGTGCCCTATTCCTGGTACCGGGGGTGTTGGGATCTTCTTGCACACATCCCGGTATCAGGGATAGGGCACTGCATGCAGGAAGATCACAACACTCCTGGTATCAGGAATAGGGCACTGTGTGCAGGAAGATCACAACACCCCTGGTATTAGGGATAGGGCACTGCGTGCAGGAAGATCACAACACTCCTGGTATTAATAGGGATAGGGCACTGCATGCAGGAAGATCACAACACCCCTGGTTTCAGGGATAGGGCACTGTGTGCAGGAAGTTCACAATACCCCGGAGGAGTGAGGGTCAGGCAGCTCCCCCCTGTCTGTGAAGCCAGCCTCTCACTAGTAATGCAGGGAGGGAGCTGTCTCAGACTTCACCATCCTCCCCCCCCCCCCCCTCACCCACACACCATTCACTAGCTGGGACATGGGGGAAGTCAGGAGTGAGGGTCAGGCAGCTCCCCCCTGTCTGTGAAGCCAGCCTCTCACTAGTAATGCAGGGAGGGAGCTGTCTCAGACTTCACCATCCTCTCCCCCCCCCCCCCCCTCACCCACACACCATTCACTAGCTGGGACATGGGGAAAGTCAGGAGTGAGGGTCAGGCAGCTCCCCCCTGTCTGAAGCCAGCCTCTCACTAGTAATGCAGGGAGGGAGCTGTCTCAGACTTCACCATCCTCCCCCCCCCCTCACCCACACACCATTCACTAGCTGGGACATGGGGGAAGTCAGGAGTGAGGGTCAGGCAGCTCCCCCCTGTCTGTGAAGCCAGCCTCTCACTAGTAATGCAGGGAGGGAGCTGTCTCAGACTTCACCATCCTCTCCCCCCCCCCCCCCCTCACCCACACACCATTCACTAGCTGGGACATGGGGAAAGTCAGGAGTGAGGGTCAGGCAGCTCCCCCCTGTCTGTGAAGCCAGCCTCTCACTAGTAATGCAGGGAGGGAGCTGTCTCAGACTTCACCATCCTCCCCCCCCCCCCTCACCCACACACCATTCACTAGCCTGGACATGGGGGAAGTCAGGAGTGAGGGTCAGGCAGCGCCCCCCTGTCTGTGAAGCCAGCCTCTCACTAGTAATGCAGGGAGGGAGCTGTCTCAGACTTCACCATCCTCTCCCCCCCCTCACCCACACACCATTCACTAGCTGGGACATGGGGAAAGTCAGGAGTGAGGGTCAGGCAGCTCCCCCCTGTCTGTGAAGCCAGCCTCTCACTAGTAATGCAGGGAGGGAGCTGTCTCAGCCTTCACCATCCTCCCCCCCCCCCCCCCCCTCACCCACACACCATTCACTAGCTGGGACATGGGGAAAGTCAGGAGTGAGGGTCAGGCAGCTCCCCCCTGTCTGTGAAGCCAGCCTCTCACTAGTAATGCAGGGAGGGAGCTGTCTCAGACTTCACCATCCTCCACCCCCCCCCTCACCCACACACCATTTACTAGCTGGGACATGGGGGAAGTCAGGAGTGAGGGTCAGGCAGCTCCCCCCTGTCTGTGAAGCCAGCCTCTCACTAGTAATGCAGGGAGGGAGCTGTCTCAGACTGGTATCAGGGATAGGGCCCTGAGTGCAGGAAGATCACAACACCCCTGGTATCAGGAATAGGGCACAGGTTCTAGTCATATTGACTGATCACATTACTTTTTTTGTCAACTACCAACAGTTTTCATTTCCCATCCCCCCAACCATCACTTCAGTTGGAACCTTGGTAACATCAATTGATAAGAGGGCAGCCAGCCAATAGGAATACATATTCATTCCTAACTGACCTTTACTGACCTGGATAGTGTCAATAATTTGTATCATTTTCTGTTAGTGTGCACTAACTCGAGTTAGTGCGCACTAACTCGGAGTTAGTGCGCACTAACTCCCGTTAGTGCGCACTAACACGATTTAACGATTTTTAACGATAAATCGTTAGAATTTCTATTGTATCGTGTTCTATAACAATTTAAGACGATATTACAATTATCGGACGATAATTTTAATCGTTAAACGATTCACATCCCTACTAGTTAGTTGGATAAGTTTATCCAGCTAACTAGCAGAGCTGCATAATGGCTGAATATGAAGTCCTAATTGTGTTGTTAATTTTAAGAATAAAAGCTATGTACTTTTTGTTATGGCTGTATCTCCTGTTTTTTTTTTTTGTTTTTGTTTTTTTCAATCACAAAAAAATAAGAAGAGCAATGCTGGATCAAACCAATGGGCTATCAAGCTCAGCATGCAACAGCGACTAGTCTGGGTCACCCTGAAGTATCTGGCAGATCCCTGTTATTTATGTTTGTAACTTTTTAACTACTTTGAAAATGGCCTATGCTGTATATAATTTTTTAAAATAAATATTCACTCCCAGAAATTTATCTGGCTATTAATTGCTAATGGACCTATCCTCCAGAAACTTATCAAAACCCTTTTTAAACTTAATTGTAATACCTCCGTAAGCCCATTCTTTAGTTGTTGATAAATTACTAAATTAATTGATGAATTATTACAAGGATTTATTACTCACTTTCTTATCATAGTACTCAGAATGAGGTATAGGGTTATTGAGTGGTTTACATAAATATGATAGAGCAGACTCAATATCATAGCAGTGGCAAGGGAAGTGGATTGAAGTACTGCAGGTCATGTAATACAGTATAATACATGGCGCAGTGCAGATTATACAAAACTGGTTGTCAGTTGTGTAGCATATGGGTACATACTGTATGCAGTGCACTAGGGTCACTTTTGTTGACAGCGGGGGTCTGCATAGTAAACTTGGTTATAAAGCCAGATTTTAAATGTGCAGCAGAATGTCAGTATATTGACACATCTGGACTCTGTTGGAAGAGAATTGCAGAGCCTGAGGAAGAACACTTGTATATATATATTCAGGTGAGTCTGGAATCTTTAGGAGCAGGGAGTCATAGAAGAACCCCTGTCTCGGATCTCAGCTTGCAGGCAGGGGAACGGGCACTCCCAGAAGTAAGAGAGAGAGACACCCAAGTTTATCTGGCTCATAATTGTTAATAGACGTGTTCTCCAGAAACGTGTCCAATCCTTTTTTTAAATTCAGTTGTAGTGTTTGCTTGAGTCCATTATTTAGCTGTTGAGAATGTATTTATCTTCTAGATATGTCCATGTGATGCCTGTATGGGGCAGATTCCCTTAGATTCATAATAGTGGGAGTGATCTTCAAGCACTTTTAACTTAAGTGGTCATGCAAATTTTGTTTGCTTTAAGCTCTTAATTCTGACATACCTAGGCATTGCACTCCATGTGGTTTTGTGAGCATTTATTGTTGTTACAGTGTGAACATTGGCCACTCCATTGAGTTTGAAATTGAGTCAGCAATGGATCTACATATCAACACAGAACTGAGTAAGTATTTTTTCAGAAGGGACTGTACCTCAGGTTCTTTTTACTACTATTTAAAGTGTAAACAATAGCCAATTCTATCACCTACTACCATTGCAACAGTCATTGACATCATATTATTATTATGAATTGCCACCATGGCAGCATCTTGATGAATCATTTCATACTGCAGCAGTAATAGACTTGCAGAGAATAATTTTCCTCACTGTAGTCTACTGCTATAACTTTATCAGTTTTATTGGATCCCTAGTGATCTAGAAATTTACTGGGAGGGTAACTTTCAAACCTATTCACATTACTGCATGTGCGTGCATAAGTGGATTTGCAGAGATTTATCCTAGTATTTTATAAATGCAAGTGCATACATTTTAGATGCAAAAAAAATAGAACATGTCTGCATAAAACCAGGTATTTTGTAATGTATGCGGTTGTCTCTGCAACACAATGGATCCACCAGCATAAGGAGCCAAAGAGATGTTGCTGGGGTCCTGGCAGCCCTGACAGGGCGAGAAGCTGGAATGGTGCTACCTGCTCTACCCGGCGCACGCACATGGACGCCCAATTTCATAACATGTGTGCCCAGGTGCACGCATGTTATAAAATCAGGGGTCGGCGCACACAAGGGGGGTGCACACTAGTGTATCTTGCACACGTCAACACCCGCGGCCTTCACCCAATCCCTCCTAGGCTGCTCCAATTTAGGAGCTGCCTGGGAAGGAACTTCCCTTCCCCCTACCCTATCTTTCCTACCCCTTCCCCTAATCTTCCCACCCCCAGCCCTATTCTAACCCCCCCCCCCCCATTCCTTTAACTTACCGTTTGCGCCTGCCTTGGGGCAGGCACAGGTTGCATGTGCCGGCACACGATCCCTCTGCACAGCAGCAAATGGCCGCTGTGCCAGGGACCTCTAGCTCCGCCCCGCCCCTTCCCCACCCCTTTCCCGAAGCCTCGGGACTTAGTGCCCCAGGGCTTTACATGCATCGCCGGGCCTTTTTAAAATAGGCCTGGGGCGTGTAACCCCACCTATGCGGGTAAATCCTCTGGATTTACCCTCGTAGGGCTTTGAAAATCCGGGCCTAAGAGAATGACTGTTGCCGTTCAGGTACTATGAGGAGACTGAGTGTGAGAAGATCATGTGGAGAGGTAGGAAATAAATGATTAGATAGCAATGGATTTCATTTTTAATACTTCAACATTGGGAGGGAAGCACTAACTTGCCATATACCAATGGGAGGGGGAAAAACATCAGCATAAAGACTGTGGATTAATCTTAAACTTTAACCAAAACTTTGAGAATCACAAATTTATTTAACATCGATAAGTGAAACTGTAAAGATTCTCTTCATCATTTCACAATATATCAGTAAAAGTATTGTTGGAAACTACTAAAGCTTCCAGCGTTGTGCTTACTGCATAGAGACTGATTAACTCATTAGTGCTGTTATCATTGCTGTTACATGTCTTGGAACTAGGACTTAAGCATTTGCAATATAAGGGCCTTAAAGGTTGTCTTCCTTTGCCCCCTTCACTCCCCCACCCCACCACCACCACCACCAACACCAACACCACACACACTTACTCTCAGGAAATTCTGGAGAATTAAGTACTTTGGCCCTAAGGGAAGTTTACCAGCTGAAACCATATTTGAGACATGGCCTCTTTTACCACTGTCTGGGTACAACTAGCCCAGGGGTACAAAAGGAAGAGACATGGTGATACTGTGGCACTACAGGGAGAGAAAAGGGGATGAGGAGGGGAAACAGAGAGAGACGAGATGAAAGAGGAAATGGAAGGCCTGAGGGGGAGAGCAGATAGAAAGATGAAAGAGCAGGCAGTAGAGGACTGAGAGGGGATAATATGTGAGACATGGAGAATCTAGCAGAGGATAATGAGATGAGAAACAGGTAATGGAGATTTTAGGAAGTCATGCCCAGGCCTGGAGTCTAGGCCTCAGAGCTTCTCTCGATGAATCTTCTTTCTTCTTCTTTGTTCTTGAACTGATGCCGTTCACTGGGGTTACTTTGGAGTTAATTAACTCTGGCACATCTTCCCCAGTGGACGACACTATTTAGGCTACCGTACATTAAAATGGTGCCCTCCATTAAGGAGGATGCACCAGAGTTAATTAACTCCAGCACAACCCCAGCAAACAGCATCAGTTCAAGAACAAAGAAGACATGTTGAGAGAAGCTCCTGGGCCTGACTCTGGGCTGAGGCCCTGACAATGGAACCCGGTCTCCAGACTAGGCCGCAGCGTCAGGCCTGGGCCCAGACCCTGGCCTAGGCTAAAACCCAGCATCAGGACCTGGCCTCTGGGTCAGGCCCCATCATCGTGCCTGCGACTCAGCCCTGACCTAGGCAGAGGCCCAGATATTGGTAACTGGCATCCAGCCTAGGCCAAGGCCCATGTGTTGGGACCCAACCTCTGTTCCAAGCCTCGGCCTTGCATAGAACCTAGGCCTTGCCAGCAGTTCCCCACCAGACTGGGTAAGTGGGGGTCAGGGTGGGAGATACTGGTCCCAGTAGTTTTCCGTGTGGGAGGGATAAGTGGTGGGATCAGGAGTCCTTGGGAGACCTTGTTTCCTTTTTTTTTTTTTTTTTTTTTTTAATGTTTGATTCTTTTTTTTTTAAACGAAAGAAATGGATCGTATATTAAATGAATTGAAATTCGTGGGGAAAAAACTCCCAAAAACGTATCAAAAAAATAAACACATTTTTACCCCTGCACATCTCTGTTGGTTAACATGTGTTGGCACCAATTAGTTTTTCTTGCCTAAAGCCATCTCTAATATTTTATTTATTTATTTTATTTATTTAGCGCTTTTCTATACCGGCATTCAAGATAAACATCTCATCATGCCGGTTTACATTTAACAGGGGGGGGGGGGGGGGTGTGAAAAAATAAATTAATTAATTAACAAACTGTAGCAAGTGAAAAGAAAAAACTCTGAAGTTACAATAAAACAGGGGAGATTCGAAACTGGGAGGAGGAAAGTCTAAAGGAATTTAACATAGAGAGCAATTATTTACAATGTTCTAGGAATGTCTGATTGTGGTTAATGATGTACTTATTGCACAAAATTTACACAGAGGTTGATATTCATAATATCTAAGTGCCTAACATACAGGAGTTAAGGCTATCTAAATCTGCATATATAAAAATTTCCCTTGGTGAGTACCTAAATTTTGTTTCCTATTTTCACTAGGCACCTAAATTTAGTCCATTAACAAGTGAGCATGGCCAGGACAGAAAACTTATGCACTCCGTACTGATTTCCAGTACTAGTGAGTAAATTTTCAAAGTGGTTATGCATGGAAAAATAACATATACAAATGCAAGTTACATGTAATCGCATACATGCTATTTTATGAACCTTGAAACTATGTGCATACTTTTGGTTTCACATGCACATTTATTGGCACAAAAAAAGGGCAATCTAGGAAGCATTATGGGGAGGGAGCAAGTTGAATGTGCACAAAAATGCTATTTTATAAAAAATGTAAATGTATAAATTATCAAACTTATTTGAAAATTTTACACCTGCTAAATCACTAGCCCAAGTGAAATTGGACTTGTCTCTAATTTCTGGGTGGGAGGTCTGGGTGTACTTGTGGGGGTTAAGGGTATCATGCTAAAGGGTCTAGGTCAGGGGTGGGCAAACTATGGCCTACTGGCCAAACCCAGCCAGACGACGGGCATTTTATGGCCCTTCTTCTATGCAATTTGCCCCATTATAACCGTCCTGCTGGCACCTTGCAATGAAGTCATCAACCATGGCCTAACATCGTGGGCCTTGTTGATGACATTGACCTGGGCGATGGTGATTGGCAATGACAGAGGCATAGTAGCTAAGCAGCATAAGGAGAACATTGTAACCAGTGGGCAGGATGGGGATAAGCATCGCGGCCCCGCCAGAATTGGCAGTTTGGTTGGCGGGACATTAGTTCAGAGGAGCAGCATAGCATGGCTCTTAATCATCATGGTCATATTTTGGTCCTGCTGTGGGGGCTGAAGATAGACTGCTGCTGGAGGGGGAGAAATGTGAGTGAGAGAAGCAGTGTGTGTTTGAGTATGGGTGAGAGAGAGCATATGTGTGTGTGTATGGGTGGGTGAGCGAGCATTGTGTGTGTGTGTATGGGTAAATGAGAGAAAGCATGTGTGTGTGTGTGTGTGTGTGTGAGTGAGAGCATGTGTATGGGTGTGTGAGAGAGAGCATATGTGTGTGTGTATGGGTGAATGAGAGAGAGCATGTGTGTGTGTGTGAGTGAGAGCACGTGTATGGGTGGGTGAGAGAGAGCATATGTGTGTGTATATGGGTGGATGAGAGAGAGCATGTGTGTGTGTGTGTGTGTGTGTGAGAGAGCACGTGTATGGGTGGGTGAGAGAGAGCATATGTGTGTGTATATGGGTGGATGAGAGAGAGCATGTGTGTGTGTGTGTGAGTGAGAGCACGTGTATGGGTGGATGAGAGAGAGCATGTGTGCGTGTGTATGGATGAATGAGAGAGAGCGTGTGTGTGTATGGATGAATGAGAGAGAGCATGTGTGTGTGTGTGTGAGTGAGAGCATGTGTGTGTGTGTGTGAGTGAGAGCACGTGTATGGGTGGGTGAGAGAGAGCATATGTGTGTGTGTGTATGGGTGAATGAGAGAGAGCATGTGTGCGTGTGTATGAATGAATGAGAGAGAGCATGTGTGTGTGTGTATGGATGAATGAGAGAGAGCATATGTGTGTGTGTGTGAGTGAGAACACGTGTATGGGTGGGTGAGAGAGAGCGTGTGTGTGTGTGTGAGTGAGAGCACGTGTATGGGTGGGTGCGAGAGAGCATATATGTGTGTGTATGGGTGGATGAGAGAGAGAATGTGTGTGTGTGTGAGTGAGAGCACGTGTATGGGTGGGTGAGAGAGAGCATTGTGTGTGTATGGGTGGGTGAGAGAGAGCATTGTGTGTTTGGGGGTGGGTGGGTGAGAGAGAACATGTGGTTTTGGTTGAGGGAGCGCATGTGTGTATATGTGTGTGAGTGAGAGAAAGAGAACATGTGTGTGTACAACAGCCCACCTTCATCTCTGCCTGCTAATCCATGACAATCTCAGGGCATCTGGAAATGAAAAGTTTCCAGGTATGGGGAGAGGGGTATTTTAAAAAATCTTTACTAGTGTTACTTGATGTGTCTGTGCTGAAATATTTTATGAGGGTCTGGACCATTTTTATAAGAGTTTTGAACTATTTAGATGTTCTATTTGTTAACTGGTTTGAATTATTCTTCTTATTGGTATGGTTGCTGCTTTGGTCCTCTCACTGTGCTGTGTATTTAGCTCTGTAACTGCTCTGCCCCTCCAACCACAGAGTTCTAAGGGAGACCTCTCCCTTCCCCCCACCCCCGGCTCCCGATTCAAATAAGCACCAGTAATGTGGCCCTGTTTAAAAAAAAAAAAGTTTGCCCATCCCTGGCCTAGGTGAACTGGAGATAGACTGGGTGAGCTAGTGGGGAGGTATCAGTGAATTGGGGATTTCAAATACCTGCACAAATGTTTTCAAAACAGTACATGCCTAGACTATAAAATATACCTGCCTCTGCGTATAAATCAGAATTTTTACATTATATTATTTGTCACCAAGAAAATATATGCAAGCTATCTGGATGATTTATCATTTTGCTATAATAGCGAAATGATCGCTGCGGGAAAAAAAAAAGGGGCGGGGGAGTGATAGCGAGCAGGCGGCCGCATTGTGACGGTGCGTTTTCGCCTGCCGCGGTTGCTGCCGCGCCGCACACTATCGCCCCCGTAGCGCCAATGAAATAGCTGTTCCTTAACCCCGCCTAAATCCCTCCCAAACTCCTCCCCTTTCCCTAATTTGAATTTTCAACTCGCGATGCGGTAGTTATTGCAGTTTGAAAGATAACTCCCCAAGTTTGTTATACAAAAAGAACGTAAGCGTTTTTATTGCATTGCAAATATTCGCACATACTGAAGATGCATACGCACTTTCAGAGCAGAGCTGTGTTGTATTTTATAAACACTACAGCATCCCAATGAGCGCTTTATAAAATACTAGGATAACTCTCTGTGCATCTACTTCCACTTGCAAATTCCAGTACTGTGAATAGCTTTGAAAGTTAGGCTCCCTATATCTAACCTAGGTCTAGGCCTTAGTTTTGGGCTCCTCAGTTTGACAAATTTGCAGCCTAATACTTGCCATCCACTAAGCACCTGAGGCACCTAGGCCCAGGCACTCAGCTTCCTTTAAAAATCACCCTCACAATAACCTTTGTTATACATTTCTGTATCAAAGGAAATTAAACTTCATAAAATGTTCACACATCTCCTTTTATTTACCAAATATGAAGAATGTCTTTCAGGTGTAGGTTTAGCTAACTCTCAGGTTTGGGTGAATTGCTACTATGTGCTTGGATTAATATTATTTAACGCTGCCATTATTCTTCTGTTTGTTTGTGCACTGGAACAGCTTGCAGAAATGATCGAGTAGCTGTGGATACCTCGGACTGTTACCTAACGTTCCATAAGTTGCTACTGCACCTGCATGGAGACAAGCAGTAAGTTCATTCCAAGGAATATTCAAACTTACAAATACCCGATGACACAGAATGTAAGCAGCCAATATATTTAAAGGAGACCTGTAATGGTTTTTCTTTTCTTAGAAAAGATTTCTGTTGCTACAAAATAACAATGTAACTTCCTTGCTAAAAAAAATGTAAAGGTCAATATTCAAAGCGTGTTCAGTGCTATTTAGCAGGATAAGCAGGACTTATGCGGCTAAGTAGCGGCCGTTGAATAAGCACCCATGTTCAGCAGCCCCTGCTTAAGCCGTACAAGTCCCTTATGCAGCTAAAATGAATGCAGAAAAAAGTGGGCATGCATTGGGTGGATAGGAGGTGGAGTGAGTTAGACATATAGTTCATACGCCCAACTACTGATATTCAGAGTTAGCCCTATAAGTGTACATCTAAGTTGGAGTCCATAGAGCAGGTCTAAGCTTAGCCAGGTAGACTTAGCAAAGTGTGCACATATATGCGTATAATTAGTGGTTTCGCCGTAGCGCTGAATATACATTGTAACTTAGTCAGATATGTTAAATCCAGGCTAAGTTACTTAAATGGCCAGCTTTGATTGTTGACCTCGTAGTTCTTGAAAATAAGGAATAATCTGTCACATATTGACATTGCTTTACTATATAAAAATAAATGTATACAGGCGTACCACCCTGTATGGTCATTAACTCTAATAATTTTTTTCCATTATGATGAGAAGGATCACCTTGGACAGGGTTTTAGTCTGTTCATTTTCTTTTCCTAAGGCCAGGCTGGATACAACAGCTGTTTACAAGGTTCATCTCATTCACTCTGAAGCTTGTTCTTAAAAGCCAGGTAAGAATATTAAATACAGACCCAGATCATAACTACAGAGGCCCAAGGGCATTTTCAGGCTGAAGAACTATACCTGGGAACTCTGGGTTTAGCATAAATTACATACATGTGTAGCAAGTGTTCTCCAAGGATAGCAGAATATAAGTCCTTCCAGATGGGTGATGTCATCAGAGTCCTGGTCGGAAGCTTTCAGAAGCTCTTCTGAGCATGTGTGGAGGTGCTCTGCATCACAGCTGTTGCACGGGAGCCCTCTCAGTTATTTAATTTAGGAGAGGTGGGTGGATTCAGTGAAGACATATTTCCTACTGAGGACAAGCAAGATGTGGGAGTCCTCACAGGTGGGGAATCTCTAGCCATAAACTGCCTTAAATGAAACAGAGGAATACAAAATGGAGTGTGAATAAGCACAAAAAATCTTTTTTTCATGGCAGCTAAATATTTTGAATTATTGTTTTCTCTATTTTTTATTTTTTAAAAAAGAACTTGGAAATAAAAGTAATAGAATCTAGATGGGGATGGAACTGGATTGTTAACCTCAAAAAAATCTTTCAAGACAGATTGACGAAACTACTGTCATGTCAGGAGTCCCTGTCCTAACTAATGAAATGTGAATTGGTATTGCGATTCTGCCCGCGGGCCTAGCCGCGAGCAGCCTTTTACCTCCACCAGCCAGCTCCCTGACGCCATCTCTGCGGTCAGGAGACCACCCACTTGCTGCTCCCGCCGCCGTGCTCCCATGCGGCCCAGAGGCCACCGTCGTTCGATTCGTGGCCAGGAGGCTGCCACTGACGTTCCTCTTTGCGGCCTCCTCCGTCCTCTTCTTGCGACCAGGAAGCCGCCTGGAACTCCTCTTCATGGCCAGGAGGCCGTCGCCAAACCACGCCGTTCTCCTGTGTCTGGGAGCCGCTCCCAGCTCTTCTTGCAGCTTCTTTCTTCAGCGGCAGGAGCAGCCTCCGCTTCGGGCCTGGTTGCAGCCTGCTCCGGCTCCTGCTTCCCTCAGCGGCAGGGATGCCGCTATCCAGGGTCCTGCCCCCTTCATGCTTCCTTAGGCGCGGGGCTGCGCCTCCTCGCAGGACATAAAGGGCCAGCAGTGGGTTGTCCTTCCAGGCTCTTCCTGCTGATGTTCCATGGCGTTTCCTCTTCAGCCCTATAAAGAGGGCCTTCCTTCATTCCAGTGTTGCCGTCACAAGGAGTCAGTTCAGGAGTTGGACTGCTCCTGGATCCCCTGTTCCAGTTCTCCAGTCCAGGAGTCTCCGATGATGTCCTCCTCCTCTTTTTCAAGACATTCCGTTCCTCGTTGTCCTTGTTCTTGGTTCCTGATCCTTGTCTTGATCTTTGGTCCATGTCCTGGTCTCTCGACGGATCATATCTACTCATTTTCTAGTTGTCCTGATGTCCACGTCTCCGAATATCCTGATGTCCATATCTCTGGTTGTCCTCATATCCCTTCGTCTTCAGATGTCCCATCGCTACTCTTCAGATATCCCGCCGTCCATGTTTCCCAGATGACCTGATGTTCCGATCTCCAGTTTTCATTGATGTCCTGATTTATTTGTATTTATTTATTAAAATTTCTATACTGGTATTTGGTGGGAACCATCATATCGGTTTACAAGATTACATAAAAACATTTATACTAAAAGATCAAAATTACAAATAATATAACGACAATTCTAAAAAGTTAAAAGCTTCATTACAATTTTCATAATAATGGCCTAACAGTGAGACATCTAGACAACAACATTCAACACTGTGACTAACTCAGCTTTGTTTCACCTCAGCCTTTAGTTCTTTTCTTTTTTGTGATTTTTTACTTCACAAATTACTGTCACCATCATTAAACGCTTGCTGAAAAAGCCATGTTTGACTTTTTTCTAAATGCCATTCTATTTGGTTCTAGCCGAATGTCAACTGGTAGGTTATTCCAGATTTTTGGAGCAGCAAGTGATAGGGCTCTTTCCCTTACTGATGTTAGTTTTGCTGAGATCATCGAAGGAATGGACAGTAAGCCTTTATTGGCAGATCTCAGATCTCTCTGGGGTGTATGTACCCTTATTGCAGCGTTCAGCCATTCCACGTTTTCACCATGTACCGCTCTATGGAGGATACATAAGGTTTTAAACTGTATTCGCTGTTCAATTGGCAGCCAATGGAGTTCTCGCAAAATTGGTGTAATGTGTTCCTTTCTCTTTGAACCTGTTAATAACCTTGCGGCGGTATTCTGCATGATTTGTAGCGGTCTGAGTGTTGTATAGGGTAAACCTAGAAGTAAGGAGATACAGTAATCTATGAATTGAAAGATCAAGGTCTGAAGGACAGTTCTGAAATCCTTTGGTTTTAGTAATGGTTTTAGTCTTCTCAATATTAGTAACTTAAAGTATCCTTCTTTCGTTTTATTTGCAATGTGTGTTTTAAAGTTTAGTTCTTGGTCAAGGTATATCCCTAAGTCTCTAATTGAGGATGCCATTTTAATTTGATGATTTTCATAATTGAATAATAAGTTATTAGTATTTGGTGATATCTTCCTTTCAAGCATGATTAATTTGGTCTTTGCAACGTTAATGCAGAGTTTCAGTTGGTTCAGGAGTTGTTTAATTACGTTAAGGTATAATGATATTAATTGAAAAGCAGTCTCTATTGTATCAGTGATTGGAATTATGATCTGAATATCATCAGCGTATAAAAAATACTTTAGCCCAAGTCCAGATAGAAGGTGGCACAAGGGGAGTAGATAGATGTTGAATAAGGTCGCTGACAAGGCAGAATCTTGTGGTACTCCCGTATCAAGATTAATGACATCAGAAATAACATTGTTGAATTTAACCTGATATGTTCTATTCTGTAGAAATGAAGTTAACCATGTCCCAAGGTACCGGTGTTTGTGCCTATCCGATGTCCCACATTCCAATCCAAAGTTCCATGTCTTGCCCCTGATGTCCTCTGTCAAGTTCCGATCCTGAGGTCCCTCGAGTCCTAGAGTTATGGGTTCAGCTCACTCGCCCCGGATCTCATCTCCAGCTGACTGCTTCCTGGGAGTAAATCCGTCCTATCCGGTGTCCGCTTTCCTGGTGGCTGGAGCCCTCTTCCGGCAGGATCTGTCTTCGAGCACTGCCCGGATTTTTCCTTGTTCCTGGGCCTTAGTCCTTGTCTGAGTCCTTCCAATTTCCAAGTCCTCGTCTGAGTCCTTCCAAGTTCCAAGTCCTCGTTTGAGTCCTTCCAAGTTCCATGTCTTCATCTCCTGAGTTCCCTAGTGTTCCAAGCTTCAGTACCATCGCCTGTCCTTGACCTCTGTCTGTCCAGCCGCATCTGCCGCTCCCCAGTGGCAGGTCCAAAAGGGTTACTGAGTGGCCGGTGTTGCGTTCGTGGCTGCCCTTCCAGGTCTGATGGATGGCTTGCTGCCGCGGCGTCTCCATGCCGCCTCTCTCCGGCGTACCCGACCGGCTCCATGCTGTGGATCCGCCATGGTCCTGATGATGTAGGGCGTGCGCTCAGAAGTATGTACAAGCAAGGGCATGATTTTATACTTCACAAATTACTGTCACCATCATTAAACGCGTGCTGAAAAAGCCATGTTTTGACTTTTTTCTAAATGCCATTCTATTGGTTCTAGCCGAATGACAACTGGTAGGTTATTCTAGATTTTTGGAGCAGCAAGTGATAGGGCTCTTTCCCTTACTGATGTTAGTTTTGCTGAGATCATCGAAGGAATGGACAGTAAGCCTTTATTGGCGGATCTCAGATCTCTCTGGGGTGTATGTACCTTATTGCAGCGTTCAACCATTCCACGTTTTCACCATGTACCGCTCTATGGAGGATACATAAGGTTTTAAACTGTATTCACTGTTCAATTGGCAGCCAATGGAGTTCTCGCAAAATTGGTGTAATGTGTTCCTTTCTCTTTGAACCTGTTAATAACCTTGCGGCGGTATTCTGCATGATTTGGAGCGGTCTGAGTGCTGTATAGGGTAAACCTACCGCTCTGTGGAGGATACATAAGGTTTTAAACTGTATTCTCTGTTCAATTGGCAGCCAATGGAGTTCTCGCAATGGAGTTCTCGTCTGAGTCCTTCCAAGTCCTGTCTGAGACCTTCCAAGTTCCAAGTCCTCTTCTGAGACCTTCCAAGTTCCAAGTCCTCGTCTGAGTCCTTCCAAGTTCCAAGTCCTCTTTTGAGTCCTTCCAAGTCCTCGTTTGAGTCCTTCCAAGTTCCGTGTCTTCATCTCCTGAGTTCCCTAGTGTTCCAAGCTTCAGTACCATCGCCTGTCCTCGACCTCTGTCTGTCCAGCCGCATCTGCCGCTCCCCAGTGGCAGGTCTAAAAGGGCTACCGAGTAGCCGGTGTTGCGTTCGTGGCTGCCCTTCCAGGTCTGATGGACGGCTTGTTGCCGTGGCGTCTCCATGCCGCCTCTCTCCGGCGTACCTGGACCGGCTCCATGCTGTGGATCCGCCATGGTCCTGATGATGTAGGGCGTGCGCTCCGAAGTATGTATAAGCAAGGGCGTGAACCTCAGGGGCGTCCCCCTGTATTGACGTCATCCGCTTCCAACATAAAAGGTCTTCACTTTCGCTTACGAGTTGAGTTAGCAAGGACGGACGGATAGACGGACTACGAATCGGATACGGATTTGTCCAAGCTACTCTGCCTCCTCGGACTTACCAGGAGTACCCGCTTCTCGGGAGCCTCGCTCTCTTTTCTCTATTTCAGATTGCAGATAGGAACGGGTACTCGCTCCCTGAGGGCCCATGTTCCTGAATACTCTGAAGATTCTCTACTGCCTGGAAGCTATCGCAGATACAGACATTCATGAGTTACCACCGCTCTCTCAGAGCTTTCCCTGGAGCCAGGTACTTGCTCCTCGAGGGCCTAACTCTTTCCAGCTACTGAGCCTCCTTAAGAACATATGTGAGATTGTCATCCACTACTGCCTATGTATACAGCATACCCTGTCTACTCACTATCTATAGTCTTTCTACAGCTCAGCAACCCTGGGATCGCAGTTCCAGTATCTGAGGGACTTCAGCCCTGCTGGGCATATCGGCTCACTACTGCCACCTCTGGTGGTTCTATTAACTTGTCTAATAAAAGACCTATCTGTGTCTGTCTCCATACCCAAGCCTAGTCGGTGGTCCCTCTCAGGATATCCTCCTGGGGGTGCTGTCATCTGCCATCGGCCCAAGGATTCACCTATTTACATTCCTTTCCAGCTGAGTTCCCTCTCTAGCACTCCTGCTGGTACAGATTGCCAACTCTGCATTCTATATCGTAACAAGATTGCTTGTTCCACCTTCAGAGCATATCAGATTGCTAAACTCCTCCTTCCATGGGAGCCAGTCCCTAACAGATTGCAACTCCGCACGGTGACTCATAACCGATTGCTAACTCCTCCCACTACAGGAGTATCCAGCAGCAGATTACAATAGATTGCTAACTCCTCCCCTCTGGAGGAGTAAAACCTAACAGCCGGTGGGCTACCCCAGAGACCAGCATTGAGTTGCTGGGTCTCTACCGGTGTGTGCAGGTTCGGCAGAGGTTAGGGCATGGTGGCCAGTCCATTCCTCCCAAGCTAGGACACGTCTTGCCTGCCGCGACACTTCTACGGAGCTCCTCTCTACAGTTACATGGTGGTCCAAGGGCACACATCTCCCCGGAACCAGGAGCACTCCCTAGCGCTCCCACAACAATTGGTAGATTAAACTCTGCATCGCAGCATTCCATGTTTCTTCCATGGAGGCTGATTTCAGGCAGGCTACTGACATTGCTATGGTTCTCTTGAGAGTGATATGCCCTTCCAAAGTGAAGCCTGTCTGGGCATAACAGAAAGAGAGATGATTTCTTTCCATTTAGACAGTATGCATTTGGCTATAATAGTACAAACTCTATTGGAGTCAAAAGAAACAAAAAGCTGGGTGGATTTTCTAAGGGCTTCAGTCTACTTCATAGAGAAGGCTAAAAATCTCTTGCAGTCAAAAGTGTGTAAGGCCTGTTCACCTTTGTGGACAGCTAGCTTGGGAAAAAATATTAGGAGGAGGGTTGGCTGATTAAGATGGATGGAAGTCCAACATTACCTTAGGAAGGAATATGGGATGTGTGTGCAGTATGAAAAAACATTGTACAAACCCCTCCAGGATTCCCTGGAAAAAGCTGTACATTATAGTGAGGAATTTTCTAGCAATGGGGAGGGTCAGAGGGCGTTCAGGAAGTACAGGGCTGGTGCACTTGCATAGAGCAGTGGCTTGGAGGGGGGTAGCAGCCCAGGGGTCCACTGGTGATCTCAGTTAAAAGGAGGCCCTGGGGCCATCTGGAAGATCCCAATCTGCCAGTGGCCTCAGTTAAGAGGATGTTGCAGGCTGCCAGTGGACCCATCCCACTGGCGGCAAAGATGAAGAGAAGGCTGCAGAGTCATCCAACTGTTTTCATCCTGACAGTGGCCCGGATGAAGATAAGGCCACGGATTGCCTGGTGGACCCCATCTTGCTAGCAACCAGGTTGAAGAGTAGGCTTTTTTTGGTTGGTTAATGAAAACATAAGAAGCATATTCATCCTTTCATTATTTTGCTGGCGAACTGTTTCCATTTTTGACAAGGAATGACTTTTTACAAAAATTATAAAAAGAACAAATAATAAAAAATAAAAAATTGTATTTGCGATAAATAATAAATTAGGTGTGGAGGGACAGTGGTTTGTTAATGATTAAAAATAATAACGAGGATTACCTGGATGGTTCCTTGGTAAGTTTATGAAGAAACCACTTCTCTCCTAATTAAATTTTTTGTGAAAAATGTTTTTGAAAAGGGATTCTTGGTTGTAATGAGAATCAATGAATTGATTACCAGTTTTTTGGGGAATTTTTCAATGTTTTAAGAGATATATAGAAGAAAAAAAAGAAATAACGAAAAACAATATTTGATGTCGGTTGGTTGTTGTGACTTTGGGTAATATAAAACAACATGGCACCTGTTTGCTAGCAGCTTTGATGTCATTATTTCTGCATGCAAAACATGTTGTCAAGAATATCTGAACCTGCACTGCTGCCATATATATTAAATAGAGCGTTACATATGAAACGCATCTCAAAAAAGATATAGTTGCGATGGAGAAGGTACAGAGAAGGGCAACCAAAATGATAAAGGGGATAGAACAGCTTCCCTATGAGGAAAGGCTGAAGAGATTAGGGCTGTTCAGCTTGGAGAAGAGACGGCTGAGGGGGGATATGATAGAGGTCTTTAAGATCATGAGAGGTCTTGAACGAGTAGATGTGACTCTGTTATTTTCACTTTCGAATAATAGAAGGACTAGGGGGCATTCCATGAAGTTAGCAAGTAGCACATTTAAGACTAATCGGAGAAATTCTTTTTCACTCAACGCACAATAAAGCTCTGGAATTTGTTGCCAGAGGATGTGGTTAGTGCAGTTAGTGTAGCTGGGTTCAAAAAAGGTTTGGATAAGTTCTTGGAGGAGAAGTCCATTAATGGCTATTAATCAATTTTACTTAGGGAATAGCCACTGCTATTAATTGCATCAGTAGCATGGGATCTTTTTAGTGTTTGGGTAATTGCCAGGTTCTTGTGGCCTGGTTTTGGCCTCTGTTGGAAACAGGATGCTGGGCTTGATGGACCCTTGGTCTGACCCAGCATGGCAATTTCTTATGTTCTTATGTTCTTATAACAAGGTTATTTTTCCCTATATGCAACAACTTGCACTTGTTCACATTAAATTTCATCTGCCGTTTGGAGCCAGTCTTGTAAGGTCCTCCTGTAATGTATCACAATCCGCTTGTGATTTAACTACTCTGAATAATTTTGTATCATCCGCAGATTTGATAACCTCACTTGTCGTATTCCTTTCCAGATCATTGGCTGGCTCACCATGCAACTTCCGAAACAATAAAAAAAAAATTTTTTTTACATCTGGGCCACAGTAGGGGTGGGTGGGCAGTGGTCTACCCAGACCCTCCCCGGGGGGGGGGGGGGGGGTATTTTATATGTGCAGAGGCCAATGGTGGTTTAGGCAGCTGGTGTTCCTTTAAGACAATGGTGGCCCCCATGCAAAAAGGGCCACCACTGCATGTTTTCCTTGAACAATTCTCCACATACTCAGAAGAGCTTCTAAAAGCTCTAGATGCTGTGGTCAAGCTTCCGATTAGGGCTGTGTCTGATGACATCACCCACCTGTGAGGACTCTTACATCCTGCTTGTCCTCATAGAACACCTGGAGACTCTGGGATTTTATTGAAATGATCAGGGCTCTGGAGACATACCCAGAATCCCCAGGTGATGCAGGCTCAGGACTTGATTTCAGAGAGAATGGAGGCAGAACCAAAATTGTTCATCTTGATGATCAGCACCCTAGCAATGACCAATCAGGAGCATGCTACCTTGCTCATATCTGCACCTCAAGAGCCTGTGACTCAAGGGAGAGAGGATGGGGAAGGCATGACCAGTGGTGCATGAGCTGGGGTGGCAGCATATGTGGCGCTGAAATTTTGTAGCAGCGGTGCCACCCTCTGCCCCTGATCTCTGGCCTCTCTTGTCAGATTTTTCATTTCCCCTAGTGCACCCTATTCAGGCAGTCATTTGAGATTAGCACAACCAGTCAGCCAATGAGTTTTTAAAATACTTGCAGTGCAGGCTGGCAGAAAATACTTGCAGTGCAGGCTGGCAGAGATGCATGGTATGGCATGGAAATCACACGCTTCCCTCCAAGAATTATTCGGAGGAGGCTAGACCCAAGAGAAGCTGCCATTACCACAAGCCCAAGCCTAACAGTGAAAGCTGTCCTCGGGGAGCAATGAAGCAGGGTGACTTCCCTGGGCACCGTGCCACTGTGCTGCCCCTGGTGCTATCATTTCCTCTTGATACGTGGATGAAGCTGCGCACATCAGCATTGTAGAGCTCTGCTCTGTCTGATTCAACCCAAGCTCCATAACCCCATGATGAGAGATGATGCCGGCACCTAAGCCCAAGAGAAGACAAGGTGAGGCTGGAGGGAGATTTCAGTGATGCCAGAGTGAGAGGAAGGGGGATTTCAGAGAGGTTGGGGAAGGGGAATTTCAGAGAAGGGAAAGTCTTTCTGCAGTGGGAAGGAGAAGAGGGGAAGAGAACAAAAGAAAGACAACAAAAACTGTCTTGGACCAAGGCTTATAATCCTCCAAGCACTCACATCTCCCATAACTGGCAGCTGGGGTATATCTTAAGGCAGCGTTCTCCATAATCTGAAAAGTCTGGGTATTTTTATTTTTTTTCATTTTCATTTTTTTATTTTATTTTTATTTATTAGGGGGCGGCAAAGGAAAGGGTGAAAAAACTCAAATATTTCTAGATATGTGAACCAGTATTTTACCCATTGGCATCCACTGCTTGGGAACTGGGTACAGCCATGGTTGGAAGGCAGTCACAAACGATATCACACACGTTTACATCTGATTAGATTGTGCATGACGCACAGTCGGTGATGGCTTTTCCAAACACAAATCCAAACCTAATTGCTCTAGAAAATGTCAGGAAAGTAGTTGAGAGAATTTCAAAGGGAATGACTTGACAATAAATCTATTTATCAAGAGATACTACTTAGCATGTGTACAAAACAGGATGAGCCCAGCACTCTCTCAGGATTCTTGGGACCTGATTCACTAAAGCTTTGTTCTCATAGGGCCTCATTTTCTAAAGTATCACAGGCCTGCGATACTTTAGAAGATGAGGGGCGGGGGGCGGGCCTGCGCTAGCCGGCAGCGATCGCACTGGCGCGGTGCGATCACTATCAGTTTCGCACCCAATAGCGCCACCATAGGAGGTGTAGCTATTGGGAGCGAAATAGGCAGTGAAAAGGCCTTACCTTTTCGCTGTGCGCGCCGTCGTCGCGGAGCCGGCCCCGGTGACGCCCCGACTCCTCTTCCGGGGCTGACTCCGCCCCCATTTTGGTATCGCACGCAAAAAGGGACATTTCACAGGCGAAACGTCCCTTACCGCGTGTGATACGTTTGGAAAATAAGGCCCATAGTAGCAGAATGGGAGAAAGTCTTAGTGAATCAGGCCCTTAGTAGCCCTGTATTGGGGATAATGGGATGCTCCAATCAGGCTTAATTGAAGAGATGAAATATTACTAATACAATACTGATAATTTATTGTTCAGTTGGTGCTAAATATATTTCTGCTAAATTTTTTTTCCTAGTATGCAAAATGACATTTTGCAGGTGAACATCTCTTAGGCCTACAAGCTCTGCAACCAGCTTCTCTTTAGTTTTTTATTATAACCCAGGCGCATTCGCAATATTTCTTTTTCCCTTTCTCACCCCCACCTCAGATGGCGTGCTCAGTTGATAGAACTACGTTCATCATCCTCAACGGCTGGAGGGAAGTTTCCTGTGAGGCTTATCCTCACTACCACTCTGCAGTCACCTGTGATCAGTGTACTACTGACAGTCATCTTTCCTCCTTTACGCCTTCCTCAGGCTCAAACGCAGTGACTACACAATGTACCCCCCGGTCCCAATGGGCAGGAGATTCAAATGCAAGTTTCCTGTGTCAGAGAGCCACACCCTTCTGTCCCCTCCCCTCCCAAATACACGATTATTTTTATTGTGTTCCAAGAGACCAATCCTCTCTGCAGAACTCCAGCTTGGGGGTATTGGATTTGTAATCTTCTGGCTCTAATGCAAGGACTTTGAATTAAAAGGTGTCTAGTAGTACATCCTTAGTTTTTGTTAGCCCAGTTGTTCATTTCCTTCCCCTCACTGAGTCTGTGTCATATGACAACAAGTTCTTACAGATCAAGACTTCAGTAGTGTATTAAACAATAGATTTGAGATCTTGAAAGGTCCCCCAACCTCAGGTCTCTTTCCTTTTCTGCCAAATAACCAGCTTTTTCAATTGCACACATTTATGGGAATGTTTGGTTCACAAAAGCAAGATAGCTTAAGGAAAATTAAATTGTCTTTTTGGAGCTTACAAGATCTTTTTTTCTCTCTCTCTTGCAGATTTGTAAAGAAATAAATCATGTTGCCAGTTTATTAGCAGATTTTATTCAAGATAGAGCAGGTAAATATTCAATGCCATAGACAAAAAAAAAATTACTTTTCCAAAACTCCTGAGAGCCTCCAGTCAGCCAAGTAAATGCCTTCAAAACAAATTCATATTTTCCTGCCTCAAGCAGGGTATAACCACTGCTATCTGAAGCCATTCAACTCTGTGAAAGTTAACAGGAATAACTAATTCTTGCACATGCCTCAATGTTTCACACACAAATTTCCATTCTATGGTTACTCTTCTTCCTTTTCCCTTTCTTTACTCATTTAACACCTTTCTTCCTTTTCCTTCACATTTTACCTATTTTCTATCACTTTCTTCTGCAATACCCTCTCTGACTATTCTGAAATGCTAGCTATCACATCTGTACCTTTCCAGTCAAAAACACTGCTTAAAGTGGCTGACAAATCCAATGAACAATATACAATAAAATACATAAATTCAATAAAGCATATATAAAATACAATAATAAAAAAATCAATAAATAGCTAATAAAATATATCAAAGCTAAAACATTAATTTCTACACAAATATAAATGTATTGGAGTTCTACAGCAAACCCAAGCTCCTAATACAGAACTGTAATATAGGCAGATTTCCAAGTTCACCAGGGTCTAAAAAGGGGTGTTCAAAAAGGCATGCCCCTTTGGTGGTGATCTGCTGCCTGCAGTGGCCACTTTTTAAAACTTCTTGCCTAGTGGTGACATTGGGGGTAGGGCATATCGCTGCAGGTAATGGCAGCAATAGACAAAGCCCACAAAGGTGGGGAGGAGCTCACCATAATTCTCCTTCTATTTCTCCACCACCTCCAATGTCAACCATACATACTCCAAAATGCTGTGTTTTTTTATGATCCCTATACATATGCTATACGCTCATTCCCTTCTATTTCCCAATACTATTTGTCTTGTACACTTGATCTGATATGATGGATGGACTGGCACCATGGGAGAAAATAGTCACCTGGGATCTCCTTAGAAGGTGAGGTATGTGATGCTTTGCTCTTTGATGAACTTCTCTAGACTTAGTTGTTCAGCAGAGGATAAAGGCCCCTCTGGTGCCTCAGGCATAGCTCCTAATTTTGGATACGTTTCAGATCACTTATGCTCTGAACTCCTACAGCACTTGAAAGGCTACCCTAATATAATTCACAGTAGTTGTGCCTTGATCTGCTGTTTACTTGCATTCTTGATGGTCTTTTTGTTCTCATCATAAAGTCTGAAGAAATATGAGATAATTTCCTGTACCAAATCCTATCTACCAAAAATAGAAGTTACATTTCTTGGATTTCTGAAGTGGTCTTTAGTAGGAGAGCAAGCATCCTGAAATATTTGTACCTGGTGTTATGAGAGCCCAACAGGTGTCTGAGGCCATAAGTAACTGCTGGCTCAGGACACTCCATGACAAATATGGTGGGACTGGTTGTCTTTCCTGGGATGGACTCTGGGATGCTCCTGATCTTATCTTAGTTGCTGTGCATGCTTAAGATACTACTGCCTTATTAGAATAGGAGATCCTAAAGGAAGCAGAAAGCAATCTGTTTTATATATGCATATTACTGCAATGAGCAGGCTGAGATACTGAAGGTAATGATGACAAAGTGTCTTCAAATGAGAGCAGAATCCTGGGTTTGGGGAAATGGAATGTGTAGAGAGATGAGATCAGAATCTTCAGGGAATATTTGAGAGAGGGGGCCTAGATGAGGACTTTTCTGGGAAAAAATAGATTGCATGGTCTTTTTCTACATTTTGTATATAAAAAACGAAAATGCTTTCAAAAAACAATACCTCACAAACAGCAGTCAAATTCCATATCAAAGATAAAAGAAAAAATAACATAACATAATAGTTTAATTAGATGCCTTTCCGCTAGGTGATGCCAATTATTAGAAAAATCGCCCTTTCTCTTGACATATATGCAGGTGTTTTTGGCTACGTGCCATGGAAACATCAGCAGCTAGGACATCCATCCATCAATTCATACAGACATGGGCTTCCCCACATGATGTTATTGGATGGGTGCATATTCTGAAATGAGCAATGAAAGGAGGTCACTTTAATGAGGGAAATATATTCTCTGATCAAGAAAAGAGGCAGGTCTTAGAAGTCAATAAATCCTACATTCACACATCTTCTGAAATAGGTGTCCCCTATCACCCTATTTTTTTTGTTTTAACTCTGAATCTGTATTTATTTTCAAAACCTCCTCTTCCTTTCCCCCAAATGTTTTTCTGCCTGAATATTCATCTACCTCTTAAGTTTCACAGAACCGATTGGCTAATGAATACGGTTCATCAGTGATTATCTATCTAGTAATAGTGAACTCACCTTGTTTGTGTGAATGCTACACACATGGTTGGGATGTCTTTTTGAAAGAGTAAAAGCCATGGTTTAGTCGAGAAATAAAGGGCCCAAAATTGAAAGATGTCTGTGTAAGTAACTTGGCTGGATATGACTAATCCGGCTAAGTAACAAGAAATGTTCAGCGGCATGGCTTTGCCGCTGTATATCCCCATACAAACAACTACTTAGCTGGATAAGTTATATCTAGCAAGTTAAACCCGCGTGCTTTCAATATCGGCCCCGAATATTTATTAAAACATATGACACAGTCTAAAAAAAGACTAAAAAAGGTCTGTGCAGTGGCAGCTGTAAAACTGGATGGTGGCTGTTTCTGCCATTTGATCATCTGGGAGAGGCCCCTCCTAAGAGAGGGAATGAAAGGGTCTAGTACTGAGCTCCCCTCCTAGAGCCATAGGAGGAAAGAACAGAGCAGATCAGGAAGTTTTCTTCTTGAGCCTCAAGAGGAGAGAAAGAGAGAATCAGTGTGAAGTGGAGGGGGGGGGAGGGGAGGCTTCCCAACCCCCAGGAGGAGAGAGAGCTTGGAGATCCCCTTCTTGTACCCTAGGAAAGAGCGGTCGGCATGGGCTCTAGTTAAAACAATTTTTTTTTAATCATTTCCAGAATTTTTTGTGTGTTTTCACTTGTAATGATGCAAATACTGGATATTGCTTTTCCTTTCCATAGAAAACTTCCTCCATGATGGTGATATAGGAGTGGATATTTCAGTAACATCATTTCCAATTATAAAGGCAAACTATATGGAATCGCATCACAAGGTAAAATAAAAGTTACACTATTTGTTAGAAAAACATGTGCTGCTGACCACCAGCCACTTCTCTTGCTTTTCAGTGCCTGCTCTGAATGATAGTGTTGTAGGTTTTTCATGTACTGGTCTGGCTCAATGTTGTTGTTCAGGGTCAGAACTGGGTGTATGCAGCATGGACCCCCCACATCTTCAGGGGGGACCGCTGCGAGCCGCTTTCGCCGCCGGCTGCCCCCTCCGGAGGGCGGCAGAGAAGGGAAGGGGCTGAAAAGCAACAAAAGGTAAGTTGCCACATGTCGAGCCGCTTCGGGAGGAGGGGATTTTCGGTTTCTTTTGGGGGAAAGTTTGCCGCCTACCCTTACCCCTGCCTCTAACGCAGGGGTAAGGGTAGGCGGTAAGTTAGCAGGTTAAACGCGCGGCAAAACGGCAGGGTAAAAAAGCGAAAGTCGGGGCGCGCGTTACTGTATGGGAGGGAATAGCTAATTCGCTCGTTTACATCTCATATACATGCCGCGTGCGGAAGGGGTTACCCGGGGATTTAAAGAGGCGGTAAGAATGGGTTAAAGGGGATAGTGTATCGCGGGTTGGACTAACGCGGCCGAAAAGTGAGTAGAAAGCGAGTTAGGAGCAGGGTAACCGCGGCCCCACTTTACTGTATCGAGCTGACAATCCTTTTATATATATTTAAGTTAAATAATTACAGTATAACGCATATATGGTTAACCCATAAAGGGAATTTCAATACACACTACATATAGCTTATAATATTTTGAATCATGTATCTGAGCGACTTCGGCACCCTCTGTTTAAAGTAAAATCTATTTCAAATGTATTCATGTGCCTATTTGTAAACTGTTGGGATGGTATATCACTAAACGACGGTATAGAAAAGGTTTTAAATAAATAAAATAAATAAACATTATGGGGCTGATGTAATAAGCCACACTTAAGTCATCTATGTGTGTTTTTTGCCTAGGTTTTTCAGTGCTAACCTTACCAATGTATGCATTAGCACCAAAAAACCTGCACAAAAATCCTCGCAATGGATTAGTGCAGGCCTATGCCTATGTAAATGGCATGCAAACAAAGGGGCCGATGCAATAAAAGGCGCATAGAAAGCGGGCACTGAACAGTCAGTGCCCGCTCTCTTAATGCTCACATGGCGCCCCAAAGGGAGGGGGGCATCATGCAATATTTAAATTAGGGGGTCGCGAACCCAGACAGTTTTCATGACCGCCGTATGGCAGTCAGGAGAACCGATGCCGATAAACCCAGCTTTCCTGCCTGACCGCGAGGCATTCATTCATCTCCTTGCTGCAGCTGAATGTTTTGTGTTTTTTTTTAAGAGCCCTGCTGGGTGTCGTGCGAAGAGGTCAGGCTCGAGTCTGTCAATGGGGCGGGGAAGGGAAGAGAGAGCGAGCGAGCGAGGTAGGAGGAGACGATCGGGCCCATCACAAAAACCGATGCCGAGTTTATCAGCGTCGGTTTTCCTTAGCGGCGGACAGCCACGAAAACCGACGCTGATAAACTCGGCTTCGGATTTTTTGTGATGGGCCCGATCGTCAATTTTTTTTCTTTTCTTTCTTTGACTTTTTATTCTTTTTCCGATGCGCACATCTATTAACGCCTGCTCCTGGCAGATAGATGACAGTTAAATGTGCGTCTCCGACGCACATTTTTCTTTTTGCATCGGGAGTGAATGCCTAATAGCCTCATTCACAGGCATTTGCATGTGGAGAGCGCTGTTGCATTCACTCCACGTTAAATAGGCGCTAATCCCCTTATTGCATTAGGGGTTTGATTAGCGCCTATTTTACCCGCGTCTATCTGCATGTTAACAGTGCGCTGCGCACCGTATTGCATCAGCCCCAAAGCTGTTACCTATTACCAAGCAATACAGAGAGCCACATTAGCAAGGAGAACTGTTAGTACATGTATTTTCACGCAAGAATTTTATCACCTGGGTTAGGGCAGGAATAAATGTTAAAGCACTTGTCTGAGCCATGCCAACTGTAACTGATTCTGCTGCACATTTGAATGTTATACCTGAGAATAAGCCATGCCAATAATTCAGCTGCAAATCTGAGTGCAAATATGCCAGAGAATAAGCAATGCCAACTAGATCAATGTAAGACTAATCAATTTTGACCCAAGTCACTTTAAACAGCCACTAAAGGAACTCTGCAGCATTTTTTCATTTTAGAGCCAGTTTTTCCTGTAGTTTTCCGCATCGGAGCTTTAGCATGGGTTTTTGCAAGTTCTTTCACTAGCACAGAATTTTAGCGCAGGTCTCATTTGCATGCCATTATTTTATTGCATCCTGAGGGACCGCCTGTTTTTACCATGCACACTATCAAAAATAAGCACAAAATAATAGTGATAATTTTGGTGTGGGTTTTATTACATCAGTCCCCATCTATGCAGTTACATGGTTCTGTACAGAACAAGGGATTATTCTAATAAGACCAGACACAATAGGCAGAAAGGAAGAATGAGACTCAGACAAATACAGGTAACATCCTGTCTAGTAACCCTAACAGTCCCACCTCTTCCCATGCAGGGTCATACCCCTGGCTGTCTGGTGAGGAGGATGACCTTTGCTATCAGTCCTCTAACAAGGGTAACCAACCAGAAAGTTGCTGCAGTCAAGGTGACCAATTAGAACACTGACAAAACAGCTTCCTTAATTGGTTGTTGTTTCTGTTCACTAACAAGCTGGGAGCAGTGTGTGGGAGATACATAGCAGTTCAGGCTCAGGTAGTAAGAATTTCAGGGTTCAGGAACGTGATCACGGATTGACTTCAGCAACACAAATGTGCTTGAAATCAGCAAACAAAGAACACAGATTTCTTCAGGGAATTAGGAAGAAATACTGTACCAGTCATGGGAAAAGGATGTTGGAAGGAGAGAATGGTAGCATCTCCATTGGTTTTTCTCACCAGTCAACCTATTACCAATGCTACTTGTCATTTCTATAATGCTAGTAGATGTATGCAAGTTAAGAATCAGACTGCAGTACCTCAGGGTTCAGGATGTTTGTTTTTCTGTAGGTACAGAGACTTTGGTTCCAGGTTAGAAGCTCTTGCAGGATGGGAGTAGCAACTCCACCCTTAGGGTTCCTCTCAGGCTATCGATCTCACAACTTTTAAGCTAGCTGCCTGAGCTCCTACCTAACTGGGCTGCTCTGCATTGCCAGAGTTCTCCAAAGTAGGTCACAGTCTCATGCAGTTTACAGGGTAAAATCTTGAAAAGCTGTAAGCCATATTAAAAAGCTTTTTTCCTGTTACACAAAAGGAATAAGATCACATTTTTAGTGCTTATCAAGATCAGCTCATGTAAATATATGCTTAGGGGTTGGTTCAATCTGTCCGTCTGTCTGGAGGCATAACGTCCACAAACATTCACAGATTGGCCACAGTACCCACATATTGACTTGAGTTTCAGCAAATCCTAAAAGTCAGCTGGACGATGTGCTGAGTGCTTAGGAATCTATAAATTATGGTGTGATGAACAACAGTTATGAATTTGACTGGTAGTATCTCAACCAGTTTTCTCTTTATTATTGCATGTGCAACTAATGGTATGCATTTCCTCCCCCTCTCTTTCTAGAATTGCTCCTTCTCAACCTAATTTTCTTTGTGCGTTATGAATACCACTTTATTTAAAATGTAAAATTTTTCTAAGAACAAAGAGCCTTAAATAAGAATCTCCTGGTCCCTGGTCTTGCCTTTGTTGTTTTCTCTTTTCTTTGTACTTTTTTCATGTCTTGCATTCTTCTTCCAGTGTGTGTGTGTGAACCTGTCTGTAATCAACAGGTTTGAGTTACAGTTGGTTTTGCCACATTCTGTGGCTTTGGAAAATAATCTTTCATATTTCAAGCCCAAGGTGTTTCTCACCATACGATGGAAATCTCAAGCACACTGTCTCCTTCTTTTAAAGGGCCTTCTCCTCTACAAGAATTACACGGTGTCCTTCAACGAGTCTTTGTTTGCTCCTTCATTGTTAACCGAGTCCAGGATGTTATATTTCTGGTTTTCTGAGCAAGTCCTCAACTCTTTAGTAATGGCGGCTTTTCTAGATGGGCGCCTAACAACGAATATAACAGGAGAGGAGTTAAAGGTATGGATTTTCCTTTCTTATCTCAAACACATATGTTTCCTAAAACTGGAGGTCAAACAAACTACTTATAGATTATACCTTTTCATTGGATGAATTTAATACTAACTTTGGAGAGCTATTTTCCCTCAGGTCTGATGAGATGAAGGGACTACAAGTTTTAGAAATCTAGTCACAGATATATTAAGTTAGTCCATTAAAATGATTTCTACAACTTGCTTGTTGATCTTAATCCATATCTAAATAGATTAAGATGGCAAACGCATTACTACTTTATTTTAAAAGTGGGAGGACAGTTAAAATCCAACAATAATAAAATGTGATATGGTGTCTTACAGTTACAATATAACACTTAATGCTGCAAAGTAGTATATGATATATCATATTAGAGCAACCTATCTGCTCAGCTGACTCTGAAGGTAAGTTTCAAAGACACTTCTGCAGGTAAAGTAATGCTTTACATACTGAAATTACCATTTTAGAAAACTGCATGGTCAATATGCACATAAAATTACACACATACACACTGTACACACATAAAATTACATACATACATGCTGTACAATAATTACATACATACACACTGTACACACATAAATTACATACATACATGCTGCCCGAATATCGCTGCAGCCCAGTAGCAGAACTAGACGGCAGACTCGGGAATAACACTGGCAAACGGCGGCCCCTGAAGAAGGTTCCCAGAAACACGAGCCGTGTCATCCCTGCTGCACATCTGCCTACTTCGCTACGATAAGTGTTCATTTTTCTCAATGCTTTTTATTACATTGTAACCTTGATGCAAGGAACTATTACTAAACCTTGACAAAGAGACCAATGATTATAACAGTTTGATACGGTGTAACAAAAATTTTTATCACCGCATAATATCATTCATGGCGTTGAGGTATATGCAAATGCATTAAAAGCCTTTCCATAATATGAGGTCTCCTTGTCTACAATATATCTCAGGCTCGAGCTATCTTCGGTATTACATGATGGTATTTTGAAATAATTTGTTAAAAGAATCCATCATAAGTAGACAGTTTCAAGTTAAAAGTACAATAATTACACACATACACACTGTACACACATAAAATTACATACATACATGCTGTACAATAATTACATACATACACACTGTATGCACATAAAATTACATACATACATGCTGTACAATAATTACATACAACACACTGAACGCACATAAAATTACATACATATACATAACTAGCACATAATTACATACATAGATGTTGTACACACATAATTATATATGTGCACACTGTACGCACATAAAATTACACACGTATAGGTTATACAAACTCATAAAATTACATATGTACACACTATGCACATAAAATGTACACATGCATAGGTTATACACACATAAGATTACATACATACACAGTGTATGCACATAAAATTACAAAAGTATAGGCTATACATATATAAAATTACATATATATATACAGTTTGCACATACAATTTACATATGCATAGGCTATATACACATAAAACTACATACATACACACTGTATGCACATAAAATTACATACACACTGTATGTACATGCATGAGGAGAAGCATTCTAGGCAGTGGAGTTGGGGCAGAGTTGGAACTTAACGTGCATGCTTTTTTATTTTAAAAAGCATACAGGTAAATTCGGCAAAAATATATGCATTGAATAGCAGGTGTAATTGTGTGCAGGTAGTTACACCAGAATCATTTTCAAAGTGGACTTATGCACACTAGTCAGCTTTGAAAAGTGGGGTAACATGAATATATTTGCCAACAAACTTATCTGCTATGTTTAAAAATTACCTCCTCAATGTCAGCTGGGTTGAAATGATCCTTGTGGCTGTGTAGTGCAGAGTGTGGTATACTGTCAGAACAAGACAATTGTCTTTGAATAAAGTATTTTCTTCCATGTTTTTGGGGCATGTTGTGCATCTTGTTCCCTTCCTAGTAATACTCTAATTTCTCCTGAGGATATCCAGGAATACATATTCTAACATAACAACTCCAGGATGCTGAGCAAAGACTTTAGAAGGCAATTAGTTGTGTAGCCCCCAGAACAAAATCCTGAAATTGGAGAGTACATTTTTTAAAGTTATTTTCTACTTCTGATGGAGTTTTCTACCTATTAACATTATATCCTGTAGAGAAAGTTGTAACTTATGTATTCAACTACTGCATACTTTTGAAACTGTACAGTAGTTGCTCCTGTACAGAACAGTGAGTTTTGGTCAATCACTCTACTTTGCAATAATCCTGTCACTAAATATCATGAAAATGTGCAGTTATACTAAAGGTTGCTAATCTATTTATTTATTTATTTGTTTGTTTGTTTTTTCTCTACTGATGTTCAACTGGTTTTATCACACCGGTTTACAGCTTAACAATGGAATCTATAAATATAGATTTCGTATTTTACATTGCAACATTGTAACATGATTAGTTTTGTAACATGGATAAACTTTGAACCTTGTAACATTGTGACATTGTAATATGATTAGTTTTTGTAACCTGGTTCACTTTGTAACATGAGTGATTATGTACCAAGGGTAACTATGCAAAAAGAGTAATTTTATAGCAAGGGTGACTTTGGAACAAGGGTAACTTTGTAACAAGAGTGACTTTGTAATAAGAGTCACCGTTTGGACTGTGGAGAGATATAAGAAGCAATATGTTTTATAGTAGAGGGAGTACCAGCATTAAAGTTTTGTAGCGTCTATAATGACATAGCTTGAACAGTTGGTGATATAAAATTATTATGGCAGAGGTGTAGGTTTTTGAGGATTGATGAGAGGTGTTCAATTCTTTTGATGTTTGAGATTGATCTTGCTGCTATATTTTGAAGTAGTTGTAGTAGCCTTAGAGTATTGGATGGGAGGCCCAGGAGTATGGCATTGCAATAGTTGAGTCTGGAAAATAGTAGGTCTTGAAGTACTGTTCTGTTGTCGAGGTTGTAAAGTAGTGGTTTGATATTTTTGAGAACCTGGAGCTTGAAGAATCCCTCTTTTATTATTGTGTTGATGTAATTCTTCATGCTGAGTTCGTTGTCGATGAGTACTCCGACATCTCTGACTGTGAAGGTTGTTTTACTTTTTGTGGTAGGTGATGAGTCATTGTCTTTGAGAGTTGAGATGGTCTTGTTGTTAATGTGCAGTATTTCTGTTTTATTGTGGTTGAGGTTGAGGGACATTTGTAATAGAAGGTGAGTTATTTTCTGGAGGTGGTTGTCCCAGGTTTTTAGTGTGTGTGTGATGTTTTCTTTTATGGGGAGTAGAATCTGAACATTGTCAGCGTATAAGAAGAATGTTAGATTTAGTCCTGATAGGAGCGTACATAGGGGAGGATGTAGATTTTGAACAGGGTTGAGGAGAGGGATGAACCTTGAGGTACTCCATGAATGAGGGGAATTTGTTTGGATTCCATAGTGTTGATTCTGACTTTGTATGATCGGTTTGTCAGGTATGATTTGAACCATTTAAGTGTGGTATTGCCTAAGCCTATGTCTCTTAGTCTGTTTAGTAAGGTTTCATGGTTGACAGTGTCAAAGGTGGCAGAGATGTCAAGTAGGATGAGGATGTATGATTGTCCATGGTCGAGGCCTCTGAGGATGTTGTCTGTGAGGGACAAAAGGAGTGATTCGGTGTTGAAGTATTTTCTGAAACCATGTTGGAATGGAGACAGGAATTTTTTATTTTCCAGGTGTTTGGAGAGTTGGCAGTTGACAATTTTTTCTATGATTTTGGCGATGAAGGGAAGGTTGGAGATGGGTCAATAATTTGATGAATTGGCTTTGTTGGGTTGTGTTTTTTTGAGGATTGGTCTGATGCTGGCGCATTTGAGAGCATTGGGAAAGGTGCCTTGTTCTAGTGAGATGTTCACTATGTTTGCTATGGGTCTGGCAATGGTGTTTGTGATTTGCTTTAGAAGCTTTATGGGAATGGGGTCGATGGGGTGTGTGGCTGGGTTAAGTTTCTGTATTATTGCTTCTACTTCAGTTGAGGCAACTGTTTGGAATTGAGTCCAGGATGATGAGGAAACTGTTTTGATTTGAGTCCAGGATGATGTTGTAATGTGTGCTGGGATAGGGGCAAGCTGGTTGGTGTGTGGGTTGGCAGCGATTATTTTAGCAATTTTATTGTTGAAGTAGTTGGCAAGTTCTTCACATGTTCTGGAGGAGTTTTCTTGATGAAGTGGGTTGGGGGTGGGTTGTATCAGGTCGGTAATGTAGGCAAATAAGGTTTTGGGGTTGAATTGGTGGTCGTGGATTTTTTGGCATAGTAGTCTTTTTTGGCCTTTTTGATGTCTGTTCTGTAAATATATAAAATGGTTCTATATCTATCTCTTAGTTGAGGGGATGGGTCTTTTCGCCATTTTTTTTTTTCAGATTACCTTAGGAGGTGTTTGGTGGTTTTTAGCTCCGGCGTGTACCAGGGTGTTTTGTGTTTATTGGCAGTCTTGATTACTTTTTTGATGGTTGGGCATTTGGTTTTTGCCACTTCAGAGTTGATGGTTATCCAAGAGTTTGTGGCAATATTTGCGTCATTCATATCCAGGTCTTTTAGTTTGTTTGGCAGGATTTCGGTGAGTTCGTTGTTTGGGCATAATTTGATGAATTCTATGATTTTCTTGGTTCGGTTTGTTTCTGTAGGTGGGTGATTCAGTTGTAGATTGGTGTGGATGATTTTGTGGTCTGACCATGGGATGGTGGAGGTTGCAGGGGGGTGGGTCTGGTCTATGTGATTATTGCTGAAAATTAGGTCTAGAGTGTGCCCAGAGTCATGGATGGGGGAGTTTATTATTTGTTTGAAGCCAATGGCTCTCATGGTTTCAAGGAGTAGTTCACAGGTTGGTGAGAGTGATGTTTTGTCCATGTGCAGATTGAAATCCCCTAGCACGATGGCAGGTATGTCCATGTTGATGTTGGTGAAGATAGTTTCAATTAAGGCGGATAAATTGCATTGTAGTGTTCTAAGAGGGGCATATAGGAGAATAATTTGTAGCGTATTTGATTTGAAGAGGCTGATTTCAATGGGGGGGGGGGGGGAGTTTAATGGGGTGGAGTATGATGTTGTGTTTCTTTAGGGCCATGAATAGAATGCCACCACCTTTCTTTTTTGGTCTTGGTATGGAGTATATGTTGTAGGTTGCTTTGGGTAGTTGATTGATGAGGGCAGTGTCTGTGTTTTTGAGCCATGATTCCGTTATGCAGAGAATGTCGGGATGGGAGTCATTTAGGAGGTCGTGTATTATTGGTATCTTTTTGGTGATGGACTACATGTTGAGTACTAGTAGCAAAATTATAGAGAGGGTTGTGATTAGATTGTTTGAGTGTGTGGGGATTGTGATGAGTTTTCATCTTCTGATGGTGTGTGTTGCTTTTGGGTTGCAGTCGGGGGTCATGTTGGTTTAGGGTTGGAGGTGTGTATTTTGGGTGGATATTGGGGAGGGGGTATGGGGGGAGGTATGGGTAGAGAGGAGAGGTGGGTGGAATGTGAGCATGTGTAGTGTGTGTTTGGAGCTGTTGCTGGGGTAGTTCTGTCGGGGTGGGTTGAATGAGGGGGGTGTTGAGATTGATGGGATCAGGGGGAAAGGTGAGGGGGAAGGGTTATTGCGAGAAGGGATGTGGTTGGAGGTCTTTGCGGGGCGGCACTAAGGGGGGTGCAACAAGGGGCAGGCTTTAAAGGGCTTGGTGAGGTAGGGTTCGCCGATGTTGGTGGGCGGGGCTTACTGCTGTTCAGGAGCGTCGGAGTTGGGCCTTCCGGGGTGTCCCCAGGTGGTTTGCCGTTGGAGCGAGGCGAGCTGAGGCATGCGGGGAGAGCCCTAACCCCGGCGGGTTTGCGCCGATCATGCGGGCTAGCAGGGGAGGCCAAAATGGAGAGAGCAGGCGTCCGGCGTAGGCCCTTTAAAGGGCTCGGTGAGGTAGGGTTCGCCGACATCGGTGGACGGGGCTTATTGCCATTCGGGAGCATTGGAGTTGAGCCGTCTGGTGTGTCCCCGGGTGGTCTGCGGTCGGAGCGAGGTGAGCCGAGTCATACGGGGAGAGCCCTAACCCTGGCGGTTTCGCGCCGCTATGCACTATGTTCCATTGATCACTTTGTGGGCAATTCAGGAGAAGGTAGAGTGCAGACATATTAAAAACGTTGGTTCATTATTTTTTCTTTTGATGCATGCTGGCCTTCCATGACCACAGTGTACCTTTGTAAGCTATTATTTTTAAAGAGAAATATGAGGCTTTTTATATTTGTTGTCATGCTGCTTTGTTCCCCATTATTTCCTATGGAGCATAATCACCTTAAGCATTTGAAAATACAATTACAGTAAATGGGACCAAGCTGGAACTGAAGTGTGAGGAAGCATTTTCAAGTTCTTGTGCTTACTGTTTGTTGACATCACACATGAACATGCACTGTGTGCTTCCTATTCCAGATGTTGCTAATGTCAGTAGAGTAACTGGACAAACCTGAAAGGGATAAGTAGCCTGATAAGTAGAATGCGTGTGTGTGAATGGGGAGGGCTGATTTAAAAGCTTTAATAAACGGAAGTTATTTGACTCTTCTAAGATATGTGAGGATTCTTTCCATTCTTTGTAGTATAGAAATGAAAGTATATGCCAGAGGCAGCAACTAATTTTTGACCGTAGATTTTTCTTAGTCTCATATGGGGAGTAAATCAATCCCATTTTGACATCCATATATATACAATTAAACAGGATAGAACAAAAAAGCCAAATAGAAGATTTCCTAACAAAATCCTGAAAGAATTTAGGACCCTTATCAGGCAAACTGACATATGGATATGGTCTGTCCTCTAATAATGCTCTTTAGTAATGATGATTATTACAAAGGAAATGATTACCTCAGACTTTAAAATCACCATATAGGTAGGATGGATATAGAATGATAATTTCAGTTCAGGAAAAATCATCCTGGCATCTTAAACTATTTTCACTCTTTGAGTAATTATTGAACATATAAAAAAGAGTAACCAATAGATTTAGCAAATATGGGCCAGGATTCATCATTCCTTGTGGAATGATGAACACGGCGGTAAAGGGGGCGGAGGGGGGGGGGTGAGGAAGGGGGCAGTTGGGGGATAGCCTGCAGCCGGCCGCACCACGGTGGTGTGGTTTTGCCTGCTGCAGTGCAGCCATGCTGCACACTGTCGAGGGCATAGCGCCATCATAAAAGGTGGTGCTATTTCCTGCGCTACTGCCGGTGATAATGTTCTAAACATTATCGCCGGCAATGGTGCCGCCGGCCTATTTCCCTAATCCCCTCCCTACTTCCTCCCCCACTCCTCCCCTCCACCTAATTTGAATGCTACCGCCGCGATAAGGCCATTATCACGTGCAATAAGGCCCTAACACACGCGATAATGGCCTTTCGCGGGTTGGAAAATAGCCCCCATGATATGTGAGTCATAGAGCAATGATGCATAGACCAGGGTTTCCCAACCTGTCCTGGGGACCCCACAGCCAGTCGGGTTTTCAGGATGTCCACAATGAATATGCATGAGACAAATTTGCATATATTGAGTCTCCATGGTATGCAAATTTATCTCATGCAATTTCATTGTGGATATCCTAAAATCCTAACTGGATATGAGGTCCCCAGAATAGGTTTGGGAAGCCCTGGCATAGACAGTCCAAACATCTCATTAGAGATTTTTTTCATGCAGGACTGAAGCCCAGCAGCACAGAGAGAAAGTACAGATAAACGTTTCCAGTCACATGTGTTCTGAGTCTGAAAGCACTCTTCTGTATCTGTACACTTGTGTTTGAGTGATAAATAGCTGCAAATAGATACAATACTCTAGCAGTAGCAGCAAAAAAGCAATTATACATTATCACGGTCAAGAATAACTATGGAAACTATTTAACATTGTTGACGGGCTCCTGGGGAATTCAGATATGAGAGTTGGAAACTGATGTAAGACCCCAGACTGTGAGATCTAAGCTAGCTTCTTTTTCAGTTAAATTAAGAATCCACAGAGGAATATAAGGAAGAAGCTGAAAATGCCAGAAGTGTATGGGAGGTTAAGGAGGGAGTAAGTAATGATGACAGGTACCAGTTTTCCTCTAAATTGGAGGAATTTAAAACTCTTTTGCTTTTGGAATTGAGAGAGTTTTTGAAGTATGTAAGAGCTATTCAGTGTGGGCCAGATTTTCAAAAGGTTACATGCGCCGGGCCTATTTTCAAAATTGCACCAAGAAAGAGCACTTGATGTGGTCTACTTGGATTTCAGCAAAGCTTCTGATATGGTCCTGCACAGAAGGCTGATTAATAAAGTGAGAAGACTGGGAGTGGGTCCCAAGGTGGCGGAATTGATTACAACTTGGTTGACTGACAGATGTCACAAATAGTGGTAAATGGAACTTACTCTGAAGAGAGAAGAGTGATGAGTAGAGTTCCTCAAGAATCAGTTCTAGGGCCAGTTCTATTCCTATCTTTGTGAGTGATATTTCAGAGTGATTAGAATGTCTTTTTGTGGATGAAACTAAGATCTGCAGCAGAGTGGTCACGCCTGAAGGAGTAGCAAGATTGAGAAATGACCTAAGAAAGCTTGAGTGGTTGAAGGTTTGGCAGCTGGGATTCAGTGCCAAGAAGTTCAGAGTCATGTATTCAGGGTGCAGCAATCCAAAGGGTGGTTGTATGTGACGAGGGGGGGGTGGGGGTGGGGGGGAGGGCTGCGAATCACTGATGTGCACAGGCTGAGAAAGAGACCTCTAGGTGATAGTGTCAAATGATCTGAAGGCAAGAAGGAAATGTGACAAGGCTGTGGCTAAGGTCAGAGGGATCCAGAGCTGAATAGAGAGGCATAACCAGCAGGAAAAAGACTTTCAAATACCTGAAAGGTATTAATGATGCACAACAATTAAATCTTTCCTGATGGAAAGGAAGTTGTAAAACTTGGGGTTACAATATGAAACTCAAAGAAGGTAGACTCAGGAATATTGTTAGGAAATATTTCTTTCTTTTTTTTTTTTTAATTCGTTTTTATTGAGTCATTAAATTCAATAACTATACACAGCCTCAAAAACAGCCATAACAACTATATTGGCCCAGAGCACGGCCATAATGACCCTCCTTTTAAATTTTACCTCATACCCATAACAGAAACAACCCCTACAGGAATAGAAACATTCACGACCACAAACACACTCGCTCATAAGCCACACACATACACCCACCCACCGAGAGCAGCCACCGCATATCATAACATGTAGAGCAACACACGTGCCCCCACCCACTTACTACCTTCAATTACTGAGAAGTACCTTATCTCATAAAGCAAACTAGCCCTCCATGAAAAGAAAAGATTTCTGAGTTTCCACATCTCTTTTCCAAAGTAGTTCCAGCTGCGCAGTTTGATGCAGCAGTGCTTTCCACTGAGTAAATGAGGGTGCCTCCTCCAATTTCCAACTCAACAAAATGGACTTTTTTGCAAGAAGAGTTGCCACAGCAAGAAATTTCCTACCACCACAGCCTTGTCACAATAGCCACTGCTATTACTAGCAACGGTAACATGGAATAGACTTAGTTTTTGGGTACTTGCCAGGTTCTTATGGCCGGGATTGGCCACTGTTGGAAACAGGATGCTGGGCTTGATGGACCCTCTGTCTGACCCAGTATGGCATGTTCTTATGTCCTTATGAGGTAACAGTCACCCTTTATCCCAGAAACAGAGATACACAGAAACCCAGACTAAGAAATACTACGCTCAAATAATTTGTCTAAATAAGTCATAATTTGGTGCCAAAAAGGTTGAAGTTTGGAACATCCCATAAACATATGACAGAGGATACCTGGACTGGTTTTACATTTCAAACAAGTATCGGAATCCCACAATTTCATCAGGGCACCCCATACCCTGGTAATGTATGTTCTATGTAATAACTTACACTGAATTTCCGGCATGGTGGCAGCTAGATAATGTCTGTAGAGCATTGTGAAGGCACGAGACAGCAAATCTGGTGGAATGTCAATGCCCAGATCCTCGCTCCATTTCTCAGCTAAACGAGTCAGGTGAGGGGAAGGTAGGGCAGATAGGAACTGTCCCGCCCAAATAGCTATTTTATTGAACTTAGGAGGAGTCTCCAGAAAACTTTCCTCAGCATCATTAGGAGTCATAAGAGAAATATTACTTTTATAAAGACTATGGCAATAATGACGAGCTTGTAAGTAAGCAAAAATATGGTGTTTCGGTATATCCCACTCCTCTCGCAACTGCTCAGACGAATGAAGATAGGAAGATTCTGAATCCCCCTGAAAGAGGGAGCGCCCCACTTGGGCAAAAAATCCAGATACCCAGACAGCTTCAAAAAAAAAGGCAAAACCAACGTACTTCAAACCAGCAACTCCAACCACCACAGCCAAGCTTTTCTTACAACTGTGAGCCAGAGTGCAGACACTTTCAGAGAGAACTGCTTGCTATGATGTAAGTGACAACCCAAAAAAAGAGCAAATAAGATCCCCATTCAATCACAACAAAATACATAAAAGGAATCCACAGTATTAATATCTCATAATACCACGCCCAAAAAAGTTTCTATAATATCATTTTTATAATTAATTTTTTATTCAAAGTATTATTGTAGAAAGAACCGCATCAGCAAGCCTGACGATGTGCCTTATATCCTTAAAAGGCCGACCGGACTATTCAATCATTTGCGGTTTAACATTATAAATTTCTCAAAATTTTTAAATGTTTTGATTTTTCAACGAATTTTCAAACGACTGTCAGAGCAACAAGAATTCGTTGAAAAATCAAAACATTTAAAAATTCTCCAAAATAGCAGTATTTTTCTAGCATGCTTAGTGTGAGCTTGATAGGCTAGAATATGGCCTTGCTTGACAGCCTTAGCCACACTCCAAAAAAAGGGACAGGATCAATACCAGGGCCACTGTGAAGAGTAAAATAGCACAACCAAAATGGCCAGGGTCTAAAATAGCCAGTCCAAAACAGAAGAAAAAAGCCCCAAAGCAGTCCCATGTCAGTCAGAAAACAAAAGAAAAACAGGGACTATCCATAGAAAAATAATGGGACCGAAGATCACAAATCCACAACATGAAAATCAAGGAAGCAAAGAGGCACAGCAAAACCAAAATGGCACTACGTGGTGAGCACCGAGCTAGCCAGGAACAAAACCGAGGCCATCATGTGCTGCCAATGGAAACAAAGGTAAGAGAAAAGTACCGGATGAAACTGCGCCATCACTCTGGAAGCTGATCCATAAAGTCCTTTGCCTCATGAACCGAAGCAATCAACTTGGTCTCCTCATTGAGGAAAACCTGCAACCTCTCGGGCTATTGAAGGGAGAATTTAATCCTGCGCTGATACAATTACGTGCAATACGGGGTAAGCTCCCTGCGCGCCGCCTGCACTTTGCTGGAAAAGTCCGGGAAGTGCAATAGTTTGGCCTCCTGAAACATAAGTTCCCTTTTGATATGATAAGCCTGTAGAATTCTGGCTTTATATATAGTGTTAAACCGCAAATGATTGAGTAGTCCGGACGGCCTTTTAAAGATATAAGTCAGATTGAATTCGACATAGTCCTCCTACTTACCCCTAAAAAAAGCAGCAAAACGCCTGTCAGTATACAGATAAGGTGGCATGGACCAATGAAATTGACCAAAAGGCTTAGGGACCATATCAAGTGTAATGAGCACCATGGCATGGTCAGAAAAAGGAATATCGTGAATCTCACTAGCTACCAGTTTATTAAAAAGAGACTCAGAGACAAGAATGTAATCCAGTCTTGAGTACACATCATGCATATGAGAATAAAAGGTGAATTCCCTATCTTCCAAATGTAGGGTGCACTAAGGGGCAGATTTTAAAAGCCCTGTGCACTTAAATCCAGCTGGATTTAAGCGTGCAGGGGGGTTACGCGCGCCAAGCCTATTTTGCATAGGCTGGCGATGTGCGCAAGCCCCGGGACGTGCGCATGTCCCAGGGCTTTGAAAAAGGGGTGAGAAGGGGGCATGGGCGGGGTGCCGGTCCAGGGTCAGTCCGGGGGCGGGAACAAGGCCTCCGGCACAGCGGCCGTGCCAGGGCATTGCGCGCCGGCAGCCAGCCAGTGCATGTTATAAAATTGGGCATAGATTTGTGCACGCCGGGTTGCGCACACAAATCTACACCCGCACGTAGCTATTAAAATTCTGCTCTAAGTGTCTATTAATTGCAACTCTTGAGACGGGAAACCCACCCCCAGGTCGGATTGATGTTTTTTAGGAGTCTTGGCCGGTTTACAGTCCAGCAAGTGATTGTCAATCATGTTAAAATCACCTTCTGTAATGACCGCATACCCTTCCCAAGCTGAGACTTTAGCATGAGAGTAGAGAAAAGATTGTGAAAATAAACATTAGGTGCATATAAATTGACTAGAACCACTGTTACGGGTTCAGACCGTGCACACTGGTACCCTGCCCAGGCTAATCTCATTTAAACACACAATTACTGGGATTATACCTGGGGGCTTGAACCCAGGGGCTTATCCCTACACAAATGGCCATACACAATTACTGGGTTTATACCTGGAAGCTTGAACCCAGGAGCTTATCTGCAACAGAAAGAGCTACAAACAAACTTTGATTCAGTACATCACGGTTCCAGGTAAAGTAAGATTATTTGAGCAATAGGAGGATAGAACAAATAAAATCAGATCAAATAGAAGAAGTAATGTTAAATAATAACAATTGCTACATAGATATAAAAAGCTTACATCTCCAAAGGATCAGCCGTACCAACATGTTCAGGGCTCTCGCTCTCCCCTCTCTTTCTCGCTGCCTCCTCTTATACACTACAAACGCTTGTGGAAAAAAGCGATGTTCCCTCTCTCTGAGTTCTTATCATATTTCAGACACAGCTGTGGCCTTCTTTCTCTCGCTCAGGCTTTAGTATAAGCTAATTGCTAGTTTTCTCATCATAGACTTAGTGTATAACTAAATAAACAAGCTCTTGCCTGTTCATAAACATTTCACAGTGTAAGACAGTAAACAGGAATTCACTCAGAGGTTGGCCTATGGCCTTCAAATTAGTTTGTGTCTGGGTGAAAACTCTGAATCCATACGGCCTATCCTCTGTATACATCCTCAGCAAAAAGTAACAAAAAATGACTCCAACAACCACCTACATCTCTTGTAATTCTCCCACTACAATGACATAACGGCCATTGGGGTCAGCGTACCATTTTTCCTTCGTGAAACTAACCTTTTTGCTAATCAAAATGGCCACTCCCCTCTGCCTGGAAGTAAAGGAGGAGAAGAAACAGTGACCAACCCACTCTCGCTGCAGTTTCTGATACTGCCCATTTTCCAGATGGGTTTCCTGAAGAAAAGCTACATGAACCCCATGTTTTTGCAAATCAATAAGAAGCTTTTTCCGTTTATTCGGAGAATGTAAGCCATCAAGGTTAAGAGAAGACAAAATTAGACATGAAAAGAAACATTGGCAGACATCCAAAGCATAATGCAACCTACTAAAGGAGGAGGGATCCCACAGCATAGATCCACCCCCCCCCCAAAGTGTCGTAGGCACCCATAAACAAAAAAGAAACTGAAAAGCAACTACACAATAACATTCACAACCATACATACATACAAATTGCACACAATTCCACCCGCCCATCAAAATAGTCAACCCAGACTCTCAAACCTTCGATCAAGAGAAGCACCCTAGAAACAGCAGCGAAGCAGTGGACACTTCGTCCCTCACAGGCAAGAGTCACCCATTATCCATCGAGGCCTTGTGGAGACAGTAAGGTCACCAACCAGGCAATCCAGCTGCAATCAAACATCAGACAAGAATCATTGAAACACTGATAAAGTCTCATGGTGTGGCTAAATGCAAAACAAAAAGATCTCCCCTACTGGCTGTGAGCATGTAGGATAAGTTGAGCAGGCCAATAAACATGCGGGCAAGAAATAGTCATGTTGCAGAAGATATTCAGAAGGCCAGGGCCACTGTGAAGAGTAAAATAGCACAACCAAAATGGCCAGGGTCTAAAATAGCAAGTCCAAAACAGAAGAAAAAAGCCCCAAAGCAGTCCCATGTCAGTCAGAAAACAAAAGAAAAACAGGGACTATCCATAGAAAAATAATGGGACCGAAGATCACAAATCCACAACATGAAAATCAAGGAAGCAAAGAGGCACAGCAAAACCAAAATGGCGCTACATGGTGAGCACCGAGCTAGCCAGGAACAAAACCGAGGCCATCATGTGCTGCCAATAGAAACAAAGGTAAGAGAAAAGTACCGGATGAAACTGCGCCATCACTCTGGAAGCTGATCCATAAAGTCCTTTGCCTCATGAACAGAAGCAATCAACTTGGTCTCCTCATTGAGGAAAACCTGCAACCTCTTGGGCTATTGAAGGGAGAATTTAATCCTGCGCTGATACAATTACGTGCAATACGGGGTAAGCTCCCTGCGCGCCACCTGCACTTTGCTGGAAAAGTCCGGGAAGTGCAATAGTTTGGCCTCCTGAAACATAAGTTCCCTTTTGTTATGATAAGCCTGTAGAATTCTGACTTTATCTGTGTAGTTCAGGTAGCAAACAATAACCTGGTGAGGATATTTCTGGTCCGGTCCCCCGGCTCCCAGTCGGTGTGCAGTTTCAACCAGAATTGGCCTGTCTGCTAGACCGAGCTACAAATACTCCGGGATCCATTTTTCACATAGCCTCATTAGTTCTTCTCCATGCAGCGACTCAGGGACACCCACGATCCGCAAATTATTTCTGCAGCTGTGATTTTCCAGGTCCTCAATTTTGACCTTGGGGGACCTGTGATGGCTTCCAAGTTCGGTCGCATTGGATTCTATGACCGCCATATGCTCTTCATGTTCAGCAGCCTTGCTGTGCACCCCTGTCATGGTAGACGCGTAGGCTTGAAGGCTTCCACTTTATCACAGATTTCATCCACAGAGGCCTGAATACGCTGCAGTTGATCCACAAGGGCAGCAGAAACAGCTTGGATGAGATCCTTCACCACAGCCTCGGAGAGGCCCTCAGTAATAGGGTCATCTGCCGCCATCTTCTCTTCTCTTCCAACAGGTTTCTTCAGACCCGTGCATTTGGGGCGACCTGCTATCACCTCCCAATAGACTCGAAACACTTCAAAATCAGCTCAATTCTCCCTTTGAACTTAAAAGTTGTTGTTGTAGCGATCAAATTACAGATTAAGTGAAGGATCCCCGCCAGCGAGAGAAAGAAGATTGCGCTCAGGCAGACGGTACGGACATATCCCCTCAGGAAATATTTCTATATGGAAAGGGTGGTTGATGCATGGAATGCTCTCCTGGAATTGGTGATGAGACAAAATTGATAATGGAATTCAAAAGGGTATGGGACAGGCAGAGAAGCCACATTGGCTAAAAAATGGAAATGAAGAAATGGGATAATTGTTACACCTAAAGTTTACATTTCTACTTGGGGGAAACCTGCATGGAGTGGCATTTACTACAATAAAAAAAAACTTGCTAGGCAGACTCTACAGACCATTTTAGTCTTTATCTGCTTTCATTTAGTATTTACTGTGGGACATGATGGAAGTTTTAAAATCATGATTGGGATGGAATTGGTAAGTAAAGGATAGTTATTTACCCTTTTAAAAAATACTAAAACAAGGGAACACTCCATGAAACTAAAAACTAGTTTTTAAAAGATTTAAAAGAAAATTGTAGTAAATACTGTTTCACTCAAAGCACAATTAAGCTGTGGAATTTGTTGGCAGAGGATGTAGTCAAGGTAAACTGGGTTTAAAAGAGGTTTGAACAAGTTCTTGGAGGAAAAGTCCGTAGCACATTATTTGACAGGTGGACTGGAGAGGGCTATTACTATTCCTGAGAGTGAGTAACAGGAAATAGAACTACTTTATGGACTCTGCTAGATATTTGTGACATGGATTGGCCACTGTTGAAGACAGGATGCTGGGTTCGATGGACCTTGGTCTGACCCAACATGGCAGTTCTTATGTTCTTATGTTTCTAGGCTCAAACAATCTCAGGTGTGGGGTTCTCCAGAGGTCAGCTTTGTCATCGGTGGTGTTTAACATTTTTATGAGACCTCTGGGGATCTCGGCATGAAAGGATTCCTTTATGCCGCAATATACCACTGATTGTTCTGGCCAGTAAGGACGGACCTCAGGTGAGGTTTTAAATCTAGGTTTGCAAACAATTGCTAACTAGTTATTAATGAATAAATTCATTTTGAACAGGCGAAAGACTGAACTTTTGAGAATTGGGGACATTAAGATAATTACACTTTTATAATCTCAAATGGAAAATATTTCCATATCTCCCTCTGTTCTAATGAAAGATTTGGGACTACAGTTAGACTCTCATTTGGATATGAAGCCCCAAGTTCATTTGTTCACCTAGAACACCTTTTTGAAAATGCCAGTAGTGAGGAAACTATGCCCAATTTTTGAGACATCAATACTAAAAACTGTAATGCAGGCTTTATTGTGCAAAAGACTACTGCAATAATAATACATGGATTTCCAAGTGAGATTAATGTCTAGACTGCAGGTCATAATGTTGCTATAAGACTTATGTTGGGTTGCTCTGAGAGGTCTAGAGCTATCTTGCTCCTTCATAAACTTCAATGGCTGCCAATAGTAGATTGAACTAGATTTATGCTGCTTACATTGGTGTTTCATGCAGTTTGGATCAATGATCCTTCCTATCTTGCCAGTAAGTTGGGATGGTAACTTTTGGGAAGGGAGCTGAGATTAAGTCAACAAGCTCATTTGCAAATTCCTTCTGTAAAGGAGATGAAGAAGATACTTTAGAAAGCATGGGCATTGTCAGTGGCTGGTCTATTATCATGGTACAGACTGCTGTTAGATATAAGATTAGAATTAAATTATCGAACTTTTAGGAAAAAAGTGAAAACATGTTTATTTGCTGGGGTATAAGATAAAATATTCTGTGATAGTAAGATAGCTTGGGAGGAAATTCAAGGATTGCTTTGGATGGTTAAGGGAATGGTTGGTGGGTTGAAGGTTGATGGGATGGGATTTTGTTTCTGTGTTAAGAGGGGTAAGTGATTGTGTTTTTTTTAAATTGGAGGGTTAACTGAATATTTTATTTGTTCTCTGTGCGATGGGTGTAGGCAGTAAATATGTGTCTATTATAGAATGGCTTGCGAGCTAATTTACATACATTACTTGTGGGTTTTAGGATTGATGGGGTGGCGGCATGAAAAGACATTTTGTGTGCATCATGATGATTGCAAATTTTTGCAGTGTTCTTGTATTTATTTAGGTTTATATTTTGAAATGTTGTACACCAATTTGGACAACCTTGGCCAGAAAGGCAATCTAGAAATATAAGTAAATAAATAAAAATCTCAACAATGTAATTTAATCTACAGGAGATGTTGGAAAGTGAAGACTTAAAAGCTCACCGAGGAATTTTGAAAGAGGTAATTTACCCAGTCATGTGCTAATTTACTAGAAGGGTTTCATTCTAGCAACATAGTGCTACTTAATGTAAACAGAGTATCCTGTTCAGTGTTGTACTTCATAATGCAGGTACACCAACTGTGCTATAATCAGAGCCCTGGTTTTCTGCCACAGATTTTTCAAAATTCTGTGGCAATTCTGTGACAAATTTGCATACTTTTTCATAAATAATTACACCTCTGATGATCCAAAAAGGTAAGTTTATTATTGAAAACATTTCATGTTTATTTTAAAATAATATTTAAATTATATACAAATACAAAAGTTGCCAAGTACAGAAATCAACTATCAACTATTTATGAAGACATTACCAACATTTAACTGTGAAAGTCACTTTTATTTTTAATTGAAATAAAGTGCAACCATTCTTTTTATATTTTCTTGAGAAAGTCTTTGTCTTTCCTAATAGATGAATTAATGTATACTGAAAATGCCCTCAGTAGCAGCAGTTTGTCATGCTGTTCACTACAGAAAGATATGTGCTTATATATTGCACATATGATAACAGACACAGGGGGTTGAATTAACACAAGTTTGAAACTTGTCAGCAGTAGTGCAAGTCATCAAGGCTTCTATGAGTTTCAAATTAATACCCTCTCTACCAGATGCGGGACACCAGCAGTTGCAGATTTCCAAAAAACACATCCAAGTCTTCAAAGCAGGTTTATGGCTGACCACATATGCAGGTGCAAGAATCTTTGTATAAACATGAAATTCTTCTAAAGGGACATCACTCCATCCATGAAATATATCAAAATCATCTTTGGTTTGATAAGGCTAAATGAGATCTTTGAGGGATCAAACATTCTGACTACTTTCACTGTCCACTTCAACTTCATTTCCCCCTTCTATTCACTTCATGACAGGAAGAAGGCGGGTATAGGGACAAGATAAGGAGAGGGCTCCTTTCAGGCTATTTGTGAGGAGGGGGCTGAAGCAGAAGGAAAGAGATAACTGAGAGTGAAAGCAGGCAGACAGGTTTCTTCAAATGATTTAATTAAGAGATGGGAATGCTTTTAGGAATGTTGATTCTACAGCATATTATCAATTATGCAGCCACAGCTAATTATGCAGTGTCCCCCCCCCCCCCCCCGCCCCCTTCCCTTGCAACCCATACAATCACAGTAGCCTAGGGGCACTGGTTATAATTACACTTGATTTGTTGTTTGCCTATATCGAACCTGTCATATTAGGCAAAGTACATATTTAAAACATAAACAATTACATCCATTAATAAAAACAATCATTGTGCATTTAGATGGGTGGAGGGGAAACATTGTAAAAGAGAAATTCGACACATTCCCAAGATACAGTACCAGGACATAACTTTGTAGAAGTTGTACCCAAACATTACTAAATTAAGAGGCTTTCTCCACCTCTTCTCCTTTCTGGTAATCAGTTTATGGTAGTGATAGGGGGCCAACAGTATGGGAATATACATTAAGCATGCATTCCCAGTCACTGCAGCTGTTCTTCCTTTCCCTCTTATACTTGATAATTATAAAGGCAGTATGCATCATGGATGAACAACAGCTGAGAAGGCAAAGAGTACATGCTTATTGTCTACACCCTGCTTATCTGCCACCTGCTCTGCCCTTAGTATTGTGTCCTAAGAAACCAAAATAAATCTGGAGGAGAGGTGGGGAGATAGAAAGGAATCTGAGAAGGGAGAGTAAGATGGAAAGAAACTTGGGGAAATAAGGGTGCAGAGAGATTGAGAGAAACCTAAGAAAGAAGGGGAGAGAAAGAGACAAATCCAAGGGTAGGGGTGATATACTGAAGACCCTAGTGACGGGATGAAGAGGAATTTTGAAGGGAATGAAGAGAGGAGGAAGAGATGGAAAGGAATTTAAGTGAGATAGGAGATACCACAAGGAAAGGAAGTGGAGATGGAGAAGAACCTAGGGAAAAAGAGAGAAATTGAAGGTAGGCAGAGAGAAAAGTTTTGGAGGCAGATAGGGAGGAACCTAGAAAGTGCAGAAGGAAGGGAAGAGAGAGCAAAAGAGAAGATGAGAGGAAGAAGGGGGAAAAATAGGGGGTTGAGGCAACATACCATCAGCAACCCAATTTTTTAAATAATTTTCCCTCTATGGACAGATTTAAAAACAGGACAATTGTGCATTCTTTTTCTGATGAAGCAGGATATGGCACAATTTCTTAAAAAACAGGACTGTTATTGATAAAGCAGGACCCTACCAACCTACCTACCAACCAGACTCATTGATCCAACTTTCCTGGTACATAAACCTTTGATGCTGAGTCTCTGTACTCCCAAGCAGCTACATTCATCAGCATTTAACTACATGCAATATAGCACCATTACAAATTATACAGCAGAAGCACTGTTTGTTTATATACATCTATCTAGCTATCTAGCTATCTATCTCTAGATAGACATAGGTATGTGTAGCCCTGTCTCTAGGATAAATAAGTACTGTCTCTATGAGGCCGATATAATAAAACCCATGTCAAAATTGGTGCAAAATTTTAGCACTGATTTATAATACTATGCATGTTAAATCCCACAGCTTTATTCGATGCTATAAATTAATGGTATGCAAATCAAACCAATGCTAAAAATCTGTGGTAACCCCCAAAAGCATGCCAAAACCAGCATGCAGAAAATGGCAGTAAAAAACAGTTCTAATTGGAAAGATGGTGCAGTGTTCCCTATTGGTTGATAGAAGTAACCTAGGCTGACCTGTGATGTGATTGGTGTTGCACATATGTCCATTTATTTTCTTGGACACTCGTCCTTGTATGGAAGTAAAAGGCAGTCTCTTCCATGGCCATTTTGTCAGTGCTGGATGGTATTAGGCAAGCTCTGGAATAGGCATTGGAGGTTTTCTTGGCGTAGGAGCGGTGGTTGTTCTTGATTGGTGCTTTGTGATTACTGAGTGGTGTCTTTTGTGCTGCTTGTTTGTCCCTTGCTGTTTCCCATCCTCTTGTCTTAGAAGCACAGTCCAGATGTAATCCATACATTAAGACAGGTGGAATGAAGGGAAAACGATTACCAGCATGGTTAAATGGTGAGGCAAAAGAGGCTATTTTAGCCAAAAGATCTTCATTCAAAAATTGGAAGAAGGATCCAAAAGAAGAAAATAGGATAAAGCATAAGTACTGGCAAGTTAAATGTAAGGCATTGATACGACAGGCTAAGAGAGAATTTGAAAAGAAGTTGGCTGTAAATGCAAAAACTCACAGTAAAAACTTTTAAAAATATATCTGAAGCAGAAAGCCTGCGAGGGAGTCAGTTGGACCATTAGATGATCGAGGGGTTAAAGGGGCACTTAGAGAAGATAAGGCCATCGCGGAAAGATTAAATGATTTCTTTGCTTTGGTGTTTACTGAAGAAGATGTTGGGGAGAAACCCATTCCAGAGAAGTTTTTCATGGGTAATGATTCAGATGAACTGAACCAAATCACGGTGAACCTAGAAGATGTGGTAGGCTTGATCGATAAACTGAAGAGTAGTAAATCACCTGGACCGGATGGTATACACCCCAGGGCTCTGAAGGAACTAAAAAGTAAAATTTCAGATCTATTAGTTAAAATTTGTAACTTATCATTAAATCATACATTGTACCTGAAGACTGGAGGGAGACCAATGTGACCCCAATATTTAAAAAGGGCTCCAGGGGTGATCCGGGAAACTACAGACCAGTTAGCCTGTCTTCAGTGCCAGGAAAAATAGTGGAAGGTGTTCTAAAGATCAAAATCACAGAACATATAGAAAGATATGGTTTAAAGGAACAAAGTCAGCATGGCTTTACCCAAGGCGTCTTGCCTCACAAATCTGCTTCACTTTTTTGAAGGGGTTGATAAACATGTAGGTATAGTTGAACCAGTAGATATAGGGGCAGATTTTCAAAGGCTACGTGGGTAACCCGAGAAAATCTGCCCCTGCGCACACCGAGCTTATTTTGTATAGGCGCGGCGGCACGTGCAAGCACCAGGACGCATGTATGTCCCAGGCTTGCAAAAAGGGGCGTTCCGGGGGAGGGCAGTGGGTAGGGTGCCGGCCTGGGGGCGTGCCGGGGCAGGACCGAGGCCTCCGGCACAGCTGCCGTGCCGAGGGATGGTGCGCCGGCAGCTGGCTGGCGCGCGCAGCCTAACTAAAACCCAAAGACCGCACCCAGCCCTAACTAAAACCCCCTCCTGACCTTTCAAGATAAAGGTCAGGAGGGGGTTTTAGTTAGGGCTGGGGGGCGGGTTAGATAGGGGAAGGGAGGGGAAGATTTGGGGGTGGAAGGAAAGTTCCCTCCGAGGCCACTCCGATTTCTTAGGGATTTCAGAGCGGCCTCTGAAGGACTGGGGAAAGCCATCAGGGCTCCCCTAGGGCTCGGCACCCGCAAGGTGCACAAGTGTGCACCCCTTTGCGCGCGCCGACCCCAGATTTTATAACATGCGCACGGCTCCATGCACATTTTATAAAATCGGGCGTAGATTTGTTTGCGTCGGGTTGCGTGAACAAATCTACGCCCTCGTGCTGTTTTTAAAATCTGGCCCATAGTGTATTTGGATTTTCAGAAGGCATTTGACAAAGTTCCTCATGAGAGGCTTCTAGGAAAAGTAAAAAGTCATGGGATAGGTGGCGATGTCTTTTCATGGATTATAAACTGGCTAAAAGACAGAAAACAGAAAGTAGGATTAAATGGACACTTTTCTCAATGGAAAAGGGAATATAGTGGAGTGCCTCAAGGATTTGTACTAGGACCTGTGCTTTTCAATCTACCTTATAAATGGGCTCTGACCGACGGCCCGCAAATGCGCAGTAGAGAGCAGCTCTACCGGGCATGCGCGGGCGAGCACGTCGGTCAGAGTTTGCCTGTTAACAAAAATGGCGCTCGGAGGACCAGTAGCGGCAGGGGTGGCAGTGAGGACCAGTAGTGGTGGTGCGTGCGAGGAAGGGAGGGACCTCCCCCCCCCCCCCAGGAGATCTTCTGTCTGCGCCATCTGAAGGGGTTGTGAATGAGCTGGGAGAGGAGGGGATTGAGAGAGGGGAGTGACTGAGGGGAGGGGTTCTAGTGTGGTGGGTCTGCAAGAAACACGGTGCGGTCTTTGGGCAGAAGACATCCATGAAGGACAAGAGGAAGATCGGGGAGTGCATCGCTGAGGATGTCAGCAGCCTAACAGTGATGATCAGGACCGTGGACCAACTGAAACATTGATGGCGGGACTCCAGGGCAGCTGTCAAGGCCAAGCTGGCACTCAAGAGGACACGGCCATCACAGGCCGTGCCTCCTCGGGCCAGGGATTTCCACAGGCCTGGGATAAAATGGAGACACACCAATGAAGAAGGAGACCAATGTTAATTTATTTGTGGCACGCTACCATAAACCAGGTTCCTGTCTTACAATATTGTCCGAGCTGCATCTGGATCTGAGTGATGTGTTTGTGCTTGTCAAAAGGGGTTTTCAAACCTGCAGAGACTGCAAGCCGCTGCAGCCAAGGTGAAGGAGAATACAATATGTCAAAAGAAATGTGTGCTCTCCTGTGCCCTTTTGTTTCTCTCAGAACTTCCTTTCTTCTTTAGCGATAGTGTCTTCTTTCTTTCTCTTCCATCTTTTTTACTTTGCTCTACAGCTTCTTCCACTCTAATTCTTCTGGAAAAAAAACAATCATACATAGTCCATGTTTGCCACAGAAAAGCTCAGAGAGGCACCTACACAACACCACTATGGACTAAAATGGCCATCAGAAATGTAAGTTAGCTTTTACTCCTGTCCTGGCCCTGGTTTTATATTTCCTGCATTAAAAAAACAAGGGCTAAAATATCTCCCTGCTGACTCAGCTCTCTACATTGCCCTGTAATAGCTTTTTTACATGCAATTTGCATGCCCCCACACTAAGCATACCGTGGGTTTTGTAGCACGGATTTTGTTCGGCATTAAAATCAATATTGCACGCCTGAGTAAGGTTAGCGCCGAAAACCCATGCTAAAACAGGAATAAAAACCTGAGGTAGGCTTAGTACAGCTTATTGGCCCCAATATGAGAGAGGGCAGACTCTCAAATGTATTTAGTGGCTTCCAGATTATTGGTCCTGCAGATGGTGAAGTGGATCCTGATAGAAACAGTAAGGGTAGCTCACTCACTCTCCTCTGACTGGTCAGGGAGAGCATTGCCCCTATCTGTTCCTTGAACTTGGTCCCAATAGATATCCATCAGTGCTGGCACAATAGAGCATCAGAACACGCTATCAGGTAAAACCAAAGCTCTCAACTTTATTTCTGGTTTGACATCTAGTCACTATGGGGTAGATTTTTAAAAATTGCGCAATCGCGTACTTTTGTTTGCGCAGCAGGCGCAAACAAAAGTACGCTGGATTTTATAAGATACGCACATAGCCGCACTTATCCTGTAAAATCCTGGATCAGTGCGCGCAAGGCTGCCGATTTTGGGCAGCCGGCGCGCGCCAAGCCGCGCAGCCTGCCTCCATTCCCTCTGAGGCCGCTCCGAAATCGGAGCGGCCTCGGAGGGAACTCTCTTTCGCCCTCCCCTCACCTTCCCCTCCCTTCCTCTACCTAACCCACCCCCCGGCCCTATCTAAACCCCCCCTACCTTTATCCATGGATTTACGCCTCCCGGAGGGAGACGTAAATCCACGCGCGCCAGCGGGCTGCTGGCGCACCGAGACCCGACCCGGGGGCGGTTCCAGAGGGCGCGGCCACGCCCCCAGAATGCCCCGGCCCGAAACCACGCCCCCGGGCCCGCCCCCAAAATGCTGCGTCCCGCCCCCAAAACGCCGCGTCGTTCGGCCCCGCCCCCGACACGCCCCCGTCCAAAAACCCCGGGACCTACGCGCGTCCCGGGGTTCTGCGCGCGCCGGCGGCCTATGGAAAATAGGCGTGCCAGGCCCTGCTCGCGTAAATCCAGGCGGATTTACGCGACAGGGCTTTGAAAATCCGCCCGTATGCGTATTTCAGTATAAGGTAGTAGACATATCAGTACTGAATACTCAGAATTCAAGGGTACACAGTCAGATTGAAGCACACGATAGCATATTATCCAAGACACCAATGATTAGAGTGCCCGTCTCCCAGTCTTCAGTTTAGTAGAACCTAAAGTTTACAATCTCTTCACTAACCCATCTCTATATCCAGCCTTTTCTTGAAATGGAAGAATCACCTTGGGCACTCCTTGTGTCTTTGAGCATTTCCTCGGAGGGAGAAATTCTTCTTTCCAAGCCATGACCTCAAGCCTTTTCTTGAGGGAAAAGTCCACTGCAGAAGAGTCACCAGGGCCCCACCAGCCTGCAGACTCCCTACATCCTGGAGATTCTTCTCAATCCCAGCTCCAACTTAGAAAGGGCAAGCTCCAGCCGAATGAACCAGAATTTATACCTTCCTAGGACACATTTCCCACTAATCACATTAGCCCCCACACTCTTAAAGGGCCCAACTCACCAGACCCCTCAACTCATGAACATTAAAACATCACATTGATCTGCCCCACACCAAATGCCATCCAGTGCCACGCTGCCGTATTACAGATTCAAATATTGGAAACAGGTAAAACTTTGAACACTGAAAATCTCAGGGTCTCCCCCACCCAGAATATTTTATGCTACTAAATCAGAACGGGGCACAATCTTTAGGGGGTGGTCCCCCACATATGTATATAAATGGTGCTTTTGCTGTGTCATATATATATATATCTATCTATCAATCATGAAGTTTATATTTTTTCAATGCAATGGATATTAAAGACACTTATTATGCTATTATACTTTTTGGCTATGTTTTTATTTATGGATTACCATTGCTGGGCCTGACAGCTTTTACTTGTACAGATCCATTTGCTAAATTGTGACAAAGAACCATGCCAACAGACAGCCAAAATCCATAGCATGTCCTGTTAACAGCAACTCAAGGGCGATAAGGGCATGGGCTGCTGTGTCCTGAGCTGCCTGTGTATTTGACCTGATGACTCTGCATTTACACTCTTACACTGTCACTCATATCAAGAACAAAATATCTTCTCTTGTTTCCTGACTTCAGAATATAAGTGCACTGTATTTGCCATTAAGGAATTATTGTATTGATCACCTTTCTCAGCATTATCGTTTATTTTTATATGTACATTGATTGAATAATTTATTTGCACACAAACATATTGCAACGACAACAATGCACCTAAATTATGAAGAGCTGAGTACTGTTGTAGGCATTGCAATGGTGTGATGACTTCCAATGCCATGTGTGAGTTGGCTTACACTTGCAGCCCTGCCTAACTACAATATATTTCCTCCTTGTAACCACCATTTAGTAAATATAACCACTGCCCCAAAATTTGGAGGGTTTTAAAATTTTTATGACTTGGATTATCCAGATAATCACTTACACGTCATTTCCTATTTTGGTTTAAATGTTTGTGATGATGGTAAATCCTTAATTATAATATGTACTCAGATATATATCAATTTATCAAAGTTCTTAAAGGGAAGCCTGCGATATATTGCGAGCAAGCATGTTGAGAGTTTCTGCTTGAGGCCTTTTATTGTAACCTCTGTCCCATAGATCTTTTGCGGCTCCCTTGCTGAGGATGGCCTGCTGCAGGTGTGGGGTCTCACCCCTCCAGAGACCACAGTCACCCTGGAGGGTACTGTGGTGAAGTCTTCTGCTGCAGTGCAGCTGAGCATGCGTTCCATACAGGAGGGCTCTTCCATGGTTTTGTATTTTGAAACGGCAAGTTGATGCTGGGAATGGGACCGCATATGTAATTTTAACCAGCAGTTTTTATAAGTACGGCAGATGTTGGTTAAGAATTGTGGCTCTTGCTAACTCTCCATGGGCCACTGTATTGCTAATATCAAGCAGATCCCTTCAGGATGCCCTGAGGTTCTTACAGACAGCTGCAGGTTTATCCTGATCTGCACCATCCTAGCTATCACAAGACATAAATAATCCAAAGAAAAATATGTTTTATAATTATAATGGAAAAGACTGAAATAATTGTTTTATATTTTTATTGTTTGTATATTGTTCGCAAGAAAGCAATGGTCAGATTATATAAATACAATTTAACATTTCACAGAGTCGATAGCATTTTGACTATCCAAATAATATTTCACATGCTTAATGTACCCTTTAAGTTTATATGAAAGAATTATAGCTCTCAAATGCTAGTCACAAATATATTATAGTAGTTTAGTCAAAAGATATCATCTGTAACAGAGGTGGGTAATTCCGGCCCTTGAAGGCCACCACCAAATTAAGATATACCTAATGAATATTCATGAGATAGATTTGCATGCACACTGGCTCAATTGTATGCAAATGTCTCATGCATATTCATTAGGGATATCCTAAAAACTCAACTGATTGGTGGCCCTCAAGGACCAGCCCTGATATACAACTTGTTGATTATTTTTTTCTATGATTTCCATGATAAATCATGATCAACGTCAATGTTTAAGAGTATGTATTGCATTTAGGGATGTTTATAAAATGAGGCTCCATGGGTACTTACAGTATGTGAAAGAAGGAACGGAAAACATATATGGTACAAGCAAGATATGTTTAAAACATTGAACTCAGCCTTTAGGTCATCAGTTTGTTTCCCCTTGCAGGAAGTAATTGCTACTATTATGGCATCATATGTCGAGAAGAAACTCATTTTGCATCTGTCCAATTCCACGTAAGGAAGAACATTACTATTGTTACAGTACATTAATTTTTATTACGTCTTTCAGATACTTCAAAGCAGATTATGTTCAGGTACTGTAGGTATTTGTGCATACTAGGGATGTGAATCGTTTTTTGACGATTTAAAATATCGTCCGATATATTTTAAATCGTCAAAAATCGTTAGGGCCACGATACAATACCAATTCCCCCGATTTATCGTCAAAAAATCGTAAATCGGGGGAAGGGGGAGGGCAGGAAAACCGGCACACTAAAACCCCCTAAAACCCACCCCCGACCCTTTAAATTAAATCTCCCACCCTCCCGAACCCCCCCCCAAATGCATTAAATTACCTGGGAGTCCTCCATAGCGGCCGCCGCAAAATGGTGGCGGCCATAGACGAAAACGATTCGACGCAAGAGGTCGTTCCGGACCCCCGCTGGACTTTTGGCAAGTCTTGTGGGGGTCAGGAGGCCCCCCCAAGCTGGCCAAAAGTTCCTGGGGGTCCAGCGGGGGTCAAGGAGCGATTTCCTGCCGCGAATCGTTTTCCGTACGGAAAATGGCGCCGGCAGGAGATCGACTGCAGGAGGTCATTCAGCGAGGTCCAGAAATCTCGCGAGGGTTCCGGACCTCGCTGAACGACCTCCTGCAGTCGATCTCCTGCCGGCGCCATTTTCCGTACGGAAAACGATTCGCGGCAGGAAATCACTCCTTGACCCCCGCTGGACCCCCAGGAACTTTTGGCCAACTTGGGGGGCCTCCTGACCCCCACAAGACTTGCCAAAAGTCCAGCGGGGGTCCGGAACGACCTCTTGCGTCGAATCATTTTCGTCTATGGCCGCCGCCATTTTGCGGCGGCCATTTTGAAAAATGGCGCCGGCTGAAGACCTCACGATCTAGTGTGCCGGTTTTCGTGCTCTCCCCCTTCCCCCGATTTAGCCACGGACCGCCGCTACGGAGGACTCCCAGGTAATTTAATGCATTTGGGGGGGGGGTTCGGGAGGGTGGGGGATTTAATTTAAAGGGTCGGGGGTGGGTTTTAGGGGGTTTTAGTGTGCCGCTGGACCACCAGGTAATTTAAGGCATTTGGGGTGGGTTCGGGAGGGGGGGGATTTAATTTAAAGGGTCGGGGGTGGGTTTTAGGGGGTTTTAGTGTGCCGGCTCACGATTTTAACGATTATGACGATACTTTACACACACAAACGGCAACAATACGATTCCCTCCCCCTCCCAGCCGAAATCGATCGTTAAAACGATCGAGGACACGATTCACATCTCTAGTGCATACCATCGCTAATATCATAGAAGGTACTAATTACCATTAATTGGTTATTTCATAAATGGGCAAAAAATTCATTAGAATATTTTACAGAATTTATTTAAAGTAGCATTTCAACATCCACAAGGCCATTATTATTTTGTTAAAATGCAGTTTGAAGTGTTTTGTGTGTGTGCTGGTAGGGGAGAGGGCAGGTCCTAGAGTGGTGCAGGACTCAGTGCAAATCAGCTCAAGTTGGGATCATTCCCTGGAGAATGAAGACCTGGGGGGAGGGTCGGGTCATTTGGTTAACCCCCTTCCCCCAAAGAGCTGAAGGGTCAATCCCCCTGCCTCCTGGGAGGATAAAAAGCAGGACACTCCCCCCCCCCCCCCCCCCAGCCTCCTTCTCCTGTCTCCACCTCCAGAGGTTAAGGAGCAGGGGTACTGACCCTTTAAGGGGCTTAGATGCTTTGGCTGCAACCATGGCTGCAGCACTACCAGCCAAAGTGTTATTTTTTTTACTTGTTCTGTCAGGGTGGTGCCCCTTTAAGAGTCAGCAATCTGGGATAGTAAGACCCTGTTGGCTGCTAGAAGGGGCTGGCAGGAGGAAGAGTAGTAATGGGGAGACTGCAGGGCCTATAGTGGTCATGAACCTGGAAGTCTCGGCTGGGTAGCTACACCAATGAGAACAGCCCCATGGGAGGGAAGGAGAATGGCAGGAGCATCGTGCTGCAGAGCTGGCTAGAGATCCCAAAGGCAGAAGTAGGAGTATGTTGCACAGTTTGTGAAGTGATGATGGGGGTGGCACTACTCCCATGGTTCCTGGACTTCTAAAGTGCAGGACCTAGGACAATTATCCTGATTTATCACCTCCCTCCCTCCCCCCCCCCCCCCCCCCACCCCAGTGATGGCCCTGTGGAAAGGTTGCTTGCTTCCTTCCTCTTCCCCAGGAAAACACCATGGATGACTTGGTTGAGGATCAAGGGTCAGCGCTGCTGCCTCATGCAGTCAAAATTATTCTTCACTCTTCCTCCTCCCTTCAGGCCCCAAAGCATCACAGTGACATCCTGCTGAGCAGGATTCCTGAATCCATATCTCTGGCACTACAGCTCTCCTGAGTCACAAACCCACTACCCCCAAAAGGTGAAAGTAACCCACGATAAAATAGGGTTTCTTACTCTTTTATGCCTGAATGTGAACTAGATATCTCAGAGACATCATTAATTTATTTACTTTCAATCTGCATTCTTTTATAATTATGTTTCATAGTTGTTATCTAGGGGTCCTATTCTGAGATCTAAATATCAGGCAAAGATATGATAAAATAGAGCAAACAGCCTTCAAATTAGTTTGCTTGCACATACAAACGTAAGAATATAGAAAGTGCCGTGATGGGCCGGACCAACGGTCAGTCAAGACCTGCACCCTGTAAAGTAGATCCAGTTTCTTGTTGCTCACTCTCAGCAACAAATAGTGGTTTCCCAGGGTGACCTGGTCAATAACTGTTTATGGGCGTTTTCCTTTTTTAACCTTTCCAAATCTTTTTAAACCCAGCTCTGCTAACTGCATGACCACATCCTCTGGCAACAAATTCCACAGCTTGTTTGTGTGTTGAGTGAAAAATACTTTCTCCAATTTGTTAGATTCAAGGAATGTCACCCTAGTCCTAATATTATTTGAAAGGGTAAATAAACGTTCCCTATTTACCTGTTCCACCCCACTTATGATTTTATAAACCTTTATCATATCCCCTCTCAAACATCTTTTCTCCAAGCTGAAGAGCCCTGTTTAGCTTTTCTTCAGAAGGCAGCCTTTCCATTCCTTTTATTATTTTTGTTGCCCTTCGCTGTACCTCTTCTAATCCCTCCATGTCTTTTTTGACAAAGAGTGACCAGAACTGCACACAGTACTCAATAGGTGCTTGCACCTAGATTAATAGAGAGCTATTATGATGCTTTGTTTTATTCTCAGTTCCTTTCCAAATAATTCCCAGCATTCTGTTCGCTTTTTTGACAACACCTGCACACTGAACTGACGGTTCCAACATACTGTCCACAATGACTCTAAGATCCTTTTTCTGGGTGATTACTACTAATGCAGAACCCAGCAGTATGTATCTAAAGTTAGGGTTATTTTTCCCTATGTGCATCCTTTTGCTCTTGTCGACATTGAATTTAATCTGCCATTTCGATGCCCAGTTCTTCAATCTTGTAAGGTCGGGGGCTGTGTTTTAACTACTTTGAATATTTTTGTGACATCTGCAAATCTGATTTCTTCACTAATTGCTCCCCTTTCTAGATCATTAGGGGTAGATTTTATAATGTGTGCATGCGCTTCCCAGCACGCACACATGGACGCACCAATTTTATAACATGCACGCGGCGGTGCGCACATGTCATAAAATCCGTGGGCCGTGCGCGTGTGTGTGTGTGGGCAGCGTGCGCTGGGGGGAGGGGACTTTTCACAAGGCGATGCATTCAGGCCTTCCCCAGTTCCCTCCAATTAAGGAACGGACTGGGAAGAAACTTCCCTACCCCCTTCCCTAACCTTCCTTCCCCACCCCCTAAACCCTACCTATTTTTTTTGTTTCATCACTTACTTCAGCTGCCGGCACGTGAGTCTTCAGGATAGCGATCAATGGTACCGACCCAGCCCGCCCCCCACCCCTCCCTGCCCAGACCCCGCTCCTGGCCAGCCTCTTTGAAGAGGCCCAGCAATTGTGCGCGTACCAGGGTATATGCACGTGGCCGGGCCTCTTTGAAAATTCACCCAGAGCACGCGAGGCCCGGCCACGCATGTAGAGCTTTTAAATTCTACCAGTTAATGAATAAGTTAAAAACACAGGTCCCAGTACAAATCCCTGGGGTACTCCATTATTCACCTTTCTCCACTGGGATAACTGCCTGTTTAGTCCTACTTTGCTTCCTATCTTTTAACCAGTTACCAATTCACAGTAAGGCAACACCTCCTATTGAACGGCTTTTTAGTTTTTTGAGAAGTTTCTCAGGAGGGAAACTTCTGAAAATCTAAATACACTAGATAAATCCACTTACCTTTATCCAGGCGTTTATTCATTCCTTCAGATAATTTCAATAGATTAGTAATTTACAACTTTCCTTTGCTAAATCCATGCTAGTTCTTCCCCATTAAGCCATGTTTATCTAAATGACTAATAATTTTGTTCTTAATGATAGCTTCCTCAGTTTACTAGGCATATATATCAGGCTCACTGGCCTATGGTTATTCAGGACACCCCTGGAGTCCTTTCTGAAAATTGATGTAGAGGAAGAGAGGCAGATTTAAATGATATGTTACTTATTACCAGTAGTAGGTCTGTGATAGCTGGGTATGTTCAGTGGTGTGGCTGCACTTCTGAATATCTCAGTCAAGTGAGCCAGATATGTTAATCCAGCTAATTTGCTCAGCTACATTGTGGTTGAGCAAGTTAACCAGATAAACATATAAAAGTGCCTGGCAGTGGAAGAGGTTTCTGTTGTTGCTCTTACTGAGGTGTCCCCAGAATTTGAATATATTATTTTGTATGGTGAGTTGTAAAGGAAAATATCCTAGTACAGTTTTAGGGGGAATGTCTGTGGATGCATAGCCAGTCAGGGCACGACCCACATAACTGGGCAGCTGTCCTGCAGCTGGCTAAGAAGGAAGATAAAAGGGAGGGGGGTGGAGGCAGGTTTGAAAATAGGGTAATAGGAAGGTTGGGGCAGTAGGAGATGATCAATAGAAAAAGGAGTTAGCAGGAATTACAGGGATAGGAGGAGGGAGAGGGAAGAAACTAAAGATCTTGAGCGTGAGTGGAAAAATGATGGTGGGGGAGAGGTAAGATGTCAAGAAGCAAAAGATAGGGCATGCCTCAGTTATGAGTGTTACATCATTGGAGGTACATGATTTTTATTGAGATTCTGTCATATCCTGTATAGATTTCACTCCCATTAGGGATATGCATTTGTTTAAAATAAATGGGCATTCTGAAACAAATGGAACCCCATTTTAGTTTCTTTCAAGGGTTTTACTGAAACAAATGGAGGTTCCAACAAATTAAACAAATCCTATTCATCCCATTAATTTTGTTCCCCATTCATTTCTATGGGCCATTGAAGTCTACAGAAATCAATGGGGACCAGGGTGTTAGTAATTGTAACTATATATCAAGTTAGCAGCCATGTGTAAGGCCGTGAGCTATTGCCAAGCAGACCACAGCACAGTGACAACATATCACAGTGATTCAGCCTATTCCAGCTCTCCAAAATCCAGTGACACTGATCTTGAAGACTGAACATGAGATGTGCTGTTCATTTCCTCTGTAGACATTATCTTGGGAGGATGCTGTTATCTGCCACACCCCTAATATCATCATAGGGGACTTACTGCGACATGCCTACCTACCATGCCTCTTAATACACCATAGGGGACTTGCTGCCACATGCCTACCAACCATACACCAGAAAATCATGAAAATAAGAAAGTCAAGAAATGGAAGAGTCTAAGTTCAGCTACAGAATATGGGAAAAGTTTAGACAGCCAACCATACAAAGGCCTGCTACTTCTCCTTTATTGGTTGGCTGTCTAAACCCTCTTTGAAGATTACTAAGCTTCTAAAAGCCCGGGGTTCGCATTTCTTCTTTTCAATTTACAAGGTTTTTCTGTTTCTCTATTGCGTCCCATGATTTAAAGCTTGCATACCTTCTTCTATCTGGGGTGGGATTTTCTCGCACGCCCGCAGTACATGGCATTTGACCCCCTTCTCTGGAACTGACTAGTACCCATCAGAATTTATTCGTCATAAATTTGACTCTCGCTCACAAGCGGCTCTGACGCGTTTCTCCCATGCAGTCACGGCTCTCGCCAAATTTAGTGAATTAAGGATCCCTTATGATTTACGTGCTTGGTCCCCCTAACACAGCCCGATGCGAAACACGGCCATGTCGGGGCTCCTGTTTCAAAACTGTGAACTGTAATTTAACCAATGTACACCACAGGTGTGACTGCATTTTCAATAAAAGTGTGTCCTTTTGAGACATCAGGCGCAAGCAAAAGTACGCTGGATTTTAGTGGATACGCGCGGAGCCGCGCGTATCCACTAAAATCCTGGATCGGCGCGCGCAAGGCTATGAATTCTGTATAGCCGGCGCGCGCCAAACCGCACAGCCTACCCCCGTTCCCTCCAAGGCCGCTCCGAAATCAGAGCGGCCTTGGAGGGAATCCTCTAACGCCCTCCCCTCACCTTCCCCTCCCTTCCTCTACCTAACCCACCCGCCCAGCCCTGTCTACACCCCCCCCCCTTTACCTTTCTCCGGGGATTTACGCCTCCCGGAGGGAGAAGTAAATCCCCGCGCGCCAGCGGGCCTGTTGCGCGCCGGGACGCGACCTGGGGGCAGGTAAGGAGGGCGCGGCCACGCCCCCGGACCGCCCTGGGCCGTAGCCACGCCCCCGTACCCGCCCCCAAAATGCTGCCGACACGCCCCCTAAACGCTGCGATGACCGGGCCCACCCCCGACACGCCCCCCTCGGAGAACTCCGGGACTTACGCGAGTCCCGGGGCTCTGCGCGCGCCGGTAGGCCTATGTAAAATAGGCTCACCGGCGAGCAGGGCCCTGCACGCCGGTGAGCCTATTTTACATAGGCCTACCGGCGCGCGCAGAGCCCCGGGACTCGCGTAAGTCCCGGGCGGATTTAGGCGAGCAGGGCTCTGAAAATCCGCCTCAAAATGATGAACTGCCCAGAAGAGAAAGGGGCTTTACATGGAACCATAGAACAGATGGAACAATATAACCGAATGTCAATTTAACATAGTAATAAATAAATATATGAGTATAATATATACAATTTAACTATTTAACGTAGAAATAATAACATGTTAAAGCTACAGTATAAATACAATAAAAATATGATGAACTTTTGTACTCAAAGATTGATATATAGTGATATATAGTGATTGATATATAGTGATATATAGTGATATATTGATATATAGTGATTATATATCAATATATCTATATATCAATATAGATATATTGATATATAGTGATCAGGTCTTTATATTTGCCACAAAAATAATACTGACAGCAAATCTTTGTCTTGTATTAAGTCTGACAAGTAGCAAGAACTTGCGCAGGAAGGCAGCCATCTCCCATGCCACTCTGCCTTGTTGCTGTGTCCTTCATGCTGCACCTTGGGAATCTCTATGCCACTTGGTCCTGCTGTCAAACCCAGACTTTACACCTTGGGATTCTTTCTCCCATTCTGCCTTGCTGCCACACTCCGGATCTTAAACTTTGAGGTGTTTCTGCCATTCTGGGGGGCTGCTTTGCACTTCTCATTTTGCTTTGGTGTGATGATGTCACTCTTTGTGCTGCTTTGTCCCTTTATCAGTGCCTTGGGTTTTTTTTTCTGCCTCCTTTTCTTCTTTGTTCCCTCTTCTTGGTGAGTTAGGATGCTGATGGCACTCTTGGTGTCACTTTGCCTCTCATTCTGCCTTTAAGCATTCAGCCACTTTTGTTGGTGCTCTCTTAGAGTGCTCTTCCCCCACTGGCTGCTTCTTTGCTCCTCTGACAATATGTTGGATAACTCGCCTTTATGGAGTCTTAAGTTATTCATGCCACTTTCGGTGACTCTTTGCCACAGTCTAGGTACCCTGAAGTTCTTTCCCACTTCTGATGATTTCTTCCTGCAAGTTTCATGAGGATTGATGAGGAAATCCCAATTCTGGAGCACAGAATAGGCTACAATGTTTCCTTCATTGTGTCACCCCCTCCCCTTCCCCCCAGATACTTCTGTCTAAAGATGCCACTGAGCAGCAGATCAGGGCTTTGGGGGAAAGGAGGAGGCAGTGGTGGATGAGGGCTTTTGAAGAATGGAGGATGAGGGCTTTTGGGAAAACTGGGCGGGCACTCTGTGGCAGATCAGTAATTTTAGGAAGGTGAGATTATGATGGATCAGGGCTTTTGAAGGAGGAATAGGGAGGTGGCAGGTTGATCAGACTATGATGGAGTGAAGGGAGGGAGGAGAAAATCAATGGCCTGAGAGAGAAACAGCCAACGCCTGCGTAAGGACAGATAAGAAGGCAACAGTGGTCCTTAAGCAAGAGCAGAAAAATCATCAGAATTAAGTTTGGAGCTGAAGACGTGGGAGAAAAGGTGTCTGGGTGGGAGAAAAGAAAAAATGTGGTGAGGGGAGAGGAAGACAGAAGAGGAAGCATGGGAGAGAAGGATTCATTATGTATTTAAAATGATTTCCTTCCCTTAAAAAAAACACTATCACTCCACTCCTCCCTTTACCTTCTCTCCCTCCCCAGCTCCTTCTGAAGCACAGGCATCATGTTTAGTAGGGAATACCCATAGGAGAAGAAGGGCCACTGTGAGGCCTGTGATCATGCACTGGCTCACAGGTCCTGCACTCCCTGGACTGCTATTTCTGGCCACTGCCATCACTGAAAGAGACATTTGCACAGGGCAGCGAAGCAGAATAGTACTGGTCCTGGCTCTAGAAAATTGAGTTTTCATTCGGTTACACCCCTATTTTTATAACCACCTTACTTAACTCAGCAATTGCAGTGACAGTCCTTAGCCAGGGACATAAATCACTGCTTTCTCCAGAACCTGGTGCATGTATGCCTGTGTCCAGTCAGTAGATTTCACCAATGAGCAATGGCTTAAGCTCCCACACCCACCCACCTGGTCTCAGAGGCTGTAAATGCTGCCTCTGTAACCTACCCAGCCCTAGCCTGGGGAATAGAAGATCTGACTTGTGAATTTTAACCATGCTGGGCCCTGAACAATTTTTTTTTTTTTATCTTAAAGCTGCAAGAAATGATATCCTTGGGCAAAAGATCTGCCATTTGCAAACTGAGGAAGAACATGAGTTTGCTAGCTCTTTCAATTTTCTTGCCCTGTTTTTGCCCACAGCTTAAATCTTATTACAATAAATCTGAACCCTGAATGAAGTGTAAAGCCTTTTCTGAAGGCAGCTGAAGAATCTGTGATTTTATTGAAGGTGATCTCCCATAAGGAGACCACATGCAATAACATAAGGGAGAAAATATTATAGACTGAAACAAAATACATTAATACTGTATAGATAACTGCTTCCCAATCAGCTGCCAGACAGAAGACATTCAATCATAGTTTATGTTCACCCATAAAACTTTGATGGCAGACAGAACTCATAAATTATTCTGGTTTACTTTACTAATTTTGTTTTTCTTTTATTCTGCAGAATTTATACTAATAATATCACATGTGCTTCTGAAATATCTGCGGTGGGTACTAAAACAAAAATATATATTGTGGTGCTTGTGTAGATGTTTAAAAACTGGAACCATTAATTTGCTTTGTTTTCTATTTATTTTCAGAATGAAGGATCAATAAGGACCTTTTTGCAGACAGCCATCAATACAGTCGGTATTCCAGCTGTGATTTCACGTAAGTTCCTGCAGAACAGTAGAGATGGTCTGGATTCGGGTTATAAAGCATCCAGTGCATCTGTGTAACGGGCTCAGTATGAGTATGGACGGCAGTGCACTAGCAAGCCCTGTTATATATACAAATACGGTACTTTAGCAGCAGAGGTGATCGATCACGCATGTTTCCACTTGTCTGTGATAACGTGGCACTATGGCTGATAGTGCTTGTAGCTGGAATACATTTGTATACTGTTCAGGAGTAGACTAGGATATTTTAATCATTTTCAGCTGTAAAAGGGAGCAAGAATGTTCCTAGTGCTTGGATCCACTGAACTGTGATATTGGGAACTCTTGGGAAACAAGATCAAGAATTGGCTTTGAATTTGGGCTTATCATGTTCTCTCTTTATGCCTTCAGGACCCAGATGAAAACAAGATATTTGCCTTAATCTGGATTTTTAAATTATTGTTTATTTACAACTGAATGAAAAATGCTATATAAAATGAAACAGTATTGCATTGTGCCATTTTATGTGGAGGTTTCTGATGCTTACTCATTAAAAGAGTGAAACCTGCTCTTCAGATTAATTGGTAGGCAATCTAGATCTGAAGAGTTAGTTGGCTCTCCTAGAAGGAATCTGGAAATGAATGAATGAGCTGCCAGACGTTGGGAGGGCCTCAGGTGTTGATTAATAGGTTATTGTGCGAGCTCTTGGCTGGCTAAAGCTAGTTTTAAAAATTACTCCTTAAACCTGCAGCTTTTCGTGTTTAGGTGCAACACTAGCCTGAAAACAATTATGATCTAAGAGGAATAAAAACCAAAAACTGCTTCATGCTCTCTGTACTCTCCTGATTCTTTTAACATGTTACATAGTTACAACATTTAAACAGAATGAGACCCAGTGTTTTGAAGGAAATAATAGGAGATTTATTCTCGTCAGCTGTCAAATGAAACAATGTTTTGTTTTTATATTAAAAAAAAAAAAATACAGAGAGAAACAAAAATTGTAGAACAGCAAAGGCTGGAAATGTAGTTATCAATTAATCCTCTAGGGATGTGCATTTATTTTAAATGCATGGCACATATATAAACTGGAAATGGCCTTTCCCGAAAATGTATAGGTATGTTTGGTTCATTTAGAAAAAAAAAAAAAAAAAGTCTTTCCCAAGCCCTCCCTGGCCCCATTACTGCTACCCGGAGCCTACCCGATCTCTTTCCTGCTGCAGAAGAAAGCTACGGGGCATACCAGATATGCTGGCTGTGAGTTTTTAACACACTTGTGATGCCGATCAGCACAGCAGGAGCAGCAGAATGGCTTCAACTGCGGGGGAAATGCTCCCGCTGCTGAGCTTGTGTATCACGGCCGGCCGCTGAGCACCGTGCTCTGCTGTGATCCTCCTCCTTCCCAGTCCCCAAGAGCTCATTAGGCCAGATGGGTCTAAAAGCAACATCAGGTCAGGCTGGGCCCCCACTCCAGACAGTTTGCTCTACATCCTTCTTCCATGCTGTCCGGTGTCTGCAACTTAAAGGGGAAGTGAGCCAGGTAACTAACGGGCCGATACAGTAAGGAGCGGTAGGAAGAGCTGCGTTAGTGCCGGGCGCACCCGCATTTGCCGCACGCACAGTCCGGCTCACCTACCGCTCGATACTGTATTTAAATAGCTTGCAAATGCAAGCCGCGTTCAAGAAGTGTCTGTGAAGCGTTAGGCTTGCGCAAACCATTTTACTGTATAGGCGCTTTATACAGTGCATATACAGTATCCTGGGTGCGCTGGTACCTGTCATTTCAAATGTCATTTCAAATGACAGGTACCAGGAAGTGGATGGTCCTCTCTCCCTCCCTCCCGAAGCAAGGCGCAGGGCAAAAGTTAAAACAAAAGTGAAAAAAGAGTAATAAAAGTAAACTTACTGGCGGGAGCCGGCGGGTGCGCATTCATCGAGGGAGGCGGGAGCCGGCGGCGAAAGCAGCCTTCAACAGCCCCCGCCAGCGGCGAATGAATGCACGCCTGTATATGCCTGTGCAATTTGGGCGCTCAAGGCGTGACGTCACACGTGATGCAACGGATTTGGGTCCCGACGAATACGAATACCAAATGGGACAAATCCGTCCCTGCTGCACACCCCTACAGCATTTTTTATGTTCTTGTGATCTATCGTGCTGGCTTCACAAATCACTCTGGAGCCAGGCCCTACAGATCCCTTTATGTCTTGTGAGGATGGATCCCTGATCATTCCCTGGAGCAGCCCAGAAGTGGCATCCATTTGGTGTGCACTACTTGCACTGCCTCCTCCCTCCCTGATTGTGCAGATGAGGTCCCCTCCCATCACTGTGGTTCTGGATGTTATGAGTTGCAGCCTGAGGCCCTGGAACAGTTTCAGATGCTCATTCTTGTTGGGAGGGGTGGGAAACATAACCTTTGATGTGCTTTACCTGCTCTCCCATCATGGAGCCAGCCACAATCAGCACTTTGCCATGAACTAGCTACTGGGTGAATTCACTGGTACAGTGGTTTCCTCTGAACATAATCACAACACCTGCATTCCTACAGCTGTTTCCACTAGAACAGAATGCAAGACCAAGGGTCCAATGCAAATCGAGACGAGCGTACGGCTGTACCTGTAGGATACTATACTCCTCCTGGAGCATGTAAATGTCACACTTTTGGCTGGCTAAAAAGGAAAGAATGAAGTGCATTATTCATACTTCTGATGTTTAAAGAGAAAGTCATGATAGTTTTGAGAGAGAATTTCAGCAGTAATCATATCCATTCAGAACATATTGAAAACAAAACGTCATTCTCGTCACTGCTCCTTTGGGCTTGTTCAGTGCTTGTCTGGGCTGGTTCACCTGTTGGGGTCTGTTGGGCTGACAGGCTTTCCTGCAACATTTGTGGTATGACAGGGATCATAGTGCTGCCTCCTCCAATGTGACAATCCAGCGGGCAAATGGCTGAATTTCAGCTGACATGGGTGGATTGGGAGGCTTTGCTAGCAATTCAGTGCTGCTTCTGGGGAGGGGGGGGGTGGTGATGGTCACCTGAGTGATGATCCATCTCAGTCAGTGAGAGAGGGGGAGGGGGACAGGGGGAAGGGACGAGGGCACAAAGGAGGAGTCTAGAGGTTTAGAGAGATTTCAGCTGCATTCATCCTGGCTTTTTGGGTAGGGGGTCCTTTTTGGAGTCTGGCTTCCTTTTTTTGGTCCTCAGTGGTTTCTGGTGGTGTTTGTCTGGTCCATTCAGAGTTTCTTTGGTGTCCTTTCGTGTCATTGATCGATTTTTACAGTCATAGGAATTACAGCAAGTAGTTTGTTGCAGTGATCAGATATCCAGAAGCTCAATATCTACCGCTTTCACTAAGGGGCGGCATAGCATGTCCTGACTGATGATCAGCAATGTGTGCGCTAAATAAAGTTTATTTCTACACCAAGTAATCAGTGCAGTATATATTCCATTGAACTACTTGATATTGAAGGCTTTATTGCTTTCCTCTCACAGGACTTGAACCAGCCTTAACAGCACTAATGAACAGCAAGGGGCTTCACCTATTTGAAATTTCAAATCCTGAAATCATCACAAAAGAGGCAAGTATTCTACAGATAACCATCTACTGGATGTCCTTTGTCTGTCTTTCCCAGCAATTTATGTGAGCTTATTAAAATAAGCAAAGAAAACTAGTGGAAAAATTAAACTTTACCCTATTTTTAGCAATAATATTACATACAGGACCAAGCCAAAAAATTGCAAAAATTGGTAGATATAATATATCAAGAAAATTATAAAGAAATGGTAAATGAAAGGCCTCTGAGATATTTATTCTTTCACTTCAAATTCATTACTATGTGAATTAAAGCATTAGTTTTCCAGGAATCTAAATATGTATTACAGGCTGAAAAGCAAAAGAAAAACCAATTAGAAAGCTACACAGGGATCGCAAATTAAATTATTTCTTGTAAGAAGGTGAATCTCAATGGCAAGAGCACACCAGCCCTTCTTCTCTCTCCATTGTGTCCTCTTAATCATCCTCTTTGATATTTGGCACTTACATTATCCCCCCTGTGCCTCTGCCTTTCATTTTAAATAAATGAATGGTTAGATTCCAAAACCCAGCTCCTAATCCTAGACATCGATAGAATCACACGCTGACTGGATCATGAACGCACCCCTGCAAGGCTCCAGAAAGAATCCCCACCTGTGCCTCTGTCAATGGACTGGACTAGACCAACAAACAACAGCGAGAGAGGGGGGGAAACTGGGCAGCTGTGAATGTAAGCCCCATTTCAGGCAGCTTCTAACTGAGTTGGAAGCCCAGAGCAGTAAGAGGGTCGTCGCTGAACCAAAAATAAAAAAAAATATTTATAAAAAGGTGACGAATAAGAGAATAGTATTTTCTTCTCATCTTGAATGAATTATCTGGATGTTTATGGTTATTGAAAAACAATTTTGTCTGTCCCTGTGTATACTGGATGTAATTACACATTTGATGGACTTTTAGTAACGTATTTCTCTTTCTTTCAGGGTTATCTTATTGTCCAGCTAGATTTTGCCTTCCCTCACCATTTGCTTGTAGATTTTCTAAAAGCAGCTATGTAAGAAGAAAAAAAAATGTTTGTAATGGAATTACATATGTCATTGAAGTCTCAGAACTAAATGTAAGCGTTTAATATGCCCTGTGCTGTTTGTAAAATATTTCCGTATTGCCAAAATTTAAAAGCATTTTAAATTTATTTGAATTATTTAAAAGCCCCATGTCAACCAGAATTCTGACCAATATTATGACGGACCAAATAACTTACTTTAAAAAAGAAAAAGTTGTCTGTTGGAAGGATTTAACTCAGCATGCCCACTGAGGCTTTTTTTTTTTTTTTTTATCAAAAGTCAGATTGAATGGTTATCCTGGAATGTTGTTTCTGTTTTAATAAGCTATTATGAGGAAGACTATACCACAGAAGGATCACTGTAGGAGATGAACCAAATTTCTGTTTGACAAACCTGTTTGTACCCTAAGACTTCATCATAATTAGAATTGGGCAAAACGGTGAGTTTGGATCTTCATCCAATACCTTACCCACAGCCCAGGTATTTACCATCAGGCAAGGTTTACTGAATTATCACCCGAGATCAGATTAGAAAGATCCAGCAAAATGAGGATATAAATAACAGTCCTTGGTACTATCCAGGATTTGAGACTGTTTGGCATATATCTAATTATTCAGAGGGTGCCTGTATAGATGCCATTTACCCCCTCATTTCCATTAGTATAAATTAAATGTTTAATAATCATAATAATAGTAGTATGATTTCTATTGCCTAAGTCAGTGCTCAGAATTTATACCTAATTATTCTGTAGAGTTACCAACTTCTACCAGTAACAGATTTTGGGTTTTGTTACTTCTAGACATTGTTGATGTCATGCTGCTCTCCTCCTCTCTCCCAGGATCTTTGGATCTGATTCCTTAATTCCAGTTCCTCCTGGACTTCTGATATACATTTTGATCACACACAATTCTCCCTCCCGCAGACCTCCAATGTCCATCCTTCCCTGCCAACCCTGCCCCTCTGTAATTAATACTGAAGGTCTGCAGGACAGAAGAGGGAGGAAATTTGCTGCTTCCAAACCTTTGCTGCCATCAGGCACATGGCCTAGTAGGCCTCTGCATATATTCAGACCTGACTGACCAAGTCAGCCCAGAGAAGCTCATCTAATCTTGGATATACCAATGACATGCATGGGGAAGTAGGACTACATCTCCAAGCCTGCACTGGAGAAAAATCAGGACTAGAGCCACTTTATTGGATTGACGCGTCAACCCTTATAATCTGTGATATTTCACTTTAACACCAAGATTTTGGAGCCACGTGTTAATTGTTTTAAAACAGATAGATCCACAACTTCTTTTATTATTTTCTGATTCTGCAACTGCTGTTCTCTGAGCTAATGAAAATGTATTCAAGGCTGGTATTGTGGAATTCATCTATTTTCAATTAAGTAAGAGTCTGTGAACTATTTTGTAACCAGTGGAGGCAGGGGGAGCCAGAGTCTAGCTCAAGTATTCATAAGTTGTTGGTGAAAATAAACAAACGATCACAAGAACTGTCTGTTTTTCATTTGTGTCTTAGTCTTTACTATCTAAAATCATGCACAACTACTTCCAATAATATTACTTCAAAAGACAATAGTATAGTAATATAGTAGATGACAGGCAATAAAGATTAGTTGGCCCATCCAACCTGCCCAGTTATTCATGGTCTCTACTACTTTTATTTTAGTTTTTGCTTTTATGTGTAGCCCCTGCCCCCATCCAGTCCTGGGTGCAGCGGCTCATGGAGAGGCTCATGGCCCAGTGTCCGTTCCATAACCAAACCTGGGAACTTTTGATATTCATTATCCTGAGATTGTTGTAGATTAGAGGGGGATGGTGGAGGACAAGGAAAAGATACACTTTCTTCTCTCTTACACACACAAACTCTAACACTCTCACATGTTCACACTCGCATTCTCACACACATACATGCTCATTCTCACAGACTCACACACACGCTCCTCTCATTTGCCCCCATTTGTCACTCAAACACATGCTCACTGTCACTTCCCTTTCCACACACTCTCACACATGCACACTCACTCCCTCATACATACACATGCCCACCTACTCTCACTTCTCTCTCTTCCACACATGTGCCCATTCACTCACTCCTTCACACACACATCCTCACTCTCCCACACTTCTGCCCTTCTCCCATACACACACACTCATTCTCTCCCTCTTTTTCTCTACCCTGAACCCATAATCAATAACAGCTTCTTCCTTTAGGCTAGTGTGGCCAATGAAGACGTCTCCTTCTTCCTGCTCTGCAAACTGATGTTCTGACACCTTCCCTGATCCTTCTTCTGGCCACACAGCCAAGGCTTCGTCTTCTTCCTACCAACGCAAGCCCAGATGATGTCCTCTTCCAGGTACATGCAGGTGCTTGGACCAGAGATCCGGCATTCCTTTGGAATTCTGGAGTCTCCAGAACAAATCCGGAGAGTTCCCAAGCATGTCCTGGAGTTCCTGCACAGGGGTGTGAGGTGGGGGAAGGAATTTTTAACTCTTCAAGGCACATATGGCTTCTCCTCATTGGCGCTCTTCTGTTCATCAGCTCCAAAAACTGACTCCAAAAACTGTTGTTCAAAATAAAGTTCTTTACTGGCACTGAAGGCAGGAAAAATAAAGTTAAACAATGATACACCAATGACCAGTGAACCAAACATCAAAGCAACGTCCAAAAATTTCCACAAATAAATCTGCCACTTTTCATAGTAATCTACTGCACTACCAGATGAGTCAATTCTTTTGGGCATAAACTCTCCTCTTTATCCTTGGACCCTTCTTAAACACTGGTGAGCTTCTGGTTGGTTGTTCTTTGCAAATAGGTACATAACCAGACAGGAACTATAACAGGACTCTTCCTCAGTTGGGCAATTTTTTCCTCACAAATGCCCACCAAGGACCAAGTCTCTCTGGAACACACTTCACAGACAACTGTCTAAGGTCAATATAAGGTATATTGGCTTAACTTCTCTGCCCAGACATTTTCCTTCCATGAAGAACTAGGAACTTCAACCTTGGGCCCCAGCCACCTTCCCTGGACAGTATCTCTTCTTCTTCCTTGTCTCTCTTGAAAGCCCGAACACCCTAATCCTGGGCCACTTTCTCAGGAATACTTCAGCTTTTCAGCACTTCTCCATTGGCAGAATGCATTCACTCCCTTGCATTTCCCTGTGGATAGACCAGGACCTAATCTCTTTGTGAAGAAATGGGTAGCCTCCAGGCCTGGCACAACCAGATGTGCATACCGTGCATTGCACAGGACGGAACACCGGGGGGGGGGGGGAACGACAAGTGGGCTAGTGGCAACAGTAAAGGCTGCTGGGCCACTGACAGAGTCTAACCCACTGGTGGCTGAAGAAGGAGAGAGGCTGCAGGCTGCCAGCTCTCAATCCTTGGGTAGCCAAAGAAGGAGAGAGACTACAGGCTGCCGGCACTCAACCCGCCAGTGGCTGAAAATGAGAGGCCCATCTTCCATTTGTTTGCATGCGAGCACATACCTGAACAAAACTTCCATTCCCCCTCCCCCTCCCCAAGCAGGAAGGTCAGAAGTTCTGAGGACAAGCCATGGTCGAGACTGGTGGCAGACAAGAATGGTCAGGTCACAAGCTATGGTTAGTATTGGAAATCAGTCCAAGGAAGACAAACGAAGAAGGCAAAGCAAGGCTGGGCGAGGCTGAAGATGAGGAAGACAAGGCAATGAAGCAGCAACTCACATTGAGGTGAAGTGTGAGTGCCAAGCGAAGCCCTTTATAGGGCAAAGGGCTTTATGTCATCAGTAGGCACTGGTGGAAAATTCTTGCAGTTGGCCCTTAAAGAAGGGCTGAGTCCTGCCTGTGCCTAGAGGATGCGTGAGGGGAGTTGGAATGGTGGTGGCCAATTGTGAAGAGTCCCATCAGTAGCATCTCCCTGAACACTTGGAGTGGCAGCGTTCCCCAGCCTGGCAGCGAGGGGTAAGTGAGCCAACTCATGGAGACCGCCTGTGAGCCAGCAAACATAACAGGAATGCACTTTTTATGTCATGGGCCCTGCTTGTGGAATACAGTCCCAATTGAAATTAAGGGTGAACCATCAATCCTTAAGTTCAGGAAGCTTTTAAAAACTTACCTGTTCCAGTTAGCCTTTGATTAATCTTCAGAACCTCACTGTCATGTAGGAATTGCCCACTGAGTCCCAGTTTTTCAGGACCATGTATGGCTGCCGTATTTGCACAGGATCAATTTATATTTATTTTTATGTCTTTGGTTAGTATATTCAAGTGATATTTTATACTGCTACTTGTTTTATTAATATTTATTGTTGTTATTGTGTACAGTTTTAGCGACTATCATGTCTAAATTTTATTAATTGTTTTTACTTTGTTTTAAAATTTGTGTGGCACCTTCTTGGGTCAGCCACTAGATGTTGCTATGTCCCTGCATAGAACCCACCATCTATGAGCCTTCCAGCCCTTTCAGCACCTCTAAACTTGGATGGCTATAATTGGTTGCCTGCTCCTGTTTAGTCCAGCCATTTTAGTGTTCCTCGGAGTCATTTTGAGTTAGCATTAGAGCAGTGAGAATGCAAGTTTTCCATTCCCTGATGAGGCCTCCCAGCCTCACCATGAACTTTATTTTTGAAGAGGTGGTACTCTGTGCACTCTCCCCCCTCCCCCAGAGGATCAGGGCCGCCATCAGGAATTTTGAGGCCCCATACTGTCTGACGCGGCGGTGACGTCACAGCCGCGTCAGACAGTGAACGCTGGCAGGACAGAGCGCGCGGACGAGTCTCTGTCTGCGGTGCTCTGTAAATCAATGCTATGCATGTCTAAAAGACACGCATAGCATTGATTCTCTCCCTTCTCTGGGGCCCACACCCAGGGCCGGCTCCAGGTTTCAGTAGGCCCCTGGGCGACAGACTGTCGGAGAGAGCCTCAGTGGGCCTCTTTGCCATGAACTAATACATCCCCCAAGCGCACCTGCCGCCTGGCGGCTGCGGGCCCCCATATGTGGCAGTAGATCCTGGGGCCCCATACTGCAGGCCCAAGAATACTGCCCTGATGGCGGCCCTGCAGAGGATTGTCATATATTTAGTTTCGTAAGATAGATTTTTGCCGGATTCCCTTTGGGGCAAAAGGGCTCTCAACCCAGAGGCCTGAAGACATGTGAGTCCACTCTACCCCCTAGGTGTGGCAAGCAGCAGTGACAGATCCTTCTGTGTGAGATTTTTGATGGCCAAGATGTATTCTGACTTTATTCAAAAGGGGACTCCTGCTGAAACCTTGCACCCTTTGGAGAAGGCTCTCCCGTGACACAAAAGTCAAGGGTTAAAAGACCTGTGATCCTTAATCTACACGCTCAATGGGACAAGTGATAGTAAAGCAGCAGCCACCGAGATACTTTTTTCAGAGAGCGAGTAGCTGCCTGCCCCATCCTCTGCCTGGCACTGGACTCTTGCTTCTGGACCTTCTAAGTTCTGCCGGTTCCCAGAACCCAAGGGACTCAACCTGCAGGGAATGGGGCTGGTGTAGGTAAAACTCCAGCCTGTCCCTGACCCAAGGTGTGTCCGCCAGCTATCGGAGTGGGCCTAGTGGGCTCACTCACTCACTAGGCAGCGTCAACCGCACTTACAGATGAAGTTTCAAAGAGTTACACACACAAAAATCAGTGTACGCATGTAAGTAGCTAGTAATTGTGCAATCATTATTTTAAAAGCATTGAAAGTATGTGCGTGCTTTACGTTTCGCACACACTTATATGTGTGGAAAAAAGGGGTGGTCTAGGGGGTAATCCAGGGTGAGGCCAACAGTTATGTGCATCAGTTACTATTTTAAGTCATTAGGCAATTTACTCACATAATTTTACACCTGATAATAAGCTTAGATACATGGTATCAGACCTGTTTATTGTCTGCTATTGGCTTGGTGAACTGGAGGGAGTCTATGCCTAAGAACCAGGAGGCTCTCAATGACCTGAGGATGAACTGGTGGAGGAATGGGGAAAACTGGCAGCATTTCAATTCTGCGTGCATGTTTTAATATTATATTGACCTGCGCACGCAAATGGGGTTTTTATGCCAGCAAATCTTATTGTATTTTTGCATGTAAAATATACACATCTATATTTTTCAAATTGGTACAAAATGTATGCGCATGTATGTAATGTGTTGAACTACTCGCTTTCAATGCATTGCATGTACTCGCATGTAAGCATGCATACACGCGTATGTTGCAGGGCAGATTTAACCGTATTTTATAACGGGCGCGAATCTGATACGTGCGGGTTATAAAGTGCTATCGACGATCCCCACGGGACCACGTCCATGTGCACATGCAGCTGCGCAGAGTGGTTTCAAAGTTTTCCTTCCTGAGTTTCAGGTTTGGTGGCAAAAGCCTGACAAAAGAGCCAGGCCTTTTACCTGCTTTCCGAGCTGGGTGTCGTTCCGTATTTCTCCGAGCTCTTCTGGGAGAGAGCTCCAGGGGGCAAGTGCTGCTCCCGAGAAGGATCTGTGTGCCGGGTGTCTGCAACACTGCAGATTTGAATTCCTGCTAAAAAGAGAAAAAAAATTTACACATTTCAGTTATTACTGTACATGCTTTACAGTGGTTCTAAACTATTTTAACATTAAAGCGCACTTTAAAAACTAGTTGCACCTGTTCTGAACTGTGTTTTTTAAGATTTTAACTATTTAATACAATTGTCGTCTGCTTTTAATTATTTGTTGAAACATCAGTTTTCAAATATAATAATCATTCTAGTTCTCTTATTTACTCCCTGCTTCCCCTCCCAGCCTCTGGAAGCACATTTGATCAGGTGGGTTTATCCCATTAACCCAAATAACAGAGAAGAAGGCATGCTATATTCACACTCTTTGTTCCAGTTAAATGTAGAGGCCCCAAAACCATGATAAGTGGGAGAGTTCCAGTTTCTAAAGGACATAGAGGGTGGCCATCCACAATTATAGACCTTTGGAGATTTGAATCCCTAGCAAGTTTGTTTCTGGGTTGTGTGTTCTTGCTTTTTTTTTTTTGTTCTTGTTGTTTTTTAAAGCCAGCAAAGCAAACTATTTCAGCATGCCAAGCAGTCCTCAGAAAGCGCCCACTGCCTGAAACATGCACCAGCTTGCAAAAAAGATGAAATTTGTGTCGCTTTCATGGCAATTCTTAAAACGGCAAGAAAACAAACTGTAGGTTGGGGCTGTTTTCAGTCTCTTGCTTTACCTCTAATCACGTGTTTTCCCAGCAAAGGTTTCAACTAGAACATAGAGGCCAGAGCAAGAAGAGTTTCGGTTTCACAATGCTTCCTGAGCAGGCTCTCTCTCCAAGCGCTCAGATAAGAAATTGATAAAAAAAACAAACGACCGTGTCTGGGTGTGTGTGCATGACAAGGCACGGGGCAGGAAAACGAGTGACTGCTAGACAGCAAGGAGGAAAGCCCCCATGGCTGAGCATGGTAAGGTGGGGGAAGTGCACATTCAAGAGCGGGCATCTGGGATTTGAGAATGGGGAGGAGAACACCTGGAATTGAGAGGAGGTCCTCGGGATTGAGCATAATTACTGGGAGGTGCCTGGAACTGAGTGCTAGGCAAGGGAGGAAGGTACCCAGCTTTTACTGCTGGACTGTGTGAGAGAGATGCTCAACCCTGAGTGCTGGGTGGGAGAGATTAACTGCTGGACTCAAAGAGGGAGATCCTCAGGTGCCTGGGATTAAACACTGGGAAGGGTGCAGGAAGTTCCTAGAATTGAGTGTTAGGTGGGAGGGAGATGCCTAGGATTAAGCAATGGGTAGTGTGAGAGAGATGTCTAGGATTGAGTGCTGCTGCTATTTATTTATTTAGATTTATATTCCACTTTTTGCACTTTTTTCAGCACTTCAAAGTGGATTACATACAGGTACTGTAGGTATTTCCCTATCCCTAGAGGGCTTACAATCTAAGGGGTAGATTTTTTAAATCTACGCGCGCGCGTACTTTTGTTCGCGCACCAGGCGCGAACAAAAGTACGCCGGATTTTATAAGTTACACGCGTAGCCGCGCGTATCTTATAAAATCCAGGGTCGGCGCACACAAGGGGGTGCACATTTGTGCACCCCCTTGCGGAGCGGCCTCGGAGGGAACTTTCCTTCTACCCACCCCCCCCCCACACCTTCCCCTCCTTAACCCACCCCCCCGGCCCTATCTAACCCTTCCCCCTACCTTTGTTGTTGAAGTTACACCTGCCGGAGGCAGGCCTAACACTGCACGCGCCAGCGGGCTGCTGGCACGCCATCACCCGAACCGGGGGCTGGTCCAGAGGCCTCGACCACGCCCCCGGGCAGCACCACACCCTAAAATTCATGCCACCCACCACGCCCCCTTTGAGAAGCCCCGGGAATTATGTGTGCCACCGAGTCTATGCAAAATAGGCTCAGCAAGCACAGGGTTTTTTTTTTAAGGGTTAGGTGTGTAACCCTTTTAAAACCCGGCCCTAAGTTTGTACCTAAGGCAATGGAGAATAAAGTGACTTGCCCAAGGTCACAAGGAGCGACAGTGGGAATAAAACTCTTGTCTCCTGGTTCAGAGCCCACTGCGCTAACCACTAGGCTACTCCTCCATTTGAAGCTTCCTATATGACTACTTATCACTTCTACAGTGCTACTCAATGTACGAAGCACTGTACAAAAACATGAGGCAGTCCCTGCTCAGTAGAGCTTACAATCTAATCAAGACAAACATGAAGGGCAAAAGAGACTTTGGGAATTTCTTTTATTAAGCAAATGAGATAATCAGGGGTTTTGTTTTAGAAGCAGCCTAAAAAAGATTTGCTTTTAGACTGGAATTGAATAAGGCAAGAGGGGGAGCACGACGCACCAACTCAGAAAGTCTATTCCAACCATACGATGCAGCCAGGTGGAAATCACGGAGTTGGGACTTGGCGATAGGGAAGAAGGGCATAGATAGGCGTGGCTTGCCTAATGAGTGGAGAGATATAGGGAGAAATAACAGAGGCAAAGTAGAGAAGATCTGCAGAGCAAAGACTCTTGTAGGTGAACATGAGAAGGTGAACTGTATGTGGACATGGATAGGGAGCCAGTACAGTAAACTTGAGAAGAGGCGTCATATGGGTGTAGCAACTTTGGTGAAAGAGTGATGGGTGGGAGAGAGGCGTCTGGGATTGAGTACATACAGGATCGAGTTATAGATGGGAGGCAGGGGTGGGGAAATTTCCCAGGATTTAATCCTGGATGGATGGAATGGAAGCAATTTGGAACAATAGATGGATGGAAGGGAGGCATTTGAGATTGAGTGCTGCGTGGGATGGGATAGGGTTAGTGCCTGGGCAAGAAGGAGGTGCTAAATCTGTGCTGGGCTGTGTGGAGGCACCTGAGATTGAGTACTGGGTGGGGTGCGTGTGGCATTGAGGATGGCAGGGGGTGAAGAGTGCGTAGGATGGAGAGAAGTGTGTGAGGCACATGAGATCAAAAGCTGCAATAGGAGGTGAATGGCTTTGAGCGTGGAATGTGAGGTGCACAGGATTGAGAATGGGGTAGGAAGTGTAGGACAGAGTGCAAGTGCAGGAGCTGCAGTGAATGGAGAATGGTGGTGAGGTGTTCAGATCAGGATTTGGAGCAGGAGAAGCACAGAATGGTGCTAGCTTGCTAGGGACCCTAAGCAGACATATTTTGGGGATGCTGCCCTCCCTTCCTCCCTGAGATAAAGTATTTTTACATTGGAATTCCATTCCTTCCCATTGCCTCCCATTTTCAGTAACTATTATTGTGACGTTGTGGAAGGCATGGAGGAAAGTATTCCGCACACCAGATACACTGGGGCAGGAGTGAAAATGAAAAGTGACTTGAATATACTGAAATGAGGGTAAAAGGTTTGGAGTCTGGTTCAAAAAAGTGTAGAGCATGCATCTGGTGTGCAAAATTCATTAACCAGGTATGCGGGAGTGAGCAGGCAGCAAGCAGATGTGCCAGTCCTCTCCCTCTGATAGACCAATCACCTTGAGAGACTTTCTTCATTTTCCATTTCCTTGGGAGCTTCTCCATTATGGTTGGGCAGTGAGCAGGTCTGACAAGTCTGTACAGGAAAAGTAAGGCACTCCCACCTATCCCACCGTGAGTCTTGGGGATTGTGCCTTGGGCAAACAAGAGTAGCCGTGATGCCTCCCTTGTCAGGTCATGGCCCCCCTCCTCCTCCACTTCTCTCTTTCCCTCACCCTGGTTTAGGCCCTTCCTTTTAATTGCTGCAGCCACTCCATAACGATGCCGTAACCATAAACCCTCCTGTTAGTTGTACTTTAATATGCACCCACGCTTCTTAAGTCTGTCGTAAATCCAAGTTTGCTGACTGTTATTTGTTATCTGTTATCTGTAATAAGTTATAAGTTATTAGTAATAATGTTAATTTTAATTTTAAGTCATTCTTAGCTTTAACTATACGTTCTTACGAAGTTAGCCCTGTTAATTATACCTTCCTGTTCGATGTAATTTCCAACTTTGGTTCCATGTAAACCGACGTGATACGTACCAGTACATGAACATCGGTATATAAAAGCCTTTCAATAAATACATAAATAAATAAATTAGATCACCCTGGAGAAGTGTGTGAACAAAAAGACTCATAGTCACATGAGCCTCCTTGACTGCTTATCTCACAGGGCCTTCCTGGGTCCAGGACCAACCTGACGTGAGCCCACCATGATAGACTCCGTCAATCCTCCTGTTCTTGGCGCCTAGTGCCTCCACCTGGGGAAGAAGGTGTTAGTGAATGGGATTTCAATCCCTTCTCCCCAGGAAAACAAATGGGACTGTGAACAAGGCTGGCAGTATGTACAAATATATGCAGGTTTATTAGACTATACAAGCATACACACCTCTACATTACTATGTACATTGCTAATAGGATATCAAACAGTACACTTATCTAGTCGTGGTTAGTAGTCTCAGTTTACCCCAACTATATATATTTCTACACCGCACCTCCCAACGTGTTTGGATGGCCCCCTTGGTGACATCACTCGTTGGCGACCTACCTGGGCTGCTAAAGTAAGGCCGCAACCCTAGGCGTTGTGCGCTGGCGTCGCGTGCCTATGGGGCATGCCAAGGAGCTTGGTGCGCCCCTTAGTGTTGATCCTTAGTGTCATCTCTACTTCCCACAAGTCTCTCCCTCCCCCCATTTTCCTTCTTCCCTCTGCCCACTGGCCCCACTCCCCACTGCACTGTCCCAGCCCACCTACCCAGACTCTGCTCCGCAAATCCCACTCCCCCCCACACAGCTTAAAACATGCTCGGACACTCAATTCCCATTTTCAAATACCACTACTCCAAATCAATCACTCACTCACCCACACCACATATCAAGCCAAATAACTGCTACCAATGATGCTCACCCCTCTCACCCAACTCATCGGCCTCACAGCCTTCACTCTCTTTCTCTTCAATTCCCAATCTATAGTCAAAAAACCCCCATTCTCCATGACATTCTCCTAGATGAAAAACCCGATATCTGTACCATCACTGAGACCTGGCTTATGGACACGGACACAGTTCTGCTCAATCAACTCCCTAATCACATCTATGATTTCTTCTCTATACCTAGACCCAAAAAGAGGGGTGGAGGACTCCTCCTTGCAGCAAAACAAGACCTTAAATTTATATCCCACACTGTCCGTACTGTCCCCAAATTTGAAATTGGTCTTTTTAAATCCCTGCAACTACAGATCTGCTTAGTCTACACCCCCCCCAGTCTCCTTGACAAAAATTCATCTCCTCTCATCGAATTTATAGCTCAGAATATAAATATTGACACTCCCGCTATCATTCTCGGAGACTTCAACATCCACGTTGACTCAGTGCCTCTCTCCCCCACATGTGAAACTATCCTGTCCTTCCTCAATGCAATGGGCTTCAAGCAAATTTTAACTAACACAATGCACAAAGCAGGTCACACTCTGGACCTTGTATTTACTAACAACTGCATCTCACCAGACACTCCTACCTATACCCCAGTACCCTGGTCTGATCACTACCTCATCCAAGCAAATTTATCAATAAAAAACTCAGCCCCCCGAATACATGCTATATGTAATACTATCCACTTCCGCAAACCCTGCTCCAAAGATGATCTTATCTCAGCCCTCACTAATGATCTACATAAACTTGACATGACCGACACCAACTCTGCAATCACATCATGGAACTCACGTACTAGCAATATCGCTGACAAAATCTGCCCACTACAATCAAAAAAACTTAACCCCACTCACACCTCTAAAAAACCCTGGTACACCCCAAAATTAAAAATGATGAAACATAACCTTAGGAACCTTGAAAAGAACTGGCGAAAAGACCCATCACTTACACAACTAGCTAAATATAAATCCTCCCTACATAATGATAACTACCGTGAGAAGATCCTCAAAACCAAGCGAGACTTCCACGCTAAGAGAATGCACAACCTCCAATTCAATTCCAATGCCCTTTTTACTTATGTCTCTGATTTGACCAAAACCACCTCCCCGCCCATACCCGAAGAAGATGCCAAAACTAAATGTGATGATCTAGCATAATATTTCCATGACAAAATATCCAAGAACATGACACGCTTCCCTACTACTCTCCACCCCACTAAAGCCCTCCCTCACAACCCCATCACTTCCCTCAACACCTTTGACACCATTGCTTCCACAGAAATTGAATCCATCTTAACGAAAATCAAACCCGCCTCACACCCGCCTGACACCATTCCCACCAAATCCCTCCTGACCATCCCCAATATAATAGCACAACCCCTTGCCAACATCATCAACCGCTCTATTACACTCAGCGAAGTCCCTATACTTCTTAAACAAGCCATTATTAAACCTATCCTTAAGAAACCTAAACTCGATCCCACAGAGCTAAGCAACTATCGCCCTATCTCCAATCTACTATTCCTAACAAAAATCCTGGAAAAAGCAGTAAACACTCAACTTACTGACTTCCAAGAAAAACATAATATACTTTTCCCATCTCAATTCGGCTTCCGTAGGCACTTCAGCACTGAAACCCTCCTGATTTCGCTTACAGATTCCCTCCTCACGGGGGTTGGATAAAGGACACTCCTACATACTTGCCATGCTCAATATTTCCTCCGCCTTCGACACCATAAGCCACAACATTCTACTCAATAGCCTTAAGGAAATTGGCATCTCTGATATTTGTCTCCGCTAATTCAAATCCTACCTTAAAAATAGGCAATACAAAGTCAATATTGGCAATATGGAATCCCAAGCCCACAACTTATCCCATGGTGTTCCCCAAGGTTCCTCCCTATCCTCTACTCTTTTTAACATATACATACTGCCTCTCTGTCACCTCCTCTCTGAACTGGGTCTTACACACTTCATTTATGCGGATGACATACAAATCAACATCCCTATTACAGATTCATTACACAACGCCCTCAAAACCTGGGAATCCGCCCTCACAGCCATCAACACAGTTCTCACTAGCATTAACCTTGCCCTCAACCCAGACAAAACTGAAATCATGATCATATCCCCCCATTCCCACAATCCTAGCATCCACTCCCAACCCCTCCCCCTCCCCCCTACAATCACCCCATCACAATATGTGAGAGACCTCGGAGTCATCATTGACAATCAACGTAACCTAAAAAAATTCATCAACACCACGATAAAGGATTGCTACTTCAAATTACATACCCCTTCTCCATCTCTGTGATTTTCGTACAGTACTGCAATCATTGATCCTCACAAAAATAGACTACTGTAATGCCCTCCTTCTGGGCCTCCCCAAAAATACTATCCTCCCTCTCCAAATGCTCCAAAATGCTCCAGCCAGCATTCTCACTAACACTCGTAGAACTGAACATATTACCCTTAATATCAAAGAATTACATTGGCTCCCTATTACCGCACGGATACGCTATAAAACTTTATCTATCATACACAAAACTGTACATACCCACCACATGCACTGGCTCAATGACTCCCTATACTTCCACAATTCCAATAGACCAACTAGATCTCACTATTCTGCTACCTTACACACACCACCCACCAAGTCTACACACCTCACCACAACTAAAGAGCGTGCCCTATCCATAGCAGGGCCAGCAATCTGGAAAGCTATGCCCTCTGATCTCCGTCAAGAGTTCTGCCCAAAAACATTCAAACAAAAACTTAAAACCTGGTTATTCAAACAAGCCTTCACCTGATCCTCTCTCTCTCTCATGTGTCCCTTCATCTGGTAATCAAAATGCTGTTCCTATTTTATATACTCGCAATTTTTGTACCTGTTTTATATAATCGCAACTTTGTACCTTGTTTATTGATTATCTATACATTATCTTCCCCCCTTTTTTCTTTCACCCTTCCTTCCTCATTTCTACTTCCTCAGCCCTTCCTCCTGCTACTCTAATCTTCTTCCCCTCCTTATGCACTTTTGCAGTTGTAATATAATTTTGCAATATCATTATGTATTATTGTTTTTTCATTATTGTTACCAGTTACCATTATTTTTTAGTTCTCTGTAAAGCACTTTTGCTGTATGTCATGTTCCATGGAAACTGATATGATGTTACCCTATGAATGTCGGTTTAGAAAAACCTTTAAATAAGTAAATAAATAAATACATAAATAAATAGATTAGATAGCAAGAGCAGTTAATATATGGCAATTTGGGGTTGTTGGCCCCCATGGTATACCACCATATAGAATAGAAGAGACTTCTTGTGTTCTCTCTTACTCAAGCATTATTATCTTCCCCCTTTTATCCCAATTTCACCCAAGTGAAAAGATGCAACTTGCCTGGTGGGCAGTGTTTGCCTGGAAGGGTCCGTTGTATCTAAACCATCTCTTTCTGCTCTGCTGAGAGATCTGCTCCACTGAAATATCAGTGCCAAAGCTGGGGTCCCCACCCTCCTAGGGGACCCAATTCCACCTCTTGGTCTATTGCTGGGGTCTCTGCCCTCCTGGGGGACCTGACTCTACCTCCTGGACTACCACTGGAGTCCACATTCTCCTGGGAACCCATCTCTGCCTCCTGAACTGCTGCAGTGGTCCACATCCTCCTGAGGAACATGACTCTACCTCCTGGTCTGCCACTGGGGTCCATGCCCTCCTGGGGGACCCAACTCTGCCTCCTGAACTGCTGCTGGGACCATGCCCTCCTGGGGGATCTGACTCTGCCTCCTGGTCTGCTGCTAGGGTCCACACCCTCCTGGGTGACCCAACTCTACTTCTTGAACTGCTGCAGTGGTCCACACCCTCCTCCGGAACCTGACCACCTCCTGGACTGCCACTGGAGTCCATGCCCTCCTGGGGGACCCAACTTTGCCTTCTGACCTGATGTGGTCATACACACCCTCCTGGGTGATCTGACTCTGACTCCTGGTCTGTCACTGGGGTTCACATCCTCCTGAGGGACCCAACTCTGCCTCCTGCTGGGTCTATGCCCTCCTGGAGGATCTGACTGCCTCCTGCTCTTCTGCTGGAGTCCACACCCTCCTGGGGGACCCAACTCTACTTCCTGAATTGCTGTGGTAGTCCATGCCCTCCTGCGGGATCTGACTCTGCCTCCTGGTCTGCTGCTTGGGTCCACATCCTCCTGGAGGACCCAACTCTACCTTCTCAACTTCTGCAGTGGTCGATGCCCTCCTGAGGAACCTGATTCTACCTCCTGGTCTGCCACTGGTGTCCATGCCCTGCTGGGGGACCCAACTCTGCCTCCTGAACTGCTGATGGGTCCATGCCCTCATGGGGGATCTGACTGCCTCCTGGTCTTCTACTGGGTTCCACACCTTCCTAGGGGACCCAACTCTACTTTCTGAACTGCTATGGTAGTCCACGCCCTCCTGGGGAATCTGACTCTGTCTCCTGGTCTGCTGCTGGGGTCCACGCCCTCCTTGGGACACAACTCTACCTCCTGAACTGCTGCAGTGGTCCATGCCCTCCTGAGGAACCTGACTCTACCTACTAGCCTACCGCTGGGGTCCAAGCCCTCCTGGGGGACCCAACTCTGCCTCCTGAACTGCTGCTGGGTCCATACCCTACTGGGAGATCTGACTCTGCTTCCTGGTCTTCTGCTGGGGTCCCAACTCTACTTTCTGAACTGCTGCAGGGTCCATGCCCTCCTGGGGGATCTGACTCTGCCTCCTGGTCTACTGCTAGGGTCCACACCCTCCTGAGGATCTTGACTCTACCTCCTGGACTGCTGCTGGGGTCCACACCCTCCTGGTGCACCTACCTCTGTCTCCTGGACCTCTGCTGTAGTCTATGTTCCCTTGGGGGACCCAACTGCACCTCTGGACCTGCCACTGGTGTCCACTTACTCAAGGGGGAATGCTCTACCTTTGGATCTGCTGTTGGGGTCCCCTTGCTCAATGGGGGACTGCTCCACCTCCAGATCTGCTGCTGTGGTCCCCTTGATCAAGGGAGGACTGCTCCACCACTGGATCTGCCGCTGGAGTTCCTTTGCATAAGGGGGACAGCTTGATCTTCAGATCTGCTGCTGTCCTTCAGTTCTCCTCCCTTGGTAGGAGAGTTTTCCCCTGGCTTGGATTTTATAGCTCCACTAGGCTCATGGCTATTTAGTGTTCAATGATTCAGGCCCTCCTCAGTCTCAGCTTTCAGTGATTTTAGCTCTGCTAAGCTCATGGACAGTCATTTGCTGCTACCCAGCCTGGATAAGTTACCTTTTCTCAGATTGGCTTTTGCTTTCTCTGTTGTCTGACCCTGTGTGGGTCATCTTCTCTCAGCCAAAAGACCAGGACCCAGGCAGGACCAAGGAAAAAGATCATATACATGCATATCCAACCTGCCTGGCTATCTTGTGTTGTCTGGGAACTGGTACCCAATTGTCTAAATACCCTTGTTAGTCAGGTTGAGATTCTGTTTTCTTCCTAGAACTGTTTTTCAGTACATTTCTCTCATAAATCTCTTTCCCAGTCATAGTTCTGTAATTTAGGAATTTGAATTCTTTGATTTTTAGTGATATTTCACTGCAAAATTACCAGCAGTAGTCCAAGGGGCTGTGACATGCAAATCCCCTACTTAAATCTCTGACTAAACTATTCAATGGTCATTTAAGCACTTTCACAGTAACGGGTCTGGCAATCTTTTCCATTTCCTGGGTTGGCAGCTCAAGTTACATAGTTGCTTTATCCTCCTTTTTTTCTCTGCTGTAGTTCACTTAAATGGTAGCATGCTCAAACCCTCCATGTCTTGTGAGGAGGGGTTTCACCCCTATTAGGAAAACAGAACAATCCAAGCTGCTATAGATCCCTACATAGAAAATACACACTAATGAAATATCTCACTTCACTCGCACATGTAAAACACAGATAGCCCTCAAATACAGAATAAAGAGACCATACAGTATAAATAGAATTGTACAGACAAAAACCAAACTGGAAACTGCCTCAAGCCAAATTTTGTATGCACTGTAAAAGGCAGAAACATTGTCATTCCTCATAAAACAAAATTAGTAAAACCATACCAATAAATAGAATTTTTCAAAACAATTAGGGGTAGATTTTCAAAGGGTTACACATGTAATATACGCGTGTAACCCCCGAAAACTTACCCCTGCGCGCGCTGAGCAAGCCCCGGGATGCGCATATGTCCTGGGGCTTTGAAATGGAGGAATCTGGGGGCGGTCCGGGGGCAGGCCCGAGTCCTCTGGCATAGCGGCTGTGCCAGGTGATGGTGCGCCGCCGTGCGCAAGCTATGCCTGCCAGAGGCGTAACTCCATCAAATAAGGTAGGGGGGTATTTAGGTAGGGCCGGGGGTAGGTTAGATAGGGGAAGGGAGGGAAAGGTGGGGGGGATCGAAAAAAAAGTTCCCTCCAAGGCCGCTCCAATTTCGGAGCGGCCTTGGAGGCAACGGGTAAAGCCATCGGGGCTCCCCTTGGTCTTGGCGTGCACAAGTGTGCACCCCCTTGGGTGCGCTGACCCTGAAGTTTATAACATGCGTTGGGCAGCACATGCATGTTATAAAATCGGGTATACATTTGTGCACGCCAGGTAGCGCGCACAAATGTACCCTGTGTGCGCTCCTTTAAAAATCTGGCCCTTAATGAATAGAATAATTAAGAACTCATATAACAGTTTTCCAAACATCAATACAATATTTCAAAACAGATATATCAAATAATACCTAACAATTAAAATAAGGATTTAAAAAATTCCCCATTATCCATACCTTGGAACATTTGATTTCCAGATGCCTTGAAATTGTTATGGATTAGCAGGCAGAGAGTAACTAGGGTAGTTATGTACACACGTGCTCCCTCTCATACACACACATGCTCTCTCACTTTCCCAAACACAAGCACACATGCTCCCTCTCCGTTCCACACACAAACACACTGCTCTCACTCTCCCACATACAAACACACATGCTCTCTCTCACTCTTCCCCACACAAACACATGTGCTCTTTCACTCTCCCATACACAAACACATGGTCTCCATCACTTTCCCACACACAATTGCACATGTTCTCTCTCACTCTCTCCCCCAGACATGCACACATGCTCTCTTACTTTCCTGCACACATTCTCCCGCTCACTCACTTCCTCCTTGACTTAAAAGGCAGCAATAGTCTCCTTCTTCAGCTCCTGAGGCCAAGGGAATGACTTCTTGCCACGGGACATTGGGCTACTTCTGGTAGGGGCATGCTCCTCCTCCTCCTGCTCAGCAGCATAGCCCCACCGAAATCACTGGTGTGTTAAGTGCGGCCTTAGTTAAGTGGAAAAGCAGCAGGGCCACGCCAAACACGCTGTCAGTTTCGATGAGGCCATGCTGCTTTCTCTTTTGCAGAGGACCCGCCAGCTCTCCTTGACACATAGCAGCTGTAGCAGTGCCTATGGGTGCGATATCCATGTAAATGTATTCTCGTTTTGAATAGTGTTAAATATCTATCCTTTCAACCATCTCAACTCAGTTTCTTTCTTGACTCTAAAAACGTGTAAAGTCTTTGGATTTTGGTGATAAGGGGCAGGCCTCCAGTATAAAAATTGATAATTTCTGCTGTTTTCATGGTTTTCTTATTATGCTAAGTTAATATGCTTGGATTGTAGATTGTATCTCTCAAGTTATGGACTCTAGGCAAGCAGTTGTTTTTTTTAAATTTTGTTTTACATGTTTTCTTATTTACTTATTCTGCTTGTATTGCTGTTACAAGTTATGCTTATGTATATCTTTTGAAATTGATAAATAAAAATAAAGATAAAGATAATGGAATCACCCACTTCCTCTATGCTGACGATATTCAACTTCTAATTCCCATCCAAAATTCAATTGAAGAAACGTACAAAGAAACATCTGCTCTACTTGTCTCAATTAAACACGTCCTAACATCACTGAAACTCATAATCAACATCGACAAAACTGAAATAATCCTCATGGATAAAAAACCCAATCCAACTCCACCACCCCTACTATTACTTAACAATCAAATGAACTCAATACTCCCTGTCACCCACACCAGAAACCTAGGAATTATTATTGACGAAGAACTTTCATTCAAGAACCATATATCAAACAAAATCAAAGAGGGATATCATAAACTATTAACCCTAAGTCGTTTGAAACCATTTCTTAACCCTTACGACTTCAGAACTGTATTACAACTTCTCATATTCTCAACCATCGACTACTGCAACTCCCTACTGATTGGAACATCATCTTCCAACCTCAAGCCTCTCCAGATTTTGCAAAACTCAGCAGCCAGAATTCTGACAGGAACAAAGAAGAATGACCACATAACGCCTATACTGATTTCACTACACAAATCAATGACCATCATACATAAATTACTAAACAATGAAGGTCAAACTGGCCTAAACATAACCCTTCAGAATCCCCAAAGAAACTTACGTTCAAACAACACAGGCCGCTTAACTGTCCCCCCCAACAGAGATGCTCACTTGACAACAACCAGAGAAAGAGCTTTTTCCATTGCCTGCCCTAAAATATGGAACTCCCTCCCAAAAGATTTGAGAACCCAACCTAACCTCAAAACTTTCAAAAAAGATCTAAAAACATGGTTGTTCTACATTAACATTCAAACTTCACAACATCCTAACTCCCAAAGGAGCTTCCAACCAAATCCACAAAAATAACTTGTCTCCAACCAACACCAAACTCCTCACTCAAAAATGATTTTCTTCTGGACTATAAAAGATTAACTTTTTGTTTAATATGTATCTGTTATACCTTAATTCACAATTGTTAAGAAAATTACACTTTGATCTTGTAAACCGTTGTGATGGCTTCACCGAATGACGGTATATAAAACTCAACAAACAAACAAATAAATAAATAAAAAGTATACAAATAATTACAGAAAATTAGGTAGATCTGCAGGGCTTTAAGCATCGGGACTAATTGGGGGGAGTGAAAGCTATTAAAGTAGGGGGAGTTTGGAGGACCTATCTTTTAACTGGGTAAAATGGAAACAAACTGGTAAAACTGGGAATACCGTCGGCACGCGCCCCTTTTAAAATCCCCCGGTTTATGTGGTAGAAGCGGAATTTGCATGCCCATGCATGCGCCCACTTAAAATTTTGTGCACATGTGTGCGCAGCCAGGCTATTTTATAACATGCGTGCAGATGCGTGCGTATGTTATAAAGCGGCTGCGTCCCAGGGTGCGGGCTGACGTATGCATGCAAACGTGCGCACGTGCGCCGGCTTGAAAGTTACCATCATAATGCATACAGCTGTGCTGCGCTTCCTATCCAAAGGCACTGGCAATGCGGCCACAGACAAGGCTGAAGTACCAAAGGGATGGAATCAGCCTAACCCTGCAGTAGATAAGGTTAAGACCCTTTGCCCTCAAAGAACATTTCCCTTGTAGCAGAACATGCAGAATCACCAGAAGGGCCACACCTATGGGAGCTGATCTTCCAACTCTACTGTGTCTCTGGGCATGGAGAAAGAGCCTCAGAAAGGGAGATACACGCAGCATGTTTTGTGATATCTTTATATCTGTGGCACTGAGCCTGCTCACCCTCCAACCTTTGCCCAAACCCATCATTATGAATTCTGGATCTACTTCTCCCTCCCTGTATTTTTTTTTTTAGAAACAACTGCCACTATTTAAGGGGGGAATTCTGTTTCAGTTTACTTTCAGTTTTACTGTGGAACCAGAGATTTAAAAAATAAGCAAGGAAAGGATCTGCACAGAGACAAGACCGAAACTAAGGTGGAAAATGCTGGCTTGGTTCCCCTTGTCCGAGGCAACTGTTTTTTGATGCAGTTTGGCAGTTGCTCATTGTGAGTAAGTTCACCAGACAGTCTGTTTACGCTTTTGCATAAAATGTTAGTTTTGAATTTCAATTTTGCTTGTCAGACACCAGCAGCATCGTGTGAGTTCCAGTGCTCTTATGAATGTGCATAGAAATCAGTCCCGGATCTTTTCTGGATAAAATCTAGCAGAATATGTATTTGCCAGGGGAATCTAAAGCAATAAAACATTAGCAACTTACCCGACTGTTTGGTTTTTTTTTGGGCTGGGTTATACAGAACACTTCATTTTTAACACTACAAATCGCTTCACAAGCAGAAAACTGAAGTCTACTGCAGGGGTCTCGACTCTTGAATGGCCATAAAGAGGACTGGATGAAAGTGGAGCAAAAAAGTGCAGTCAACCTGAAAGTCAGTTTGCACAATTTTAAAATAGGGAATCTTTTAGACAAGCATTTCATTTCCTGCAACTTCTGGTAGGAGAATAAAGTCCCTACTGAAACAGCAGGCAAACAAAAATTTTCCAGAAACCCTCTGAGTACAAATTCAAGGTGATTGTGTACAGGCAGCTTTCCTGGGATCATTTTCAAACATAAGAACATAAGAAAATGCCATCCTGGGTCAGACCAAGGGTCCATCAAGCCCAGCATCCTGTTTCCAACAGTGGCCAATCCAGGCCATAAGAACCTGGCAAGTACCCAAAAACTAAGTCTGTTCCATGTAAGTCACCTTTCTAAAGGGATTACAGACCTCTTCCTCCCATCCTTGCCTGGGTAGTCCCCATAAACGATGATATAATGTAGTTGCCTTATTAGTTGTTTGTTCAATAACTGCCCATTGAACCATTGGTTCAGTCCATTCCGGTACCACACGGAGTTGGGCTGCCTGATAGTATTTTTAAAAATTCGGAACAGCCACCCCCCCCCCCTACTTTTAGGGCGTTGAAGAACATGTCTCGCAATGCGAGGAGGCCTTTTACGTCAAATAAAGTGAAAGACTTTAGTGTGTAGGGCTTTCAGAAACTTATTTGGGAGTTCTATTGGGAGCGTATGAAATAGGTATAACCACCATGGCAGGACGTTCATCTTTATGACTGCTACTCTCCCCAGCCAGGAAAGCATATACGGTCTCCAAATTTCAAGATCCTTAACTGTTTTTGCCATCAGGAGGGTGTAATTTAAAGCAAATAACTGCTTCCAGTCTGCTCCCAGATGAATGCCCGAGTATTTTAATGCTCTGAGAAGTCCACTTAAAAGGAAAATGAGCCTATAGGTTCAAAGCCTGCTCTTTGGTAAGGAAAACATTAAAAATTTCGGTTTTTGTCATGTTAACCTTAAAACCCGATATCAGACTAAATCTATCCATCTCCCGAACCAAAATGGGCAAGGTAAGTTGGCGGTGAGCAATAGAAAAGAGGATATCATCCACAAATAGCAAAATTGTATATTGTGTCTCACCTATAGCTATCCCCTTGATGTCAGCATTTTGTCTAATAGTCACACCCACAGGCTCCATAAAAAGGGCAAACAAAAGTGGGGACAAGGGGCAACCTTGCCTGGTTCCTCTGCCCAGTTCAAAAATAGGGGTATAAGAGCCATTTACCTTGATACAGACCTTTGGTGAGGAATACATAGCCGAGATCCATGTTCTAAAATTAGTCCCCAATCCCACCTTCTGGAGGATGCGAAACAAAACCCCCCAATGGACTCTATCGAAGGCTTTTTCCGCATCCACAGCCATTAACACAGAAGGGATTTGCCGCCTCCTAGCTTTCCACATTAAATTAATTATTTTACGTAGGTTGTCCCCTGCTCATCTTCCGGGTATAAACCCCGATTGATCATAATGAATTAGGGAAGGCAACACTGTATTTAGTCTACTAGCTAATATTTTCGCAAGGATTTTTAAATCTAAATTTAAAAGGGATGAACTCAATCTTTTTGTATGGACTTTTAGAGCCCTCACTTGTAGTATGCCACAAGGCTCTATTCTTTCCCTGATTCTCTTCAATATTTACATTTGACCAATTTGTGACCTTATTCAAACCTTCAACATCAATTGCTATGCATTTGCTGATGGCATCCAACTTAGTGTTAATATAGGAATCAATCAAACTACCCCATCTCCAATCTCAACAACTGTCTCACAGCAGTAGCACAATGGCTCCACAAACATAAGCTTAAACTCAACCCCTCCAAATCAAAACTCCTCTGAATGAGCCACCATGGCCACTTTACTTGCCCAATCATTCCTATCAGGAACCCCTCTCCAACCCAAATAATCTGACCCAAGCCTAGGGGGTCCAACTTGACCATAATCGGTCGATGATCGCCCACATCAGCAAAGTAGTGAAAGCTTCCTTCATGCACCTCTGCCAGATCTGGCAATTACATAGCTAACTCGATCAGCACAACCTGGTTTCTGTCATTCATGCAGTTATCACCGGTCATTCGGATTATTGTAACTCGGTATTAAATGGCATTTCCAAGACTAATCTGATATAGTTACAATTCCTGGTAGGAGGCAAATCTTCAGACCATATAAGGCTCATCCTACATAATCTTCATTGGCTCCCTGTTGAAGCCAGGATAAACTTCAAGATCATTTGCTTCACCTTCAAATGCGTGAATAAGCAGGCACTGGAATATCTCTCGCTTCTCCTTACTGCCTACATTCTAACAAAAGAACTCCAGTCCTTACAAGTACCCCTTCTTGCCTCCCCTCCTTTGATGTCTGCAAAGCTAACTTGCACAAGACAGAAGGCCTTCATCTGCTTTGCCTCCAACATCTGGAACAAGGTTCCGCTTCCTATCTGCTTTGAACTGTGCTACCTCACTTTAAAAAAGAAAGCAAAGGCATAGCTATTCAACCAGACCTTTTCCCAGTCAGTTTGTTAAAGCAACCTAGCCCTCTACTCATGAGTACCCGACCTGGAGGGCAAATAGAGCTGTTGCTCCAGACTCTGTTCTGATCTACACTTGTCTGTCCACCCAAATATATTTTAATTTCAGTCTGCTTTTTAAGATAACTAAGTTCTGCCACCCATGAGCATTTGGCTTGGAGGGCATTAGAGTTATTATTCAAGTCCCTGGTTCTGGTACTGATTTTGTACTATAAATATCTTAGGCCTGGATTCTCTAAGGTCTGCGACCTTAGAGAATCCGGCGGTAATGGGGGGCGGGGGAGCGAAGCGGGGGGCGGTCCTGCGATAGCTGGCAGCGATCACACCTCTGCGGTGCGATCGCTGCCGGCTTTCGCGCCGAATAACTACACCTCTTCCGGGGCCGACTCCGCCTTCTTCCGGGGCTGACTCCGCCCCAACCTAGCAATCGCATGCGAAAAGTCCCTTTTCGCATGCGATAGCATAGAGAATGACCCCCTTAGTACTAGTACTGTTTGTTAAAATTACCTAGTCCCACCACCCATGAGCATTTGCCTTGGAGAGCAAACAGATCTATTATCCAAGACTCTGATTCTAATTCTGACTTGTTAATCCATTTTAATTTACTATAATCTGCTTTGAGACCTGTCTTGGAAAAAAGCAGAATATCAAATGTTTGGAAATAAATAATGAGTACAGATTAACAGTCTCTGGTGAAATAGTGCAGCCCAGTAAGATTATAAGAGGGAAATAAAATACTGGAGTAATCAAGTTAAAATTGAATTGAATAAAATAAAAAATGTCCAATGTTGTAATAATATGTGAATCAGTAGCAAATGTGAGTACAGTATAGCTGTTTGTAAATGAGAAGTCGGTAAATGAGACATATAATATGCAGAAATATAACTTAACTGAACATAAAATAAACTAAATCCAGAGGGAGTGCTGTCAGTGGAACCTTCATTTGCTCGTGGGAAATTTGGACTTGCTGGGAAGAAATACTTAAATTTTAAGAGAAAAAAATAATACTTGAGGGTTAATATTACTTGCTATTTATATTGTTTGCTAGTTGTAAGGCTAGTATTTGTTTGCCAGTGTTAGAATTGTTTTTGTAGTGGGAACATAGACTATGATTCTCTGAGCTAGTAAAAGATAGCATTTGTTTGCCAAGGTTAGAATTATTTGTATGGTGTGAAAAAAGACTGATTCTCTGAGCTGGTAAAATATAGTATTTGTTTAATAGTGTCAAATTGTTTGCCAGTGTTGGAATTGTTTGCTAGTTTTAAGGAGGTCAATATTCAAACTCTATTTAGCTGGATAAGTAGGATTTATCCAAGTAAGTAGCGGCTGCTGAATATCCAGCTATGTTCAGCAGTCACCACTTAGCTGGATAAGTCACATATCCAGCTAAGTAGTTAGTCAGATAGTCAGTGGGTGGGGTGCGGGCATATTTCGGCGGCGCTACTTGTCCAACTAACTTACCCCAGATTCATCAAAATGCGTTATTAATGCAGTAATAATGCCCGCATTAAGAAAAATGGGCGTTTAGGGAAATTTTAAAATTACTGCACCAAACGGTATCTTATTGCTTCGCATTGGTAAACTTAGCGCACCCTGTGATAATCCCTATTTTTCACATCTTGTCCTTAGTCTCTCTCTCCCTCCCCCTCCCCCTATCTACAAGGCCCTCATAGTAGTGAAGTATTTATATCTCTGTAGAAGGGCCATCTAAAGGTCGAGGTAAGGTGGTGGTGGTGGTGGTTTAGGGGTCAGTTTTGCATGTAGAGTGAGATGTACAAACAGCACAGTACACCATGTGAAGATGAAAGAACATAGTAGAAATTTCATCTTTGTGAGACTTTCCTCACTCCAAATGATGTCAAATCTTTATCAAGGTGTATTGTGCTGTTCGCACATCTCATTCTACATGCGAAACTGGTCCCTAAACCCTAAACCACCACCAACACCTCACCTTGAACTATTAGATGGCCCTCCTATAGAGATATAAATAGGTGCACACAGTGATGCCCTCCCCAGAGGCTCTTTCTTTCTCTCCACTCCACTCCTCTCCCCTCTCCTCCTCTCTCTTCTCTCCTCTTAAGGCCAGAAATGGCCAAAATGCTAGGGATGTGCAGCAGGGACGGATTCATCCCATTCGGTATTCATATTCGTTGGGACCCAAATCTCTTGCATCCGTTCTCGGGGGACCCCGATCCGTTCATTAGTTACATATGTATTCATTTCCCTCAAAAAACCCCATCCCAACCCTTTAAATTTAATTTACTACAACCCCCCACCCTCCTGACCCCCCCCCCCCCAAGACTTGCCAAAAGTCCCTGGTGGTCCAGTGGGGGTCCTGGAGCGATCTCCTGCACTCGGGCTGTCGGCTGCCGGTATTCAAAATGGCGCCGATAGCCCCTGTGACATAGTAAGGGCAAAGGCTATCGGCGCCATTTTGAATACCGGCAGCCGACAGCCCGAGTGCAGGAGATCGCTCCAGGACCCCCACTGGACCACCAGGGACTTTTGGCAAGTCTTGGGGGGATCAGGAGGGTGCGGGATTTATTCATTAGTGATACATTGTATTCATGGGGTTTCGCCATATGTTTTGTGACCCCCAAAAATACAACGAATATGGCATATAGGTTGCAGATTGCCAATACGTTGCAAACGAATGCACACCCCTGCAAATTGCAATTCAAAAAATGTATCACGAATTGCATTATGGCCATTTCGGGCATATCGCACAGCCCAACCCCAGGAAAAAAGAGTTAGAAAAAGTACAGAGAAGGGCAATCATAATGAAAAAGGGGATGACCCAGTTTGGTAAATCTTATATTCTTATGTTCAATCTGTCAATCATGTAATAGACATATCTAAGTTAAATTTTATGTTTTATGTCTATACATGATTGACAATTGAACATATAATATCTATTATAATAAAGTGATATAATTTATAAATTGCAAAGAAAATAAAAAATTAGATAAAAAGTAAAAATTAGAAGTTGTAAAAATATTGCTTTTTCTTCTAGAGCAGTATATAAAAAAAACAAATATAATAACATATAAACCTGATTTAAAATCATCTATTATAGAAAAGGATACAGAAGAAAGAGACAAAAAATGAATGTATCAGATAAATGGAATTAAAAGTAATGGTAAATAATATAGAGGCATATTTAAAAAAAATAACTAAAAAAAGCTATTAGTATGCTGTAGGAATGTACAATGCAAGGCCCAGCATAACCGGGTATGTATACAATGCATTTGCATGGGGTGGCATATCTGGAAAGGTGGCAGCAGCAGAAGAGGTCATGGGACTGCTAGTGGAGCTGGAGCCCAACCTGCTGGTGCCAAAATGAGGAGAGGCTGCGGTCTCCAATGGAGCCCGAACTGCTGGCGGCTAAAAATGAGGAGAGACCTGTGCCGTAGGTGGCCATGGAATAGTCTATCTGCCGTGTGCATGTGTGGGTGAGTAAGGGAGAGACAGAGAGAGAGGAAGAAAGCCTACCTAAGTGTGAGAGGAAGCTTGCCTGCATGGGAGTGTGAGAGATTGGAAGCCTGCTGCATAGGTGTGTGGGGGGAGTGTGTGTGTGAATAGGAGTCTGCCTGGGATATGTGTGTGTATGTATGAATGGAACTCGGGATCCTGCCTGGGATGTGTGTATATGTGTGAATGGGAGCCTGCCTAGGTTGTGTGTGTGTGTTTGAATGGGAGCCTGCTTGAGTTTTGTGTGTATGTAGGAATGGGAGCCTGCCTTGACTCTGTGTGTGTATGTGTGAATGGAAGCCTGTTTGGAATGTGTGTGTGTGTGAATGGGAGCCTGCTTGGGGTGTGTGTGTGTGTGGGTATGTGTGTGTCTTCTCCTTCTCTCCCCATTAATCACAACAATATCAGGGCATCTGGAAATGAAAAGTTCCTAGATACGGAGAGAGGAATTTTTTTTATTCTTATTTGTTTTAATTATTGCTTGGTGTTTGATGTGCCTGCTGTTTTGAAATATTTTATTGGTATTTTGGACATTTTTGATATTCTAGTCATTAACTAGTTTGACACATTTATTCTTTTTATGAATATGGTTTTACTATTATGATCTATATTTCTTTATTTTATTATTTAATGTTTTATGAAAAATGGTAATGCTTCTGTTTTTCCATTGTTGCTCTGCATATAGAGGTTGGCTTGTTGTGGGTTCCAGTACAGTTCCTCTCTGCACATTTTTATTTGTATTTTCTGTTCTCTTTATTCTGTATTTGGCCAGGATCCATTTGTGTTCTGCATGTGTGACCAAAGTAGGGTATTTTGCTGGCATGCAGTTTCTGGGTAGGATCTATAGCAGTCTGATTTGTTTTGTTTTCCTAATAGGAGAGGTGTATTGGTGTTCTAGGGCTTAGTGTAATAAGGTTATTTCTGATTGTTAGGGTTAGGGTTGTTTTTGTTTGGGAGGTTTACTATATTGCAATGGTCATTCCATTTATTCATGGTTTTTTGAGGGCCAATCCCAGACCCAACATTCATTACAAAAGGTGTAATTCCATATGAGTTCCAAGAGTCTTTTTTGCAGAGTTTTCTGGTTGGTACCTTAGCAGTGCATGCACATATAATATGCATGTTGTAAGTGATATTTTTGCCTCAGAAGTCTGTACTTTTGAATGTTCATATAAAAACAATTATAAAATACTAATTCAAAAAGAACCCACACAATTATGTCTCCAGTAATCTACACATTTAACAATTATTTTTCAAAAACGTAAAACTTTTAATATTTTATTCCATAGAGATGCAGATATAATACAAAAGTGATATTAATACAACATGACAAACTTTTAAACAGGCATGTGGGCGCACATGTGTGCATGTTCGTCGGCCTGCGCTCAGGGATGCAGCCATTTTATAACATATGCGCATATATGCACCGATCTAATTTGCATTATCTTATTAATTACTCGTCCTCCATAGCAGAAGTAAAGTTACGCGGCAGAGGACCCCGGTGTGCTTCTGTGTGCCTTAAGTATTTGTGTGCAAAATTGAAGTTGAAATCCAGGAACGCCCATGCCTTTCCCAGGCCACGCCCACTCCTAGCCCCTTTCAAGAACTTTTCATTTGTGCGTGTAGCGGGAGATAAGCGCACATGCGAGTACCTATTAAAATCCGCTTGGCATGCGCCGGCCAGACACATTTGTATACCTCCTGTTTTTGGCGTGTGCCGAGCTTTTAAAATGTACCTTCGTGTGCAGAATCAAAAATTTATATAACAATTTATAATAGACCCAAAATGTTTCTAAAAATACATCATATATTCATTACTCCACTTATAATACACGCAAACATATCACATGCTCACTATTTAAAAATATATAAATAGATATGAGCCAATACATCCTAAAAAAATTCTTTTTTATAAGACTCACCTTGAAATATGATTCTTTTACTACTACCGGTAGGACTGAGTTATATAAGTGTTTTATAAGATTAAAAATTGCTGATTATTATGCTGACAGCAGGGCTAGTCAGGATAAATTGAAACTTGATATAAAGTCATGCTGAAATCTCCCTGGATCCACCTAACCCTTTGTTGTCAGCCTTTGAAACTTTAGTATTGAAAGATCTGGCTATTTTTGAATATGTGGGAGTGTATATGAAAGAAAGAATGAAAGTGTGTGGTGGAGAATGAGTGTATATGAGAGAGAAAGAGAAAAGATAAAGTTTGTGTACCCTTTCCCTGTCCCAAATAATCCATGACAATTTCAGAGTGACTGAAATCAAAAGTTCCCAGGTATGGCAAGCCAAGAATTTTTTATCCCTATTAGTTTTAATTATTGGAAGTTATGTGTTTGCTGTTTTGACATTTTTTTTGGTGTTTGGAAAATTTTTTAAAATGTTAATCTGGGTTTTTAGCTACTGGATATTATTCTATTTGTCAGATGATTTGAAATATTTATTCTTTTTATTAGTATGTTTTTACTATTATGATTAATGTTTTAAATTTCTTGACTTAACTGTGATGTTTCTGATTTTCCTTTGCGTCTCTGCATACAGAGTCTGGCTTCTTGTGGTTTCCAATTCAATTTTTATCTATTTCTATTTGTACTTAATGATCCCTTTATTCTGTATTTGGTGAGGTCTATCCATGTTCTGCATGTGTGACCGAGGTGAGGTATTCTATTAGCATGTATTTTCTGTGTAGAGGTCTATAGCAGCCTGACTTGTTCCATTTTCCTAAAAGGAGTTATATTGGTGTTTTAAGGCCTGGTGTAATATTTGTGAAGCTGCCTTTTCATGGGTAAGGTTGTTACTATTTGAGTCTGGCAGTTAGTATGTTATGGAGTAGCTAGTTTCTGCAGGTTCTTCCTGTAAGCTGCTTAGATCCTCTGGCATTGGCATATAAATAGCAATAAATACATTTTATGCACAGAGGTTTGAATTATTTTACAGTGTTCCTGATACTAGAGGGAGTTTGTGTTGCTGTTACTGATGTGACACCAGAATTTGAATATTTATTTTTCTCTGGTGCATGATCAGGAGAAATGGAGTTGCTTCCCTGTCACAGGTCATATAGTTTGACTTCCTGATGGGAACATAGAACAGAGAAGATTTAATATTCAAAAGCGTGATAGCCAACTATGTGTGTTACAGGATTGTTCTAGGAGGGGCATGGGAAGCTGCCGATCATAACTGAGTTGTTTACATATCAACATATCGAGGGAAGGGAGGGCTTATAGGCCTGTGCCCCGAGTCTATAAGGTACCTAAAAATGCCTCTGCTTTAAGATCTGGTCTACCAACTCTGCTGCACCACATACCAAGGACCCGAGATTGTGAGAGATGTGTATCTGGGCATGGTTTTTTGTTTTTTTTAATCTCTTTATATCTGTGGTATTGAGCCCTCTCATCCTGCAGCCTGCCTATCCTTCCCTCCCTGTGTTTTTTTTTTTCTTTTTGAGCGACAACTGCCAATATTTCAGGGGGAATTCCTTTTCAGTTTACTTTCAGTTTTATTTTGGAGTCAGAGATTTAACAAATAAGCAAGGAAAGGATCTGCACAGAGACGAGGCTGAAACTAAGGTGGAAAATGCTGGCTTGGTTCCCCTTGTCCGAGGCAACTGTTTTTTGAGGCAGTTTGGCAGTTGCTCATTGTGAGTAAGTTCACCAGACGGTCTGTTTACGCTTTTGCATAAAATGTTAGTTTTGAATTTCAGTTTTGCTTGTCAGACACCAGCAGCATCGTGTGAGTTCCAGTGCTCTTATGAATGTGCATAGAAATCAGTCCCGGATCTTTTCTGGATAAAATCTAGCAGAATATGTATTTGCCAGGGGAATCTAAAGCAATAAAACATTAGCAACTTACCTGACTGCTTTTTTGGGCTGGGTTATACAGATACAGAACACCTCATTTTTAATACTACAAATCGCTTCACAAGCAGAAAACTGAAGTCTACTGCAGGGGTCTCGACTCTTGAATGGCCATAAAGAGGACTGGATGAAAGTGGAGCAAAAACAACCTGAAAGTCAGTTTGCACAATTTTTAAATAGCAAATCTTTTAGACAAGCATTTAATTTCCTGCAACTTCTGGTAGAATAAAGTCCCTACCGAAACAGCAGGCAAACAAAAACATATGCAGAAAGCGCTTTTGCTTTACTTTGAAGAATGAGGCAAATTTCCCGCCTTGTTTCTGCAACAGATACTGACAAATGTATTTATTTTATCTGAACGTTTTTATAGACCGACATTCGTTGGGAACATCACATCGGTTTACATAGAACAAAATGCAGCAAACAGGCTTTACAGGGAACTAGGAACTGGAAGATGAACAGCTTAAACACTAGCAATGTCGAACAGTAAAGTGTGACGGCTTGTCCAAAATGATACAGATTCAGAAAACCTTTATGTGCATGACAATTTGTATGTTACCAAAGGGATTTATGGGGGGGGGGGGGGGGGGGAGGATCATTTCAGAGTCATTTCCACGGGTAAAACTGTGCTTTGCCAGCAGAAATCACCTTTTAGAAATTCACCTGCCCGATATGCGAGGAAACTTACAAACGTATGCAAAGAAGTTTACCCAGTCTGAGTGGAGGTATTCCCTGGTATGGCGTTGGGGAGGGGGGTTGCATTGGCCTGCATGCTCTTGCATTTTCAAAAGTATGCAAGTATATTTTCCTGAAAAAAAGAAATCGGTGCACAATTAGCAGATGTAACTGCGTGCAGGTGTATTTGCTGGCATAACTTTTAAAGCGAACTTACCTGTGTGAATGCACCTTGAAAATTGATATAACTTTATGCCTGTATTTGATTTGAATTTGAATTAAGATGTCGCAAGATTACCCCTAAAATGGGCAATTTTCAAAAGGATTTGAAAAGTGCAGTAAACCTGAAAGTCAGTTTGCACAATTTTTAAATAGCGAACCTTTTAGATTCTCTGTGGGGAAAGGTGACTGTCCTGTGGACAGCAGGAGTACATTTCTCCAGGGGATGGAGGTTGGCATACAGTGGGCTTAGGGCAGGATAAAAATATCACTGCACTGGCCACCATAGGATTTTCAAAGTATTTGTGGACCTGCCAACACCACAGCCACTTCATAATACAATTTCATTATTACTGTTCGTATTATGCACTTTTTTCGGTTATTTAATTAATTTTTTTAACCACTTTGAGGCCAGTTTTCAGAGTACAGAAAGAACAATAAGGATAGGTTCTACATTCTGGTGATAGTCAGTATGGTAACTGGTTGGATGACATTTTACAACCTATTCTGCTGCTTCTACTCTTTGCCCCCAGGATTATACAAACTTTCAGTGCATGAAGTCTTTTATATTCTTTGTAAGGTTTGGGAAGGTCTATTTCATATATTGCATTTTGCACACTACAGTTTGCCTATTTCTATTTCTAATTTCTGGTCACTTATTCTGTGTTTGGTATGGGTATTCTGTTACCTGTAGCCTCTGTGTATGGATTAATAGTCTATCTTGTTTGATTTATTTAGTTATTTAAAAATTTATTTAAAATTTAATCGAAACGGTTTACAACTAAAACAAACATAATCTGCAGACGTTGAGACAATAAAATAAGTATAAAATAGAAAAAAACCAACATAGGTAACTAAAAATCTAAAAAGTGTTTATACAATATGTAATTAACATAAGTGCCAAAGAACCGCAAGAATTCTTAAATTAAGTAGGGATGGAAAGGAGGGGGGGGGGGAGGGAAACCGGGAGGGGGAAAACTGAAAGAACTAATGAGTGTGGAAGTACTTATGATTGTTCTGTAATGAAGGTGTTGAATGATATTTGAAATAAATAGTGTTAAAGATTTCTTAAATTGTGGAGTATTTGGTATGAGGCGGAGAGAGTCTGGTGAGGAGTTCCAGAGAGCAGGGCCAGCCACAGAAAAAGCTCTTTTAGGTGTTATGTCTAGTCTTGCTAGTTTGACTGAAGGTATATCCAAGAGGTTTTTTGACAATGATCTCAGCTGTCTTATAGGTTTGTAGATGCGTAATGTAGTACATAGCCAGGTTGAAGAGGAGTTGTAAATAAGAGAATGGATGATGGAGAGGATTTTGTATTGAATTCTGAATTTTATTGGAAGCCAGTGAAAAGAATAAAGAACGGGAGTAATATGATTTCTGCGAGAAGTACCAGTTGTAATGGGTGAATCGTGGCATCAGATAAGCCTAAATAAAGCACATTGCAGTAGTCTAACCCCAAGAAAATCAAGGATTGCAGAACAGTACAAAAGTCTTGTGAGAACAGCAAAGGACTTAGGGCCTCATTTTCTAAAGTATCGCAGGCCTGAGATACTTTAGGAAATGAGGGGCGGGGGGCCGAAACGGGGGGGCGGGCCTGCGCTAGCCGGCAGCAATCGCACCCAATAGCGCCACCATAGGAGGTGTAGCTATTGGGAGTGAAATAGGACGCGAAAAGGGCCTTACCTTTTCGTCATCCGCGGCGGCTTCGCAGAGTCGGCCCCGGTGATGCCCCGACTCCTCCTCTTCCGGGGCCGACTCCGCCCCCATTTTGGTAGTGCACGCGAAAAGGGACATTTCGCGTGTGAAACATCCTTTACCGCGTGCGATACATTTAGAAAATAAGGCCCTTAGTCTTTTTAAGAGATGAAGTTTATAAAAAGATTTCTTTGTAAGAGCGGAAATATGTTGTGTCATAGATAGATCAGAATTTATCGTTATTCTCAAACTGGATGCATGATTTCGAATTGGAATCAAGATTCCATTGAAAGAGAAATGAGATGGGGGGGGGGAGTTGTTTTCCAATCTGCATCTCTCAATAGGAAGCATATTAGTGGTCTAGGGCAAGTTGTAATATTTGTAATGCTGACTTTTCCTAGGTAGGGGTCTTATTATTTGAGTCCTGGGAGTTAGTGCTGTTTCTGCAATAACCAGTTTGCTACCTAGGTACTGAGTGAGGTTTTTGAATGGTTTTGTGTTGTTTTACAGACTTGCCTGATAGTGGAAGGGGTTTGTGTCACTATTAGTGTGAAGAGTCTAAAATACGTGTAAAGAAACCCCCAAATTTGCCCCTTACCAGTGGAATTGACCTTAATGTTTATGGCCACATTGGTGGCCTATACTAGTGGGGTGCCAGTAGTGTAGGATCAAAGGGGCTCTACAGAATTTGCCTCTGCTAGCGAGGTTAAGTGTAGCTAGGAGTGTGTTAGGGGGTTTGGCACTTCCCAGTGGGAAGTGCCCTAGGTTTGATAAAGCTGCTGTGCCTATGTGACACAGAGCTTATTTCATTTCATTTTTACTTTCTTTCATTTAATATCTATGTAACAGTGGCTTCGTATGCTTATCAGGTAGTTTTCTTTTTTTCATCTGCTGGGAAATATTTTTGCATTTTTGGGTCCTCCACAGGTGATATCGTCACCTGTGTTTGGGGTTGGTCACTGCTCCCCCTTTATATTCTGGGGTTGAGCATGCTCAGCTCAGTTCCTAGGTTGGAGTTTGGGTTGAGTTGAGTTGCTTCCACCGTCACATTGGATGCTTCCTATGTTGTGCAAATCTAAGCTTCCAGGTTTTTACCAGCAATCCCGGCATTGACAACAGGAGCGCCATAACCAAATATCAGGTGGGTGGGAGGGCTTCTCTGGGTGAATATCTGTCTGGGGGGGCTGTTTGTGGGGTGAGAAGGGCCAATGTATTGGTTTCCTAGTGGGGAGGGAGGAAGAGGCCCGGGCTCGGTGGTGATATTTAAAAAATCATTTTGTGAGGTTGAGGTGCGGATTCTTGGCCAGCGAGGTGAGATGTGAGTTGTGGTGGGGGTAGTGGGTATTGGGTCAGGAGGCTCATGACTTGTTGTTTTGTTTTTTTTTAAATATGTCTGCTACTTTCCCAGATATCTCTGACGATGTTGGGGTAAATAGCTAGTTATCCAGCCACATGAGGCCAGATAACCCCTTAAGGCGGGTTGGAGTAACATACACCCTTATAATAACCCTGTACTGCTGTTCAATTATATTTAAAGAACAAGAACATTTCCATAATTCCAGAAAAGTTGTATCCCAATCTTCTGGTTGAATTGACAATCCCACCTCCCCCTCCCATTTCTTCAAGATATGTAATGCCGGATATTTTTCGACCTTTTGCAAAGCTTTATAGAATCTTCCTATTTGACCCTTGGGGTTAATATTTACAAACACCGTACTTTCTAGCAACAAGGGAGGCCTCAAAAGCATAGTCCGCACTTTCATGTTGGTAGCAATATCCCTCAATTGAAAAAAATGAAAAAAGGGGGAACTTCTCCAAACTAAGGGCCAGATTCATTAAGGCTTTTCTCCCATTTTATGTCTATGGGAAACCCCCTTACGAGTAGGTTTTAAAAGCCCTATGGGTGTAAATCCTGGGGTTTAATCACGTGGCCAGGCCTTGCGCACACTGGGTGAATTTTCAAAGGGGCCCAGCTACGTGCTTAAACTCCAGTACGCGCACAAGTACCGGGCTTCTTCGAAGGGGTGGTCTGGGGCGAGGCGGAACTGGGCAAAGGCCGGCTGGGACAGTGGGCATTAGCTTCTGTCCCAGGGAAGCGCGTGCTGGCAGCCGGCCAGTGAGTGTAAATTACTTCTACTCCCAAGGACAACAAGTAACAAAACAAAACAATTAAGGCCAGATAGGTGAGTTTTAAGGGGTAGGGAGGAGAGGGAAAGGGGGAGGAAGGTTAGGCAGGGGGTTAGAGAAGTTCCCTCCCATTCAAAACGCAGGAACTGATTGAAACATGGCTGCTGGCTGAACTAGGCCTCACAGAATTAGTAGGCCGACTCAGAGTTGAACTGGCGCGTCGTATTGGAGTGCCGGCAGAGGGGAGAGTAAACCCCGAGTGGTGATTGTGAAAATTCTCAACTATGCGCACAAGGGTCTCCTGTTACAAGCATATCGCCGCATGAAAAAGCTTATGCACGAGGGGCGAAAAATTTTAATTTTTCAATACTTCTCCCTCAGGGTTTCCTCTTAACAGAGATAATTTGCATCGGTTTGCGTGGAGCTAATTAACCGACAGATCCGGTTTGTGCTTTTATATCCTGCCAGTCTAAAAATATAGGCCAAAGATGGCATCCAGTTTTTTAATCATCTACGGCTGTGGCAGAGTTTGCATGCGTGCCTCAGACTCCCTCGATTTGAAATACTTGGAACATTGCTGGACCTTTATAAGAAGTTTTTGGGTTGGGTTTTTTTTTACGTGTTTCTCTGAGGATTAGAATCCCACAGCTATCTACTTGGGGGGAGGTAGACAGGAGGTAATATGTGTGAAATGGTCATTTATTTTATTTATTTATTTATTTATTTATTTATTTATTTAAGGTTTTTATATACCGGCATTCATGATAAAATCACATCATGCTGGTTTACATTAAAACAGTGGTGCATAAAAAGGAAATACAAACAGGAACTGTAGGGCGGAAGAGAGCAGTTACAAAAACCAGGAATACATAGTTTCTCTTTTTTAGGCATTTGGTTATCGTCTTTTAGATTTTTCCTTTTTTTTAAGGGGGGAAAAAAAATAAAAGAAGGAGACTAGAAAAATGAGGGGGAGGCACCTGAACGCATCAACATGTCTCCAGCTCTCTGATGCTAGGGAGCATATATTTTGATGAGAAGGGGGTAGTAAAATAGTTAAGCTGGGGGGGGGGGGGGCGGGGGATTCAGTAGGGGGACATTAGATTGGGGAATTAGAGCATTTTGTTTGTGTTTCGAGGTTTTCTTATCTTGGATGTATCTTGCGGAATGTTCCACGACCTTCTCGTCTTTAGTATGGGAGACATCTTTTTTTAATACCTTTCAATCCCTTCCAAGACGTCAGAAGCCCCCCTTCGTTTGCTGTATTCATGTGGGGAAGCTTGATTGCTGGATCTCTTTCATGCTTCTTTCTCTGTTTTTTTTTTTCTTTTTAAGTGTAATGGGTAGTACTAGTAAGGATGTAACGTGGAATGTTGCAGGGCTCGGCACTCCTGTGAAAAGAGAGAAAATTCTTTCCAATTTGAATAGGCTTAAATGCTTTGTGGTTTTTCTTCAAGAAACTCACATGAATTCTAAAGTGCATTGTAAGCTGAAAAAGAAGGGGTTTAATCAGATTTTTGTTGCACCTCATAGTAGGGGGGTAGCGATTTTGATCCACAAATCTATATCTTTTCAATGGCAACAGTCTAGGGCTGACCCTAGAGGGCGGTATATTATTATTTCTGGGTTATTATTTGGCAAACCGGTGATTTTTGTTTCGGTTTGTGGACCTAATCAATATGATCATGTTTTTTTTTTCAGAGGTTGTGGCTCAGATCCTGTCTTTTGACAAAGCACCAGTAGTGCTTGGCAGAGACTTAAATTGTGTTGCTGATCCTACACTGGACCGTCAATCTAGCTCTGAGAGTCGGCCCCTTGGTAGGAATAAGGGAGGGTCATTTCTATGTGACTCCTTACATGTTTTGGATACTTGGAGGATTTTGAATCCAGGTACTAGGGATTTCACTCACTGTGCCTGGTCTGCCGACTCTAAATCCTGAATTAATTATTTGCTAGTGTCTGACTTTTTATTCTCTCAATTAAGAGGATCTGCTATTGAATCTATGGCGGTATTAGACCACTGTTCGGTGTCCTGTATCTAAAGCAGGCATGGGTCTGTCTGTGAATTCTCTAACTGGCAGATGCCTTCTTGATTGATATATGACAAAGCATTTAGGGGATTTTTATTTTCTAAATGGCAAGAGGTTGAGATGCATAATGCTGAGCATAAGTCTGAGCCAATCCTCTTTTGGGAGACGGCAAAGGCAGTACTCAAGGGCAAGATCTTAGGCTACTCTATCTGTTGTAAAAAAGAACTGGATAGAGATATTGTAGCTCTGCATAGGAGAGCGACATCTTCTCTGTTTTTGTTAAAACATAAAGGGGCAGATTTTAAAAGCCCTAAAGCGTGTAAATCCAGGAGGAATTACGCACGTAGGGGGGTTACGCGTGCCAGGCCTATTTTCAAAAGGCCCGGCGGCGCATGTAAAGCCCCGGGATGCGTGTAAGTCCCGGGGCTTGAAAGAATGGGCGGTCCGGGAATGGGGCGGAGGCATGGTGGGGCGGGGTGGGGGCATGGTGGGGAGGTCTGGGAGTGGGGCGGGGGCATGGCCAGAGGCCTCTGCAAGGCTGCTGGGCTGGGGGATCTCGTGCCGGCAGTTGGTCGGCGCATGCAAGTTATGCTTGCCTCTGGCAGGCGTAACTTGTGAAATAAAGGTACGAGGGGGTTTTTTTTCGGGCTGGGGGTGGGACAGGTAAGGGAAGGGAGGGGAAGGTGGGGGGGGGGGGGAATTAAAGTTCCCTCCGAGGCTGCTCCGATTTTGGAGTGGCCTCGGACGGAACGGGAAAAACCAGTTAGTCTTCCCGAGGACTCGGCACGGGCAAGGTGCACTAGATTTTAAAATCTGTCCTAAATTGTTTCTATTTTGGAATCGTTCTGGTAAGTTGTTGGCTAATTTGATGAAAGGAGAACGTAAGAAGGCCTATGCCTCTAGTCTTCAGAATGCAGGGGTCCATGTGGCTACCTCCATGCCTGAGATTGGCATGATATTTCAACAGTATTATCAAAAGCTTTATTCTGTGGAATCAGAGGATCTTGACGCTTGGTCTCAGTTTATGGGCCGCCTGTCATTATCTACTTTGACTTCTGAGCTACTTTAATCGCGTGCCTAAGAGTGGAAGAAATCATGGTAATTATAAAGGGACTTAAAAATTTTAAAGCTCCTGGTCCAGATGGACTGCCCTCTTCTTTTTTTTACAAAACCTCTAAATCCTGTAATATTGCAGAGCTTTAAAGGGCTATTTAATGCTGTGGTTGACAGAGATAAAATGCCCAATTCAATTCACATGGCACATATAGTTGTGGTTCCCAAACCAGGGCACGACCCATTAGAACCCTATGCCTATCGGCCAATATCGTTGCTAAATGTAGATGTAAAAATATATGCCAAACATTTGGCTAACCGCTAGCTGACATCTTACTATCTCTTATTTCCCCAGGGCAAGCGGGATTTATAAAGGGCAGAAGGTCTAGTGTCATTATCCAGCACTTGCATCGCTGTTAGATCTGTGTAAGCAGGGTCATTTTACTGACCCTGTGTTGGTGGGGTTTGACACCAATAAAGCTTTCACTTGTCTCTTGGTCATTTTTTATATTTGTTTTGGATAAATTAGGATTCTCTGGTTTCTTTTCCCAAGCCATTCAGATTTTATATGGCAAACCTGGTGCTAGAATTTGGGTGAATAACAGCTTCTCAGACATGTTTTTGCCCTCTAAGGAAACCAGACAAGGTTGTCCCCTGTCACTCTTACTATTTACCTTGTTTATTGAACCTCTGGTGCATGCTCTTACCGATATTTTACTAGGGGTCATGATGTTTAATATGTGCCCTTTTTTGAGTACATTCCTATTTGCAGATGATATTCTTCTTTTTATCCCAGAGGCACAGGATCTCCTTCCTTCAATATTAGAAACCTTTCAAAGCTTTGGTTCCTTTTCAGGTTTTAAGTTAAAACTAGACAAGTCTGAAGCTTTAGATATTGGGGGCACTTGAGAAATTCTTGGCCCTCTTTCCCTCTCTGATGGGTGGAATAATCCCTTAAATACCTGGGTGTTCGCATACATAGGGATACGGACATGTGGTATCAAACTAATATTCCACCGCTTCTCAGTGACCTGCGGAAGCATATATCTGGATGGATGAAGCGCCCTCTGTCACTCTTGGGGGGATTAGCCTTATTTAAGATGTCCCTATTGCCAAAATTGCTTTATGCCTTACAAATGCTACCTTTGGCAGTAACTGCAGGGGATCTTAGGGGATTTCACTGGAGCTGTGTAAGATTCATTTGGAATGATCACAAAGCGAGGGTTTCTCTGGTCAAGTTAATGGTGCCCATTAGGGAAGGGGGATGGGAGTTTCCAAACTTAAAATTTTATAACATAGCTTGTGCCTTAAGGGCCCTGGGTGACTGGCTCTTGAACAGCCAGTGTTTTGCTGCTGTTATTGAAGAGCGAAGTTTTGCTGCTCCTCTTAATTTACACTTTTTGCTTCATGCGAATGCTAGAGAACTTCCCCTATATCTTTTGCAAAATATTCTGGTGAGATGTATGCGGTTTGGGTGGAAATATGTGAGACAGAGGATGTCGCTCACCTGGCAATTTACTCCCTGGTTACTTTTGTATGGTAATCCGAGGTTTCGTCTGGGGCTGGACTGTAAATTTTTCATCCAGCTCAGTAATGCCGGTTACCAAACTTTTCATGACTTTGTGGATTACCAACATCATGTTGTTCATTCCTTTCCCTATTGTCAGGAAAGGTTGGGGTTTGAATCTCAAAATTTTTTTCAATATTTGCAATTATCAAGTTTTATTAATAAACATTTGAATCTTCGGGGGGGGGGGGGGGGTCGTATTTTTCGGGGCCTTTCCAAAGACTGATGTCCATGTTTCAAGGATGGAAACACTTTGTAATATTGGCGGAGCTTTGGAATGTGGATGTCGGTCAGGAACTGGAAGAGGGTGATTTTTTTGACTGGTATTGCGGACTTTTATGCAAATGTACCCTCGATAGTGCTATGCGAACAATTTTTGCATATGCTTCATAGGATAGTTATTTCCCCTCACAGAGCCTTTCAGATTAAAGTTGTATCGTCTCCTCAGTGTTTAAAATGTGTATCTGATTATGCTACCTTGAGCCACAGGCTATGGGATTGCTCTCTTCTTTACAGCTTCTGGGAAAAGGTGTTTACATTTTTGTCTGAATAACTGGGGGTAAAAATTCCTATGTCAGCCTCTTTGGGCATCTTGGGATTCCTTTCTGAAGATACCCTGTGTAGTAAACATGCTGGCAATCTCTTGATTAAAAGTACCCGTGCAGCCAGGAAATGTGTCTTGTTTAAATGGATACAGACAGATGCTCCCCCCTTTGAATTTTGATATGCAGAAATGTTGGAACTTCTACACTTGGAATTTCAATCCTGGACCCAAACTCCAAGAGGAAGGCAAGCGATGTTTTTGAAAATAAGGACATCCTTCATTCTACATCTGCCACCTTCGAAATGGAGTAGATTTCAACAAGTTGTCTCATCTGCAACCTAAAAGTCAAATGGCCATCATGCATGGTACCCTCGGACTTTCTCTCTGGGGGATTTGAGGGGGCGGGGAATGGATTTGCGTATGGCTTGGGGAGTTAGGGATGTTAAGTTTATTGTGATATATCTGTCATTGACTAAGCTTTGTAAGTGTTAATCAGTGAGAAAACTAATAAAGACATCTATAAAAAAAATAAACAATGAGCTTTATGCTATTTATGTAATTATTAGGGATGTATTTTTATTTTTAATGACATTGGAAATGTCAACGACATTTATTTCATATTATTTCTAAACTGAAACGATTTTTAAAAATACCAAAATTTTGTGAATTTTTAAAACATTTTGGTTAGTACGCACAATTTTGATTTAGTGTGTGCTATTTCCATATAGTGCACACTACTACAACTCAAATACTGCGCAGTAACTCAAATAGGGTGTATTAAATTGAAAATTTTAAAGAAAACCTAACAAAACAAAAAAATAAATGGGAGAGAATGAAACAAAACAAAATGAACTGAAAGTTTTATCAATGCACACCCCTAGTAATTACCCTTTCATGTAACTTTGTATTTTGTTTCAATAAAAAAACAATTTAAAGAGAAAAGGAGAGACAGATTATATGTACAAAAAGTATACTTTATTACTGTTGCGTTCCTGCTTGCGGGCCTAGCCGCAAGCAGGCGCTTACCTTCACGGCACGGAGCCGCCGACGTTCTTCGCGGCAGGAGCCGCAGTCAGCTGTTTTCCTTCACCGCGGCAAGAGCAGCAGGCTTTGGTGTGCCTCTCCTGCTTGGCGGGCACTGCCGCCGTGCTCCTAGGCGGCTGGAACCGCCGCCGACTCTTTCTCCATCTTCGCGGCTTGGAGGCCGCAGTCCCCGGTCTTTCCTTGCGGCAGGAGCCGCCCTCAGTCCTCTTCGAGCAGCAGGATGCCGCTGCTTCACGTCAGGGCCTGTTTCCTCGGCCCAGCTCTGCTCCGTCTCCTCTGCGTCTGTGCAGGGCCGCTGACCAGGTCCTGCACTTCCTGTTCCTGTCTTCCTACGGCGCAGGCCGCGCCTCCTTCAGTGATTTAGAGGGCCAGTGGCCGGAAATGCCCCAGGCCCCACCTGGACTCCGCCTTGGCCATTTCTTGATCTTCAGCCCTATATAAGGGCCCAGCTTCCAGTCCTTGGTTGCCTTTGCAAGGAGTTAGTCTCTTCTTGGACTTCCCATCTTCGCTCCTGCTGGTATTTCCTGTTCTTCATGGGATCCCTCCTTGTTCAATGTTCCTGGTCTCCTCTGGATATCCCTTGTCTTGTCCTGATGTTCCATGGTGTTCCTGATGTTTTATGATGTTCCTGATGTTCCTTCCTGATGCCTCATCTCCGCTTCTGCTTCCAGACCCTTGGTCCCTCTTTGCCACCTCTTCTGGCGTGCCATGTTGTGTCTTGTCACCTCGTGTCTTCCAGCTCACCACCTCTCCATAGGCTCTTTACCTACCTCCACTATCTGTTCTCTACACCTCACTTTCTCATTCACAGCTCCAGCAGTGTCAGCTTCCAAATGCGGCAGTGATGCCTATTCTGCAGGAGACTAAGGCATCCTCACTCTGCCTAGCTCCTTCCACTTGGTTTTGTCCCCAGAAGTGACAGCACTTGGTCTTCTGGCCTATGCAAGAAAGGATGGGCCAGCAGAGGGAGTCAGCAGGCCAGCCACATGGAGACACAGTGGGGTACATTTTAAAAGACAGCCACTCTGAAATCGGAGTGGCCTCGGAGGGAACTTTCCTTCCACCCCCTGCACCTTCCCCTCCCTTCCCCTACCTAACCCACCCTCTCGGCCCTATCAAGACCTCCCCCCCTACCTTTATCTGAAAAGTTACTACTGCCTTCGGGCAGTAGTAACTTACGCGCGCCGGCGCGGCAGGCCCCGACATAGGCCACTGTGTCGGGGCACTCAGCCCCCGGACTGCCCACACACCCCCGAACACGCCCCCGATACGAATCCACGCCCCTGGCCATGCCCCTGACCGCCCCTTTTTGCAAGCCCCGGGACTTACGCACGTCCAGGGGCTTGCGCGCGCTGCCGAGCCTATGCAAAATAGGCTCGGCGCGCGCAGGGTTTTTTTTTAAAAGGGTTACGCACATACCTTATGCGCGTAACCCTTTTAAAATCCGGCCCAGTGAGAGTGCATGCTTCTGGTCTCTGCAACTTCTCTTCCTCTGCTGAGCATTTCCTTGCTCTCAGCTCTTCAAGAAGGAATCTAGGTGGCCCTAAATGTTCATGTGCATAATCATTTTTGGTAATAATTAACAATGAGAAGATAAGTTTCAAAGCCATTTATATGGGTAAATAGTGATTTACATGTGTTAAATGGCTGTCCAAAAATTGCCCTTGCTCAATAGCAGTAATTTTGTAACAGCTTCCATAAATTTGTGGACTCTTACATGCATAAGTTATATCAATTTTCAGAGCGAACCTAGGCACACAAGTTCACTTTGAAAATGACTCCAGCAAAACTACTACACACAACTATATCTGTTAATAGTGATGTGCATTCATTTGAAACAAAATGTGCTGAACTTGATAAATGAGGCTATTTTTTTTTTGTTTATTCCAAATGGAATGAATCAAAAATGGCCTCCCTCGAAAATACCCCAAGACCCTCCCATCCACTTTCCTCTGCACAAAACAATCCTGAGGCCTGGACCTATCTCTATTGAATGAGCTGGGCCCAGCTGGGTCTCCCTGGGCCCCTTTGATCTGTAAAAATCTAGTCTGGGGCTTCAGTCTACCTGGGTGGGCTGAGTCAGGCCCAGCTGGGGCCTCCCCAGGCCCTTTTGATTTCTACACCCACCTGTAAAATGTTTATAGTGTGGGGGACCTCCGTGGACCAGCTTACCCCATCCATGGAGTCTGGCATGATCCATAGCACAGGAGTGATACCCACTGATTCCTATCTTGATGATCTGCACTTTAAAAATGATGGCAGCAGCCTACAGGATGATGCCAAAATTGGCAGGCCACCAGTACCATTGTTAAAATTGAGATCATCATGGCAGGAGTGAGTGGGTATCATTCCTGCCCTTTGGGTCATATCAGACCCTATGGATGTGGTAAGTGGTGGGTGGTGGTGAGATCCCCAGCGCCAGAAAATATTTACCCCTCTGACCCCACATGCAAGATGGGGTCAGAGGGGTCCACGGGGGCCCCTCCTGGCCCAGCTGGTAATCCTGGCCCCGGGCAGGAGTTGGAATTCAGAGAGTTCTGGGAAGATCCCTGCTGGGCCTGGCTTAGCTCAGGTGGGTAGACCCTAGTCCCTAGGTTGTCTTTGCAGGATGGGAGGGGGTTGGAGGGTCTCGGGGAGGCCCATTTTGGGGTTTTTGGTTTTTGGGTTTTTTTTTTCACTACGAAGGGGTAGATTTTAAAAGGTGCGCACACTCATCCATGTGCGCGCAGTTCCTGGTGTGCGCACAAGGATGCATGGGTTTTATAACATGCACATGTTATAAAATTCGTGGGCTGCGCACATGTGTGGGTGGCACGCACAAAGGGGGATTTTAGTAAATTATGCGCGGCAACAAAATCAAACCTTCCCCCGTTCCCTTCCAGTCCGCTCCAATTAATGAGTGGACTGGGCGGGAACTTCCCTACCTAAACTCTCTTCCTCTTCCCCTCTCCTCTCCTCCCCATCCCTAAACCCTTCCTATCTATCTTTTTTTTTTTTTAACTTACTGCAGGGCCGGAGCTGAAGTAAGTTGCGTGTGTTGGCTGGTGAGTCATTAGGACAATGTACAATGGCGCTGTCCTGGCCTGTGCCCCGCCCCCCCCGGCTTGCCCCTTCAGAGAGGCCTGGCATTTGTACGCATACCGGGGTTTAAAAGGGTTACGCACATACCTTATGCGCGTACCCCTTTTAAAATCCGGCCCAGTTAGAGTGCCTGCTTCTGGTCTCTGCAACTTCTCTTCCTCTGCTGAGCATTTCCTTGCTCTCAGCTCTTCAAGAAGGAATCTATGTGGCCCTAAATGTACATTTTAAAACAGGCTGATCGCCTGTTTTAAAATGCGATCAGCGCACACAAGGCCCAGCCACGTGCGAAAACCCCCGGTTTTATGCGAGCAGGCCTTTTAAAATCCGGGCATTAATGTATTTTTTTTTGTTTGGGAAATTAAGCAAATAGGAAAAAACATTAAACAAACCAAAACAAAAATGTTATGGTGACATCCCCTCCTGCTAAGCACCTGCTACGGTGTGGGTAGGTTGCTGTGAAAATGTTATATACATACTTTTCAAAATAAAAAATATGATTGTAAATTTAAAAAAGCCACCTAGACCCTGTCCCAGAACACCTCTCCAAATTGTGGACATAAGTGTGTACATGCAGGTCTTGTGTTGACATGTTTACCCAAATATCAGACAGGCAATTTTATAAATGGACATTTCCTTGTTAATGCATTGCTTTACCCACAGAAATGTCTTGTAACATTACTCTCTGTATGGTTAAAAATACAACAAACATACTTTTAGCCACATTTAGATGAGATGTTCCTGGGTGTGTGTTTTTTGCAGGATTTGAAAATAACACATGTAGGTTGTATTGTCAAGCCTACATGCATTATTTTCCAAAGAAAATGTAATTTTTCTCCCACCCCTCCTGTTTATATAGAAACATTGGCAGAAGAAGACCAGTGGCCCATCCAGTCTTCCCAGCTTCTCTTGGCCCTTAGTAACCTTTTGATTGATTGAGTGTGTGAGAGAGAGAGAGAGAGAGAGAGAGACTGGCCATAATGTCATCCCCATAGGTAGGTATTTGTATCCCTATGGTAGGCCCACCTAGTAACTCAAGGTGGGGTTTAGGTATGAGTGTAGGGGGTTAGGGGCCACTTTGACATTCTATGTGACACATATGAACAGAGCAGTGGTCTCTTGTGAAGACTTGATGACCTTCGGAGTGAGGAAACTCACTCCAAGATGAGATTTGTGCAGTGTTCTCTCAACCTAGCTTGATGGACTCTCTACCTGGGTAACATCAGGCTAGGTGGAGAGAACATTGCCCAAATCTCATCTTGGAGTGAGTTTCCTTACTCCGAAGGTCATCAAGTCTTCACAAGAGGCCACTGTTCTATTTGTATGTGTCACATAGAATGTCAAAGTGGCCCCTAACCCCCTACACTCATACCTAAACCCCACCTCGAGTTACTAGGTGGGCCTACCATAGGGATACAAATACCTACCTATGGGGATGACATTATAGCCAGTCTCTCTCTCTCTCTCTCCCTTTCTCTCTCACTCTCTCTCCTTCAACTTACCTCAAAAAGTCTCCTTATAGGAGACATCACAAAAGGCAATGAAATCTTACCACACAGGCTAATCCACCCCTAACTCCTCCTATTTTCTGAATTTGCATCACACCATACAATATGGTGCTATCGCATGCGTTAACAGGGCTTTTTGCATGCAAAAACGCCTTATCGCATTTTGATAAATGACCCCCTTAATTAGTTAGGGATAGTAACCACCGCAATAAGCAAGCTACACCCATGCTTGTTTACCCTGACTACGTAATTCAGTCCTTGTTGGTTGTTGTCTGTATATAGATCCACTTTTCTTCATTCCCCCTGCCATTGAAGCAGAGAGCTATGCTGGCTATGCATTGAAAGTGAAGTATCAGACTTTCTCCCTTGCCATTGAAGCAGAGAGTTGTGCCGGATATGCATGAAGTATCAGTCTTTCTCCCTTGCCGCTGAAGCAGAGAGCTATGCTGGATATGCATTGAAAGTGAAGTATCAGGCTTATTTGGTTTGGAGTAGTATCCGCTGTAACAAGCAAGCTACTCCCTGCTTTTTTGTGAATGGAAATCCTTTTTTTTCCCACATTACCTCTTGCCGTTGAAGCTTAGAGAAATATTAGAGTCACATTAACTGTGTATGTTTATTGAATAAGGGTATTATCTCCGGTAGTAGACGTCATTCCCGCGAGCCACCCACTCTTCATACACATCCTCTAGACTTTATGGATCCAGCCTATATTAATTTTGAAGGGATGTGCATTTGTTTGAAACAAATCGATAAAATGCAACAAATAAGATAATTTTTGTTTCAGTTGTGAACCCCCTATTCAAGTCTGTGGCCCATTGAAAAGTGCTGCAATGAGACTAGTAAGTATAGCAACCAAGAAATTCCTGAGTGAGATAGTAATTAGGTCAGAGCTGAGGTGGGAGAAGAGGGCAAGTAGACAGGATAGAGGACCAATCAAAGTGAAGCTGCTCTGCTATGATGATACACCTTGGGGATCTTGCTACCACTCAGCCTTACTGCCAGAGCCTAGATTTTATACATTAGGGGCCGGATTTTAAAAGGGTTACGCGCATAAGGTACGCGCATAACCCTTTTAAAACCCCCCCTGCGCGTGCTGAGCCTATTTTGCATAGGCTCGGCGGTGCGTGCAAGCCCCAGGATGTGCGTAAGTCCCAGGGCTTCACAAGGGGGGCGTGTCAGGGGCGTGTCGGGTGGGCGGCGCGAATTTCGGGGCGTTCTGGGGGCATGTCGGGGTGTGGTGCTGGCCCAGGGGCGTGGTTGAGGCCTCCGGACCAGCCCCCGGGTCGGGTGATGGTGCGCCAGCAGCCCACTGACGCGCGCAGAGTTACTTTAACAACAAAGTTAGGGGGAAGGTTTAGATAGGGCCGGGGGGTGGGTTAGGTAGGGGAAGGGAGGGGAAGGTACGGGGGGATAGAAGGAAAGTTCCCTCCGAGGCCGCTCCAATTTCGGAGCGGCCTCGGAGGGAATGGGCAGCGCGCGCAGGGCTCAGCGCGTGCAGGTTGCACAAATGTGCACCCCCTTTTGAATATCCAGTTATGTTTAAAGTTATCCAGCCTTGTGTGACTGAATAACTTTACAAATAAGTGGCTATATTCTAAAGATTTGGGCCCAGCGTATCCGCATCTGTGTTGCTTGGCAACTACTACTAGGCAATGCAGACACAGATACTCTGGACTCAGATCATGGTAGGATGCTGCCATGATCCGGGCCACGAGAAAACTTCAGTTGCAGGTACTAAGGAGTGGAAGGGATGGGGTTGGGGTGGGCCAATCTGGAAAGAAGCTAATTTAAAAAATAAACGGGAACTGGGAGGGGAAGGGATTTATTTATTTATGTATAACATTTTATAACCTGCAAAATCTCATCGTTCAGTGCGGGTAACAATATACATACAAAATTAAAACATTAAAACTTACAATTAAAATACAAACCATAAAATACAACAGCATGATCATAATACCCAAACCATATAGTACTGTAGATCTTCCTGAAAACCTTGTCATTTTCCATTGGCAATTCCAAAGGAACTTGTTCCACATCTCTGGTACATTAGTTGAAAAAGTTTTTCTCTAGTACACACCAGCCTAAAACCTTTCACAGTAGGAACATCAATCAATTTCTGAGCTTGTGATTGCAATGCCCTCCTTGGTACATAGCCAAATATTCTCTCTGCTAGACAATTATCTTCCTCATAACCTTCTTTATGCAAAATGGTATACATTTTAAACTGAACCCTCTGGGCTATTGGCAGCCAATGTAGCTGTTTCATATATGGTTTCACAACCTTTCCCCATCGTAACCCAAAAATAACCCTAACCGCCACAGACAGAATCAGTTGTAATGCTTTTATTAAATACCACAGTAACCCCATATATAATGCATTACAGTAGTCCACTGCACACAGAACTAAGACCTGGACCACTAGCCTGAAATCCATAGGTGTTAAATAATTATGCAGTGGTCTCACCAAATGGAGCTTATAGAAGGCTACCCTCGAGACATTTCTAATTTGAGTCTTAAATGAAGGCTATAAACTATGACTCCCAGATTACGTGCCTCTTCCAAAATCTGAAAATTCTGTGCCCCATCATTACTTACTGAGGTGAAAGGAGGGTCTCAAAATTGCCTACCCAAAAGACTGCAGTTTTACTTTCATTTAGTGTTAATTGATTAGTCAAAAATCACTCTTTAATGTGGCCATAACATTTTTGAAATGTTTCTTCAGGAAATTTTCTTGGCATGATGCTAGGAATAAAAAATTGCACGTCGTCAGCATACAGTTTGTAAACCAGCTCCAATGATTTAATCAAAGACCCCAGCGGTTGCATAAAGATATTAAAAAGTGTGGCTGATAAGGCTGACACCTAGCTTAACATCATACCACTGAGATTCACTCCCTGGAAATCGTATCTCTGCTCTCCTAGCAGTTTGCATAGAAGTAAACTATTCAAGTGCCTTTCCTCCAATCCCAAGTAATTTCAGGCTTGAAAGCAACAAAGCTTGGGGAATGGTATCAAACGCAGATTCCACATCAAACTGAGTCAAAATTCCTGTCCGACTTTTGTCCCTGTTACTTCTAATTTCCGTTGCTTTTGTTCCATGTAAACCGAGGTGATGTTTCGACTAACATCGGTATAGAAGACTTTTAAATAAATAAATAAATAAAATAAATCAGAAAGGGCTACTAGCAATGTTTCTGTTCATATTGCTTTCTAAAGCCAAATTGTTCTTTATCTTACACGTGATTTTCCTCCAAAAATTCCTCCAATTGAAAATGTATCCATTTCTCCATAATCTTATTCATAGTGCATGATTTAGCAATAGGTCTATAATTTGATAATTCCCCCTCTAGCTTTGTTGAATCCTTTCTTATTGGATGAATTACAGTCTCTTTCCATTATTCAGGCACCTGACCTTCTAATAGAGCCCTATTGATTATACAAATAATCTGCTCTGGAAAAAGATCTGAGTTCATTATCAATTTAAGTGGACAGAGATCTAGCACACATTTTATAATCCTCATACTTGATATGGTCTCAGAAAGCTTTGATCCTGATAACTGTCTGAAAGAAGACCACTGTACAGTCGCATCAGGAGATTCAAAACCTGAATCATCATTTTCACCTACTGGTGAGATTCCTACTTTTATCTTATCAATTTTTTCTTGAAAATATTGACCCAGATCTTCAGCATTCAGATTCACTACATTACCGTTCTCAGATTTCCTCAGTAATCCCTTTCCTACACTTAAAGGTTCCTGAGATTTATTAACTGCATTATTAATCTGGTTAGAATGAAAAGTGTTGTAACATTCAATACCTTTACCCTATATGATACCAGTAAAAGCTCGGCCCTATTGTCTTTGAGGTGCTGCTGATTTGAGGAGAGGGGGCAGGCTTGGGCAGGCAGGGCTGAGCCTTTGAAGTTGAAATACAAGGGAGGAGGAGGGCTGATTATGGCCTGTAGGCCTGCAGTCTTTTTTTTTTTAATTATTATTTTATTGCACTACTTAACTGGCTATATTCTTTAGAATAGAACACCCCCTTTTTATCCAGCTAAATTATAGCGGGATAACTACTTATCCCGCTATAATTTAGCCTGTTAAGTGGTTGACTATGCCATATTTGCCATTTAGACGGATAACTTTTAAGTTATCCATCTAAATGGCTTTTAAATATAAAACCCATTGACTTTAATGGAAAACAAATGCAATCAATAAATAACATTTTTTTTCATTTGAAACTAATGAAATGGAGGTGACCTTTGAATCAAATGAACAAACTAAAAGAAAAATTTTGCTTCTGCATATCCCTAATAATTTGTATGAATGTTGTTTTTTATAGGCTTACAGCAAGATGATCAACATAGATCCACACAAAGAAATAGAGGACATCTGGCCACAACTAGTAGAGCACTTTACTTTGGATCCAAAGTGGCTGTTTGAGAAAGTCAAGTTTTTCCTCCCAGATACTGACTTGAGCACCATCAATGAGATAAAGGACAAGAGGGAAAAGGTCTCTGAACTGCTCGTCTTACTCAGGACCATGAATGTCCATGTCTGGAAGGAGTTCTTTCAGTCTGTCTGCATGGAATGCTCCCTCCCCATGGATCTGGAGATAAGGCTCATGAGTATATCAGGAGATGGTAAACAACTGCTTAATGTCAACAGTTTTTCTTGCGGAATTTGTCAAAAGCAAAACAATCTGTAGAATTTTCAGGGAAGAGGAAGGACCAGTTGATACAAGTAATCTTGTGTACAGGGATTCACATACACAGTATCTGTTTTTAGCATTTTGCTGGAGTTTCCATCATGTTTAGACCCCTCTTCTGTGTTTTTCTGTCATCTCCAGCCATTTTCTCAATTATTCTACATTGTGTCTGCATATCTTGCATGTTCAGCATATAATGCATTTGAGAATTGGCTGATCTCGAGCCAAGGTTCTAGGAAATCTCCAGCATAGTCTGATTATCTTGAAAGAGTACGTGTGCATGAGAAGGCAACTGCTGTAGGGGAGAGAAAAGGTTGGTGGACAAAGTATAGGCTGTAGAGATTATTTTCTGTTTTTGGGACAGGGGCATGGGAGCATAGATAGGATAAAAGAACACCTTCACAACTTCAATGGCTTTACTTATAAAATTAGGTTGTGAGGCTAGGGGCAGAAAGGAGATTGGGAAGCGGAACTCATTTATCACAGCTTATCCCCATATGTATGAAATATCTTATTTTTCCTATCAAACCTGTGGTCTGATAAGAGCAAATATTTTTGGAAATGTACAAATTTAGCTTAGATTAGAGCTATTATAAAAGGAAAGAAACTAAATCGTCCTTGAAAGTCATTAGTCCTTCAAATTTTAATAGGGTTTTAAACAAAGGCACCAAATCCTGCACTCTACTAAGAATTAAGTCTAAAATGGCTCCCCCTCTTGTTGGTTCCTGGACCAACTGCTCCATGAAGCAGTCATTTATTTAATCTAGAAACTTTACCTCCCTAGCAAGTCCTGATCAGATCAAGTACGTTTTAAAATGAAAAAATGTAGGATAGTTAGCGGGGTTTTAGGGGTTGGAGGTAGTTGGGTGAAAGAGAAGCAGGTTAGGTAAGGGGTTTAGGAAATTCCCTCCCAGTCCGCTCCTTTACTGGAGCGGACTGGGAGGGAACAGGGAATAGGACTGATTGCAACGCCACACGCAGATTGTAAAATCCCCCCGCTTATGTGTGCAATTCGGCACTCGTGCGCGCGCTGATAGAAAAATCATATGCACATGTGCATGCAAGTAGTGGATTTATAACATGCGCACATTGACAGATGCATGTTATAAAATCACTGCGTCCATGTGCATGTGCCGGCCACTGCACGCACATGGACAACCGTGCGTGGGTTTCAAAGTCACCATTTTAGTCTCCTGCAAAATTACCTACTTTTCTTAGTCTTTTTTTTTTAAACCAAGTGTTGAAACTGTGGACCCTTGAGCCGGCTAGAGGATGATGTAGACTTGTTCAGGGAAGGCCCACAGCGACTCATAGCCGGGAGACGGATCAGGGCCAGGAGACCACACAGGATTTAGGAGGGATCTCCTGGTGAAGAGGAATCTGGAGAACTGTCCGAGTCAGGGCAGGCAGCGGTGCAGAGGATCTAGTAGGAGTCCAGAAGTCGGGGCTGGCAGCAGTGATGCACAACGAGGAGACGGACCAGCGGTCAGGGCAGGCGGCAGACAGCAGAAACCGGAGACGGATCAGGAGTCGAGGCAGGCAGCGAAGCAGGAATATCAGAGAACGTACCGAAGTCAGGAGCCAGGAAGACGAGCCAAGGGGAGAGCAGGAGCAGGCGAGGATGGAGCTGGAACCAGGAACAAGCAGGAATCAGGAACAAGCTGGAACGGAGCAGGAATCAGGAATAAGCTGGAATCAGGAACAAGCAACTCACTTCTCAGCAGAGACGACCCTTTGCAAGGCAAAGAATGGAACTCACAGCTGGCTTTAAATAGTTGAAGCTTCTGAAGTCATTCCTCGAGGCGGAGCTAAGTTTCCCACACTGACATCACCCATCTACCATATTTTTAACTTTTGATGCTCTAAATCACTTAAATGTGTCTCCTGAAGAAATGCTACATCTGCTCTTTGCCTGTTTTAAGCAGCAAGATCATAGATCTCTTAATTGCTGAGTTTATTCCACACATTACAAGAAACAATTTTCACATTAGGCATTTGTTACCCCACCGTATGCAGAATGTGTACAATATTCTGAAAGTCATTATCTATTGTGAGAGGGAGCCCTCCCAGTTCAAGTTCCCATCCTTGGATCTGCCTCCACCACAAGCATAATTTGGAACAAGTGTCCAAAAATCTTTATTTATCATTTATGCAATGAAACAAAAAACCCTCCTAATTTCTCCCCAATCCCCCCCCCCCCCCCCCAACCATGTCCCTACTACTTTACCAACACTTAACCCCATCCAACTTCAGTTGAGAACATATTTTATGCCAGGTTCTCCCCTCCCTCCAGCCTTCCCCCATCCTCATTAACATCATTCACATACCTACAAGTACAGTAATACACCCAATTTATACAAGTGCTATTGTCACCCTCTATCAATAAACATATATCTCCCAGCACCTGCATGTGACAGATGCTAAATGCAAACGAGAACACAAACATAGAGCAAAGAGTACTAGTGCCATAACGGGTCTACATTAAAAAAAGAATCAGCAGTTTTCCCAACAGGGAGCCTCATGCCACATGTGTTGCTCATATGGATATATGTCTCTGCTCTAATTCCTCTGGCCGCAGATAGTAGTACACTAAAATCCCCAATAGGGTGTCAACACAGCCAACCTAAAAAGAAAATATTCTTGCTACCAGCTTAAAATTAGGAATTGAGCCTCAAGCTTCCACGGAATGTCTGTTTCATATAACAGGATCAATTTTCCTCTCAGATTCCAGGGTTTCTAGGAATTCTTTTGCCTCCACAACTGTGTAATACCAGTTTACTCCATCCTTGTTGTTATCTTAAGCTTAGCTGGATATAGCAAGGCCAAGCATATCCCCAATTGATAGAACTTGGAGCAGATCGTTGAATATTCTCTCCATTGCACTGACAATTTAGATGATTAATCTTGGAAGACCATCATTTTTTTTCCCTCGTAGGTTATTTCGCGGCTCTCATGGCCTGCTGAATTTCCATCTTTTGAGCCAAGTTCAACATGTGGGCAATCAACAACTCTAGGCAGCTCCCACGTTCTCCCTCCTAGGGCCCACGTACTAAGCCCTTTCAATGAGAAACTCCCCGCCCTTACTTGTGATGTTAAGCTCCCTGGGCAGCCATGTTTCTAGGAAGTTTGATAACTCACGCTTTTCCAGTGGTTCCGATAGACAAACAAACCATAGATTATTGTGGCGAGACCTATTTTCAAGGTCTTCTAGCTGCTCATCCTGTTTTTCTAATGCTGCATGCACTGCTGACAGTCCAGTTTGCGCTGTGTATAGGCCATCCTGCCTATCAAAGATTTTCTGCTCTGCCTCAGCCATTCTCCTTTCAAAGTCAGATAGAGCCGCCGAGACCTCGTCAAGCTCTTCGGAAATTTTTTAAACTCCAGTTCATGCGCAGCTACTACCACCAACTTAAGCTCACTGATCGCCAGCGTTTTGGTCCCATCCCCCATCTTGGGGGATATCGTCTTATTCTCTTTTTTCCCTAACTGAGTCAACATTCCAGATTAAAATAATATTCGGAGGAATGTCAGGCTATCTCCCAGCATTGGAGTAGGCTTAAATTTGCAAATTATGAAGTGATGGAAGCAGGTGGCAGGTAAGGGGCCTGAGAGAGCAGAACTTTATATTCTGCTTCACTCATGGCATCCTAACCATTGCTTTATCCACTTGATTGGCCACCTTAAGATCTAGAAAAGTAAAAAGTCATGGGATAGGTGGCGATGTCCTTTCATGGATTGCAAAACTGGCTAAAAGACAGGAAACAGAGAGTAGGATTAAATGGGCAATTTTCTCAGTGGAAGGGAGTGGACAGTGGAGTGCCTCAAGGATCTGTATTGGGACCCTTACTTTTCAATATATTTATAAATGATCTGGAAAGAAATACGACGAGTGAGATAATCAAATTTGCAGATGACACAAAATTGTTCAGAGTAGTTAAATCACAAGCAGATTGTGATAAATTGCAGGAAGACCTTGTGAGACTGGAAAATTGGGCATCCAAATGGCAGATGAAATTTAATGTGGATAAGTGCAAGGTGATGCATATAGGAAAAAATAACCCATGCTATAATTACACAATGTTGGGTTCCATATTAGGTGCTACAACCCAAGAAAGAGATCTAGGTGTCATAGTGGATAACACATTGAAATCGTCGGTACAGTGTGCTGCGGCAGTCAAAAAAGCAAACAGAATATTGGGAATTATTAGAAAGGGAATGGTGAATAAAACGGAAAATGTCATAATGCCTCTGTATCGCTCCATGGTGAGACCACACCTTGAATACTGTGTACAATTCTGGTCGCCGCATCTCAAAAAAGATATAATTGCGATGGAGAAGGTACAGAGAAGGGCTACCAAAATGATAAAGGGAATGGAACAACTCCCCTATGAGGAAAGACTAAAAAGGTTAGGACTTTTCAGCTTGGAGAAGAGACGACTGAGGGGGGATATGATAGAGGTGTTTAAAATCATGAGAGGTCTAGAACGGGTAGATGTGAATCGGTTATTTACTCTTTCGGATAGTAGAAAGACTAGGGGGCAGTCCATGAAGTTAGCATGTGGCACATTTAAAACTAATCGGAGAAAGTTCTTTTTTACTCAACGCACAATTAGACTCTCGAATTTGTTGTCGGAGGATGTGGTTAGTGCAGTTAATATAGCTGTGTTTAAAAAAGGATTGGATAAGTTCTTGGAGGAGAAGTCCATTACCTGCTATTAAGTTCACTTAGAGAATAGCCACTGCCATTATCAATGGTTACATGGAGTAGACTTAGTTTTTGGGTACTTGCCAGGTTCTTATGGCTTGGATTGGCCACTGTTGGAAACAGGATGCTGGGCTTGATGGACCCTTGGTCTGACCCAGTATGGCATTTTCTTATGTTCTTATCATATACAATTACCCCCAGATGTTATTTGGGAAGCTATCAAAATACTGGAGTTTCTTTATCACAACAGATTCAAAGGTCTTTCCAATCAAATTCATAATTCAATGGAAAAAATTTCAAGAATAACATTCTGGATATGGATCAGCCTTTGGTAATAGTTGAAACTGCAGCTATTTAGTTCAGAAATGGAGTGTGTGCTTATCCATGAAAATCTTCAGATACAGCATAAAGTTGTATTAATTTCCCTAAGTCATCTCTGTAACTCCTATGTATATGCTTCAGAAATATATGTTTAAAGTGTTGAAGATCCAGGAACAATCATCTCCTCCTATTTCAAGGGCTTATTATTTAGCTCCTTTTGTAAAAAAGGAGACAGTCCAACAAGCATGTGAGACTGCTCCACAATTGACTTATTGATTTTAACAAGTTCTGGAAAGTGATGATGCTTGGATGGTTAGACCTGCAAATTTAATTGGTGACTTTGTTCTTGAACTGAATAGAGACTGGGTTTTTGTTTGTTTTTTAAACACCAAGATGCTCGTTTTTTTGACCGCAAAATTCAAATACTAGGTCAACACAGAAAAGATAGCAGCAATTTTTATTTATTTATTTATTTATTATTTTTATATATACCGATGTTCCTGTATAATATACATATCGAGAGTATTACAATTGGGTGGGTTATTTTGGTTAAATTTACCTGCAAGTGTGTCATTAAATATCAGTCTAACACTGTGATGGCAAAGTCCTGTCCTCGAGTGCCACAAACAGGCCAGGTTTTCAGCATATTCACAATGAATATGCATGAGATAGATTTGCATACAATGGAGATAGTGCATGCAAATCTTTCTCATGCATATTCGTTGCAGATATCCTGAAAGCCTGGCATGTTTGTGGCACTCAAGGACTGGAGTTTGCCATCACTGGTCAGACAAGTCATTTTTTTTTTTAGTTCAAAGTCAATGCCTGGTCTTTCTTCTCCTGTATTTGTAATGGAGACATCTACTCCCTAAGATTTGGGTTTATAAATATTGTGGGCATCCTGAGGTAATAGGCATAATGGATAACTTTCAAACAACTCCACACAGCTGCATATTAGAGATGTGAATCGTGTCATCGATCGTCTTAACGATCTATTTCGGCTGGGAGGGGGAGGGAATCATATCGTCGCCGTTTGGGTTTTTAAAATATCGTGAAAATCGTTAAAATCGTGAACCGGCATACTAAAACACCCTAAAACCCACCCCGACCCTTTAAAATAAATCCCCCACCCTCCCGAACCCCCCCAAAATGCCTTAAATTACCTGGGGGTCCAGCGGGGGTCCGGAACGACCTCCTGCAATCGAATCGTGTTGTCTTCAGCCGGCGTCAAAAAACGATTCACATCCCTACTGCATATACACTGCATAGAGATCTACAATAGTATTTTATAACTGCACTTATCAGATACATGCATATTATAAAATACTCATATGTCTATCCCAAACATATGCGTGTATGTATGCTTATCTATGAATATATGCAATGCATTGAAAGCGAATATTTCAATGTATTGAACACGTGGATTTTTCCTCCCAAACTTAAAAATGTATGTGCATATATTTTACGTGCAAAAAATTAGTGCTTGTTCACATAAAACCAAATTTATGTGCGGAAGTTGGTATATTTTATAACATACAAGCATAATTTAAATTATCAGTTTTCCAATTCCTCCACCGGTTCTCCCAGCACTTCTCCAAATCATTAAATCCCCCCAGTTGATCCAGACTTCCCACCCAGCCAGTAGTAAACAATAAATCTGATATTGATTACATAAGATAATTAGGAGGAATATAATTATGTAAGTTGCCAAATGTATATGCATAAGTCTCTTATAAATTAGACTTATATGAGTAACTGTTGGCACCATTCTAGAACACTGTAGACAATCCCTTTTTGGCACACATATATAGGAGCATGAAATCTAAAGTATATGCATACTTTTGATGTTTATAAACCAGTGATTATGCAAGTAGAAACTACTTACACGCATCTACTGACCTGTCAGGTGCGTCGATCACGCTGGGTTCCGAGGCTCCGTCAGTCCAGAATCCTTCTGCCCAGATGTCTGTCTGCTGCTCCCGGATTCCTTGTGGGGCGTCATCTGTCCTGTGCTCGTTGCTGCTCTTCAGTGAGTGTCTGCCAGCGGCAGGAGGCCCTCTGCTCTCCTGGTGTCCCGGACTTTTATCCTTTCTGGTTTTAACTAGTCTTAGTCTTCATTACTCCCTGATGTGTCTTCATCAGCTCCACTATCATCAGCATCCATGTTCCAGTCCTCTTCCACCTCTGCCTCATGTTCGGACTGCCGCCTCTGCCGATACCCAGCAGCAGGTCTGAAAGGGCTTGGAGTGGTCGGAGGACTACTCAGAGGCCAACCTTGCGTGATTGGTCTCATCGAGGTGTGCAGGTCGGCAGGGGCCTGGTCTCCACTTCATCCCAGACGAGGACCCGTCTCGCCACAAGGGCACACATTCCTCGTCCTGCACTGGGGAGTGCCCCCTAGCGCTCCCTTCCATCACAGTGCAACACCACCCTTGGGTGGTTGCAAACAATTTCTCAGCACTGTACCTGTGGGGCTGCAAGCTGCTGGCCACCACTGAAGGTTGCCTTCATAAAGGATCTATTTTCAGAGGTATTTCTGCAAGCAGTGTTTTACCCAGAGAAATGGCTTGTTATAAAATTGCTGCGCATATGTCTTGTATACACATACATTTATCTGGACTGAGCAGAGGCATTCTTGGGGTCAGAACTGGGGAGGGTTTTGGCCTCATCACATAACTTTTGTATTTCTAAAAGGATGTGCATGAATTTTCACAGAAATTTCCTGCACACAAATTAGCAGGTGTAGCTGTGTGTGGGTAGTTTCAGTGAGGTAATTTTCAAAGTAAACATCAGTTGTTTTAAAAATTAGTGTAACTTATATGCATATTTGCTGACTTGCTTAAGTGGGCTGTTTCAAACTTATCCCCAGAATGTTCAAAACATTTTTACGGTCAACCCAATCTGAAACATTCTTCTGTGTGCACACACAGTTCAAATCTAATCTAATCAACCTTTCTGGTCCATCAAAAGACCAGACAACGCAGTTTACAGCAATACAAAATCATATAATCAATGCGGTTGTCTGACACCCTGCTGAATTTTTTATTTTTATTTTTTGGGGGTATATTAAAACAAAATTACATACGGGGATTTTCTTTCTATTTTTTATTTTGATTTGTTTAAATCCTGCAGTTCCCTAGCATATGCCAAGCAATATTCTTATAAGAAGTTAGCATGTGGCACATTTAAAACTAATCGGAGAAAGTTCTGCTTCACTCAATGCACAATTAAATTCTGGAATTTGTTGCCAGAGGATGTGGTTAGTTCAGTTAGTGTAGCTGGGTTTAAAAAAGGATTGGAAAAGTTCTTGGAGGAGAAGTCAATTACCTGCTATTAATTAAGTTGACTTAGAAAATAGCCACTGCTATTACTACCGTGTTTCCCCGAAAGTAAGACAGCGTCTTACTTTCTTTTTACCCCAAAAAGTCCCACTATGTCTTACTTTCAGGGTATGTCTTATATTGGAAAAAACCTGTAAGACATCCCCCGAAAGTAAGACGTAGTGTTCAAAAAAAAATAAAATTTTTTAAATACCTGTCGGAGGGCCGCGTGGGTCCAGGCGGCCGGCGGCGGGAGCCGGGTGGTCGCGTGTTAAATCTAGGCCGTGGGCGGGTGGGCGCTTGTTCCCGGGGGGGGGGGGGCGGGGGGACGCGCGTTAGTTCGAGACGGCCGGCGGGCGGCGGGTGGTCGCGTGTTACATCTAGGCCGGGTCGCACAGGCGCGCATTCATTCACTGCCGGTGGGGGCTGCACGGCATGTGACTGCCTTGAGCGCCGAAAGCAGCCCCCACCGGCAGCCCCCAGCGCCGAATCGCAGGGGTCGCACAGGCGCTGTGGGCCTGTGCGCACATTCATTCACTGCCGGTGGGGGCTGCCGAGGCAGCCCCCACCGGCAGTGAATGAATGCGCGCCTGTGCGACCCGGCCTAGATGTAACACGCGACCACCCGCCCCCCGCCGGCCGTCTCGAACTAACGCGCGTCCACCCGCCCCCCCCCCCCCGGGAACAAGCGCCCACCCGCCCGCGGCCTAGATTTAACACGCGACCACCCGGCTCCCGCCGCCGGCCGCCTGGACCCACGCGGCCCTCCGACAGGTATTTAAAAAATTTTATTTTTTTTTGAACACTACGTCTTACTTTCGGGGGATGTCTTACATTAGCCGACCCCCCCTAAAATTCCCACTACGTCTTACTATCAGGGGTGTCTTACTATCGGGGAAACACGGTAGCAACGGTAACATGAAATAGGCTTAGTTTTTGGGTACTTGCCAGGTTCTTATGGCCTGGATTGGCCACTGTTGGAAACAGGATGTTGGGCTTGATGGACCCTTGTTCTGACCCAGTATAGCATGTTCTTATGTTCTTAATATAAAATAGTTTATTTTAATGCTATACTGCTATGAAGAGCATTTTAATTTAGCCACCTGTGAGAGACCAGCATGCATGCACCCTAATAGATAAGCAATGAGGCCAATGTTTTATGGAATTAGAATCTTGCAGAAGTGGTCACTAATAAACAAGAATATTTGCAGGGCATTGGAGGAATGCCTGCACTATTGATGCCTGTGCCATATGGGACCTTAGAATGAGTTATAGAATCGGAAGAAAATTTGACTTCTAAGATATTAATGTACAAGTACTTATTATATTACTATGGTTAACATCGCTTTATTCATTTTAGGTGATCTAAACCAGAAACAAGAATTGGATGACAAAACAGTCACCTCTCAATCAACAGGTAAGCTGACTTGCCATAGAATTCGGGCCTTAGTTTATCAGAATTACGTTTTCATAAAATACTTTTTTATTAGCGAAACCACATTTTCCAGAAAGATATGAGGACTTTTGTTCCCAATGAAATAGTTTTTAAATATGAACATGTCATTGGGAACAGAATTATTAGCACATTTTAGGAAGTTTAATCACATGGCACAACACAAGAGTTTTGTAGATTATTTTTCACCAATTATCAGAGGACTTTTGTATATGCTGTAGAATAACAGCAAGCAAGGCCCATTGCACTCCAGAAATTATCTAAAATTCCACAAAACATGTCAAGAAGTGGATGTACACGGCATTATGTTCTACACAGTAATCAAAATAGGATATCACAGAAACCCATAAGGTGATATTTTTTCTAGAAAAAGAAATTTAAGGACAAGGTGTCATGATGTGAAATTAGATGGAGAGAGGTGCTGAGGACAAACATTGGGTAAGTGGGTACTGGATTCTGGCAATTGCTTGCCAGCAGAGGAGGTGATAACTAAAGTGGTGAAAGAATTCATGCATGTCTGAGACAGATATAGAGGGCAAGAGCAAAGGATGGAGATGACCAAAGATTAATTAAGGTATGTGGTAAAATGATAGGGAGGATGCAAATGGGCAGATTGAGTTGCCCAAGAAATTCTTACCTTCTACCTACTTCTACTTCTACCACATACATGTTAGTGTCATTGGGATCCAGTTTGGCATGCACACTCAGGCTTTGGGGGGTAATTTTAAAAGGAGTTATATATGTAAATGTAACATACTATCATAGCAATTTTAAAAAGCCATTTACGTCTGAAAAGTGCACTTCCACATAAATATTCTATGAACAATTCAATGTTATAATATTGTAGCAATTTTCAAAAGCCCACGTTAAGTGTGTAAATGCTTTTTAAAATCAGTCCCTTAGTGTATAGTTTACCATTCCACATTGCATGTGCACACTAAATAGCCTTAGTGTGCACACTAACATCGAGTACATAGACCCTGATATGTATTTGTATGGAAATAAATTGGGTAAATGTTTTAGCTGATTTGATAAGAGCTTATGATGGGGCAACATTAAATGCAGCAATCAAAAACAAGTCAGCAGAATAACCAAGTCATTAGGGATTTTTATAGCCAGTTATACAAGAAAGCAAATGCCAGTGAAGTAGAGAAAAAGTTTCTTCCAAATTCTGACTATTTCTTGCCCGAGTCCAGAACAGTTACTGAAACTCAGCTCTCCATTTACTGCAAACTAGTACAAAAGCCCATCGCAAATTATGGGAAAGAATGACCCTGCTCATTGTACCTTCCCTCTCTGAGACTGCGCTGCCATTATTCCCTCCCAGCTCTCAGTTCCCACACAGCACGATGATTCTCTTCAGACTCTCAGCAGAGCGGCACATCTGTCTGAGCCCATACCCCTTCCCTTTCCCCACAGCGGGCAACAGTCGCAATACCAAAGTGATCCTGCCCTGCCAGCAGTGACAGCCAGACTCACTCTCTCTGATGTGCAGACAGTACATCTGCAGACCGGCTTTGGTGCAACACAGAAACACCAAAGGCAGGAGCCCTAACTTCCTGTTATACTGAATTCTATTAAGGATGTGCAGAGGCAAACATTTCTTTTTTTTTTTCTCATAGGCTACAATCATTCATTTGATTCAATTCAGAAAACTGTTTTCCATTTTTTTTTAATTTGTTTCCTATTAAAGTAAATGGAGAAAGCAATGCAGCCTACTTTGGGCCCAGATTGGGGGTTTCCCATCATTTCTAATTAAACTTGTGGGTAGACATCATCTGAAGGATAAAAGACACTCGAAAGCATCAAGACTGTCAACATGGTACCAAAAGTGGCATAAAGAGTAGAGATGTGAATCGGAACTGAAATCGGATCCGATTCACATCTATAGAGATGTGAATCGGAACTGAAATCGGATCCGATTCTGGTTCCGATTCACATCTCTAATAAAGAGCCCAAGGACACATAATGGGATAAAACTCTACCAGCAGTTGCAAGAGTACTCCAAGTCACTGAGAGAGGAGCACAGCAGCAGCAAGAGTGGCCAGAAAATCCCAAGCTTCCAAAAGAGGAGCAACGGGCATGAGCCCCCAAAGGCAGCAAGAGAAGGGAAAAGTAGCAATACGGGAGGCTCAAGACACCAGGATGGGAAAAAGGCACCAAAAGTGTCAGGAAAAACCCCAAAGAAGCAATAGAGGGTAAAAACAGCCAAAAGAGTGTCAGTAAGCTCTGTTGTTAAAGCTGTTGTTATGAATAGTTGTGGGTGGATCCTTGGACCAGTGGCAGATGACCACACCCTCGGGGGAAATCCCGAGAGGGACCACTGGTCAGGCTTAGTGTAGACACAGACACACACTAGTTCTTTTATTAGACAATATGGTAAAACACCAGAGGTGGCAGTAGTGAGCTGGAAGCGCCCGGCTGGGCTATAATCCCTCAGGTATTGGAACAGCGATCCCAGTATGGCTGAGCTGTAGAGAAACTAAGAGAGTGAGTAGACAAAGCATGCAGCGTTCAGGAACAAGTCCTTGATGGTAACACTCCCACAACAGTCTCTTAAGGCAGCCCAGGAGTTGGTATGCATTAGGCCCTCGAGGAGCGAGTACCTGGTTCCAAGAAACGCTCTGAGAAATAGATACAGACTCACTGATGTTAAGCAAAAAGACTTCTTAGAAGCAATACATTAAACCACCAAAGGTGGCAGTAGTGAGCTGGAAGCGCAAGGCTGGGCTGTAGTCCCTCAGATATTGGAACAGCGATCCCAGGGTGACTGAGCAGTAAAGAAACTAAGAAAGTGAGTAGGCAGTATATGCAGAGTTCTGGAACAAGTCCTTGATGGTAGCAATCACACAATAGTCTCTTAAGGCAGCCAGGAGTTGGTAAGCATTAGGCCCTCGAGGAGCGAGTACCTACACCCAGGGAAAGCTCTGAGAGTTAGATGGAAAACTCACTGATGTTGTAAGCAGTGATGACTTCTTAGCAGAAGTAGTATCCAGGGGCAGATCCGGGACGTGGGCCCTCGAGGAGCGAGTACCTCTAGTGAAGTTTGAGGAGGCAGAGTAGCTAGGGTTGCGGAGAGCAAATCCCATCTGCAGCGATCAGGAGAAAGCTAGGCAACGAATCCCCTTGCTTAACTCGTCTTGTTAGCGAAAACTGAGACCTTAAATATCTGGAGCTGGTGACGTCATCTCAGGGGGATGCCCCTGAGGTTCACGCCAACACTGGTACATCAGTCGGGCCGCGCGCGCCCTTAGGCATCTGGTAAACATGGCGGCTTGCAGCGTCGAGCCAGTCCGGGAACACTGGAGGAGAACGGCCTGGAGATGCTGCAGCAGCTAGCCTTCCATCAACTTCGAAGGGAGTCATCAATGAGGTAAGGTGGGCGGAGGGGAGACTTCGGACAGCGACGGACACAACAAAGAGTGGCATGAAGACCCCAAAGTACTATGGCAGACACAAAGCAACCACCCAGTCACAAGAACACTCCAAGGTGCCAGATGAGGGGCAAAGGGCACCAACCAAATTAGTACAAAGCCCTAGGCAGGGAAAAGCCAGAGACAATTTCTGTAAGAGGCCTTAAGTCATTTCCCTATGGCAACATTAGGGGAAGAAGCTGGCTGTACATGTTTCAAGCTGAGCTTCTCCTTTGCTGTGTATCATCTCAGCTCTGTCAGTATAATCTGCCTTCTCCACTTCCTCACTGAGTGTTGTGTCCGTCGCTGTCCATCTCTGCTCCGCCCACCTTACTTTGTTGGCGACTCCCTTCGGGGTTGATGGAAGGCTAGCTGCTGCAACATCTCCAGGCCGTCCTCCTCCGGCATTCCCGGACCGGCTCGACGCTGCAAGCCGCCATGTTGACCAGATGCCTAAGAGCGCGTGTGCGCAGCCCGAACGATGTACCAGTGTTGGCGCGAATCTCAGGGGAGTCCCCCTGAGATGACGTCACCAGCTCCAGATATTTAAGGTCTCAGTTTTCGCTAACAAGACGAGTTAGCATGGGTTCGCTTCCTCCTGGTCTCTGCAGATGGGATTCGCTCTCCGCAAACCCAGCTACTCTGCCTCCTTGGACTTCACTAGAGGTGCTCACTCCTTGGGGGCCTCGCTCTCTCTTTTTCTTTGCAGGTCGCAGTTCGGAACCGGTACTCATGCCTCGAGGGCCCACATCCCGGACTTGCTCCTGAATACCACTTCTGCCAAGAGGTCATCGCTGCTTACAACATTAGTGAGTTTCCATCTATCTCTCAGAGCTTTCCCTGGATCCAGGTACTCGCACCTCGAGGGCCTAATGCATACCATCTCCTGGGCTGCCTCAAGAGACTATTGTGTGAGTGTTACCATCAAGGACTTGTTCCAGAACTCTGCATATACTGCCTACTCACTTTTTTATTTTCTCTACAGCTCAGCCACCTACAGCCCAGCTGGGCACGTCCAGCTTACTACTGCCACCTTTGGTGGTTTATTATATTGTCTAATAAAAGAACTAGTGTGTGTTTGTCTCCTACACTAAGCCTGACCAGTGGTCCCTCTCGGGATTTTCCCCAAGGGCGTGGTCATCTGCCACTGGTCCAAGGATCCACCCACAACTATTCTAAATAACTACAGATTGCCAAATACCAGCTTTAACAACAGAGCTTTCTGACAGATTGCTAACTCCCAGCTTTCACTATAGAACTTTGTTAACAGGTTGACAACACTGAGGCTAAGATGTTACTAACTAGAGGGTTCAAATTTGCTTCAGACATGATTCTTCTTCTGAATCAGTTTTTGCAAACTCTGCCTGTATTACCTGAGACACAGTAATAATGAAGATGGTGGATCCTGGTTTTTGGTGCTGTACTTTTGATGCCCTTGCCTTTTGATGTGGTATAATTCATTGCAGGCTAAATACAGGACAAGACCAATAGTAAGAAATGTAAGGGAAGGGAGTTTGAATGAAAAATGCTAGAGGGCATGAAACTGTTAAAGATAACTAGGTAGTCTGTGTAAAACATTGGATTGCCAGAGCAAGATTAAGAGTTGGCAAGTAGCATAAAAGAAGTCATTTAGAAAAAAAACCTCAAAGATAGATGGAGCAGAGGAGGAACTACTCAGAGGTAGCAAGAGTGGCTTGAAGCAGTAGCAGTAGAAGCAGTGGTGCTTGTGATTAAAATCACAAATGGTAAATGCAGAGCAGTACAGCAAGAAGAGAGGCACTGCTTAGAAAACAGAATGCTTGACAGTTTTACACACTGTCTATTGACTGGCTATGCCTATGTAGTTTAGTACAGTTTTACAGTGAAACTATGCCCAGTAGCACTCACAATGTAAGACAAAATGTCTTATACACACTGTGTATGCCTGCTGATTTCTTGTGCACACATACAAACTGAAGAAGAGAAGAAATAGAGAAAAATCAGGCTGCTGTTCACTGCAATCTTCCTCTGAAGTTAATAGTAGGTGCAGATTAGAAAACAAAAGAGCAGTGTACAGAGTGAGACAGAAAAACAAAGTGACATCATAATCATCCAAGATATATAGCACAGACTATTGCATACAGCATAAAGGCATCAAAACCCTCAAGGCATAGATTGTGGGGAATTGCAAACAGCACAGAGGTATCAAAACCCCTAAGGCGAAGGATACCGCAAAGAGCACAGAGATATCAAAACCACAAAATCCAGGGCAAGGTAAGGCCAGCTCCATGCAGCAAAGAGCTGGGCTGTGTCCCCCTGCAGTCCCGCCCTCTCCCCCTGCAGTCCCGCCCTCACCTTCTTTCCTGTACTCTAATTGGAAGCTGTGGGGAGAGGAGGCGGGGCACAGCTTAGCCCTCCCATACAGCTCCCTGCAGCTCCTCGGACTGGGTGATGGGCCAGGACTCTGCTGGAGAGCTGCTGAAGAGAGGCGGCACAGAGGTAGAAAGGGAGGAAGAAAGGGAGAGAGAGAAGTAAAAGGTATAGGAGAGGGAAGGGACACACAAAGGGAGATAAAGAGAGAAGAAGGTGCAGGGAAGGATAGGCAAGGTACACAAAGGGGAGAGGGAGGGGAGGGATATACATAAGGTGAGAGGAGAAAGTAGAGACTGAGGGAGCCATGATGAGAAGGGAGAGACAATAGACAGAAGGGAAGGATAAGATAGAGAAAGAAGGGTCAAGCGATGGAGGGAGAGGGGGCACAGGGGAAGGAGAAGAGAGACAGGAGGGCATGGGGAGACAGAGGCAGACACAGAAGCGGAGGACAGGCTATCAACCGCACCGGTTGTTTAAAAATTTACCTTTGCATCTAGAGTGACCAAGTAGCTCCTTGTCAAGGAAAAAAAACCTGAACCCAGCTCCTGGTTTACCCCAATGCCTGCAATGAGACTTAGTTCTGCTTTTCTTATGGAGCTCAATAGAGAAATCAGAACTACATTTCTGTGAATGCAATGGGGTAAAACCAGGACTGGATTGACTTGTCCCCCTTGACATGGAGCTATATGGTCACCCTACTGCTCTGCCTAAATCCAGCATTTGATGAAAATCCCATTCTTAAAAATTGCCCCCCCCCCCCCCCCCTTGGCAGCTCTGGCAGCAGTGTGCCTCAGGCCTTCTCTGAGGGTGAAAAAATAAGTCAGCCTCCAGGCCTGGGCAGGCTTAGGCCTCTCTCCTGAGACTGGCACCAGTTAGGAGTAGATTTTCAAAAGTTATGCGCGTGTCCATGTGCACTCGCTACCTGGCGCGCACACATGGATTTGTGATTTTATAACATGTGTGCTGGCATGCGCATGTTATAAAATGCCAGGTCGGCGCAAAAAAGGGAGAGTAACGTATTGCAAGTACACACGGCGACGCATCGGGGCCTTCCCCAGTTCCCTCCCAGTCCACTCCAATTAAGGAGCAGACTGGGAGGGAACTTCCCAACTCCCTAGCCTAACCTCCCTTCCCCTTCCCCTATCCTATACTCCCCCCCCCATTTCGTTAATTCACGTTTTGCTCCTGCCTCGGAGCAGGAGCAAGTTGCGCGTACTGGCACCCTGCCGGCGCACGATCCCCCGGCATAGCGACAAATGGCCGCTATGCCAGGCGCCTCAAGCCCCGTCCCCGGACCGACCCCTGGACTGCCCCTTTTCGCGAATCCCGGGACTTACGCGCATGGCCGGGCCCTTTGAAAATTGGCCCGGTGCGTGTAAGGCCGGGCCAGGCGCGTAATCCCCTGGGTTTTACGCACGTAACCTTTGAAAATCCAGCCCTTAGTGTTTAGGGTGTGTTTTAAGTTATGGACATTGGTCCACCAGGACCTAATCTGAGACCACCAACTCATTTCGCTTAGGTTGCGGAACAGGTTTTAGATGATGATTTTCGTTTACTACCTATTTGAGCCAGATTTGAACTGGTGAGAGAGGTGCAAAGCTCCGTAAGCATGGTACAAATTCCCTTAAACCTCCAACCACCACAGAAATTTCAGCGCACGCAGTTTCTGTTTCTGCTGTGAAGATAAATGCCAGAGCTAAAGCTGTGGTATTCTTGAAGAAATAACTGTACCCAACCAAAACTTACGTGGCTATTTTTCATTCACCATTGCAAAAAAAAATAAATTTATATTTTAAATGAAAACAAAAACAAAATATGAATCACATAAAAATAACTGTTGAAACTTGTATGTAATGCAGTGAACTGGAATTGAATTATTGTTGCATATACAGTAATTTGTTTGCAAACAGAATGAAAGTACGTGTTATCCACGTACATCAAGAGCTGGACATTCTGCAGTTTGATTGGTTGTTTTTATTTGGCTTTCAGAGTTTGAACAGCATCATCCTCCACCTACAAGCAACTCAGCCGCAACTGGCAAAGAAGCGAAACGACAGCGACTTGGTACCTCATTCTCTAAACTACTTACACAGGGACGGTAACTTTCAAACCGGCATGCGTGTGCATCGGCCCGCTCCCAGGGATGCGGTCGTTTTACAGCTTGCCTGGCCACATGCACATTCGCGCCGAATTTTAATAGGGCGCACGCACGGGCACGCAAATCCTGTCTCCACCGTGTAAGTCGGGGGATTTTAAAAGGGGTGCATGCCAACACCATTGCCAGTTTACCAATTGGTCCACCAGTTCGCCCGGTTAACAGCTAGATCCTTCAGACCCCCCTCCACCCACTTGCCCCCAGACACTTTAAACCCCTCCAAAATAACTCGATCTTTTTCTTTCCTAACTTACACGTCGTCCGTAGCAGAAGCAAAACTACGCGGCAGGGGACTTTGGCACGCGCTGGGGCGCGTAAGTATTTCACGCACGCCTCTCTTTGCCAGACCTCGACACGCCCACGCCCTGCCCCCGTTTGAGAGGTTTTGAGATGTGCGAGCCGCAGCATGTGCATGCGTATCTGGGCGCATTATATAATACGGTCAGCGCGCACGAGCCCGACTTGTTTGCGCATCCCCTAATTCATGCGTGCGCCGGGCTTTCAAAATTCACCTTATATAGGTGTGCGCGGGGAGGGTCATTTTCTAAGCTGTTTCCATGGGTAAAACGGTGCTTTCCCCCGTGGGCATGGACTTTATGAAAGCCGTATAGGTGAAAGTATATACATGCCGCTAATGCACGAATACTTTTACCTGCAGTAGGGGAAGGCATTCTTTAGGGCAGTGTTTCTGTAAATTTTTACTCTGAAAAATTATGTTGTGAATACCGCCGTGGGATAGGCCTGCGGGCGGCTCTCTCGCCTCCCTTCCCCTGATACCGGCTCGGTCCCTCGCTCCACCGACCCCAACGCTTCCCACTGTGCGGCTATGGGACTCCACCGGCCTTGCTCGTCTTTGTGGCCTGAATGCTGCTGACTTGCCGTTCCTGCGCGGCATCTCCTTAGGTGTGCGCCTCAGCCAGAGATTTAAAGGGACCGTGGCGGGAAAAGCCCCGTGGCCCCTCCTGATGACATCATTCCTGCAGCCCCATAAAAAGGCTTCCCTGGCAGTTCCTCTGGGCCTTTGCAAGGTGTTGTTTGCTCCTGGAGTTCTTTCTTTTCCATTCTTTGCTATTTCAAGGCCTTCATGTTCTTCGTTTTTCGTGGGAGCTCCTCTGTATTCTTCGTTCCATGTTCCTGGTCTCTCGATGGTCCCTGTGTCTTCTGTTGCTGATGTCAGTCCTCGCTTATTCCTGATGCCTAAGCCTTCAGTCAAGTTGTCCATGCTGTCTTATCCTTGACTACAGGACCCGCCTTCCAGGTATTCCCTCTCGTCCACTCCTTCAGGCGTGCCAGGGTCATGGTCCGCGACCAGTAAGAGGTAGAGGTGTGCATTCGTTTTCGCCGTATCGGCAATCCGCAACATATATGTCCCTATTCGTTATATTAGTGGGGAGGCGAAACGCATGGTGACTCCCCACGAATATAACTTATAATCCGTTTAATCCGTTGTGCGACGCATGGCGTGAACACTTTTCTTTGCCACCATTTGCAATCAAAGGACGCCATTTCGCTGTATCCACTATCCAGAGCAAAAACCAGCCCTTTCCTCTGAGTCATCAGTGACTCAGAGGAAAGGGTTGGACAGGTTGGCACTGATACCGGAATGCAGCATATCAGCCCTTGCATTTTGTGAAATGCACTGAATGCAGCCAATCGCGCTGTCATTCAGTGCTCGGTGACGATTTTCTGATGACCCAGCACTATATATACTTCAGCACGAGGCGTGCCACGCACTTTCTTTGCAGGGGTGGTGTGGGGAGATGGGCTTTGTGGAAGGAGGCTGCACTGAGAGCTAGCTAGCCCTGTTTGTGTTTTAAGCAGTTTATTATTTAGGTGATCTGAGACGGTCTCTCTGTGCCAGGGAGAGAAGCTGCTAGCAGTGCCATTTTTTTTCATTCACCCTATGGGCTAGGCTGCAAGCAACCATGATTTGGGTGTTGTGGCTGGGAGAGATATATTCAATTTTGCTAGAATTTGCATTGGAAAGTATATTTCATGGATTTTCCTGCTGTGCCAACAATTTCAACTTTTTTAAACTGAGTTTCTTTAATTCAACTCACTCAGTCTCTCTGTGCACTGGGCTGCAGTGGGTAGTTTAACAGACTGAACTTTATTGGGGCGGTCTGTACAGTGAAATCCCCAGTCCGCCTCTTTTGTGCTTACAAGCAAGCTCTGTGTGTGCACACCACACACGTTACATTACTGCATAGCAAGGCACCGTGACAATGGGCAGTGGGTAGTTTAACAGACTGAACTTTATTATTGGGATGGTCTGTGCAGTGAAATTCCCAGTCCGCCTCTTTTGTGCTTACAAGCAAGCTGCGTGTGTGTGCACACCACACATGTTACATTAGTGCATAACAAGGCACTGTGACAGTGGGCAGTGGGTAGTTTAACAGATTGAACTTTGTTATTGGGACGGTCTGTGCAGTGAAATCCCCACTCTGCCTCTTTTGTGCTTACAAGTAAGCTGCGTGTGTGTGCGCACACCACACACATTACATTAGTGCATAGCAAGGCACCGTGACAGTGGGCAGTGGGTAGTTTAACAGACTGAACTTTATTATTGGGACGGTCTATGCAATGATATTCCCAGTCTGCCTCTTTTGTGCTTACAAGCAAGCTGCATGTGTGCGCACACCACACATGTTACATTAGTGCATAGCAAGGCACTGTGACATTGGGCAGTGGGTAGTTTAACAGATTGAACTTTGTTATTGGGATGGTCTGTGCAGTGAAATCCCCAGTTTGCCTCTTTTGTGCCTACAAGCAAGCTGCGTGTGTGTGCACACCACACACATTACATTACTGCATAGCAAGGCACTGTGTCAGTGAGCAGCCAGTAGGCACTAGGCAGTGACATTAAATCCATAATGTCAGGGAAAGCTAGATGTAGTCGAGTGATTGGGACTGGCAGAGGAGACACTTCAAAAGACACTAGTGCCACTCTCCATTAAAGTTAAAAAGGCACCTGTCACAATCTAAACTCTTTGTAGGGGCAGTCAGTTCCATCCAGAAAAAAATGAAATCTGACCATGATGCATCGCCATCGCCACCACCTGTTTCTGGCCCTGTAGTTTTGGAGGTGAGGGAAGGGGAGCCTGAGTCATGCCAGACAAAATGTCGACACCCAAAAGCAGCAGGGGGACAGAAACAGCAGGGGGACTTAGCATTGACAATGTAGCGCAGTCACTGTTTGCTTCTGATTCAGATGAAGAATCATCTTGTGTGGGATTCTCATCTGAAACGGAAGAAGTAATAACTGACAAAGCTTTAGGAGGATCAGTTAGTCCTGTCTTAGCCTCCACTTCAGAGCAGCAGGGAAGAGATGAAACTGATGAGGAGGAGGAAGAGCAGTCAGCGCAGGCACAGAGGGTGACTGAGGCTCCTGGCATTGCTTCTCAGGGTGCACCCACTATTTCAGCTCCAGTGCCAGCATCCACCACCAAGGCTTTAGAGAAGAGAGGATCACGAAAGACATCTGTGATCTGGAACCACTTTAAATTGACGGATGACCCGCGTTTTGCTCAATGTAATTACTGTGGCAGGGATATTAGCAGAGGCAAGCAAATGGGACATCTATCTAAGTTTGGCATGACGCATCATATGAAGAGGCAACACCCAACAAGGTTACTGCCATCTGGGGATGGTGGCAGTACCAGTCAGGAGACCTCCTTCCAAGCAGCGTAAAGTGGTTCAAAAGCAGCAGAGTCAGCCCACGCCCTCATCCCCTTCTAGCAGTCAGGTGGCAGGCCAGCAACCCCCTGACATGTGGCAGAAGCGACAACCCACCATGGAGGAAATGGGGTGGAGTGCAGTAACGCTATCCCGGGGTAGGAGGCAGGCAGCCTCAAAAGTTGTAACGAGGAACATTGGGGGAATGATTGCCCTTGCTGACCAGCCCTTGCAGTTAGTGGAGAATGTGGGTTTCAAGCATTTTCTGAAGGTCGTAGTTCCAAATTACAAAGTCCCCTCCAGAACCACATTTAGCAGAAAGGTCATCCCCAGCCTGTACAAGCAGTGTTGCAGTCGCATGCAAGTACTGCTAGCTAAGGCAGAGGGGAGAGTGCATTTCACCTGCGATATCTGGACCACCATGAATGCTGCACACTCTTACCTCTCCCTGACAGCACACTGGTGGGACCTGGCTAAGGCAGGGGCAGCCAGCAGCTCTATTACTGAACAAGTATCAGGGTGGAGGTGGGGTTTACTGCACACCCACCTGACTGACCAGGCCCATACCACAGCCAATATTCTAGCATGCATCAGACAGATGCTGGTGGGGTGGCAACTACACCAGCGAGACAGGAATCCTCAGGCAGGGTTCTTTGTCACAGACAATGGTGCAAACATGGTTAAGGCAATAAACGACGGGCACTTTAAGAACATCCGATGTTTTGCATGCACTCTGCACCTGGTAGTGAAGTCAGCTCTGGGGTTGGATTCCAATGACAAAGAGAATGAATACCTGCATAGGTTAATACAGAAGTGCAGGAACATAGCAGCGCACTTCCACAGAAGTGTGAAGGCGGGGCAGGTTCTCTGACAAAAGCAGACTGATTTGGAGATGCCTCACAAGCGTCTCATTCAAGACATTGCCACCCAGTGGAATTCCACCTTTATGATGCTTGAGAGGTTAGTGGAGCTGCAGACACCCCTTCATGAACTTTCTGGTACAATGGACATAGGTGTGCAGAATCCCCTAGGGCATCATGATTGGTTAGTCATGAGTCAGCTGGTAAAAATCCTGCAGCCCTTCAAGGATGTCATGGAGAAGCTGAGTTCCAGAAGTGCCACCTTGGCAGACATCATCCCTATAGTTAATCTCCTGGATGAACATTTGGAGGCCTTTAAACAGGAAGAGGGAATGACAGTTGAGGTGCTGCATTGTCTGGACGTTTTGCAGCAGCAGATGGAAGAGAGATTAAGGCCTTTAACAGCACAGAACACATACATGCTTGCCACAGTCTGTGATCCCCGTGTGAAAGGGAAACTCGCCCTACAGTATGATTGTCTCTTATTGGTGAAGGACCTGCTGTTAGCAAAAGTCCGTGAACAGGAGCGCCATTGACAGAGACAGATTAGGCGTGAAGCAGAGGTGGAAACAGCGGGCACTTCAAAGAGTTGTGCTGCTAGCCCAAGCAGGAGCAGCACTCTGTCAGCGACAGATAGTACTTCCTCCTCCACTTCAGAATGCCAAAGGCATGTTGCCCATAAAGATTCATCTGTTGTGTGACAGGTGAGAGAGAAAGCAGCTGGCATGAGTGACTCTCAGCCCACCCAAGCAAAGGAGACACCAGAACAGCTGTCAGTGACACGGTATCTCTCAGAGCCCACAGAGAACATGCAGACAGATCCGCTGGCATATTGGGCACACAAGTCCACTGTCTGGCCACATCTAGCCAAAGTGGCTCAGCAATATCTGCCATGTCCACCAACCAGTGTGCCCAGTGAACGTGTCTTTTCAATGACAGGGGATATTATGAGCCCTCACTGCTCAAGGCTGGCATCAGAGTTGATGGAAAAGCTAGTGTTTTTGAAAGAAAAACTGCCTTTGCTTAGATTTCCAAATTTTCCCTGTGAATGGCAAGATGAATAAAAGCAATTGAAAGCCTTGCAGCAGCTCCAACTGCCTCCTATGCTCCAGATAATATAAGCACTGCAGCACATGTACCTGACCTGAAACGCTGTGCCTGTCCATCCACTGTCCAGGCCGTACGTCCCTACAAGGGCCTGACCTGAAACGCTGTGCCTGTCCGTCCACATTTGGAATGTAAGAACATAAAAAGCTGACTTAAGATATTTGGAGCTTTCATATTTCATATGCTCAATGTTTCTCAAGACCTTGCCAACAGTAATGTTTCTAGTACTATTGAAAACTGGTGGTAGGTGTACTCTAGTTCATCCTCTCTGTTCCCATTGTTTACAGAGGCACTGTGTAAACCACAAAGTCAACATAGGTTGATATTGTAGATTTTTACTTGAGTAGCGGTTTCCTTATTGCTGAGAGCTCTTCCTATTCCTTTGTGATCAGCTGAAGTGCATAAGTACAGTTAATAGCTTCTGGGTATTCAAAAATAATCTCCAGCTCAGTTCTTGCTTCACAAATGGCAGTCTCTACTGCTCTAAAAGCATCCTCTGTTGAATTATCTTTCAGAAATGAAAAAGATGCCATTTTCTTCTGGCAGTGAACCAGTTCAGGAAGAAGTGACAGGTCAAACCACAACATACCTGCACAAAGGAAATCCTCTATTGCTATGCCTGTCCATCCAGGCCTTATGTCCTTAGGTGGGATTGACTCTGTCCTGTATTGCTGTGCCTGTTCGTCCAGGCCTTATGTCCCTACAAGGGTTTGACTTCGATTGCTTTGCCTGTCCGTCCAGGCCTTATGTCCCTAAGTGGGATTGACTCTGTCCTCGATTGCTGTGCCTGTTCGTCCAGGCCTTATGTCCCTACGTGGGATTCACCTCTGTCCTTGAATGCTGTGCCTGTCCATCCAGGCCTCATGTTCCTACAAGTGTTTGACCTCGATTGCTTTGCCTGTCCATCCAGGCCTTATGTCCCTACGTGGGATTGACTCTTTCCTCGAATGCTGTGCCTGTCCATCTAGGCCTTATGTCCCTACAAGGGTTTGACCTTGATTGCTGTGCCTGTCTGTCCAGGCCTTATGTTCCTACAAGTGTTTGAACTCAATTGCTTTGCCTGTCTCTCAGTATGTTTGGTATTTGATTTGTTAAATCCCAGATAGTAAAGGTTGTATGGCAGAAGCTGTGCGCTAAGCCTGGCCCCAGGAGCAAGCATCTTCATACCCTTTTTTTGTTTCCTGTCTGAAACAACCGCCCAACGCCTGTTGTAAATTCAATGTAAATACCCTATACAGGCCGCCCACTTGTCTTTACCCAGCTCACTAATAACCTTTTATCAAAATAAATCACCCCATTAGAGAAAATACAAACTTTTATTTATTCCACAAATGTTATCCTATAAAGGTTTCAACAGGTAATACACAGTCTACTCCCTCAACTAATGAAACAACATCTCTTAATTACTCATTCACATAAACATATCCCATTCACAAACTCACCCCATTCATACATACCTTTACCCTATTCATACCTACCCAATAAAATACATGCCCATGACTACCCCCACAAAACAATTTTTACAATTGCAATAAATATCTTAACAGATTTCCACACAAGACAAATGTCATGGGAACAATAAAACATGTGTTTTCAGAATCCATATATCCTTGGCATCTTCAATTAAATACTTGCTGGTTACAGTGCTCAATTCCTCCGGATAAGTGTGCCTTAAACGCAAGGACTGCTGGTTATAATTGCCAACTATATATTCCCAAAGAACTTTTTCACAGCATATTCAAACTTGCTATACAGCTTCACAGTATGCCCATGAGGACTGCTAGTTGAAGTTGTCAATCATATATTCCTCTTCCAAGGAGGAACTGGCCTCAGAGCACACCGAAGGATACTTGCTTTACAGCACATCCAAAGAAACTTGCTTCATAACATGTACAATTAAACTTTGGAATTCATTGCCAGAGGATGTTGTTAAGGCAATTAGTATAGCTGGGTTTAAAAATGGTTTGGAAAATTTCCTGGTGGAGAAATCCCTAAACTGTTGACTGCTTATTACTGGCATCAGTGGCATGGAATCTATTTAATGCTTGGCTACTTGCTAGTACTGTAACCTGGATTGGTCTCATCATGGAGTGATAGAGGCATTATGACATCCACCGTTTTATTTGCCATTCCCTTCCTAATAATTCCTGATATTCTGTTTGCTTTTTTAACTGCCACAGCACACTGATCTAACAATTTCACTGTATTATCCACTATGATGTCCAGATCTTTTTCCTGGGTGGTAGCTCCTAAGATAGAACCTAACATTGTGTAACTACAGCAAGGGTTATTTTCCCTATATGCATCACCATCCACTTGTCATTTTATCAAAGTTCCCCTTTTGAAAGTTTCATGCTAGAACCGTAGATTTACTTATTGTCCCCCTTCCAGTCATTAATTCAAATTTGATCTTATGATCTCTATTGCTAAGTAGCCCCACCACTGTTACCTCTCTCACCAAATTATTTATTCCAATAAGAATTAGATCTAAAATAGCTCCCTCTTTCTTCGGTTCCTAAACCAATTACTCCATGAAGTAGTCATTTATCCCATCCAGGTACTTTATATTTCTAGCATGTCCTGATGTTACATTTACCCAGTCAATATTGGGGTAATTGCAATCTTCCATTATTACTCCCATTATTATTTCCCTTTATTAGATTCATCTAAGGAAATATTTTTTTTCAGAGGGGGGTGGTACATGAATGGAACAGCCTCCCTGTGGAAGTGGTGATGTCAAGGATAGTATCTGAAGTTCAAGAAAGCATGGGATAACACAGGGGATCTCTGAAGAAGTGGTAGGGATTGTAGAGCTGAGTAGTCGGTTTGGATGGGTAGGCTAGATAGGCCATCACATTTCGATGTTTCTATGATATGTAATATTCCTTCCTCTTACCTCCCCTCCTCCCCCCCTCCCCCATGCCCCCACTAATCAATAGCAATCTCAGGGTGACCACAACTCAAAAGTTCCAGGTGTTATGCTGGTATATGGGGAGCAAAATAATTATGAACCGCAACAATATGATGTATAATTGTAAATATAACAATGTATGAACATAATATATTAGAAGCCGATGTCTTAATGCTTAATGCTCTTATTGAAAAAACTTGGAAAACCTCATAACATTCAATATTAACTCACTTTAAAAGAGCCGTGACACCACTTTTTTCAGCGTTACCTCTTTCACGCTTCTTTTTTTTCTTTTTTTTTTTTTGTGTGTGTATTGGCTTGTTTTTTGAGCGTTAACTTACAGCCTATTTGTTGGCAAAAGGCTGTGAAATTGTAATCATTGGTTTCCAAGCTAAATCGATATAAACTTGAGCATTTTAAATTGCTTTTAGTTATTTTAACTTTTAAAGATTTTAAAGACACTGGCACTTATCATTAACAGGAGAGAGCAGCACTTCTGTTAATGATACTTGAAAACAGCACAATTTAAAAGCCACCCCCGAAGAAGTGTACAAAACACGAGCCGTGTCTGGTTGGGCGATTCAGAAATGCTGCTCTCTCCTGTTAATGATAAGTGTCAGTGTCTTTAAAATCTTTAAAAGTTAAAATAACTAAAAGCAATTTAAAATGCTCAAGTTTACATCGATTTAGCTTGGAAACCAATGATTACAATTTCACAGCCTTTTGCCAACAAATAGGCTGTAAGTTAACGCTCAAAAAACAAGCCAATACACACAAAAAAAAAAAGAAAAAAATAAGCATGAAAGAGGTAATGCTGAAAAAAGTGGTGTCACAGCTGTTTTAAAGTAAGTTAATATTGAATGTTATGAGGTTTTCCAAGTTTTTTCAATAAGAGCATTAGGCATTAAGACTACATTGGCTTCTAATATATGATGTTCATACATTGGTATATGGGGAGCAACATTTTATATAGAATATTTTTGATAACTGTCAATAAGAACCTTCTTTAATGTCATAGCAGAATGTAACAGCTGATGTGTTCACACACAATACAAAGAATAATGGAACCTAAATGAGAGCATTTTCAATAGCACAGGCATTCACCCTGTAAATCTTCCAAGTGGTTACTAAAGCAACCCATTATCCATTCATTTAATCTCAATGGAATTGTAGTAGTTTGTTAAGACAATTCCATTGTTTCGACTTTAAACATTTTTTTACAGACTTGGCGTGGTGGATAGCATTAATTTTGACTTCTTAAATAGCAACAGGAATGGATTTATAGAGTATAACCACTTGCTCTATTGAGTTGGAATTCATGAGTAGAATGGCCTGTTTTTCTCTGGACTGATAAATGAGTACACCTTTGATTTTTGCCTGGGTATCACGGCAGATATATGATGGATGATTTTTAATATTTTTTTTTAATTTTTAAGTCTTCAGTGGGCTCATTCATAATGTACTCTTGGGGGAATTCTGTGCTACTACGGAATGCAGAATTTATGCAGAATTCCTCCTTCGCGCAGATTTCCTCCCTCACGTCGCAGATTTCTTAGAATTCACCGCTGCCACGCAGATTTCATCGCCACCGTGCAAATTTCATCGATGCCACGCAGATCTCCTCCCTCACTGCCCTTCTTCGCACCGTTGCCGTTGCCTCGTGCTTTCCTCTCGCGCCGGAAAAGGATTAAAAATAAACCAGAAGCATGCCGGGGGCATCGCATCGCAGCACGGTACCTGCAATGAAAAATTACAAGTGATCCCCAAAACCCATTTCCTCTCCAGCCCCACACCAGTTCCGTAGCAGATTACGAGCGAAGGGCTCCTTCAGGTACACGTGGCCCCAGGGCAGGTCCGGGCAGCAGCACGCAGCCTCCAGCAGCGGGGTGCGCAGCTCTCGCTCACACTTCAGTCGCCACAAACACAGCTCCCAGCCGGTTTGAGCCTCCTTCTGAGAAACGATTTTCCAAAAGTAGCCCAGCGTAGAGGATCCCCCACATCGTCCCCAGTGAAAAATCTGTTGTATGTTTATCCATGAAATCTCTATTTTTATTGGTAAAGATGACAGCGCAGAAGAGAAATAAAAGAACACGTTAATCATTTTCCCTATAGCATGCCCCATGGTTTAGCTTCCTCCTGGGCCCTGTTAGGGAAGGGGGAAAGGAGAAGAGGGGGAAAAAGAGAGCAGGAGAAGAGGGAGAGAGAGAGAAGGGAGAGGAACAGAGGGGAGGGGTAAGGGGGACAGACTCAGGTGGAGAGGTTAGCAACAACTGCAGCATTCCCTGCCAGCTTGGCTCATCTGCCAGCATCAATTGACGCTGCTGGCAGATGAGCCAAGTTGCCAGGGACCCTCATTGCACTGAAATGCAGAATAATTTGCAAAAAATATTGTGTTATTTTGAAAAATAAATGTGCAGAATGGTGCACATTTATGACACAGTCTTCAATTCGCTGAGAATGATTCTGTGAATATAACCCCCAAAGTAGGCACAGAGTGCTGAAACGATACCTGTTGTCAGGTTTATGGAATTCATCTGGATTTTTTATCTTTGATATAGGTCTACATTTACCAACGTCGCAGGGCTCCCTGAATCCCGCGGTAATGGGGGGCAGGGGGAGAAACGGGAAGGTGGTCCCGCGATAGCCAGCAGCGATCGCGCCAGTGGCGTAGCCAGAATTGATTTTTTGGGTGGGCACAAGGTTAACATGGGTGGGCTGTAGGCATGCAGGTCTACTAGTTGTTTTTTTACTGATAAATAATGCCAAATTATGCAGCATAGCATTCACATCTACGCCTAAGTATGAGGTTTACTTAATGATACAAACATAATTCACGGTGATTTGTGGTACTTTAGCCTTCTTATTATTACGATTTTATACACGGCTCCTACCTGTCCATAAATTTTGAGAGAGCGGTTGTGTTGCTTATATTTAAATTGCTAACATCTCAAAATATAGTTATATATTTTTACCTTTGTTGTCTGATCTTTGTATTTTTCTAATCAGTTGGTCCTGGTCTCTTTTTCCCATTTTTTCCCTTATAGCTCATTTCCTAATTCCTTTGCAGTGTCTTTCTTCTATTACTGTCTTCTTCCCTTCCACACACACACACACACACATACACGCTTTCTCTCACAGACTCCCTCTCACACACTCAAGCTGTCACTCTCATATGCTCTCCCCCCCCCCCCCCACAAGCTCACATTCTCTGCAGACACACATACAAGTTCTCACTTTCTCACCCCTCCCCAGGCTTATATTCTTATGCACACACAGACGCACATCCAGGCACCCATTCTCACCCACACACATAAACCCAGACTCCCATTCTCACCCACAAACCCATGCTCCCAGTCTCACCCACACATATTCAAGCTCCCATTCTCATCCATACATATACACATTTAAGGTCCTATTCTCACCCACACATACACACATTCAAGCACCCATTCTTATCCACATATTCAAGCTCCCATTCTCACCCACCCACAAACCCAGGCTCCTATTCTCAACCACACATACACACATTCGAGCTCCCATTCACCCACATATTCAAGCTTCCATTCTCACCCACATACACACCCAGGCTCCAGTTTTCACCCACACACACTCCCATTCTCATCCACACATACACATTCAAGCACATGCACAGCTTCCGCTTTCTCCCCCAGAGCAGGAAGATCAGCTGCCTCTCCTGCTGCCACCGGACTCCTGCTATCTTCGGGCGTCGGGCCGTACTGCCCGCCGAACTTCCTGTGGGGGGGGGGGGAGCGGAAGCGCAGCGCATAACGTCCACTTCCTCCCTCCCCCCCCCAAACAGGAAGATCGGCGGGCAGTACGGCCCGACCCCCGAAGATAGCAGGAGGCCGGTGGCAGCAGGAGAGGCAGCTGATCTTCCTGCCTTGGGGGGAGAAAGCGGAAGCTGCGCGCGGCGCTTCCGCTCCCCCCCCCGAACAGGAAGACCAGTTGGCCATACGGCCGCAGCAGCGCTTCCCCATGTGTGCCGTGATGGCGCGCCAGGCGTGGGTTCTCTTGTTCGCTGTCGCGGGGATGGGATCCCGCGACAGCCTTGCAGTTCCGGTGCCAGTTGGGTGGGCCTGGGTCTAAGTTGGGTGGGCACCTGCCCACCCAGGCCCACCCGTGGCTACGCCACTGGATCGCACCTCCATGGTTCAATCACTGCTGGCGTCTCGCCAAATAACTACACCATAAAAGGTGTAGTTATTCAGTGCGAAACTGACAGTGATAAAGGTGCTTACCTTTTGCTGTCGGCGCAGTCTTCGCACTGTCAGCCCCGGTGCCGCCCCGACTCCTCCTTTTCTGGGGCTGACGCCGTCCCGACTCCGCCCCCATCTTGGTATCACACGTGATAAGGGACTTTTCGCATGCAAAACATCCCTTATCGCGTGCGATCCGCTTGGTAAATGACCCCCATAGTTTGTTATGGCTGGTTTCATTTTTACCTTAGCAAGTATTTATTTATTGAATTATCATAAAAACTTGAGTTTTCACTTTGTAAATGAAATTTATTTTTCTCTTTCCAAATATTACTGTGGTGACCCATTTTATTTTTTGTAGTTTGTTTTGGGAATTTTATCACTAAATACGTCTGCACCAAGCATTTTTCAAAACACTGTAAAAGAATGTGACTGTGGGTAATTAATTAGAATTGAACTGACGCATATACAATAGCGCTTATGGCAATGCATGCACTTTCCTCTATGATACCCATTTTAAGATTTCAACAATAAAAATGATCATATTTAAGAGTGTGAAAATTGGTAATTAAAAATTGTATTTAGCAATCATCATTTTGTGAAGAGCAGTGTATATTTTGTACTTCCATTTTTTTATTTATATTTTTGTGGTAGCAGTTTTGGACTTCATTGTTTAAAACTTTTAAAGGCCAGCACGGTACCACTTTAAGCAGGGACCCTGGCAATCTTAATTGAGAATGTCTTAACAGCTATGATATCTTTTCATCCTGTTCCTTGGTTTCAATTAGCCGATCATTAAGTACAGCATGGATATGTTTTGTTCAGCAGAACAAAGCCTAACAATGAATTCCAAACAGTCTTAATTGTCAGCTCTGAGAAGCTCTTTGTTATCAGAGCCACTGGTAAATACAAGAGAGCAATACCACTGCCAATACCAAATCCATTAACTTAATTAGTATAAAAACCACTGCAGTTCTATTTCTTGGCATCACTGCCTGGGACCTAGATATAGAATATAAAATGAAAGTAAGGCAACAAGGTACAGAAAGCACAAACTCATTAGGAAACGTAGGCCAGACTGATGCTTGTGCCGACTTCCGAGAGCTCCTGAAATGGACAGCTCACCGACCAGCTCCCCTCATTCACTCACCCCCTTGGGTCCAGCTAGCACTTGCTTACATGCTAGGCTTACGTGCCACATGCAATTATTATCTCCCGTTTCTCAATCCAGAGCTTCCAAGACTGCCTTTCCCTTTTCCATTCTCTGCAGGGGCTGCTGGAGTTTCTTCAAGGTGGCACAGTGTTTCTTGCCGGGGGCTATCTATGATTTCAACACCAAAGCACACTGTAGTCCTAGCACTGATAACATCATTTATTCTTTCTTTCTTTCTTTCTTGTTTGCATTGATTTTCATGCCTTCACGTCAGTGAAACAATATCATGCTTCTTTCTGGGGGTTTGAAATGTGATGGTCCAGGTCTGTTGTTTAAAAAAAAAAATAATAATAATGTGATTCCTTGCTGTGTTTACAATTGTAAATAGAGGGAAAAGTGTGATAGTGCTGCTTTAAATGCCTTTCAAGGTTTAACACTTTTTTTTTGAGACGACATAAGCGAGTTTGCATTTTGTCGAAATACTACAGCAAGCATTTCAAATGCTATTATTAGTATGATGATAGCCATGAGGTATTGTGCATTATCCTTGCATTATGCTGATAACACTCTCTGTCGCCAACAGATTCAGGTGAAAGGTACAGATGCCAAATGATCAATTCAGCACTGCACAAATATGAAAGCAAAAGAGAGCAAGGACAATTGAAGCAACTGACCTTCAACCAAGTCTTTGTTAACTTACAGATCAAGCAGACAAAGACTTCCAAATCGAAGGAAAAAGTGGAGAAATCAAAAGATGAGGCAGGGTCGTCAGAGGCAGAAGAGTGTGCAGACACTGTCATGGAAATTCCAAACCTCTTTGAAAATGCCGCTGTCTCCAATACTAGAGTTATTTTTATGGTGGGAAAACCTGGCACAGGAAAGACTATGTTAATGCACAGAATCTGCCATGTGTGGGCACATGGATCCTTACCTCAGTTTCAGTTTGCCTTCCTGTTTGAATTCAGGCAGCTGAATTTAATAAATAGGAAAGTAACTGTAAAGGAGCTTTTCTTTGACTTGTTTCTCCAGCCAGAAGTGAGTCCCGATGAGGCGTTTCATTACATTCTCGAGAATGCTCATCGGGTTTTGGTTATATTTGATGGGCTCGATGAGTTTGTGGGTAGCCTGTCTGCCAGCTCTTCCCGCACGCCCTCTGATCTCCACAAACCCCTGTCCATAGCAGAAATCTTTGCAAGTTTGTATCATGGAAGGCTGCTCAGTGGATGCACTGTAATGGTGACCTGTAGACCTAAGAAATTACCTGACCATACCTTCACTACAGTAGACATGGTTGCAGAAGTGTTGGGATTTGATCAGGACAAAGTTAAGGAATATGCAAGCCATTTTTTCCTCAAAAGCTCTTTGAAAGAACAAGCCATAGCCCATCTGAAGAACAATGCTAAACTGATGAGGATGTGCTTTGTTCCTGCACTGTGTTATATCGTTTGTATCTGTCTGGAATATATGTTATCCAAGGGCTTGCCTTGCGTGGAGCTGCCAGACACAATAACTCAGTTCTATGTCAAAATGCTTATGATATTCATAAGCAGGCAGCAAAATTTATCTTCCGTGCAAAGTGAAGAAATGCAGCTGAACAAGTATAGACTTGCAATTTTTGACTTGTGTGATCTGGCACGAAAAGGACTCAAAGAGAAGAAGATTGTATTTTATGTGGGAGATATCTCAGAGCAGGTGAAGGAGTTTGCTTCCATGCATGGCTTGATGTCTGTCTTTGACGTGAAAAAGCTAGGCAGCAGCCAGGAGACTGGTTATGCATTTGTGCACCTCAGCCTGCAAGAGTTTTTCGCTACACTGTACCTGATGATAAATAAGTCTGTGAGCAGCGCTTCCCTGAAGAGTAATCTTTCTCTGAAGTCAAAGTGGACTTTCAGGAGCAAAACAAAAACCTGGTTCACAGACAGTTTCCATATCTTCTTGTCCGGCCTCTCCTCCAAGGAATGCAGGGTATTTCTCACTCACCTGGCAGAACAGAGTGAGGCCTGGGTAACAAATAAACAAGCAGCTGTTCTGCAGTCACTGAAGAAGCTAGCAGCAATGGACCTCACTGGGCCGAAAATAATCGAGCTATGCCATTGCACGTATGAAACACAGGATCTCGAACTAGCCCTCCAAGTGGGCAGCAATTTGAAATTCAAATACGAATTCAGAAATTTCAGGATAACTCCAGTGGACATTATGGCTCTCGTGTTTGTTATTAACCATGGTAGAAGCCTGATTAGATTAGATTTTGCAGGATGTCTCATGGAAACAGATTGTTTAGAGGTCCTAGCCAAGTGTGAAAATCTAGATCAGCTCAGGTAAGTGATATATTTCCTTCAGGGGCCAGGGGTGTCAGATAACTTGGATCACTATGAGGTAATATTTTATTGCAATGTAAGTAGTAAGCAGCATTCTACAAACTGAATCCTATGTAACCAATACCTCACCAAAAGGCAAAACTCACTTTCTAATAAAAGGATATTCTGTTCATGATTTGGGACTTGCATATTCCACGAGAGCTCTTGTTCACTCCCCTGATGACTTCTCTGCCTTAGTGGCAGAGCTGGGTGCTGCTGCCAGGGCTGAATTTCCCATTAGGCCCAGTAGGTGTGTGCCCAGGGCACACACCTACTGGGCCTAATGGGAAATTTCAGTGGCGTAGCCGGCACTGAAAATCTTGTGCCTAGGGGCGGGTGAGGTGTAAATCCGGCCCTGGCTGCTGTCGAGGGTTTTGAGGGCAGTTGGATTCCATACAGTCAGAAGAAAGCTTTAAATTAAGAAGTGATTCTCTCTTTTGAGGGCTTACAATGCTATAATCCAGCGAAGAGGCACTTGAGTCAACCAAGCTGAAATGTGTCTTTAAACCCAAGAGTCTTTGTGAGGTCTGTATTCAGTCACTGTCCAGATAGCAAAACTAGCAGGATAAACTTATCTGGCTAACTTTGAAGGTATATTCTATAGTGCAGCCGCAGCATTAAATAATATAGCCGGCTATCTTAAAGATAGTCAGCTAACTTTATCCGGCTAACTTTAGGCCTTCTCTTTGACCCGACCAGACTTAGGCCTTGATTCACCATTCCGCTATAAATATAGCAAAATATTCACCTGTGGGCAAAAAAGGGGCGGAGGGCGAAAGTGTGCAGCCGGCCGCATCTCGGTGGTGCGGTATCATACGCCACGGTTTCGGCCGTGCTGAACACTTTTGCCCCTGTAGCGCCAGTAGAAAAGGTCTGGTTATTTCTGGCGCTACTGCCGGGGATAATGTGCAAAACATTTATCGCCCATAGCGCTACCAGCCTCTCATTATTCAAAACCCTGCCCAAACTCCTCCCTTTTTTATTTTAATTTCGAATTTAAATATTCAAATCTTGATGCGGTAATTATTGCATGCATTACTGCAGTAACGCACACGATAAGGCCCTATCGCTATTTGATGAATGACTCCCTTAGCTAGCTGATTATCAGAGTTAGCTGGATAGCTTAGCTGGCTAACTCAGTTCTTCCCAGTTATGCCCCTAGAGCGCCCCTAACTTATCCAGATAAAATAAAGCCGGCTAAGGCCTGGATTTTCTAAGGTCACAGACCTTATAAACACAAAGAGGTCCATATTCAGAAGCTTTTAGATGAATAACTCAGAAGTTATCTGGCTAAATTAATATTTGGGAACTTAGGGGGTCATTTTCCAAAGGTATCGCACGCGAAAAGGGACTTTTCGTGTGCGATATCTACATCGGGGCGGAGTCCGCACCGGAAAGGGAGGAGTCGGGAAGGCCTCAGGGCGGACTCTGCGATGACTTCGCTGACGGGGAAAGAGAATCTGGCAGTAACGGGGGGTGAGGAGGCGAAGCGGGGGAGCGGGCCTGCGAAAGGCGGCAGCTATCTCACTTCCGCGGTGCGATCACTGCCGGCTTTCGCACCCAATAGCACCACCGTGAAAGGTGGCGCTATTGGGCGCGATACTGGTGGCGATAAGGAGCCTTACCTTTCCCCGTCAGCGAAGTCATCGCAGAGTCCGCCCTGAGGCCTCCCCGACTCCTCCCTTTCCGGTGCGGACTCCGCCCCGATGTAGATATCGCACACGAAAAGTCCCTTTTCGCGTGCGATACCTTTGGAAAATGACCCCCTAAGTTCCCAAATATTAATTTAGCCAGATAACTTCTGAGTTATTCATCTAAAAGCTTCTGAATATGGACCTCTTTGTGTTTATAAGGAGCAATTTTGATTTAATTGAAACTTTTAATCCAAATGGTTTCCAAATGTATTTTGTTTTCCTGTCTTTAATGTTCTGCAAAATTCTTCGCTGAATAGCGCTGTTTTTCAGTGCATCTAACCATTGTAACAATGATGGCATTCAAAGTAGGCTTTTTTAATTGCAGCTTTAGAAATAGAAAATACGGGGACAAATTTGCAGAAGCTCTTTCAAAAAGCTTACCAAAGATTGGAACTTTGAAGAAGCTGGAGTAAGTATTTGCTATTTGTCAGGTTCTGATGAGCTAGTCTAGTGCCTCACAAGCTCTTGAGCCCTGTAGTGCTTTTACAGATTCTGTATTTGTCCATGAGATAGAATGGGACTTTATGGAGCCTATGCAATAAAACTTGTGCTAAAAAAGAATTTAGCATGTGTCTCAATAAAACTGTAATGTGCATGTTAAAACGGGACTTAGGAGCCGGTAGCTTCCCTGGTCATCTGGGGCTGCACAGACTGCAGGGGAGGGAGTCAGTCCTTGTCCAATGATGACCTCCTGGTGGCTGGATTTAGGACCCATGGTTTCAGGGTTCACAAAGGACCCCTGCTGCCTGGCCCCTGGCTGAGGACTCTCTCTGTAATAGCTGGACTAAAGCAGGTTGGTGGAAAACATGAAATGGTGGGGAAAAGATTAGCTGTAAATGAAGGCTCATGACACTAGATCCCAGTCCTGGTTCTGTTTGAGCTGAAAACCCAAAGAAGCAGGAGGAAACTGCTTCATAAAACAAAACAAAACAAAAAAAAGAAAAGAAAGGGGATTTAACATGCTTTGTAATACGTTTTACTGAGAGCAGGCTAAAACTTACTTTCAACACCGTGGCCTTGGTAGAACATGTTTATTTTTTTTACATTCATTTTTTACATTCATTTTTATTTACCAAATTTATATACCGCTTGATCCAAAGTACACAACAGGTTCCAAATTATTCATAAATAATAAAAACAGGTCTCTATATACTGAATGCACAAATAACAATCTAACACCAAGACAGCAGACTCGGACATCAGGTCATAGCCATCAAACAAGACACAAAAGGTAAAAAAGACTGACTTATGGGCATTAAGACCAAAAAAAGTGTTCTGTCCATATTAGCTACTGGGAAATCCCCCATGCTAAGTAACCTGAAGTGAAAGAAGGTGAACGGGCCAGTTTACAGGAGGGTTTCCTCTGACCCATTATCCCCATTAAGATCATGCAAACAAACACTGACCCTCACCGCACATCTCAAGGACCCCATACAGAAGTCCCAACACATTCCTCCCCTACTGCAGAACAATTTCAGAAGACACCCCCACCACCACCACCACCACTTCATGGGTCTGTCTCCACCCTTTCCCAATTCTCTTCCCCTACAAGAATGATGTCACCCCTTCTGGGGACCACCCAAGACCATCCCACTTCTCCAGAACGGGCACCCACTATTCTGGAGTCTTCTCCTTTCTTTCCTGGCCAGAGAGGTTGCAGAGCCCGTCACTGTGTATCATTCAGTGCTCGGTTCAGCAGTTGTGCCAGCAGGAGAGCTCTGCACGCCCTCCTGCTGGAGAAAAAAAAAAAAGAAGAAAGGATCTCCAGAAGGGGTCTCTTGGCTAGCTTCAGAGAGGGCTCCGTCATTCTGGGAGGGATGGGGAGAGTGGTAGGAGGTAGCCCCAGGGAGGAGGGCTCTAGCGTTGTTCTGCAGGGAGGTTTAGGACTTTGTATGGGGCATTAGGGAGTGAACAGTGGAGGGTATTTAGCTGGATCTTTGTTGGGGGGGAGTAAATCTCCATGCTAATCAACCTTTTTACGTCAGGCTTGTTAATGTTGGGGGGGGGGTTTGAGGGCAGGTGTTAACTTTTTGGGCTTTATCAGGCATCCGGTAAATAGTTGGTGGATGTCAGCATATCACATTATATACCATAAGCCCATTTAAAGCTTCATTTGCATATGACCTCATTTGCTTTTTAAGTATATGCTAATTATAGCGCATACACCTTAATGGGGGACCATCTTAATATGCAAGTTGTGGCTTTATTGCAAAGTAGGCTATTTTAGTGCATGCAAAACGGCCTTAGCATTCACACACAACTTTTATTGCCTAGGCCCCTATGTATTGCAGTGGAAGGCCAAATGAGTTCTAGGTACTAATGGGAAGATGGAATATCAGGCTTTAGTTAGAACCAGTTTGTTCTTAGACTATACGGAGCTGACAAGATCAGATCTGTCTAAAATGTAAGTGCCATATAATAGCAATATTATTGCATTTGAATTTAATGGAATTTAATAGGTCTGTTCTTCCTCCACCACTTGGCATGAAAATTGCAATTCCCCCTGGGATTCCTCCATAGTATCCTTTTTGCTTCTGTTTTTGCCCTATTTCATACATTCGTATGTGAGGCAGTGGTTTGTGACAGCAGAATGAACAGTTCATGGTTTGTCGCCAGTAAGCTTTCCTCATTCTGCACATTCTGAAACTGCAATAACTTGTGTATTTGGAAACCTGAAGCAGCGTTTCCAATTCTTATTTCTTTATTTGGTTTCTATTCTGCTTCTTGGCACTTCAAAGTGGATTATTGTCCCGTACTGCAGGTATTTCCCTTAGCTAGCCCAGAAGATAACGAGGGTTAAATCATTCTCCATGGATCCATACATTAAATTATATGAGCAAGATGCACCCTTTAGAAATGGACAGCTATCGTCTTCCTGCCCCTTAATCTTTGGCTGGGTGCGTCAATGTCAGGTGCTGGAGTAAATGCCCCAGTAGGGGTTTAGGATTAGACGCCACGGAAAAGTCCAATTTCTGAGCTTTATTAGAATGGAGACATGATCTTTTTATGAGTGCCCGACTCAGGCCGAGTTTTGCCCCACACGGGGGCTGCCTCAGGGGCTAAAACATATAAAAAGCAAATATAACTCAACGTACAAAACAAATAACAGAAAATAATTTAAAATCAAAATTACATAACAGAAGGTACCACGTAGATTCTAAAGATATGTCAAAAACTGCTTAAAATGACTGGACAATGACAAAATGAATATTGAAGGAATGAACAGGAGACACAGTACAATATATGATTTTACCTGTGTGTGGTGAGTCTTAATATATATGAATGTGCTTTCATAAAGATTACGGGAGTTATCCATATTTAAGGTTGTGTTAGGTTACAAAGGGGTAGATTTTTAAAAAAAGCGCGTTCGCGTACTTTTGTTTGCGCACCAGGCGCAAACAAAAGTACGCTGGATTTTATAAGATACGCGCGTAGCCACACATATCTTCTAAAATCCTGGATCGGCACGCGCAAGGCTGCCGATTTTGGGCAGCCGGCGCGCGCCAAGCCGCGCAGCCTGTCACCGTTCCCTCCGAGGCCGCTCCAAAATCGGAGCGGCCTCGGAGGGAACTCTCTTTCGCCCTCCCCTCACCTTCCCCTCCCTTCCTCTACCTAACCCACCCCCCCCCCCCCCGGCCCTATCTAACCTCCCCCCTTACCTTTGTCCGTAGATTTACGCCTGCGAGAAGTAGACGTAAATTTACGTGCACCAGCGGACTGCTGGCGCGCCGTGCTCCGACTTGGGGGCTGGTCCGAAGGCCTGGACCACGCCCCCGGGCCGGCACCACGCCCCCGGTCCCACCCCCGAAACGCCGTGCCCCACCCCCGAAATGCCGCGTCATCAGGTCCCGCCCCCGACACGCCCCCTTCCAAAAACCCCGGGACCTACGCGTGTCCCGGGGCTCTGCGCGCGCCGGCGGCCTATGGAAAATAGGCGCGCCGGCGCGCAAGGCCCTTCTCGCGTAAATCCGGGCGGATTTACGCGAGCAGGGCTTTTAAAATCCGCCCGAAAGTGTATTAATTCTTAATTCCCTTTTTCCATCTAAAAATTCAATGTTATTATTAATATTGAACTGTAATTTGAATGGATGTATTTTTTTTCTTTAATTATAATCCATAAATAAAGAATTTAAAAAAAAAAAAAAAAAGATTACGGGAGTCTAGTGGTCTGTAGGTAATGCATAAAATAATAATAAGTTAAAAACTATGTTTGGACAAAAATTGACATCAGCTTGAAAAATAGGAATGCATGATTGGAAGAATGCAAATTAGATCAATACTAAGAAACAAGGGTTAATCCATATTGTTATCCTTACGGCTCTAATCCATATTGTTAGCCTTACGGCTTTCTTAGACAGCCTACCCTCCTGTTTTGTTGGTCCAGTAGGGGTTTAGAACATTATCAGAGTTGGAACTAAATTTTGAGCCTGTGCTTACCCACAGATATAATGACCACATATTGTTTCTGTGGAGCTTGTGCAGTTCTCTGGTTTGTTACTGTACACCCAGAGAGGACATTGCACTCTAGGTACTGCTTTGGTGTAGTTAGGCTGTCATGTTGTGTTATAGCTGTTTGGTGCACAGTCTGGGTAGCCATGGAGATATAGCCTGGGTGTCCGTTCTCTCCAGCCTTGGCATACCATATTGTAACTCATATTTCCAGAAACAACTAGGAGAGATGCAGGTGGACAGTTTTTGATGCAAGACTGATGGATTTCTGTTATTCTGCAACTATTCTAATTGTCCTAGTGTCTGCTATTATTTTGCAGGTTAACTGGTGGTAACATCACTGCTGTCGGGTTAGCTGAACTTGCACGAGCTCTTCCCCTCTGCCAACAAATTGAAGAAATAAAGTATCTGGATTTTTTTTTTTTTATTATTTTTTTTGTATTTTAAGCTCTGACAATTAGAGGCAATAAGCTCATGAATATTAAAGTCACCTCATTGTTGTTTACAGCATCCTACTTGTGGAAACATTCAAACTTCCCACAGGCAAGATAGAAAGCCTTAAAACAAAAAAGGGAGACCGTGGAAAAATTACTTTTCTACTGATTTTTCTCCTGTGTGTTACATCAAAGCCATTTTTCCACGGTTTTCCTTTTTTGGTTTTAACATTGAAATTTCCAGGCAAAATAAAATAAAAACTGAAAATGAAGGTTCCTAATTATATTGTACAGCCTGCAGAATTTGTTAGCACTGGAATATTGTAACCACCATTTGCCTTATTTTTTTATTTTAGGTGCTTTGCAAAAAGAAGCAGTGAAAACTGTGCCATAGCCTGCAAGTGGAAAAATGACTTTTCTACTGCTTCTTCTCCTGTGTGTTATATCAAAGTCATTTTTCCACTGACTCTTTTTGTTATAATATTGAAAATCTCAGGCAAAATAAAATAAGATCTGAAAATAAAGGTCCCTAAATACAATAAGTATAATCCCTAGGTGGAGGAAGGGTAATTATATTTAAGGTTTCTTTTGAAAACTCAGAGTAAAGACGTAGCATGTGTTTGGAGGCAATTTATTCTATATTAATTAAAATAAATTGAAAGTAGAAGGTAAATTAAATCTGAAGCCAGATTAATTTCTGCTGCTGTGCAATGAAGCTTGCAATGTTCATTTTTAGATCTAGAAGGTTCCCCATTGCATATTATTCATGCTGCAATGACTGGACTAAAGCAAGTTGGTAAGGAATAGGAAATAGAGGGAAATCGCTCCTGTGAATGGAGGTGCATGGCCCTGGTTCTGTTTGAGCTAGAAACACAAAGGAGCAGCAGGAAATGATGACCTACCGCATCCTTATCCTTGAGTTGGTGTTTGGCTAATGTTTGGAATGACCTAACATCCTGTATAGTTTGGCCTGCAGCAAATGACGCAGCAATGCGTTGCTGTAATAAGTCATTTGCATTCTTGGGCATTGTACTTGGGGTGCAATTTGTGACTTAGGGCAATTTTCAAAAGCTGATTACCTGGGTAAATGGCTACTCGCCCAAGTGGAAGGGATTTTTTGAAAACTGGCCACCTGATATGTGGGTAACAGTATGTGTGTTGTGCCGCCATGCACGTACTTTCCTGGAGGTGCTCACAGGGGGGGGGATTGGGCCGGGAAAGGCAACAATGTGCATAATTTTGCATTTTTACACCTACGCATTTTGTTCCAGCTGAAAATGGTATCTGAGGAAAAAGGAAATGTAAATCTCAGCAGCAACTTTTTCTTTTGAAAACTGCTGCAAAACCCAGGAAGGACTTTGCACCTGCCTGCCCAGCTTTGAAAATTGCCCCCTTATTCTGTAATAATAAGATTTTTTTTTTTATCTTTAATGCTATTAAAACCAAGATTCCACTTGTTCATTACTTTTGCATTATCTTTGACACCTGGTTTCCAGTTTGCAGGACAATAGACTGAAGGATGATGACATGATAGTGATTTTCAAAGTATTTTCTAAAAAGGATACGCTAAGGAAGATGGAGTAAGTAAAAGTATTTGTGTAATACATGGGGTTTGTTTTGTTTTTTTCACTGTATTCCAAAAAATATACTCTATGCTCATAGACGTGTTGGGTTCGTTTTTGGAAGATTGAATTGTGTAGACAAAAACTTGGATTATTTATACTATGATTGGGTTGCCATGAAAGCCAGTTTAAAATAAAATCCAACTCAAGTGGCATTCATGTTTCAAAATGCCTTTTTTGAGCGTCTAGGATATCTCCTATTTTTGTGATACATACACCCAGAGAAGGGAGAGTTTAAAAAAAAAAAAAGGACTGGCTGACACGCCCTTCATGACTTGAGTAACTAATGAAGTTGTAAAAAGCAGTCTTGTGTTCCTTCTGCCAGAAGTGGCACCTTGCTGTGCAGTTCCTGCAAAGACAAGGTCAAGAGGGTCATTTTGAAAGCTCTTTCCATGGGTGCTTTACCTGTGGAAAAGGCTTTGTTAAAATTGCCCTGAGTATGTCTGGGCAAATGTCCGTGCATAGTGCCACAAGGGCGAGTTTGCCCGCACGGAGCAGAGGCCTTCTTGTCTGCGGCTGGGGTAGAGCTTGCACTCGTCTGCACATTTCTGAATTTTACAAATCATGCATGGGATTTTTCCTCAAGAAAACTATATGCAAAATTTAGGAGGGGTAAATGTGTGCAGGTAATTTACCTGGGATAATTTTCAAAATGAAAGTACATGCACACTTTCACTTTGAAAATCAGGGCAAACTCCACTGATAAAAAAACCCCATAAAATACCTGCAAACATTGCACCAATACAGACAATTAGAAAAGTACCCACTGTGGGGCGAATTCTCAAGGCGCTGCTCGTGCTAAAAGGCCTGTGTACGTGAGTAACCGGGCCGTGCATGAGCAATGTGTGTTTTTAAAAGCCGCAAACTACCCACCTATATGCGCGTGCCCGAGCAATAAAAAAAAAAGGGGTGGAGTTGGGTTACCCCGCAGAAACGCCTATCAAAGTCACCCTCCCTATGGAGGTTTCACTTTTTAGCCCCGTTAGGATGGTCACGTCTTTAACAGCCCATGCTCTAAAGCTAGAGTCTCGAAGTTTAAAAGAATGACCTCCGTTGAAAAGTTAAGAGATTCATTTTCAAACAGTTTTACCCAGATAGTTATAAGCAGTTAGTTGGGTAAAACTGGCCGCTAATAATTAATTACCCTCCTTCCCTGGGGGCAAAGGATGCCTACCCAGTGAGAGAGCGTGAGTGCTTTTATCTGCATCCTAAAAGGTTTAGGCCAGCAAGCAACGCGCGAGGATTTCAGTTTTAAATCGCCGCCCGTTCTTTACACTACTGACTTTACCCAATACCTCAAGGCCAGGCGCAAGGTCCTCGAGTTTGGAAGCACCCACGGCACCGGCCGACCCCCCTCCCCCCAAATTTGAAAATTTGCTTGCAGATACGTGCAGACCAGCAAGCAATGTGGACGTATTAAAAATTGGCCTCTAAATCCTTAAGGTATGTTCTTGCACGTTTCCAGAATTTGCCTCCGTTGTTGGTGAAGATTTCTCACATCTTTATTTAGTTTAAGTGCTCCTTCTTGCTTATTGTGGTTCACATTTGCATTTGAACTAAACTAATAGCTTTGTGTTTTCAATTAAAATCTCCAGCTTGAGCAATAACGATGTGACTGTGAGTGGTCTTCTTGCACTGGCCAAAGCAGCTGCCACTTGCCCCAGAATTACTGAAGTGAATATGAGGTACCGAGCACAGAATTTATTTTACGAATACACCGCAGCATATTGTTTCATCCATGTTTATTGCGTTTGAGCAGCAGATGACATGCTGTACCTTGTATTTACAGCCTGCAGTTATTAACGTGATCATGCGACTCTAAATCAAAAGGGACAGGCTCAGCCATCCCAATTTTACTTTTATTACATCTTTCTTAAACCAGAACTACTACAAGTCCATAGAGGCAATGGGAGTAAAAGCAGGACTGCCTAAACCTGTCCCATATCACACAGAGCTATGCAACAACTGACCTTGTTTTTCTCTTGTTAAGCAAACCTTCTCCCTATTGCTAGCAAAATTCAAATTTGCCACAAATAGAACTGCCATGGATCTGGATTTGGATGGATCTGGATTTGAGATTTAATTACTCACTTATTCCAAATCTGAGCTCAAGTTGAGTTACCATTCAAATATTGTAGATATTTCCCTGGCCAAGTGGACGTATAATCTAAGCCAGTGGTGTTCACTCCCAGCCCGTGAGGTTCACAAACAGGTCAGGTTTTCAGGATATCCCTAATCAATATGCATGACTTAGCTTTGTATGCACACACTAAGAACATAAGAAGTGCCATGCTGGGTCAGACCAAGGTCCATTGAGTCCAGCATCCTGTCTCTGACAGTGGCCATTCCAAGTCACAAGAACCTGGCAGATCCCCAATAGTTGATCTCACTCCCAGGGATAAGTGCTAATTTTTGTAAGTCTACCTGTCTACGTGTTATGGACTTTTCCTTCAGAACTGATATTTCGGAAAACATGAACATGCTGGAAAGGAAATTGACAAAGAGTGTGGATTGTACTTTGAGGTTATTTCTATTGCCATTGCTACTTGTGAGTTTTATTTTGTTTTTTTTTAAATAAATTTTCTATTTTTTTGAGCACAAAAGAGATGTGGACACTGGATTTATTATGGGAGGTCCACAGCCAAGTTTGACTTTGCAGGGAAACCTGTTCCCAGCCTATGGCCCTAGAGACAGTATACCCCACCCTGGGAGAGTTACTCCATTGCTCCACAGGGATGGGAAAGAGGCCCCCCTGGAACAGGGATTACAGCTGTATTCTGAAGCACTTTCTCAGCTACAGAGTGAGGGTCATACTGTTTTATCTAAATATTGAAAATGACAATTCCATCAACATACGAACATAAGAAGTGTCATGCTGGATTAGACCAAGGTCCATTGAGCCCAGCATTCTGTCTCCGACAGTGGCCAGTCTGGATCACAAGTATCCATCAGATCCCCAATAGTTGATCTATTTCTTACATTTCACTCCCAGGGATAAGCGCTGGCAAATAACTGTTTATGGATTTTCCTTCAGGAACATGTCCAATCCTCTTTTGAACCCCACTATGGGGGTCATTTTCTATCCCTATCGCACGCGAAAAGTCCCTTTTCGCATGCGATAGCTAGATAGGGGTGGAGTTGGGGTGGCATCGGGACCAGAAGAGGAGGAGTCGGGCGGCATCGGGGCAGACGCCATGGAAACTTCGCTGGTGGCGAAAAGGTAAGACCCCTTATCGCCGCCAGTAGCTCGCCCAATAGCGCCACCTTTCATGATGGCACTATTGGGTGCGAAAGCTGGCAGCGATAACACCGCGGTGTTGCGATCGCTGCTGGCTTTCGCAGGCCCACCCCCGCTTTGCCCCCCATTACTGTGGGATTCAGATAGCCCTGCAAAGCTAGAAAATGCAGCCCTTTGTTAGTTGCCTTGACCATGTCTTCTGGCAATAGATTGCATAGCTTGATTGTGCACCGAGTGAAAAAATATTTCCTATGATTTGTTTTAAATTTGCCAATTACTATTTTCATGGAATGTCCCCTAGTCCTAGTGTAACTTGAAAGGGTAAATAACCATTCTCTATTTAGCCATTCCACCCCACTCATAAGTTTGTAAATGTCAATCATATCCCTTCTCAGTCGCCTCTTTTCCAACCTAAAGAGCCCTACTCTGTTTAGCCTTTCTCTATAAGGGAGCTTTTCTATCCTCTTAATAATTTTTGCTGCCCTTCTCTGTACCCTTTCTATGTCTGCTATATCTATTTTGTGATGGGTGGCCAGAACTGCACACAATACTCAAAGTGTGGTCGTACCATGGACATATACAAAGGCGTTATTACATTCTCAATTTTATTCTTTGTTCCTTTCCAAATAATTCCTAACTTTCTATTTTCCTTTTTGACCCCCACCATACATTGCCTCCATTTTATGCAAATCTATCTCATGCACATTCATTAGGGGTATTCTGAATACCCAACCTGTTGGTGGCCCTCAAGGGCTAGGAGTGAATACCACTGATCTAAGCTGGTTTCCCTGGTTCTCAGCCTGCTGTTCTAACTACTAGGTCCTTGTTATAGTATGGGGCCCTTATGTATAATATGTACTGTGTATGTAATCCCTGTGTCAAAGAACAATCTTCCCAGCCCTGGGGAGCCAGAAATCGATAAACATGGCTTACAGAGACGGATCTTCACTGTACTTATGTAGGGCAGCAAAAATGTAGTTGTAGAAGAACAAAATTCTGGTGTGTCGGTGCTGAAAGAAAAACATGGACTTGAAGAAACGAAACAAAATGAAATGAAACAAGAAATAAAAGTGTGCAGGAAAGGAAAGGTTACCTTATCAGAGGATGGAATACAAACGAAGCGTGAAGGAGATCAAATAGCATTAATATCGAAGGGTTCAGGCGCAAGCCATGGATCGGCTTAGAATGAGCTAATTGCGGCACAGAAGGAGGTTTCAAACCTAAGAGAATTTTTGAGAATGAAGGGGAACCAATTAAAATGCTCACTTATAAAGGCTGAAAAAATGGCAGGTATGTAAACATCAGCCCGATACCGGCATTGAAGCAAATTGGATCTTAAAAAACTTAGGAGAAATGAAAGCCATGAATCGGCTGGAGACACTGAACCCGGCTTACAATTAAATATGTTAATGAAGAAGTCCGACCGAGAAAAATATACATTTTCAAATCAATAAAATACAAAGCCCAATGGGGAAAAATACAAAATAACTGAAAAAGTTACCTTTAGGCAGCGAACTTCATTGGAGAATGATGGAGGCTTAGAGGAATATTTGGAAAAACGCTGACCCGATTTAAGGTAGAAAATCTAAAGTTTATAAAACTTTAAAATGTCAAAGGAAGGAAGAGACATACATAAAAATTAAAGGCACAAAAGTGAAACCAAAGAACAACAATCACTGTAAAACCGATACTTACAAATGTCTGTGCAATCACATATGAATTGGCACTGTAGCAAGCAGAGCCGTACAGTTGGACTAAAATTAAAGGAAAATATGCGCCAAAAAGGGAGGTCATATGAATTGAGGAAAAGGATACAGCTTGGAGAAGAGACGGCTGGGGGGGATATGATAGAGGTGTTTAAAATCATGAGAGGTCTAGAACGAGTAGATGTGAATCGGTTATTTACTCTTTCAGATAATAGAAGGACTAGGGGGCACTCCATGAAGTTAGCATGTGGTACATTTAAAACTAATTGGAGAAAGTTCTTTTTCACTCAACGCACAATTAAACTCTGGAATTTGTTGCTAGAGGATGTGGTTCATGCAGTTAGTATAGCTGTGTTTAAAAAAGGATTGGATAAGTTCTTGGAGGAGAAGTCCATTACCTGCTATTAAGTTCACTTAGAGAATAGCCACTGCCATTAGCAACGGTAACATGGGATAGACTTAGTTTTTGGGTACTTGCCAGGTTCTTATGATCTGGATTGGCCACTGTTGGAAACAGGATGCTGGGCTTGATGGACCCTTGGTCTGACCCAGTATGGCAATTTCTTATGTTCTTATGCCACAAACTGCCATAATCATGAACAACCCCAAATGCATAGCAAGAGTCTGTATAGACAGTGAGGTACAAGCCCTTTCCCCTTATACAGGCCCTGGTAAGGACAATCAATTCTGCTGTTTGTGCTGAACGGGCATGGGTGAGAGGCCCAGCTTCCAACACTTCCCACTGGGTACACACAGCATATCCAACCTTCAGTGAACCTGTACCATCATGGAGAGCGGAGCCATCTACAAAATAAACTGCATCAGTGTTAGAAACCTTTTAAACCTTTACTGGGCTGTAATTCATACTGAAGTGACAGACAAAGTATAGAATCAGCAAAAATAAAAAATGTCAAAAATCAAAATAATTTCAATAATTAAATGTGTTAAACAAAAATTAATATTTATTAAGATCACTTGGGAAACCTCCACTTTGAAACCAGACCAAAAGACATTTTGCAAATCCTTGTGTTTTGGATATTCAAAAACCTTAAATATGTTTCAGTTGAAGTAGAAAATTGTAACTAGAATACATGAAACTAAAAATACTATAAATCATTTGTAATTCTGAATCTTTAAATTGAAAATGGTCCAAAAAATATTTCTGTATGATTAACTCTAACTACAAGCTCTTAGAAAAACAGGGGTGTGATACATTTGGTATCATTAGAATATGTCATAATTGTAATCAATAAACTATTTTAGCATTGAATATATATATACATATAATTACTCCAGGGTAAAACAGCACCTAGAAATATTTAATAAAATCAAAACTAATATTGTCACAGATTTATGATTAAACTTTTATTAAGAACTTAATACAAAAATACATAGCTAGAAAATATATAGTATCAATATCAAAAGTATTGGTTTGTGTATAATGCAAATGTAGTTAGATACATATAACTAAAAAACTTATATAATTGTGTTGCTGAAAATAATCCTATATATGAAACACACACTACACTAATACTCAGATCATATTAAAATAATTTTATAAGTAGCATATATCCAATCTGGGTAAACTAACAATAATAAAAAAAATTATATAAAATTAAGAAATTCAGTCAAAGGAACATATGTGTATCACGTGATTATATCACCCAATGTTGAAATTCAGCTTTGAAGAACCCCCGACAAGGATCCTCATTTCATCTGTTGGTTTCTTCAGGGGGAATCTGAGCATGGACAAACATCAACTAAATCTGATTGCAATAGAAAGGATGTTGTTTATCTTAAAGAAACTATATTGGTGCAAAAGCCAATAAGAATCTTTGTAGTGGCAGTATATTAGAGAAAGTGTGTGTTTGCTTTCAAAAAGATCCACTTTATCACAGCTCCTTCAATATGTATTATAAAAGGTATCAACTTAATGGTGTGCCCTAGTATTCACTGTTGAACTTTTTACAACATGATTTCTGCAGTCTTTACTTTCTTTAAAAAACTGATTGACAATCCATCGTGCAAATTGGAAAACGTGCCTCCCTCCCTGCCGTTACCAGAGCCGGTAGCTAGTCTTGGTGTCTCATTTCTATTTCCCGTGAAACTAGCTGCCGGCTCCGGTACTGGCAGGGAGGTGCCGAAACTAGCTGCCGGCTCCAACAACTGTTTAATTAAATAATTCTTATCTTTAGTCTTTTTCCTCATGCTTTACCATTGCTACAACTCATTCCATCTGCTACATTTACTTTCACCTTCAGATAACTCACAGAAGTAACCTTCTATTCAAATAAATAAAAAAAACCAAAACTCTTCCCATAAAGGAGAGCTCATTCAATTCTTCTTTGAAGAGAAAAAAAACAATCATTACAATGTCCTTCAAAAATATATCATAAACAGTTAATTTTAAAGTCCTTAAAGCTCGTATGAATCTAGTAAGATGTCTGAAAAATAGTTTATACTAGTGCTTTGTAATATGAAGTTAATCAAAACAAATTGTTACTTGCATAGGGTAACTAATAATAATTTCAAATGGATGCATATTAACTTTCTTAGGGGGTCATTTATCAAAGTCCTATATGGCGTTTTCACATGCGTTAAGGCGTTTTCGCATGTGAAAAATGCCATAATGCATGGTGCGATGCAAATTAGGAAAGGAGAAGAGTTTGGGGTGGGATTTGTGGCGAAGCCATATCACACAGCTTTAATGTGGATTTTAGCTACACCTTTTTCGTTTGTGTTAAACCGTGTAATATGGCTTTAATGCACTTTGTGATGTTTTTGCAAATAGTGTTTTTAGTATTTTAAGCTGCTGGAGAGACAGCCTACCTATCAGGCCCTCATATTAGGTAGGTATTTATACCTCTTTATGAGGCCCACCTAGGTACTCAAGGTACTCAAGGTGAAGTTTAGGTAGGAGTGTAGGGGTGAGACTTACAAACAGAACAGTGCTCTCTTATGAAGATTTGATGACCTTCGGCGTGAGGAAACTCAACCAAAGATGAGATTTGTGCAATGTTCTCTCAACCTAGCTTGATGGACTCTACCTGGGTAACATCAAGCTAGGTTGAGAGAACATTGCAATAATAAATATGAACTTTTAACTTAGTAAAGAAAAATTTGTGATATTAAATATTATAAGATAACCTAGGTGCTTTTTACCTCCCCCCCTTTTAAGGGTTTTTTTTGTGGTTTATACTAAGCACTAGCTAGGTATACATTGCCGAATTTTTGGTTTATATATATATATATATATATATATATATATATATATATATATATATATATATATATATATATATATATATATATATATATATATATATATATATATATATATATAATTTATTTATTTATTTATTTATTTTTAGAGAGAAAGTTTAATTGTACTCCAGAGAATAAAAATATTCTGTTCAGCTGTTTTGAAAATTTCTTTTTATTAATATGGATTTAGTATTATTGGTAATTTACATTTCTTGATTTTATTTTTTGATATTTCTGTTTTTCCATTGTTGCACTGCATACAGAATCTGGCATGTTGTGGTTTCCAGTTCAGTTTTTGTCTGCACATTTCTATTTATACAGTTTATGGACTCATTATTCTGTGTTTGGTGAGGGTCTTTCCATGTTCTGCCCGTGTGACTGAGATAGGGTATTCTGCTAGTGTGTGGTCTGTAAAAGGATCTCTAACAGCCTGACTTGTTCTTTTTTCGTAATAAGAGGTATATTGGTGTTTTAGGGCCTGGTGTAATATTTGCAGTGTTGCCTTTTTTATAGGTAGGGTTGTCACTGTTTAAGTGCTGGCAGTTAATGCTGTTTTGGTATGGAAGGTTTACTATATTGTAACTGTAATTCAGTTTATTCATGGCTTTCTGAGAGTGAAGCCCACACCCAACATGCATTATAATATATCTAGTGCCATATGGGTTCCAAGTGTCTTTTTTGCAGGGATTTCTGGTTGGTAGCACTGCAGTGCATATAAATATAATATACATGTTGTGATAATTTTACCTTAAAAAAAGTACTTGAATGTCCTTTTCCATGAAAAATCTTTTGTTATAAATTCATAGCTTTTAATTATGTGTGTGTGTGTGTGTGTGTGTGTGTGTGAGTGAGTGTGAAGGGGAGGAAGGTAAGGGGGAGGGGTACAAGTCTGCACTTAATACTGGCTCCATATGGGAAAGCAGGATTCTTTCTGGAGCTGTGCTGCTTTGGGTCAGTGGCTCTCCCCTGTCTTGGCCAGGGCTTTATTTTTCACTTTTTTAAAGCCCTGGAGGAACAGCATGGATCACTTCTAGTCCTCTCTCCACTGGAGTAGGTAAGGCAGAACAGAGCCTGGGGAATCATGAAAGCAGCGGGCCGTGCAGCACTCAATCGATGGGAGTGCCCTGGAGTGGTGATGGTGGTGGTGGGGCATGGAGAAGTGGCAAAGAGCCAGGAGAAAGAGCCGGTGCAGTTTTGGAGAGACTTCTGACTGAGGTGGCTGGGATGAGCTCTGAGAGGAGGGGAAGCTGGCTGTGGAGCCAGTCATCCTCCTGGAGAGTGGGGGGTGCCAAGAAAGGTTGGAATGGGAAAGAGAGGGGATGCTGCAGGCTAAGGTGGTGAGGGAGGGGGGGGGGGGGGGGGAGAGCGCCACCTCAGGAAGCAGAGTGCCTTGAGCCGCCCCTGCAAGTAGATGCAGCACAAAAAGACAGAGAGATTAAACAAACAGAGCAAATTACCTTCAGGGATCCTGTACAAATCGAGAGAAGGGCACTCGGCTAGTGAAGCTGTACTAGTCCAGGTCCCTCCTTCGATTCCTGGAGCAGTGCACCACCTGTTAGGGAAAAACAAAAAAATTACAGAGACCACAATGAGCAGGAGACTGGAAGTCCTTTTACTGTTACCCCTTTAGAGATTCATGTGCGCATGGGGGGGAGTCAGCGTGCAACACTGACTGACTCTGAATTGACATGGCATACACAAGGTTTAAATACACTTTCTTACCAAGATAAAACGTCGAGCACTTTTAATTAAAGATGAAAGGGGTGGAGACCTGCATGTTCCAAACCCCCTCCTGGGAAAACTAAAGTAACCTTGAAAACATTTACAGGGAGGTTCCCTGTACGTACCCGGATCGGTCCAGACCGAGGGTTATGTCCCCCTTCCAGCAGATGGAGTCAGAGCAGAAACTGAAAGGGCACCCACCCTCCCATAAGCTGGTGCGCCCTCTGCATCCCTTCAGTATTTCCTCTGACTCCAGCAGACGAGGGTCTCGCCTACGGTTCTCCCTTCTAGTTTGAGAGACTAGATTAACTTTTGTTTATTTCTTTCTTCTCTTTTTGGATGGTTCAGATTAAAAAAAAAAAAAAAAAGAATACTTGAGAGAGTAGTTTTTTTCTTTTGGTTCTGAGGAAGGTTGTTTTTACCTTAAGTTCCTCCTCAGAGCGCACTCCAGCAGCTTGCAGACTGATGGTTTGTAAATGCTTGAGTCAACATTTTATTTTACCCTGACCTCCTTTATACGAAGAGGATCTTAACCATTTTAACTATTTCATTATGCAGGGGTGATATTCCTAGAGTCATCTTTTACTGCCAGTCTGAAAGAGTTCTGGAGATACCAAGGTGAGAACTTGGCTTCCATCTTTTAAGTTTAACAAAAAAAGAGGTGCTTTTTGGTGCTGTTGATTATGTGACTGACTCATTGGGATTTGGGAGTGCCAACCATTCAATTTTCGACAGAAGAATTGTTTTGTAGCCACATTGTATTAGATATAGTGAAAGTCCTGTTTGTTTTCTTAAGGTTTCTTCTATGTGATGGAAGAGGACCCTGGCATTCCTGCTGAGAGCTGATGTGCCAGGGTGCCTCCTCTTTCATTTCAGCAGAAGAGCTCTGCCTCCATGGTGCAGATGGACCTCCATTAATGCATCTTCAGCATGGGAAAGTAATAACACAATGGTGAAACCAGTGTCATGAGAAGCACCTGGTTTTCCTTGTGTGGCTTTGTTTTCAGCCTGGGTGAGATAAGACAGACAATGCTCTTTGGGGGTAATTATCAAACAGACTTCTGCGGGTAAAATAGTATTTTACACACATAACATTCACATTCTGGAGCATTCACATTCTGGAACATTCTGGAACATTCTGCACTCATCCCTTCGCATATTTCAAATATCACTACCAAGTTGAAAATAAATGCAGACAACTTACTAGAGATCAAAGGTACAAAAGTGTACCTGAGTCAATAATCATAACATTCTTTTTAACATCTTTTTGAGTAAATTGGGTGTGATCATTAGGGGATTTGGTTTCATTCCATACATTTATGTTGATGATCTGCAAATACTCGCCCCACTGGGTAAAGATCTAGAGGAAGGCTATAAGAACCTAGAGCAATGTGTCATCTCTGTTGAAACCTGGTTGAAAATGAATGGTTTGGTATTAAATGCCTCTAAGACCGAGGTATTAACGTCTGGGATATTTGAACTTGCATAAACCACTGGAGGTGCCTGCAGTTCGGCTGGCACATATTGGTGAGGTGAGAGCGAGTGCATTCTCCATAGCTGGTCCTGCCCTATGGAATACCCTGCCAGAGCAGCTTAGAATGCAGATTGATTCAAGACCATTCAAAAAAGGTTTAAAAACCTGGTTATATATTGAAGAATTTGCAATTGAAGGTGTAGTTTCCCTAGGATGAATGATAGATGAATTGCCCCCAGCAGATGACATTATATGGCAACATGTTCAAGAGTCTAAATTGGGTCTACAACCTCTGGGACTACAGTTAGTATCAAAACAAGAAATCACATTGGAACTGGTATGGAAGGCTCTGACTTCATTAGATTCATCTATTGCAATGTTAGCAAAAATAATGTCAGAAACAAAAAATCATACTTAGATGTTTTAATTGTGTATGGTATAAGTCTGTAAACTGTTGCGATGTTATGAGCTCCGGTATTTAAAAAAAAAAAAAAGTTTAAACATAAATAAATAAATAAATTGACTCATAGAAGTAACTCCAAAAAAAGAGCTAAGTTTACTAGGAGTGGTACTGGATTTAACAGCTAGTATGGAAAAACATATTCTGCAGGTAACAAAAAATAATTTTTATAGAGTTAAAATCCTGAGTTTTATCAGACCTTTTCTAGATCTGGGGGCGCTGAAATCTGTGGCATATGCACTGACATTCCTGCATATTGACTACTGTAATGCGTTGTTTTTAGGACTTCCTTCAAAATCTATGCAGAAATTGCTTGTGATTCAAAATATGACTGTAAGACTAGTGATGGGAAGCCCAAGGAGGACTCCAGCAGATCCATCCGCTGTTGCTGGAACTCCATTGACTTGCAGTCACTGAGAGATGTACATTTAAAATCTTAATAATGGCTTTTAAGAGTTTACGAGGTATTGGGACGAACAGTTGGAAAATCGTTGGCATTGGCATGAATCTAGGAGAAATCTACATTCGACCAATAAGCATCTCCTGCAAATTCCTGCAGTTAAGATTTTGCACCATGTGCGTTTATGGAATAGATCCTTCTCTCTGTCCCTAAGTTGTGGAATAATCTCCCATTAATCCTAAGGGAAGAAAGAGGTCTTAGATTCTGAAAATAGTTAAAACTTGGTTAATGAGAAATATGTTTGATTGATGGAATTGGTTTTAGTTTAATTATTTGAAGAAGCCTCTTTGGAAATTTGTCATGTAATTTAAGAAGATTTGTTTGGATATTGTTTTATATTATGTTGTACATTGCTTAGAAAGATTTTTATCAGTTAGGCGATTAATAATACATTTTAAATAAATAAATATTTCCCTTTCCTTCTCCAATCACCACCTTTATTCTGATAGTCAGTCCACTTTGCCCCAACAAGATATCCTAACTCCAGATCCACGAACCTGTAGGAATAAGTCGGATCTTCATCTCATTTAGGGCTCTTACCTCACCCCAGCAAGGTACTTTAAACCAGGTGAGACTAAATCCAGTCACACCCAAATTCCCTGAGAGCTAGAAGCCAATTGCTCCAACAACATGGTCCTATCACCAAAGCTTAGATACTCCACCACAGGCATGAACAGTCAAGGACTTGTTCATAAGCCCCCAACAGATATGGCCCTTGATCTATCAAACAATATATCTTCCGAGGCTTCCTCCAAAGGATTATTGCATAAATCCTGACCTGTGTTAGCAAATGAACCTCATCAGCTCATAACAAACTGCTACATGCCTCATAAGCCCAAGCATGATATATATGGCTTGCACCTTTAGAACATAGCCAAGAGCCAATTTGCTGATTAACTTTTTTGTGGTCATGCCCTCAAATAGCCTGCTCCCTCAGTTTAGGTTTGGAATTATATCAGGCTAGCAAAGCACATAGTGGGCAACCAGGCCTATGGCATTGAAAAGTACTTCTGGGCTGCATCAATCATCTGACAACATGACCATGTGCTCAGTTCATTGCCATCCAGATGAACTATCAAAACCTTCAGGTACAGAAGTGACCTGATCCTCAAATAAATTGCTCAAAGCAACTGGTCCCAAAGCATGCTTCATTGTCTGAACCACTGCACTACGACTTCATGCTTGGCAAACCCAAGATGGGGACCATAAGGAAACCCACAAGCATGCTCATGTGCTAAGTGCATATAAGAATGCCCAAACCAATCTCCCACCATGAGCAACATCTACAACTGCAAAAAGAGAGTTAGTGACAATACAGGATAAGACATTGTGTATTAAGTTCTATCAAAAGATGAAACCGTGAATGGATTTGCTGTCATTTCTAAAGCCAATTCAGCAACCAACTTATCCCTCATCAACTGCCTGAACTTGAATCTGAGCAGGAATTAGGGACCACCAGACAAGTCAAAGGGCCAAAATAAGGTATATAAAAGCCTCACAAAAAACGGTCAGAATCTCCATGGAGGTCTCTCTCCTGTCCAGCAATGTTTTCACAACCTGGACATTGACAGGAGAAAGAGCTTGAGAGAAAACGCAATTACCTGGACTTGTGGGCCGGGTGACTGGCAGTGCACAGGGAACAGATGTGCTTGAACTTGAAATCTGGGAAACTGCAAGCAGTCTTGTTGAAATTCTAGCATATGATGACCCATTCTCTGTCACCCTGAATTTGACATTGACACAGCTGCTCCTCTAAAGGGACAATTCACCAATAACTGGCTTGTCCCTGTAGGCTGCCCAAACCCTAGGGGCTTGTTAGTCATCTGTATTAACCACATCCTGGGTACCCCAAGACATAAACCTGTTCTCCTTCATCTTGTCATGGAAATGCTCATCATAACCAAGCTAAGCCCAACTATTGTAATACTTATAAGCTGCGAGAATTGAATCAGTACAGGACAACAATGCTCGATTTTGTGATTGGTCAAAATGCTTTACAGCATTAGCTAAGCAAAGAAAGCATCTGGTTCAATTCAGCACAACTCCTACAATCTCCCTCTTACTCTTTTTCCTGCCATTCCTCCTTAATCCCCTGAGCTCTTCCAGTAATTAGAAAATGTCAATTATACTGACATTTCTGTATTTTACTATGACAAGACCAGGACATGCTTTCCCACAGCTCAAATAATGTGGCCAAAGCAGTCGGACTTCTCTCACCCCTCACACCGGGCTGAATGGCTGCCAGACTGTGGCTGCAATGGGAGGAAGAAGAGGAAGAACTGGAAGAACTGGATCCCAAAGAACCCAAGGAATCATCTTATCTGTGCCTTTGTTTACCACGTCCCTGAAATTCAACCACTTAACTCTTTGCCAGCTCTGAACCGATCCAACCCAGCTTTCACAACTCAGCGTAGGCACAAGGGATATGCATTCATTTTTAATGAATGCCAAAAAATGCAATGAATGAGGCCATTTCTGGTTCATTCCAAATGGAACAAACTGAAAAAAGCTTCCTACAAAAATACCTGAAAATTCAGATATTTTCATACTCGTGACATTTTTGAAAAAAAAAAAAATGTGCCTCTGGTGGCCCTGGCAGAGCCTCCCTAAAAAATTTGCCCTGAGCCAGCCCAGTGCTGAGGTGTACCCGGTGCCAGGTTCTGCCTAGCACTGGGCCAGCACCAAGATCTATCTGGGGCCAAAGTCTACCCTGAGCTGACCTGGTGCCAGGGCTGGTCCAGGGTACATGCTCTCTCCCTCCCCCCTTCAAAATGTCCTGGGCCAGGGAGCTTCCACCCTGGCCCCTTCTTACTCCCGTCCCAGATCTTCCAAAAAAGGCAGGAGTGATGCCCACTTGCTCCCTGCTGGTTCACAATGCTTTAATAATGGCACCAGGCCTGGATTTGTCAATAGGCATACTAGGCTTGTGCCTAGGGTGGAAAAAATGTGGAAGGCAATAGCCTGGTTGAAGATATACCGCCTTCCAGCTGTGCTGAATCTCTCCTGCTTCCCGATCCAGCCCCCTTCCTTCTCAAACAGTATGCAGGGACGGGATGGAAAGGGAAGTGAGCATGGAGCACACAGAGCAAAGGAGGATTATTTTGGTAAGGTTAGGAGGAGATGAATGGGGATAACTGGGGGTGAGGAAAGTGGCTGGGGGGATGAAAGTGGATCAGCTGGAGGAGGATGGCACCGAAGTGACATCAATTCAGCGATTTCCTCCGGTGAGGCCAGAGCCATTTTGCTCTATGGCTTCTATTCATATTTTGTCACCGTTATTTTTATCATCCACAGCAGGGTTTTATCTGTTTGTGGTGCATAATGAAGTTATTTTATTCTCAAAACCTTTTTTCTGATGTACTAGTAGTTTTCGTATGTTGATGCTTTCTTTGTTACTGATGCCTCTAGGCCACAAGCTTACTAGTAGGGATGTGCAGACAAAAAGTTTATGTTCATAAGTCCATAAGTCGAAAGGGGGGGGTCAATTTCGGTCAATATGACATATGTAGAATTCTATAAGTTGAGTCTATGTCCATACGTGCACCGATTCCCTAAATAAAAATTTAAACCCCTCACCCTCCTTAATCCCCCCCCCAAGACTTACCAAAACTCCCTGGTGGTCGAGCGGCGAGTCAGGACGCCATTTCTGTATTCCTTTGCGAGGAGCACGTGACGTCGGCGTCACGTCGGAGTGACGCCGATGTCACGTGATTCCCCGCGCGTTCGCTCCGGGACCCTCGTTGGACACAAACCGGAACTTTGGCCAGCTTGGGGGGGTCAGGAGGCCCCCCCAAGCTGGCCAAAGTTCCGGTTGAATAAGTTGAATAAGTTGGAAATCCGATCGTTTTCGCCTCATCACTTTTTTAAGTTAAAAAAAAAATTACGTTGCGTTTTACATATGCGTTCAAAACGAATGCATACCCCTACTTACTAGGCCTGTGCCGCGGGCAGCAAAAACATTGGGGTGCCTAGTGTCCTGCTCTCTGCTGCCCCGCAGACAATCCTGGACTGCTGAAACCTCCCTTCCAGCTGCCTGCCTCCCTCAGACCTCTGCTCCAGCAACCCAATCCTCAAATTGCAGTGAGAAAGGATTACTGTTGGCCTGGTTGCCCACTGTTGTGCTTTGTTGGTTTGACATCAACCAAGGCCTAAACATTTGGTACGTGGCCACAAAATAGTTAATCAACAAATTGGCTATGTGAGAGAGGGGACTGAGCCTGCATCCCTCTTGGGATGCAGGCTCAGTCCCCTCTCCTGTCCCCCCTGCATCCCTCTTGGGGATGCAGGGGGGACAGGGCTTATAAGTGCACGGTGGGGCTCACCATGCTCACTGCAATCTGAGGATCACATCCCCAGGAGTCTGGTAAGGACTTGGAGGTTTGGGGGAAAAATGGTGGCGCTGACAATGCCTAAGTGCGACATCAGACAAAATCCGTCACAGAATGCCTTGTACGTTTTCCAGGTCCTCAATTTTAGAGCAGCAATTTTGCATTTGGGAATGTGCATGGGAGATTTCATGTATTTGGTAGAATCATGGAAATTGGTTGCCTCTTTCGTTCCAACACTTTCCTTACTGTAGCAATGCCAGCCTCATGCCTGGTTGCATAACGGATTCATGTGGTATGTCCGAAGTATATGTAATAATGATAGCAATGGCTACAATTAAATATGGTAAGGCTATGATTTAAAATGGTTTAAACATTTCATTTATTTGCAGTGCACTGGATTTGAAGAGCAGTGAGATTAAAACTGAAAAAACTGGTAGGGTCAAAAATATGAAGTTAAGGTAAGTTCAAAAGCTTAAATCTGTCCATGCATGTGAAATGAATACAGCATTTTTCCTTTACATTTTCTACTTCTGTGCAACTGTGAAATCTGTACTTTAGGAGAATGTGTTGGAAATAGGTGAACTTTATAATCCTTTTCTAGTAAGTGGGAAAACAAACAGGGCCAGCTCTTGGTTACTATGGGGCAGATCTTTAAACCTGGCGCGGGCGTAGATTTGTTTGCGCAACCCGGCGTGAACAAATCTACGCCCGATTTTATAATATGCGCGCGCTGCCACGCATGTTATAAAATCCAGGGTCGGTGCACGCAAGGGGGTGCACAATTGTGGAACTTGTGCGCGCCGAGCCGCACAGCCTTCCTCTGTTCCCTCTGAGACTGCTCCGAAATCAGAGCGGCCTCGGATGGAACTTACCTTCTGCCGCCTCCTGCACCTTCCCTTCCCTTCCCCATCTAACCTGCCCCCAGCCCTATCTAAAACCCCCTCCTAACCTTTATTGTAGAAATTACACCTGCCTCCGGGCAGGCGTAACTTGCGCACGCCGACTCTCCAGCCCCCGGCAACAGGCCGCTGTGCCGGAGGACTCGGGACCCACCCTCCGGACCACCCGCCAAACCTCCACCATGCCCCCGGACCGCCACCTGACCCCAGACCCGCCCTCAGACCGTCCCTTTTTCTTTCGAAGCCCGGGACATACGCGCGTCCCGGGCTTTGCACGCGCCACCAAGCCTAGCAGATAGGCTCGGCGTGCCAGGGGCAGTTTTTCGGGGTTATGCGTGTATGTTACACGCGTAACCTTTGAAAATCTGCCCTAAGTGTTCTGTGTGAAAACTGAAATTGGGACCCCCTCCCCTTGGGTGGTGGCTTCACCACAGCGCTCCTCCTTTGAAGGTGGGGCTCTGGCACAGCATCATTCCCCCCCCCCACCCCGCCTCCCTGCTAGCATCTTCCTCTATCGTCTCCCCCCTCCAAATCCTGCCCGGAATCCCTTTCTCTCTTTTTCCCATCCTTCAGGCATCTATCCTGCCCTTCTCTCTCTCCCCCTGCCCAGCAGTGCATTCCCCTCTCTCACCCCTGCTCAGGAGCAATGCTTCTCGCTCTCTTCCCCACTGCTCAACATCCTGCTCTGAATCTCCTCACCCCCCCCTTCCCAGGAGCATCCACTCTTCTCCCTTTCCTTCTCTCCCAGCCACTCAGCATCCTCTTTCATAGTAACATTGTAATGATGGCAGAAAAAGACCACATGGTCCATCCAGTTTGTCCAGAACGTTTCTTATCTTAGTAACTGCTACTCTGTGCAGGATACCCCCAAGCCTTATGTAAAGGGTAGTAATATTTACAATCAAAACCAAGCAACTGTCAAACCCATTTTTACAGGGTGAGAAGCCTTCCTGATAATTCAGACAATGCTGCTTGGAAACGCTTTGCTTTTGGACTTGGCCATAGAAGCAGTCCTGTGCTTATTCCCTAATGTCTGCGTATCAGTTCTCTGGACCGTAAAAGTCAGGGCCCAGTGTTGACTGTCATCTGAATCCAATTCCCCTTTTTTTGACCCTGGCCATCCAAGTGGAGAGCGATGTTGTAGTTGTGTCAAAAGCATCAAGGCTAATTGGTTAAGGACAGTAATCCCCAAGCCTTCTGTTAGGGATAGTAGCTGTTTGCTCCATGATATTTATCCCTCATGTAGCCTTTTCCTAATTTCCATCTCTAGTCTTTAGGGATCCATAGTGTTTATCCCATGCCTTTTTTTATTAATTTGTTTTCTGCTTTTGTCTTCACCACTTCTTCTGGAAGAGCTTTCCAAGATCCGCCCCCTCTCCATGAAGAAATATTTCCTAACGTTGATTCTAGTCATCTCCCCTGAAGTTTCATATCATCACCCTTGGTTCTACTGTTTACTTTCCTATGAAAAAGGTTGGAGGAACATGCATCATTCATACCTTTCAGGCATCTGAAGCTCTGTATCATATCTCCTCTGCACCTTCTCTCCTCCAGGGAATACATATTCAGATCCTTCACCCTCTCCTCATAAGCCTTCTGATACAGATCCCACATCATTTTGGTCATCCTTTTCTGGACCGCCTCTGTCCTGTCTCTATCCTTTTTGAGATATGCTCTCCAGAACTGAACAAAGTACTCCAGGTGAAGCCTCACCAAGGACCTATACAAGAGCATTATCACTTCTATTTTCTTACTGGTTATTCCTCTCTCTATGCAGCTTCTGGCTTTAAGCTTTGCCATCTTCAGATCATCAGAAACTATCATCCCAAGGTCCCTCTCCCAGTCCGTGCACATTAGTCTTTCACTCACCATTATACAGCTGTTTTGGATTACCACATTTGGTAATCCCCATGAGCGCCGGAGTTGCAAGGCCGTATTGGGATCCCATCCCCCCAACGGTGAAGAGGAGCTCCAGTGCTGCAAGGTCACCTTGGGATCCCATCCCTGCGACAGCAAAGAGGAGAGCTGGACCTGCAAGACCAGGTCCGGCATGACCAAGTGTATATGGCACACCTGGGGAGGTGGTGGGCCAACAGCAGCAGGAGAGGCCAAGGGTTGCTGGCAGAGCCTAACCAGCCCACGAACCATGGCCTTGCCTGCTGCTGTATGGCCCACCGATCTTCCTGCTTGGGGGGTAGGGGGAGGAAGTGGAAACTGTGCCTGCACACAGCTTCCACTTCCTCCCCCTCCCCCCCAAGCAGAAAGATTAGTTGGTCATATGGCCTGAAGATAGCAGGAGGCCCTTAGGGCCGTGGTGGATCTCATCTCACCATGGCCCAATGGTAACAGGAGATCATGATGTGTATGAGTTTGTATGTATGTGTGAATGAGTAAGAGCCTGTGTGTTTCTGAGAATCTATGTGTGTGCATGTGTGTGTGTCTGTGTGAGAGCCTGGGTGGGTAGGTGAGAATGGGACCTTGAATGTGTGTGTGGGTGGGAGAGAATGGGATCTTGATTGTGTGTTATGTGTGGGTGAGAATGGGAGCTTGAATGTGTGTCTGTGTGGGTGAGAATGGATGCCTGGATGTGCGTCTCTGAGTGCATAAGAATGGGAGCCTGGGGGTTGGGGTGAACAAGTGAGAGCTTGTGTGTGTATGTATGATAGAGCATGTAGAGTGAGAGATTGTGTGTGTGTGTGTGTGTGTGTGTGTATAGAGAATGTGAGCTTGTGTAGGGGGAGAAAACATATGAGAGTGAGAGCTTTGGTGTGTGAGGGAGTCTGTGAGATAAAGTGTGTGTGTGAGGGAGGAAGGGAAGAAGACAGGAGAAAAGAGACACTGAAAAGGAATTAGGAAATGAGCGACAAGGCAAAAAGAGACAAGGACCAACTGATTAGAAAAATACAAAGATCAGACAACAAAGGTAAACAAAAATATTATTTTGAGATTTTAGCAATTTGAATATGCCATCTTTGGAAATGTGCATTTCTTATATTTTTGTATTTTGCTCTTTCTTCAGTATTCCACTGTCCAGAGTCTAGTTTCTCAAGCTTTCTATTTTGGTTTTATCTGCATATTTCTGTTTCTAATTTGTAATCTCTTATTTTTATATTAGGTAAAGGTCGGTCTCAGTTTTGCCTGTGTGTGTGTGACTGAAGTGCAGTATTTTCTGCTCACATGTAGTTTCTCTGTAGTAGTCCAGCTTGTTCTGTTATTCCAGTAGGTGATGCATTAATGTTCTAGGGCCTGGTGTAGTCGTTATTGAAACTTGAGAGTCAGTGCTGTGACTGTATGGTATGGTAAAGTTCTAGATGTCTCTTTCTTTGCAGGAGTTTGTGTTACTTTACAAAATAGCAGTGGTGGGATATTTTTGCTGAGGGACTCCAAAATTTGAACTTTTTTTTTTCATATTAGTTATAATGTGAATTGTCCTAACTTTGCTCCGCACCTGCTCTGATGATTAATGATATGTTATTGCAGTTATGATTATTTCTGGCTTTCTGCGAAGAGGATTCATGAAAGAATACATTAATTTTTGTTTAATTATATGATTGTTTGGATCTGTTTGTTTTATTTACTTTTTACATGATATATGTACTGCAAAATAAATTCATACAGATTAATAAGGAATGTTTTTATGCTGCTAAGTGCTTGAAATAATTGAGGTAAAATATTTGAAAGTTTCACGCATGATGCATAATAGTTGTTGCAAACTACTGGAAAGCTATTGTAGGGTGCAGTGAATGGCATTATTTATCAATAAGAATACAACTAGTAGGTCTCAGCCCTGCCTGCCTACAGCCCACCTATGTTAACCCTGTGCCCACCCAAAAAATCAATTCTGGCTACACCACTGCTCTCATCCCTATCTTCTGCCCAAGAACAGCATCTTCCCCCTTTATTCACCCCTGCCAGCCCATAGTGGCCACCCCTCCCCTCTTTCTCTCTCACCTCCTGCCCCACCAGCCGCTCTGCATCCTCCTAGATATCATCTCTCCCTTCCCTTTGAGCAGGTGGATCCTATGACTTGGAGCACATACATCCCTCTAATTGTTATAGAGATGCCTGTGCTACAGGTTACAGGAGCCAACAACAAGGATAGCTCCCAAGGCTGCAAACATTTATCAGTATAAAGAGTATGCAAAAACATTAGATAAGTTATCTAATGCAGTCTTTTTCTTGGTAGACTTCAAGAATGCAAACTGGGTCCACAAGAGTTAAAAGACATCGCCACCATTCTCAGGGCTTGCTCTTCCCTCTCTGATCTTGAGTAAGTTGAATACAATTATTTACGTTTAATCCTCGTGTAATACCGTAGTACATAAAAATCAATGATTTTGTATTTTAATATTAACTTTTATGGTCATTTGCTCTTTAAAAGAGATGTGTTCCTTATGTTTTGTCCACTTTCTTTCTCAGCTATCCATTTACTTATTTATTTATTTATAAGGTGAAAATGGCAAGAAACTTAAATACATTCTCAGCATGCTTGCAGTTTCAAGATACAAGTGCATCTCTCATCACTGTTTAATAATAAACAATTAAGATGCCTTATCAGTAACCTAAACACAAGACATCCATCATATACCCATTCATACTGTTCATGCAATGTTGCAAAACCAATTCAGATTTTATAGGCCCAGTGCACTGAATAATGCGCACCTTTTAGTTTTTGTTGGATTTGTGATGGTGCAAGGTTATAAAATAGTGCCTAAGCTATTTGACAATCTTTTGATACTTTCCTATGTGTGCACAAAACATGGAGGAGGTCAATATTCAAAACTGGCTGGTTAAGTAAATTAGAGGATCATTTTTCTAATCGCGTTAGGACCTGCATGCTGTTGAGGGATTTAACTACACCTTTTTTTCTGGTGTTATGCCTGAGATAGCTGTATATTAAATCCTATTTTGAGAAGGGAGGGAGAGAGAGAGAGAGCCTCTAGGGAGGCACTCATATTAGTCATCTTTTTATACCACTATAAGAGGGGGCATTCTGTACTTGGCGTGAGGTTTTGGTGGTGTGCTAGGTTTTGGGGGGCAGTTTTACATGCACAGTCAGAGGTACGAACAGCACAGTTACCATCAGTAAAGATTTTATATTATTTTCAGTGATGAAAGGTATACAAAGATGAGATTTGTACATTGCACTCTCAGCAAATGTCTAACTGGATACAGTTGGAAAGACTCAGAGGTCAATATTCAAAGCCATTCAGTGCTATTTAACTGGATAAACGGGACTTATGCGGCTAATAGCGGTTGCTGAATATATGCCCAAGTTCAGTGGCCGCCGCTTAGTCCTTTATACAGCTAAAAGGTTAGGTGGGAGTGAGAGAGAGAGAGAGAAAGATTCCTTATAAGATGCTCATATAAGTAAACTATATATACCACTGTAAGAGGGGCGACTAGTAACTCGGGGTGAGGTTTTGGTGGTGGCCTAGGTTTTTAGGGGCAGTTTTACATGCACAGTTACCATCAGTAAAGAGTTTATGTGATTTGGAGTGATGAAAGGTATAAAAAGATGAGATTTGTACAATGTACTCTCGACCTAGCTTGATGCACTCTCTACCTAGCTGCTATCAAACTAGGTTGAGAGTGCAATGTACAAATCTCATCTTTGTGTACCTGTCATCACTCCAAATCACATAAAATATTCACTGATGTCTACTGTGCTGTTCATACTTTTGACTGTGCATGTAAAACTGCCCCTCAAAACCTAGTCCACCACCAAACTCTCATACCGAGTTACTAGTTGCCCCTCTTACAGTGGTATAAATAGTCTGCTTATATGAGAGTCTTATAAAGCAGTTCTCTTTCTCTCTCTCTCTCTCTCTCTAGCATGTCTAGGCACTTCTCAGCTTGCAATGTAAAATTTTCACAGGGGTGATAAATTTAACATATGTTGTGCTAAAATACCTCTGCAAGTTAAAATAGTGCTATTTGCAAAATTATTCTAACCATGCCTTTTTTTTTTTTATCATGAGTGCTATTCCTGCAAAATTTATAGCAAAATGATGAATCTAGGCCTAAGGTAGACCTGTTCAATAACAAGTTTAAACTTAGATGGATAAGACTTACCTGGCTAAGTAGCAATTTATCCAGGGATACTCAGCTGTATAGCCATGCAACTGAATATCCCATCTAAGTTAACCAGATAACTTAGATAGTCAGCTATGTTTGAATATCTACTCCCTGGAGCATATTTTTTATACATAACTTATACTATTTTGATAACTTATTTGTCATCCTATCAATATAACAAATCATATCTGTTAGAGAATCCAAATGAAACACATTTGAGTATTGCTGTTTAATTTTCCAATTATTTCTAGCTTGTAAATATGCATAGAAATGTTTGCTAGCGAGACCATATTGTGTTTTCAGTTGCTCAAAGGAATACGTGTATCATATTACAAGCTATAGATACAGGGGCAGATTTTCAAAAGCCTACGCACGCTGGGCCTATTTTAGAAAGGCCCAGCAATGCGTGTGAAGCCCCGGGACGCATGTATGTCCCGGGGCTTCGAAAAAGGGACGGGGAGGGGGCGGGGTGGGGGCGGAGCAGGGTGGGACTAGAGGTCTCTGGCCCAGCAGCCATTTACCGCTGTGTCAGAGAATCGCGTGCCGGCAGGCTGCTCGGAGGCAGGTGCAAAAGGCAAATTAAAGTCGGGGGGGGGGGGGGGGGTAGGATAGGCTAGGGGGGGGGGGGGGAAGGGAGGTTAGGTTAGGGGGTTAGGAAGTTTCCTCTGAAGCCGGTGCAGCCTGGGAGGAAACCGGGGAAGGCCACGGGCGTCGGCGCGTGTAAGTTGCACAATTGTGCACCCCCTTGGGCGCGCTGACCCCTAATTTTTATAACATGTGCATGCTGTAGTGGGTGCACGTGGACGCCTGTGCGCAATTTTTAAAAATCTACCCCATATCTTTTATACCTTTTAACTAACATTCATAAAAAATCTTATTACCTAATCCTGGTAAAGCCAACATAGTAGAAATATTGAAATCACAACTATACCATTTTGAAAGATGAGATTTGTACATCTTCAAGCTATGAGAATTCTGCAGCTCTTTAAGATGAAATACACCAATAGGTGAAAGGGGCGCTATGCCATCATCAACTAAGTCTGGCTACAATATTGGTATATATTAGTATATCATTCCCAAAAAATCACATCTGACATGCTAAAGCATGAAATCTAAATTCTGGCATATTGAAACCTCCATATTTTTTGTGTCTCATTAAGATTCTTGTGAGTAATGATTGAAGTCTTTTTATGTCTTTAACAGGAATCCAGCAAGGTAGTATTTCAGTTTATATAATAATTTAGGCAATAGTACCATCTTGAAAAGGGCACACATACCAAACAGGTACAGAGAAGGGTGACCAAAATGATAAAGGCGATGGAACAATTCACAACTAAAAAGGTTAGGGCTCTTCAGTTTGGAGAAGAGAAGGCCGAGTGGAGATATAATAGAGGTCTATAAAATATTGAGTGGAGTGGAACAGGTACAGAAATGGATTAAAATGCCATTTAAATGCCTTAGATTGCATTTTACCCAACTGAATAAAAACTGAAATGGAAACATGATCAGATATAGTCATATTGCCCATCTGAGCATTTTGTCCTAATGTAAAAGATGAAGTTCAGATTAATAGATAATCTATCTAACAGTAGCTCTCGTGTGTTAAGAGTAGAATGCAAAATCCAATTCCTTGGAGTATAAGACCTGCCATATATCCAATAGTTAAAGTTCTTTCATAAGAAATCCAAACCCAATAATGGATCCAAACGTTCTCCCATGTCTTCAAAGTTTGACATCCAAAATAGAGTCTGCCACCAAATTAAAGTCACCTCCCAAAAGAATTTCATGATCCAAGAAGAATATAACTAATTTAGTAAAATGTATGATTAATATTTATCAGGGTCATAAATCTTAACTAAAAGATATTTTCTATGGTATAGAAGACCCTTGATTAACACAAAGTAACCCTTTGGATCAATTATTGATTTTTGTATTGCAAACGGTAGGTTTTTATGTATCAGAATATTCATTCTCCTTTTCCTAATAAGATGCATGAACACATTGTCTTGCCCAGTCCCATTTACATTCCTTGTGCTCCTCATTTGTCAAATGTGCTTTCTGAAAAAAAACAATTTGAACCTTATCTTTTTTAAGCAAATTAAGCAACTTTTGTTTCTTTTTATAGGCGAACATACTCCAGCTATATTTAATGAAAACATCTTTAATTCAGCCGTTATTAGATCTAATTAGATTTATACAATACCTCATAGATAACCAGTTATTCTTCTTACTTATAGGTGAGGAATCCCCCAGAAATTTCCCCCCAGATGTGCTATTTACCATCCAACATTTTTCTACATGTTTAAGCACCACATCCCATAAACAACATTTCATCTGCACCATAGCATCAATGTAATAAATACAACCATGCGCATTAAATTCATCCTTTTCAACTTCATCCATCCACACACACAGACACCACATGCAAAGACTCCAAGGGACTGTATTTTCCTCACTCCTATTCTTCTAATCCATCTGCAAGATATACTTTGAAGGGTCATCTAGTGTTATCCTTAAGTCTCACAATGAAATGTCTTAATTTATACTTATGTTCACTTTGGTTTCACTCTGTGTCAACCTTTTCCATATAAGATAATACTGTTGTGAACACTGCCATGGGATGGGACTGCGAGCAGCTCACTCATCACCTGGGACGCCACCAGGCCGCCTGACGTGGCCTGGAGTGCTGCCGACCTCCGGATGCGGCTTGTGCTACTGTGCTGTATGGTCCCGCCCAGCTGCTGTTGTTGCCAAGCTGTGCCACTTCTTCCTCATGCGGCCAGTAGCACCTCTGACTCTTCTTTCTTCGCGGCCCAACCACTCTGCTGCTGGATCCTCTAGGCACATGCACGCGCCTCTTCTGAATATTTAAAGGGCCTAAGTCAGGAAAAGCCCCAAGGCCCTTCCCGATGTTGTCAAGCCTGAAGCCCTATATAAGGGCTCTTCAGTCTGCTGTTTGTTGCCTTTGCAAGGAGTTCCTGCTCCTGCGGTCCTGTTCCAGCTTGCCCTCCAGGAGTCTTCAGTGGTCTAGTCTTGCTTCTTCAAGACCTCTATGTTCTTCGTCTTTATGAGAGCTCTTTGACGTGCTTCGTTCCATGTTTCTGGTCTCTCAACAGGCCCTGTGTCTTCGGCCTGATCCTGCGTCCTGATGTCCCAGTCCTGTCCTGTGTCTTCAATCTTCGCTTCTGTATCTAGTCTCTGGAAGTCCACCCTTGATTTTAAAACCTGAACCTGAATCTGAGTTCCTGAACCTAAGTCCAGTCCCCAGTCTCCGAAGTGTTGTGAAAAAAGCATTTAAGAGAGCAAGATTCATTAATAGGGATTTACTTTTGTAAAGAACGAATAGTAAACATGATCAGAAGGAACATCTTACTTTTGTTACAAGATTTTCTACAGGCATGCCCGAAATTGTTTCTATTTTGAAAAAACATTTACATATTTTACAGGTACACGACTGTTTCAAGGAATGTAAAATCAGAACATCCTACACACGTTCAAAAAATCTTAGAGAATTTTTGTGTCCAGCATTATTACCATGTGCCAATGATGGCCAGATGACACCAGGAAGTGTCTCTTTAAAAGGGCTTTCAAAATGCGGCAAATGTTCCATATGTTGTATCATGCTGGATTTACAAGAATTCTGTAATCCGCAGGATAATCGCAGATATGTGTTGAAGCAATTCACCACCTGTGACTCGGCTCATGTTGTGTATGCCATCCAATGTCCATGCTAGTTGTTTTTCATTGGCAAGCCTACTCGACCATTGAGAGTACACATGTGTGAACACAGGAGCGGTTTAAAGTCGCAGAACAAAGAAGCACCCATTGTTCAACATTGTTTGGATTTAAATCACGATTTCAACAGTTTAAAATGTTTTGTGATTGACCACGTACAATGCAGTATTAGAGGAGGAGACTAAGAAAAAGCCTGCACCAGTTGGACAACGTTGGATTTTTTTGTTTAAATACTATTGAACAATTTGGAATTAATTCATTGATTGAATGGAATCTATTTTATTGAAATTGACTGGCGTGCTCTGATTTTTAACAAATCGAATCTTTTACAGATAATGATGCCATAATTGATTATTTTTAGAGGTCCGTCCTAAAACAGCCTCTTTGGCGAAATGATTGACCAACGTCGGCAGTTTTGTTTTCTAGACTGGCAGGTTCGTTATCTATAATCAGTCTGGCAGATTTGCTATGAAGTCCAGCTTGAAGAGAAATGCCAACCTTTACAATGCTGTCTAGTTACAGATTAATGTTTTTTCAAGATACGTTTTCTGGCGTCTAGTTACGTTATATTTCAAATTTTAAGAAAACAAAGAAAAACTCAAAAATGTAAAAATTTAAAAGTTTAAGTAAATATTTAGAATGGAGATCAATTAAAGTTTCATGGATGGGTAGAAGTTTTTTGACCAATGATTACAAGAAAATAACAACATTCATAGATCGGTAGAACAAGTAATGTCTTGCATCTGAGGTCATTTTCCTCCATTTATGAAATATACAGTACATTCCTTGACATTATTTAAATATTTTGTCATATTCAAGTGAAAGTTTTCCTTTTTTTCACATGTTTAAACTTTGCCAGAAACAACCATGCTCTCTTTACTCCTTGCCAGTGCAACTTATAACCATTATAAACCAGTATCCCTCATTTCTTATTTTTCAACAGAAGCTTCGCTTTATCAACATAGTTCAGGATTCTTACAATCACTGGCCTCGTCCTAACAGGCAGTGACTTCCGGGGTACCCCCGGGCTCCGCCTTATCTGCTGTGTTGTTCAACATTTATATGACATCTTTATGCAGAATATTGGCAAATCTGGGTTTATACTATAAACCATATGCAGATGTCATACAATTTTTTTTTTCACAATTAAATCGACTTGAGTTCATACTGAATAGACTTTGACCAATCATCTTACTGTTATCCAAAACTGACTAAGCCAAAACAAATTAGCATTAAAAATTCAGAAAACTGAAATAATACATTTAGCAAGATTCCCCCTTTATAACATTCCTACAGAATTCTTTCTCAATGGCCATCGTATCCCAATGACTGAAACTGTACGAAATCTTGGTGTCCAAATTGATCCATCATTGAGTATGAATGCTCAGATTTAAAGTTTAATGCAGATAGCATATCACTAATTAAATCTGTTACAAAATCTTAAACCATTGCAATTCATTACTCATTGGCTTACCCAACTACATTATCCGTCTTTACAAATCATTCAAAACTCTGCTGCTAGTCTATTAATTAGTTCACCAATCTATGAACACATTACTCCAGTATTATATCAACTTCACTGGCTGCCATAGCGTTCTGAGTTCAGTATAAACTTGCTACAATTATCTACTCCCTTATTAACAATGTACACTCCCCATGGATAAATGCCATCATGAAAATACACACTCTGGTAAGATCTCTTCGTTAAGCAAATCAAAATCTGTTGGATATTCCCGCCCCTAAAATAGGATGTCTCGATGAAACCAAGGAAAGAGCTTTCTCGATAGCAGGTCTGACTTTTTGGAAATCGTTGCCTAACGAAATTAGAAATCTGAAAGATCCTAGGATCTTTAAAAAAGCATTGAAAACCTCTCTCTTTAAACAAGCATTTAAAGATTGATGTTATGTTTTTAGCTTTTGTATTATATGATGTACTTGTTACCCAGGTAGAGAGGGCGTCAAGCTAGGTTGCGAGAACACTGCACATATATCATCTTTGAGTGAGTTTCCTCACTCCGAGAGTCATCAAATCTTTACAAGAGAGCACTATTCTGTTCGTATGTCTGACTTTGAATGTCAAATTGTGATAAACTCCCTATTACCATAAAACACGCCCCTTTTCCATCGCATGCGATATTTACCACATTTTGATAAATCCAGGCTTTAGGAGCCTACATTTAGGAAATCAGCTTTTTTGAGTATCGTCCCAAAGATTTTAAATTGAGACAGACAAAAAAACCCCTACTGATATTTACCTGTCTTCGGCAGAGCTCCCCCAACTTGCAACTTCTCAGCTGCACTGCCTAACTGGAGTTCATCACCAGTTATCCATTTATATAGATTTGTGCTTATTTATAACAAACAAATAATAATGTGCATGCTTTACTTTATAAAGATCATTTATTAGTTGCCCATGTAGTTTTGGGAAGTAAAAGTAAAAAATGATCATATTCTGTTTTCTGCGCTTCCTTTGAAAATTATTTTATTTGCAAGTGAAATGCTTTGCAAAAGGATGGGCTGAATGCCAGAGGAGTCCTTGGATAAATAAGAGGAATGGACCAATAAGTGGCAAAAGTGATGTATTTTATTTATTTATTTGTTTGTTTTTCTATACCGACATTCTATTCAAAATTTCACATCAGTTTACACATAACAGAATTGTTTCCAAGTAAACTTAAGAAGACAGAATACAGTAAAACAGTTAAACATACTAAATATAAAATTAAACAATATAAAATTAAAAATCAATAATAAATTAAAAAAAAAACCTATATAAACAAGAGAATCTATTGTTCGACAACATTCTATGTACCTAAATAAAAAGGAAATTGTAGAATAGTGATGTTAAAAAATTAAATTTGTGAGGGGAAAGCTTTCAAAAAGAGCCAAGTTTTAAGGCTTTTTCTGAAGGAAGATGTAGAGGGGTCAGTTCTCAGAGAAGATGGTAGAGAGTTCCATATATGAGGACCAAATAATAGCAGTGGCCATTCCCTAAGTAAACTTGATTAATAGCCGTTAATGGACTTCTCCTCCAAGAATTTATCCAAACCTTTAGTGATTTAAGATCATGCACTCTGGTAGCAGTAATAGCCACACTGAGATCCAGTGAGCAGCAAAGTTGTCCGGGTAACTTTGCCCGGATATTCAGCAGGACGTACCTAGATAATTGTTCCACTGAATATATCCAGATAGAATTAAAAGTTTAGGATAGGTATTTTTTGAGGCAGACTTACCTGGCTAACTCTGTGCAAGTAGAGCTGAATATCAGCACAGCTCAAACACAGTAAGACTGTGTGTCCTGGGAACACACCCAGTGCTGCCTCTGTTTGTGCCCAGGTAAATTTTGTGCAGGTAATGAGATGCTCAGACAAACTTTAGCCAGGCATCGTCGAGATGGGGAAGGAAGGGATATTCAAATCTTGGGTTTTATCCAGCTAATTCTAAAAGTTACCCGGACAAACCCTTTTGAGTTCTAACTCGGTGTTTTAAACTGAGAAGGGGAAGGGGAAGACCCAGGGCAGCTGTGAGCCATAGATGTTCTGTAACCTTACTTTCTTACTTTCGGATAATAGAAGGACTAGGGGGCACTCCATGAAGTTAGCAAGCAGCACATTTAAGACTAATCGGAGAAACTTCTTTTCACTCAATGCACAATTAAGCTCTGGAATTTGTTGCCAGAGGATGTGGTTAGTGCAGTTAGTGTAGCTGGGTTTAAAAAAAGGTTTGGATAAGTTCTTGGAGGAGAAGTCCATTAACTGCTATTAATCAAGTTGACTTAGGGAATGGCCTCTGCTATTACTTGCATCAGTAGCAAGGGATCTTCTTAGTGTTTGGGTAATTGCCAGGTTCTTGTGGCCTGGTTTGGCCTCTGTTGGAAACAGGATGCTGGGCTTGATGGACCCTTGGTCTGACCCAGCATAGCAATTTCTTATGTTCTTATGTTCTTAACCTACTCCTAGGTAACATTAGTGTAGTTTGAAGAGTCTGGGAAGATATTTCTGGACCATACATCTGTAACAATGACCATGTTTCAGTTTTTCAGGTAACCAGCTTGGAGATGAGGGCTGTGCCACCCTGGTGGAGCTGCTACCGGAACTGCACATCTCCAATCAGCTGAAGTAAGTATACGGTTCTGGCTTTACCAACTGAAGAGCACTGTTCTCAGTCATCACAGTAATAAGACACTGTGCAGCAATAGAAGAACATTTCCCAGATAAGCATTCCAGCTGAATAAATGAAGAATCAATCGCTGTGCATTGTTTATCATCCTGTCCATGCTACGAACAGTGGCAAATTCTACTGTATTGATTGGGAGCTTTTGTTATGGAAACATCTTCTAATTTAGGGAATGATTGCCTTCTCTTTCTTTTGAAACTGATCTTAATATTAGGAGAGCAATTAAAAAACTGTATACAAATGGAAGCAGAGAAATATTGAGAGATAAAGATCTTCTGGCCCTATTTTCCCAGACTGCTTGCTTTCAAGCTTTACTCTCTCTTTGTCATTATCAAAGTTTTACTCTCTCTGCTTGTCTCACACCGTACTGAACTCTATTAAAATTGTGCCCCCACAACCTCCGCTGCATCCACTACCTTTCTGTGAAAAAGCATTCCCTTCTGCTATTCCTGAATCTGTCTCCTTCAGCCTTATCCCCTTATTCTAGACCCCCACAAGACTTGCCAAAAGTCCAGCGGGGGTCCGGGAACGACCTCCTGCACTCGAATCGTGTTGCTGTATTGCAAAATGGCGCCGGCCGTATGGCCATATTGCCGTATTGCAAAATGGCGCCGGCCGTATGGCCATATGGCCGGCGCCATTTTGCAATACAGCAACACGATTCGAGTGCAGGAGGTCGTTCCCGGACCCCCGCTGGACTTTTGGCAAGTCTTGTGGGGGTCAGGAGGCCCCCCCAAGCTGGCCAAAAGTCCCTGGGGGTCCAGCGGGGGTCCGGGAGCGATCTCCTATGCTCGTGACGTCGGGGGACAGGAACCAAAATGGCGCCGGCGCCATTTCTATCAACGCACCCGTGGCCCGAGAGTGGAAGATCACACCGGGACCCCCCCACTGGACCCCAGGTAATTTAAGACATTTTGGGGGGGGGGTCGGGAGGGTGGGGGATTTATTTTAAAGGGTCGGGGTGGGTTTTAGGGTTGTTTTAGTGTGCCGGTTTTCCCGCTCTCCCCCGATTTACGATTTACACGATATTTAAAAAAACAAAACCGCGACGATCCGATTCCCTCCCCCCCAGCCAAAATCGATCGTTAAGATGATCGATCACATGATTCACATCTCTAATTATTATTGTGTTGTCCATTTTACTGACCGGTCTAATCTCTGTTAGCATTTTGCAGTCTATTTCCTCATCCTGGCCAGGTGAGTGGTAATATATCACCATGACCATAGTCTTCCCTTTTACCCTTGCAATTTCTACTCATATGGATTCCAGAGTGTAGTTTGTCTCCTGCAAAACCTTTATCCTGCTTGACTCCGTGCCATCTTTTACATATAGATCCACCCCTTCACCAATTTTATGTGCCCTGCCATGCCGATATAATTTGCACCCCTGGTATCTTAGTTTCCCATTGGTTACCTTCCTTCCACCATGTCTCTGAGATTACTATTATGTTTATATCCCTTTAGCACCATATAGTCTAACTCTCCAGTCTTATTTTTCAGACTTCTAGCATTTGCATACAGATATTTTAAAAATGAAATGAGGTGTAGCGCCATTAGAAAAGTTGTAGGTATGTCCAGTGCTACTGCCGGCAATAAGGTGCGAATCATCGCCCGCAGCGCTACCGGCCCCTCATTTTACTAAATCCCACCCAAACTCCTTCCTTTCCTTCATTTACATTTTTTACATCGTTATTTGAAAAATGACCCCCTTGGTTTGGCACTATTCTTTGAAGATACCTCTCTCCGAACCATGCACTGCTAAGCGACTGTTGGCTTTCCAGCAAGTTCTAGTTTAAAAGCTGCTCTATCTCCTTTTTAAAAGTTAGCGCCACAGCCTGGTTCCACTCTGGTTTAGGCTCTGCTACAAGCAAATGTAATAGGATTTATTCTGGCAGCTAGGCCAAAACTGCCTTTTGTAGATTAGGTGGACAGGGAGGCCAGATAAGTTTATGACCAAAACATGCTTCCTGATGATGATGATGATGAAGGCTCCGAAGTTCTATTGTCTTGTTTCATTTCTAATACCTTTTTGGCAGCATTTCTCTGATAGTCACAGATGATGCCATCCTTGTCAATCATGGGACACATTGCATGCACTCTGGACAAAGTCACTGTAATTTTCTTCTATGTGCTTATATGCTTTTAATTGTAAACCACTCTGATTTCTTTTTTGGAAAGGTGGTACAGCATAATTACTAAACTAAACATAGAAGTTATTGTGGCTTTGCTAAAAGATGTGTCTAAACATATTTTGGTATAACAGGAGAGTGGCCTTGCCATGTCTCTACACACACAAGTGCTTTAGACAGAACTCGGCGGTTTCAGAAAATATGTTGATCTTGACTTTTTCACCAGAATTTTGTAGTATTCCATCTTGGTTCACAGAGATTAGCATAAGTTAACATGAATCTCATCATTAGCCTGTAGAACTGTACCTGGAACCTTATGCCATGCAATACATCACATAGCAGAACCAAAACTGACCACCACATCCTCACTCATTTTCCAAAGTGGGTCACCATTTGCTTCCTGATTATTCAACTCAAGCCTGTAAGCTGAGAAGCAGGGCAGCAGTAGAGCAACTCACATGTTGGCATGAGTAAATGGACTGTCTAATGGTATTTGTTGAATAGCATTTTATTTGTTTGCTTACATTTATTCAATGCCCCTCCAGAAAAACTGCCCTAGGTGACTTAAAAAAAATACAGAATTAAATCATCAAATGCACATCATAAAATTAATATCGAAATCATAACTCTATAAAATAAAATACAATAAATAGAAATAAATAAATTCACATTAGCTGAATCCAATCAAAAACTCAGCATGGCAAATGGGAATCTTGGGTCAACTAGTGCCATTTTTAAATTTGGCACCAGTGGAGAATGGATGAGCGGGGATCGCTCCTGCCCTTTGTGGCGTGGGGTCAGTAATGTTAAATTGTAACCAGACCAGCCCTATAACAATACATGTTTCTGTTTGGACAGCAAGATTATATAAAGATATTCTCAATAAAACTATAACTTATTAAAGAAGAGATGCAGAAGGAGGGGAGGATGATGCCCTCCTCAATCCACAAGGGGGATCTTCCTGGAAATAGTGAAATAAAAGAGTGAAGTCAGTTTGAACCCAGGCTTCGTGCCTGGAATTTGTACTGGGATGGAAAACATGGTTCAGTTCACACTCGGGAAATTTTCAAGGCTGCAGAATTTCTAGGAGGCTGGGTGCCAGTATGACTTTTATTTTCATTTGGCATTTGTGTTTCTGGAACGACAGAATTATCCCTGAGTTCCCCCTCTGGGCACCATCCTTACAAACGCACAACTTTTTAATGGAGAGGATTGGTTCTATGGCTGCTTGCTGAATTTTTTTGTTGCCGTTTGCTAAACACATACTTACAGTAATAATAGCAAGTGAATATGTCAGGGCCTTTCAATGGCTAATTTTCTTCCTTTAGTCTCAGCAAGAATCAGTTGTCTCCAGAAGGGGCATGCTGCTTGTCAAATGTGATTAATACCTGCCTGACTGTAAAGGAAGTACATATCAGGTAAGCCGGACATTTTATAAGTACTATTTTCATTGGGTCTTGCTCGATGCTGCAGACATTGGCTATATGTATCCTAACTTGGGCAGTTCTCTTTTGGGGAGATTGAGATCAATGTTCTTTTGACTAAACTATTTAATGATGTTTCTTAAAGGCTAAAAGCAACTAAATCAATAAAACATATGATTGATGCTCACTTTGTTATCAGAGTCTCTCGTGAGGCAGGTTCCAAGTGCTGTTGATCCTTAAAAAAAAAAAAAGGATGCATTCAAGATAAAATAAAGAAAATGCTTTAGCATGCAAAGTTTTGCATCTTGATGTCTTCAACAAAATACTGTTGTAAATTCAAAAGAAAATATTAAAAAAAAGGAGCCAGACTGTCTTGAAATAGTGCACCAAAGATCAAAGTACTTACTTCCTGCCGCAATACAGCTTTTGTCTATTCTATTATGTGAGGATTGCTTTCCTTCAAAGCACACTGACCCCATTTCAAATTCACACGTGAGCACAGTTTTCAAAACCATATACCCGGTTAGAATTGTAATTTACGCAGATAAAAGGCTTGCCTAAAACTTGCTGTCTTCTGACCAGTTAAATGTATGTGCTGTCATCCATAGCTTGTGCACTTTGAGTCAGGCTGTGAGCAGGCATTTCTGGGGCACGTGTAGGCTGGAAGAGGAAACCAGCATCCATATATGACCTTTTTTCCAGTGTATGGCACAATTTTTCCTTGCTCAGGAATCTGTACAAAGGAACAGGGGTAAAATATGGGACTGCTTTTAGAACATGTACCACACACAAAGAGTCCAATACTCAAATAAAGATGAGCTCTTAAATTTAGATACCCAAGGGGGTCATTTACCAAACTGCATTAGGCATTTACTGTGCGGTAAACATTTTGCAGTAGCAATAATACTGTGCGTTTCCCACCCAATAACACCAAAATGATAATGAGCTGCTTTGCATACAAATACTTTGCAAATGCATGCAAAGTAGCTCATTACAAAGCAATTTCATGGTAATAAAATAACCGTTTTCCTGAAAAATCAATGAGCATCAGGATGCTAACGTGCAACCTGACACTTCCAGAGCAGTGAATTAAAAGCCCCAAATTTCCTAAAGCTCCCTTCATTCCAAAGTTAAAAAAAAAACCCCACCCATTGCCACCTCCAGAGAGGGGTCCCAAAGCAAGAAACTATTTTAAAAAGCTTTTAATTGTGGTACAGGCTCCTTCCTTCTCAACCTCACCCCTTTGTTCAAATTCTCCCTGGTCTCCAGAACTTCTCCCACCCCAGGCCTCTGGATCCCTAGCCCACCCCGGACCCTTCCCCAGCCATACCTGTTAAATCCTGCAGGCTTAGTGGGGCCTGGAGTGTGATAGGGGCCTACGTAGACCAGTGATTGGCCAACTCCATTTTTATTCAGAGGGCACGAGTCCAGATCCTAGGAGGCTCCGGGCCCCACCAGCCCGCCAGGGATTGAGAGATGTGACCAGGGGGAGGTCCGATGGAGTGGGGGGATCCTGAGGCCAGGTGCGGGGCAGTTTTTACAAACAGGTAAACTTGAGAAGGAAGGGGTGGGGCCTTCGCTGTGCAATTGTACTTTTTTTTTTTTTTTAACTTTTATTGCCTTGGGGCTGCCTCTAGAGCCAGGGGGTGGGGGATGGGGCAGAGGGTTTCACAGGACTCCTGAGGTTTTTGGACTCTTGGGCTGGACCTTCGTTTGGGCCGCTTGGGCCCTTTGACACTGCGTGGGAGCATCGGGATGCACATTAAGTGTCCCAATGCTTCCAGAGAAAATTAACTACGATGCCTGACTTGTAGCTAGCTTTCATGAAAATGACGTGGCTGATGATTTCTCAGGCAAGCCATGTAATTTTATTACCGTAAATTGCCTAGTAATGAGCTGCTTTGCATGCATTTGCAAAACATTTATGTGCAAAGCAACTCATTACCATTATCACATTAACTGGGGTAAAATAACATGTGGCACTTAAAATACTATGCATTATCACTGTGTTAACAGTATTTACCACATGGTGAAGGGCTAATGCAGCTTAATAAATAGAAACATTGAAACATGACGGCAGAAAAAGACCAAATGGCCCATCTGTCCAAAATGCCCCAAAGCTAGAAGCTTACTGTTTCAGCTGAAAATAGGCAACTAACTTAGGGAAGGGGGGGGGGGGTCTAAGGCTTGCTGTTCATTTGCCTAGATTTAGGAACTTAACAGGGATATTCATCAAAATGCATTATGGGGTTAATGCCATAACGGACTGTTATGCAAATTGTGATAAAGATTACATGTCATGCTGAGTGAGAGAGGGAGACTCTTTATAAAGCCTTCATAGTAGTCAGCTATTTATCACTATAGGAGGGCCAGCTAATACCTCGAGGTGAGGTGCTGGTGGTGGTCTAGGGTTTTGGGGCCAGTTTTACATGCAGAGTGAGACGTGCGATCAGCATAGTACACCTAGGAGAAGATTTGACGTCATTTGGAGTGAGGAAAGTTTCATGAATATGAGATTTGTACAATGTTCTCTCGCCCTAACTTGTAGAAATTTCATCTTTGTGAGACTTTCCTCACTCCAAATGACGTCAAATCTTCTCCTAGGTGTACTATGCTGATCGTACGTCTCACTCTGCATGTAAAACTGGCCCCAAAACCACTAGCGTGGTCTCTGCTTCCCACGCACGCACCCGATGCTCACCACTTCCTCTTCCGGGCCGCTGGGGGTGGGGGGGGGGCCGGAAGAAGAGAGCATGCCGGTGCCGCTGACTCCAGCTGTCCTGCCGCGTTCCGCTCGGGCTGACAGCATTTTAAGCCCGGGCGGAGGAGGACCGGGGAGCAGCTGGGTCAGCGGGGGACTGGAAAGTGTGGCAACACTTGTCTGCGAGCCAGATGCAGCCCTCAAAAGAGCCATATCTGGCTCGCGAGCCATGGGTTCCCGACCCCTGTGTTAGACGTACCCACATAGTTCACGGGTATGCAGAGTGCTTGAAAATTGAACCCCTCAATTTCTTACTGCTCCCTGAAGGACATTTCCAAGAGCTCCTACTTGGAAGCTGCTGTATACTTCCATCAAATGTCAGTATGCTAACCCCATTCTGCTTGAAATCTTAAAAATAAATCAATTTTCATCCTACGTCAGGTAACTAGGTGGGCCTCATATAGGGATACAAATACCTACCTAGTATGAGGACATTATGGCTAGGCGCTCTCTCTCTCTCTCTCTCTCTCTCTCTCGTGCTTCGGGAGTCTTAACACAACACCTTAAAGCATTTTGATAAATGACCCTATAAGTTACTTAAAGTGACTAGATTATCCACCCTAGGCCAAAGCACCAACCAGAGTTTAAGAAATTAAAATTGTAGATGGTGTCAGTCAAAAACCCACCAATGCTGGCAGCATTTGAACAGATAATTGCAACCAGACAACGTAAATTCAAATAATGTAACAAAACTACATAACTATTTTCTGGAAAGGGTTCTTAGAATGCCAGATCTGACTTGGGTGTTAATATGATCTGTGGATTAGATTTTTCTGTATTCACTGGTCCTTTCCTATTTTCTTATTTATTGTGGGTTATTTAATGCATGTGTTTAATTTTTTTTTTTTTTAATATTCTCTCTTTTTATTTTCTCAGTGTTATATACACTGTAATGTTTTGATTTTGGTTTCATTTTTTTCGCTGTTGTCATTAACCTCTTCATTTGGGTGGAGTAGAAAAATTTATAGTTTTTAATCAATACTTGATTGATTAAAAACAAAAAAGCCAAGAATCTTAGAGAGGGCACAGAAGGTACAGTGTGTTTTACCTTGTGAAATGGGTGCTTAGTGTCTTTGTGAGAATATCTGCTTTAAATAGAATTGGGAAGGTAACATATATACCATTTTCTGGTGACCATGGTGGCCCAAATTGAGCTAAGGGCAAATATTCGTCTGATGCACACATGGACAGATTCCACATACCAAAAACACTGGTAATTCTTCCTTTTATGTATCACTGGAGTGATTTGTAATAACTGAAACATACAAGGTGAAAACAACATTTTAAAACTCTTAAAATGGCAATATTTTATGCTTTTAAGTAGACTATCTTGGGGCAGGCCCTGTGGTTTGGCCATAGCCCTGCAGTGTAGGTCATTCTTCATTGTGTCCTGTGCTGCAGAGGTGAGGCTGCCCAGCTGACATAAGAACAGGGCCGAGGAACTAGCCTCAGAGGAGACTTGCCTTTGGTCCTTGGGCTGCAAGGGTGCTCAAGGTGACCAGAAGTGTTGTTTTGGGAGGGAAGGGGAATTGACCATCTTGAAGTCATCTTTCCATTACTTCTCCAACTAAAATGTTTAGAATGTCATTGGCTAATCTGGGATAAAACAATAGGTTAGCAGTGTGCACTCGTAAATACCTGGGGTATCTGTAAAGATCTGAAATAGTATGTTTCTTAATTTGAAAAGAACATAGGTAAATGAATAAAACATTTTATTCTGTTTATTTTATTGGCAAGCCTTGAGAATCAAAGAGCAATCATAATGTTTCACAGTGATGAAGATGAAGACGTCAGCTCTCTCCATGAAAGGTACAATGCCGGCAAACATTTTGAGTTTATCAGCACCGATATCTTCAAGGTCAGATTAGACAAATATCTAGTGGAGATAATTGAGGCAGGTGGAGACATGAACTAGATGACCTCAAGATCCTCTTTGGGCTCTGTCAATCTGTGATTCTGTTCTGTAAGGACCATTGTGGAACTTGCAGGGAGGAGATGATTGTGGAGCATCAGAAGAACAAAAGACGACTTGGAAGCTCATTAGCTTAATCTCTGTGGTCCTGGTAGTATAATGTGCTGGGAAGAACCTAGAACTGTGAATGTAAAACCAATTTCATCCTCTTGTATGCTTGACTAATGCATTGACTGTAGCTAAATATTTAGGGCAATAATAGGTACAGGCCGTAAACTCATTTCTCATTCACATTTAGATAAATATTTTTCTGTTCTGTTCTTTCCCTGGGTAAGATATCTTCCTCCAATTTTGACATGTATATTTTTTTATTACATGTTGTTGTTAAGAACAACAATTCAAATAACAAATGAAATATAACACTGGGCAACAATGAAAGTGTTACTGACCTAAAAAGGTCCTACTCTGTAGTATCTTCTTGATGTGCTGAACACAAATATGACCATGAAAAGTTTTTATTGGCTCTCGTTTTGAAGATATTTAATATAGTTCACTTTCTATGTTTAGTCATGTAAATTTATCCAGTAGGTCTGTAAATAAGCCTAGAATGATGTAATATTGCATAATACCATCATGCACACATCATCCAGAGTTTATTACATCATTTTCTGATGCAATGCAGTTCTACTGCCATGCTGCTGCTGAGTAAGCTGACGTCAGCAGTGTACTATATGAAGCCCAGTCAGAAAGGGTGAGCATTTGAAATATTCATGCTGGCTGACTACTGCTGGACACGTCGCAGAGATGCTCCCGAACAGGTGTACAAGAGACAAGCAAAGAAATCTAAGACGTAGTCTATGACTTCATTTTTCAAACGGTATTAACCGTAGGTCTCCTACTACTGGCATTCAATTCAAGATGTAATTATATTATTGCATATTACAAAAAAACTAGAGCCAATTTTGCATTTTCACAGTCACATTCGTGTTTAGCACATGGAAATTTATAAGAATTGACTAATTTCATTTCAGTAACATGACTTTTGTGAAAATTTGTTGCCCAGTGCGGCCTCGGAGGGAACTTTCTTTCGCCCTCCCCTCACCTCCCCCCCCCTTCCCCTACCTAACCCACCCCCCGGCCCTATCTAAACCCCCCCCCCCCCCACCTTTATCCATGGATTTACGCCTGCCGAAGGCAGATGTAAATCCGCGAGCGCCAGCGGGCTGCTGGTGCGCCAAGACCCGATGGCTGTTCCGGAGGGCGCAGCCACGCCCCCGGAACGCCTCCGGGCTGGCGCCATGCCCCCCTGGCCCGCCCACAAACGCCGCGCCACACCCCCCCAAATGCGGCATCATTCGGCGACGCACCCCCAACACGCCCCTTTCAGGAAGCCCCGGGACTTCCACGCGTCCTGGGGCTCTGTGCGCGCCGGCGGCCTATGCAAAATAGGCGCGCCGGTATGCGAGGGCCCTGCGCGCGTAAATCTGGGAGGATTTACGCGCGCGGGGGTTTTAAAATCCGTCCCTTAGAGAATGAGCAGAGATGAGTGAACAGTCCACCTGGAAGTGCTAATCTTATGTACTGATGTTAATATTCATTAAATTTACCTGGCTAAAACTGGGTTTCACCCAGGTAAATCTTGCCCATTCAAAATGTTCCCCTTTACCAGTGTTATGGCTATGGTAATAGCTAGAGTTGATGAACCCTCACAGGGACAGTCCAGGACTTCAGGACAGACATACAGATAGGACTAAGGATCTTTGGCCTATACCAGCCACCTCCTCCGCAGGCTGGGCACTTGGGTTCTGGCAGCTGGCAGGACTTAGACTGTGGGAGGAGTTGAGCTACAGTTTGAACTTGGAGATCAAGGAAAGGCAGGACGGGGTCACAGGCAGGCATGGAACACCAGAGCAGGCAGGAACACTGGAGTACACAGGACAGGACAAGAACAGGACTAAACAGAACAGATAAGGAACACAAAAGCCCGAAGGCAACAGGTTAGAAAGCAGGCCTGAGGAGGCCACAGAGCAAAGCTAGGGCAGAAGGCCTGAGAAGGCCACAGGACTAGGCAAGAGTGGAAGGCCACAGGTTAAGGCTAAAGCAGAAAGCCAAAAGGTAAAACAAGGCTGGAAGGCCCGGAGGCCAGAGAGCAGTCCAAGGCAGGAAAGGGCCAAGCAGAGAGCTAGGGAACTCAATGCTAAGGCAGTCAGTATAGCTAGAAGCAAGGTTAAATAGGCAGAGTCATGGGATCACAGAGATTCTGACTGAAGCGAGAGTAGGAGCAGCTCCATGGGGATCTCTGGTGGTTGTGAGACTGCATAACAGGCAGGATCACAACAACCAGGCTAAATTTGTGCAACTAAAATTGCTCCAGGTGAGAAAGGGGCAGATCAGGGTGTGCTTTCTTAATTTAGCTGGATAGCATGATATTCAGCGTTACCTGTGTAACGTTGTGATAACATTCCATCTGCACAAATACTTGTAAATGTATGTGAGTAGATTTGACGGGATATTCAGCAGTGCTTTTAGCCGAAGAGGTTTCATTGAGTATTTGGAGAAAGACTGTATAAATGTATCCAGTTACGTTATCC